>NC_140580.1:451926074-452526074 GCF_964204655.1 Triturus cristatus
TCTATGATAACACCACAGAAAGGGAAAAGAGCTTGTTGTGTGTTTTGACATACCGGCCAAGTAACTTGACTGTAGGAAGTGATTTTCCTAACAATGGAAGCCTTGAAGGCACTGATGATCGTGCAATGGAAGTCTGTAGAATGTTTATCGGTCACCTGCCTGCTAGTGGCATATTGATCTACTCACAGGGATGTTGTAGCCACCAGGTGGCACTGTCTTGCTGTTTACATTCGGTTAATGGTGTGTTTGGCAGGTGGGAGCCTACAGTGAGGAAGGTGGGGCAGACTGGCAGCAGCAAACACATTGTTTTGACACAAAGGTTTGAATTTAGTTTTCGTTTAGTATAGAGGCAAGCATACTGCTGGTGGTCATGCATTGAGGATATCCTTACCATGCGCGGAATCACAGCAAATGTAAAAATACCTGGGGAAGCAAAGGCCTGCCTGAGTTTGTCTGGGCCTACCAGTGTTGACTACGGCTGCTCACTGTGGGTAATGCAGTGGTGTAGTTGAAAGTCCACGACCTACTAATGCTAAATCCAGCATCAAGTTTACCTGACTAAAACTATGTTATATAATTTGCAGGAACAAACGTTGATTGCTTGATTTTCTTGTCCCTTACATGTCTGCGAGAGATGCACCGTGGCAACATGGGCTCAAGACAGGTTGAGGACTGGTGCCAGCAGGCATGGTGGTGGCGTTCTGTGACAGTATGGTAACTAGGTGAGAGGTGTATGCAGTCTCCTCTGTGGTGTGCCTAGTTTGCTACTGTGAGTGTGCGGTTGGCACATTCAATTTATACTGCCTCTGGGATAAGCCCTAAGGCTCGGCCTAGCTACCAAGAAAACTCCACTTATAACATGGTTAGAGACTGCCTAGGAGTTGTTTGCAGTCCATTTGCAACTGCCCCACAGGATGAATGTTTTAGGCCACATAGCTTGTGAAGGGCTCTTGTGGTGGAGCCTGGTTGAAGAGTTAACGTCGGGCAAGCGTGTCTTGTGCTTTCATCACACTGTTAAGTCCCAGTCACAAGCTGATTTTATCAGGGTGAGCTGGCTGTGGGCCAGGGAGCGCCGATGCATCTCAAGCACTGAGCAGCTTTCATCCAGGTGTGGTATGTTTGATATCTGATGCAAGGGGCATCGGTTATACTAGAGCTGTACTCTGATGTACCGCCTTCGGTGCTCGGAGGTCTGGTGCCACCGCCGTTTCAATGGAAGCCATTGTCTATCCATAGGTGAACATGGTTAATTTCAGGCCAAGAAGCGACTGCATGACCCCCGGGTGCTGGGGAGGGTTTTCTGGGTGGCAACCTTCCCGAATATTGCACAGGTTGTTGTTTCCACAGAGTGGGGGCAGGTTAGCAGGCTTCCTCTTGTCAGGGTTTGAGGTGTCAGTCGGGTCTTTTAGACCGGGTACGAATAGGCTCCATCCTGTCAGCTGGGGTGTGAGTATGCCATTCCCAATATTGTTTGGGATAGAGGGTTAGGATCACAATGTCAGACTACTATCAGAGCTCATTTTGCTTTTATAGTAAAGAGGGTATAGGTACACTGACCATAGGTTTACCCCAGGTCCTCCAATCCACAGCGGCATGATACAGGTTGCTTCAGTTAAGCAATAATTCCATGGGAGTGGTCAGCCAACAAGGGGACTAATGTCCCAATTTTGGCTTAGGAAGACGGGCGGGTGTGATGCTCCCTTACAAGGAGTAGGGAGAAGGGCACATTCAGACCAGGCTTGGCTGAAGGGTATTCTGCTACACCCAGCTGGAAGATAGATGGTCACCACTTACCTGGCCCTTCGGGAGAGGGGTGCTCTCTGGTTCATGCAGTCAGCATGCCCCTTACTAGTTTCAGGCTGAACGGGTAATACGGGCATGATTATTATGGCAGGCAATGCGGGTCCTGACAGGTGCTTTTGCAGTCATTCCTTTAGCAGGGGCAGCAGACACAGCATTCTGGGCGGGCTTGGCAGCGGAGCGCACCATGCAGTTGGGATGATGGGAATACCAACGTTTTATAGGTACAGCTGTCTGTGGCCACCCAGGAGAGTGGCCGGATTGACAGGTTAAGTGAATCATGAACAGGCGAACTTTGAGTTGTCCAAAGGCACCCTGTGAGGCACCAGAGGTGATGGGGTGCAGTGTTATTGTGCAACTAGGTGTAAGCTGGATTAGTTGTATAATATGGTGTGCAGTGCTCATTAAAGGATGCTAGCAACTAAGCATTTCTTTATTTTGCCAGGATCTAAGGTCTGGGCTAGGGCCGTCCATGCTTCCAGTGTGTGGCGCGACAGGCGGAATCCAATAAATGGAGGCATGGGTTTTTCCACCACTTACTTAACTTGGTTGGTGGGCCCACGCATGCGCGAGCACAGCTTGGGGTAGAAGCTGCGGCACACTACTGAGATAATTTGGGGGGGGTCCCAGGCATGCGCTGGAACAGCTTGCTGTAGAAGCTGCGACAGTCTGGTGGGGGGGGGTGTTCTCCCCTCCCATCATTTTGGTCGTCCACTGGAGAGCCATGAGCTCACAGGAACCGGTTTTCCAGGTACTGGCGGCAGTGTGTTGTGTAGTGTAATTTTACTGTTTCATTTTGCGTGCCGTGGGTTGTTAATAAACGTTTTGCAACATCACATTTCTTTATTTACCAGGAACAAAGTTCTGGGTGATTGGCCACTCTGGCGTCAGCAGATTGGCACAGTGGGCTGGAAGCAGGAAGTGGAGGCATGGCTTTTCCAACACCGAGATAACTTGTCTGGGGTACCCGGGCATGCGATGGAATGGGTTGTTGGACAAACTACAACAGAGACTGGGGGGAGTTACCAGTTCCCCCCAATGTGCTAGTTATACACCTGGGGGGTGACGACCTGATGGCCCTGGGCAAAAGGACATTGCTTCAAAACATGAAAGCCACAATTTGCAAATTAAGCAATCAGTTAGGGACATGTGAACTGTGGTGGTCAGAGATCACTCCACGGCTCCTGAGGCAGGGAGCCCGATCATGGGAAGCAATGGAGGCTGCGCGCAGGAGAGTCAATTGCGCAATGCGTAAATTCACCGAACAAATGGGGTTTGGATTCCTAAGACATGGTTTGCTTCATGCTAAATCCACAGGGTGTTTCGAGGATGATGGGATACATCTCTCCAGAATAGGCATGGACTTGTTCCTCCTGGACCTAGGGGAGGCCCTGGAAATAGCGGGATGTAAGTAGGAGCACCGGCCTTGGTGGGGGAGCCCTGGCTGCGACGGTCGCCACACCCAGGGCTGTGGCGGAGTTACATGGCGATCCAGAGGCGGAAAGGTACTCAGGGATACCCTCTTCAGGAGCACAAAGGGTGCTGAGGCCAAATATCCCCAGGAAGTCCGTGCGGTGGACCCTGGGGTGCGACGGCGCCCCATCTGTCCTACGGGCTGTTGGAAACCTGTACAACCAGGTGTCACTTGAACTCTCTGCCCCTCGTAGGGGGGCGTGAGTTATATGGTGGACCAATGGTTCACCGGAAGTGGGAGGGGCTATCCCCTCACCACAACCGCTAAGCACCGATTGGCTAAGACCACGATGCAAGTTGGCCCATCAGGTGGTAGGCCGCGAGGGGCGGCTTCCCTTTGGATCGCCTGCAAGATAACCCACCAGGTTGGCATATTTGGTATGCTAATAAACCTGCAGCAATTTTCTCCACCAAAAAGTTGTCTTGTCTGCTTATTTATGCTACCTGTATGTTGCTGCGGGAGGGCTGGTGAGTGTGGCGGATATTGGCACTAAGTGCAGGTGCAGTGGCTGTGTGTCACAGAAAGTCCCGGATTTTAGAAGGTGGTGTCTCCTGTTAGAAGGTGGAACCAAGGCAGTGGCCTGATACACTCTTCAGCCAGTGGTTAGATGTTTCGGCCCTGCACGGAGTCTGCCAGATAGATCTTCATCATTAAACTAGATCTGTTACAGCTTTGGGGTTGTGGAACATCATGTCACTGGCAATGACACAGAGCAGACTCCTTCTCTGGCACTTTTATCAGGGGCATTCCCTTGCAGAAGTGAATGATGTGACAGCCTGGCCATGAGTATCGCTGGGTCCTATCCTTGGTGGAACCAGTGCTTAATTTGAGCCTGTGGTTGCTGGTGGAGGCCTTCAGTACTCATTGTGAAGGCCATCACTTATTTTTCCTCATCAGACATTGACCCCAAGCAAGACAGGGAAAAGAAGTAGAAAGAGAAAGACGGAAAAAGCGTCACAAAGGGAGAAAGCAGGAACGATCAAGAGTGAGATAAATGAGTCGGGAGGGTCTGATAGTAGATGGAAGAGCCATGAGGGTGATTCAAGGCTGTGCAGCCTTGGTTTTAGGTGCAAAGCGTCAGCCTACAGTTTCTGAGCAGAGCTTTGGGCTCTGGCCCTCATACTATAACAAATTAAGCACTGGAGAATGCATGCATGCTTCAAACGTGAGTGCCGCAGCAGTAAGTTTAGCAGATTATTTGGGTTCTCTTCACCTGTACATAGCCTGGGAGCCTCCTTGGCATATAGGCAGCTAGACAATGAATCATTGATCATTACAAGCTTTTGTAGATCAGGTACCCAGCTGGTATTGGTGACACAGGTGTGGTGTGTTTGTGAGCAACAGTTTACTCTCTTTTCTGAGGTCCACCCGCTTTAGACTGTCAATGAGATGCTTCTTGGACCTGGATATGCAGTGCGTGGGTGACCGAGCATGTTATCTCCCACATGATCCATGTGCAGTGGCTACAAAAAATGCAGTTTCACATGCGTGTGCAATAAGATACATTGACCATTGAGTAAATAAGGAACTAGAGTTGGTGTAATCCTTCTAAGACTCCATCATACTGCAAGTTAGATTTGGGAAGGCACCAATGTGCTCTATGGAGTCTCGTGCCTGGTGATTATTGAGATTTTCCATAGGTGAGTTGTGTGTGGGTGACTGGAGGGGAAACATCGTTTACAACGCGGGGATTACATCGCGATGCCATTACATTGCAGTTTTTACAACGCAAGTCGTTACAACGACTTGCGCTAGATGGCGCTCTAGGACAAGGAATTGTATAATTTACTATCCAACACCTTCCCTACTGTACGTAGACTGGAGTTGGAATAGTAAATTATACTACTCCTAAGTCCAGCGCCCTCCAACGCAAGTCGTTGTAACGACTTGCGTTGTAAAAACCGCGATGTAATGTACCGCGATGTAAATGTATGCGTTGTAACATCATACATCCGACTGGAGAGAACAGAAGGCCGGGAGAAAAGAAAGTACGATGAGTCTGACCTTAGCTTTAGAGTTATAAATGAAAGTGTAAGTCTAGATACTATAAAATAAGGGAAAGTGCTTTTTGGAGCTGCAGTATCCAATGGGAGGGAGGAGTAGTTGGGTGCGAAATCATACACAGAGTTGTCATTTTCTGATGTGTGGTTGTGTAGGTGACAGAATACACCAATTCTAGATTTTTTTTATTACTGAGTGGAACCTGTTTAGAAAAAGTATTAGGGGGACTGACGGGTTTGGAGACACTTATTAGCCATGCCTCTGTTGATTAATGCCTGCCAGGACCCACCCTCCAACATGCCTTGGAGGAGATGGGTGAGAGGGTCTGGGTTGAGCACCATTATAATACACACTGCACCATTGAAGTCTGGCAGTCCACAGACCTGTTCGGGTACCAGACATATTTCTTTGACAGTGCACTGCTCCGCCTGGCCAGGGAGCTGCAGGACTAGACGCCTGCATTCATTTCACATGTAGGAACTCCCTTGTGGCGGCCATAAACAAGAGGCATTGCGAGAGGTTATCTGTCAGCGGACTGTTGATGCATGTAGATCTGTAAAACCCTGACAATATTCTTCTACAATTCAATTGCATCTCGTGTTACCTATTATCAGTGACTACTACAGTCTTCACCACCATTAATGGATCATGGTGGTCTGTACTCTGTTGGCTTCAGAAGTAAGAAGCTTGAAATATTCAAAAGTTCTCAAACTAGGGTAGGACATCCTGATGGTATTGACAAAGTTTTATGACTGTTTATCTTCAATCATTGTATCTTATTCACCAGGCCTGCAAACACGCACAGTATCAATCTAGACCATATTCATTTATTGCAGTATTAATAATGACAATGCACTTCTGGTAGACACAATCTTGAATGTCATGAGTGCCAATGGCCATTATGCATGCATCTTTGCTCTGCGGCCTTCAAGGGATTAAAAATATTGGCAAAACCAATAGGTCAGTGCCCCATAGCAAAGGTGCAGTAGAAAGAAGGCAGGTCCAGTTCCATGTTGATTGCTTAAGTAGATTTATTAGGTAAGATGGTAATAAGAGAAGCCCCACCAGGAGCAGCCTTCCTGCTGCTCAGCCCATCCTCCAACTGACACTCTCCACATTCAGGCATCCTCACATTCCATTACATCACCATGCACAGCAACATTCCACAGCACCTTCACACAGGCTGAGCAGCAGGTATAACACATCTCCTTTCTTTACACAGATGACAAAGGAGCCATTAAAAATAGTGCAATCAGAGGATGACAATAAAACTATTGCATGCAACACAATGACATCAGAACAAATGCAAAACAATAATCATTGTAGCAAAGTGCTGATGTGCAAGCATGCAGATAAGAGATGGAAACATTTCATGCATGTGCAACAAATGATAAAATAAAGATAATGAAAAGGATATGCAATCATCATCTCCCTTTTTAAAGAAACCAAGGAAACACACACACTACCACGCCGCAAAACACAAACTAAACCAAGATACCAAAAATAAGCTGTCTGGCCAGGCCAACAAGAAAGTGGTACGAGGGATACCAACTGCGAGGTCCGGTAGGGAACCATGCAAACAAGATAAATAAAAAAACTAGAAAATGTGGAAAATCATTCACACCAAACACATGGTATGAATGCTGCCCTCCACCCTCACCCATAGTAAGGGTGGTACGTGTGGAAAGACACTCGACAAGGAAACCTGTAAAAGTGTACAACTCTACACCAATCAAGTAGTTGGAGAAAACAGCAATCACTAGCAAAAACACTCACTCATCAACCATTTGGCTTCAACTCAGCCCTTCACCCAGACCCGAAGTAAGGGCGGTGAGTGTGGAACGAAGCTCCACACCAAGCATAAAAAAAAACTCTTCAAGGAAACATCAAAGGCTAACACAACCCATCACCCCAAACCCAGTGAGGGAGAAACAAGACCTCACAAACATCATTTGGTTTAAACCCTGCCCTTCACCCTCACCCCGTAGGTAGGGTGGAAAAAGAATACCAAACTCCATACACCAGTAAAAATCAAAAACTTTTACCACAAAGCATCAGAAACGATAGTCCTTTTACACATAACCCATTAAATGGAATTAAATTTGGATTTTCCAGGGTGTACTCAAAGAACAGCTTGCAGATCTGTGAAAAGTCCTCCAGAAGAAAAACAATCAAAAAGCATAATATAAGCAGGATTAACTTTCGGTATCAGAAAGATACTAGATAGCAGGCTTGAATTTTTTAAGTAAGAAAACACGCTGTAAAAGAAGTGGATGGCATAGTACACATAGGCTCTAATTTAGTAATAATACAGGGCAGCAGGTTGAGTATGGCATATAAAGCAAGAAGTCAGTAAATTATGAATATAGGAAAATCTTATTCATTGTCTCATGTAAATCTTGTAACCAAGCGGCATGACCATTAACAAGATAGACAGTCTAAAAAAAAAAAAAACACCTGGAGGTCACACACAAATTATGCCATAAATGACTAAGTCGGAACCACAGAACTTTGGAAACAAAGCCAATGTAGCAAAACACCTCTTCACTCCTCCTGCAGCATGAGACAATTGGTCATGCAGGTGCCTGAATTTGAAAACAGGCTGATCAAAAATATTAACAAAAGTACCTTGAGCTGGAAAGTACCTTGAGTTGAAAATTCTCAGCTGAATGAATATGTGAGGGGAAATGAACTATTCTCACTCCAACTGTGCAGTGAATAAAACTGCATGACACAGTGTCTGCGTGCAAACACAACGTCCAGGAAAACTGGAAACGCGTTGGATGGCACCAGATATAGCCAAACAAGATGAGTGCTGCAGCCAAACCCAAGATGGCTGCATGTACTTCACGACGCATTTGTGCAGCTGTGCGTCCCTCAGCAGCTCTAAGCTGCGTGGAAGCAACGACGTAGGAAGAGATCCCTCGAAGATGCAGCAGGATTCCAAGAAGCAGGTAATGTTGCGTGCACTGAGACAGACATGTGCTCTTTCTTTTTAAATCCAAAAGACTGCGGTTAAACTGCCACATGTAAAGGGGGATTGCTGGAGCCCAAACAATGCAAAACAAATCATGGCTCACCTCCAAAAAATCAAGCAAAGTACCCATAGGTAGCTCACACAACAAATCGATCAACTGTGGCTCCTCTAGGCGTCGGTTTCACATATATCCTTGCAATCCACACACGTACAGACGCTAGAAACAATGCCACCGCTAGGAACATTGCCAGATCTCCAAAGCCACAAACATTGTCTGCGTAAAAACAAGTTGTACTAAAGTGCTGCGCCCATAACTTCCTCATAGACATGGCTGTAATTAACTTCATGACCACATGTTGGGTACCACATGACGGCGCTACTAGTTGCTCCTAGTGTGCTAACAGCACTCCCAGCACACACAAATAAGCCAGCAACCCAACTCCTCGCAGCTGTCAGGAAGGCACATAGGAGAACACTGAGAATGACACTGCTGCATCGTGCTTGTGAGGATGTTAAAGGTACCAGCGCGCCCTGGGCGTTAGGCTGTCCGGTGAATTAGGACACTGGTGGGGCTAGAGGGCATCGTGTCTATCTCAGCGCTTCAAGTTTCCATGGATCCTTAACATTTCTACTTTCAGTAGATTCCACAGCTTTATTTCAGGTAGTGTCAGATCGGATAGTTTCCTCTCACAGACCAGTTGCACACGTAGGTCTTTCCAAATTCGTCACCAAAATATGTAATAGAAAGAAGGCAGGCCCAGTTCCATGTTGATTGCTTAAGTAGATTTATTAGGTAAGATGGTAATAAGAGAAGCCCCACCAGGAGCAGCCTTCCTGCTGCTCAGCCCATCCTCCAACTGACACTCTCCACATCCAGGCATCCTCACATTCAATCAGAGACAATCAATCAGAGACATTTATAGAGCGCACTACTCACCCGTAGGGTCTCAAGGCGCTGGGGGGAGGGGGGTGCCGCTACTGCTCGAACAGCCAGGTCTTCAGCTTCTTCCTGAAGGAGAGGTGGTCTTGGGTCAGGCGTAGGTCGGGAGGGAGGGAGTTCCAGGTCTTGGCGGCCAGGTAGGAGAAGGACCTTCCTCCTGTAGTCGCTCTTCAGATGCGGGGGACGGCGGCGAGGGCGTGGTAGGCTGATCGGAGGTGGCGTTTGGGAGCGTAGAAGTTGATTCGGTTGTTGAGGTAGCTCGGGCCTTGGTCGTGTAGGGCTTTGTGTGCGTGGGTGAGGAGGCGGAAGGTGATTCTTTTGTTGACGGGGAGCCAGTGTAGGTCTCTCAGATGTCCGGAGATGTGGCTGGTTCGTGGGATGTCGAGGATGAGTCTGGCTGAGGCGTTCTGGATCCGCTGGAGTCTCTTCTGGAGCTTGGCGGTGGTACCGGCGTAGAGGGCGTTGCCGTAGTCCAGTCGGCTAGTGACGAGGGCCTGGGTGACGGTCTTCCTGGTCTCGGTGGGGATCCACCAGAAGATCTTCCGTAGCATGCGTAGGATGTTGAAGCACGCCGAGGAGACGTTGTTGACTTGCCTGGTCATGGAGAGGTAGGAGTCCAGGATGAAGCCCAGGTTGCGTGCGTGGTCTGTCGGTTTGGGTGCGGTGCCCAGGGCGGGAGGCCACCAGGAGTCGTCCCAGGCGGAGGGTGAAGAGCCCAGGATGAGGACCTCCGTCTTGTCTGAGTTCAGTTTCAGGCGGCTGGTCGTCATCCATTCGGCTACCTCTTTCATCCCTTCGTGCAGGTTGGCTCTGGCGGCGGCGGGGTCGTCGGTCAGGGAGAGGATCAGCTGGGTGTCGTCGGCGTAGGAGATTATGCTGAGGTTGTGTTGGCGTGCGATGGCCGCGAGGGGGCTCATGTAGACGTTGAAGAGGGTGGGGCTCAGCGAGGATCCTTGAGGGACGCCGCAGATGACTTCGGTGGCCTCTGACTTGTACGGTGGTAGGCGGACTCTCTGTGTTCTTCCGTCGAGGAAGGAGATGATCCATTCCAGAGCCTTCTCCTGGATTCCGACGTTGCTGAGGCGCTGTACTAGGGTGCGGTGGCAGACAGTGTCGAATGCCGCGGAGAGGTCTAGGAGGATGAGGGCCGCTGTTTCTCCATTTTCCATCAGGGCTCGGATGTCATCGGTGGCGGCGATGAGGGCGGTCTCGGTGCTGTGGTTGGCTCGGAAGCCAGACTGTGAGGGGTCGAGGGATCCATTTGTCTCAAGGAAGGCGGCCAGCTGCTTGTTGACGGTCTTCTCGATGACTTTGGCTGGAAACGGGAGGAGCGAGATGGGGCGGTAATTCTTGAGTTCGGTGGGGTCCGCTGTGGGTTTCTTGAGAAGAGCGCTGAGTTCGGCGTGCTTCCAGCTCTCAGGGAAGGTGGCGGTGTCGAAGGATGTGTTGATGATGTCTCGCAGGTGGGGTGCGATAACAGCGTCGGCCTTGTTGAAGACGTGGTGAGGGCAGGGGTCGGTCGGCGATCCGGAGTGGATGGAGTTCATCGTGCGGATGGTGTCTTCGGTGCTGATCGGAGTCCAGGCGTGGAGGGTGGTGGTGGGGTGTGGTTGTTCGGTCGTGGTGTGCGTTGGTTGGTTGTTGAAGCTGTTGTGTATGTCCGCGATCTTGTTGTGGAAGTATGAGGCGAGGGAGTTGCAGAGGTTTTGCGATGGGGTGATGTCGTTGTTTCCTGCGCTGGGGTTGGATAGCTCTTTCACGATGTTGAAGAGTTCCTTGCAGTTGTGTGCGTTGTTGTCCAGCCGGTCCTTAAATGCAGTTTTCTTGGCGGCGCGGATCAGCTGGTGGTGCTTCCGGGTGGCAAGCTTGAAGGTGGTCCTGTTGTCCGGTGTTGGTTCCCTTCTCCAGACTTTCTCGAGGGCTCGGCAGTTCTTCTTGGAGCTCTTGAGTTCGTCGGTGAACCATGGGGCTTTCTTGCTGCCGGGTCTGCTGGGCGGGGTCCTCAGCGGGGCGAGCTCGTCCGCGCAGTTGCTGATCCACTTCGTGAGGTTGTCGGCGGCCTGGTTGGGGTTCGCTGAGCTGGCAGGAGGGTGCTGGCTCAGGGAGGTGGCGAGCTGGTCGGCTGTGATCTTGTTCCAGCTTCTGCGGGCAGCCTGTTGCTGGTGGTGGTGGGTCGTCGTTCTTTTGAAGGTGAAGTGGACGCAGCTGTGGTCCGTCCATTGAAGCTCTGTGCCGTGGCTGAAGGCGATGTCTGTGCTGGATGAGAAGACTGCGTCGAGTGTGTGTCCGGCGAGGTGGGTGGGGGTGGACACCAGCTGCTTGAGTCCAAGATTGGCGAGGTTGTCGAGCAGGGTGCTGGTGTTGCGGTCGTTGTTGTTCTCCAGGTGGAAGTTGAGGTCCCCCAGGAGGATGTAGTCAGCGGAGGGGAGGGCATGCGGGCTGACGAAGTCGGCGATGTCCTCGCTGAATTGGGTGCGTGGTCCCGGAGGTCGGTAGATCAGTGTGCCTCTGAGGGTGGTCTTCGGGTCGGTGTGGATTTGGAAATGCAGGTGTTCGGCGGTGGTCAGGGTGTTGTCGGTGCTAGTCGTGATACGGATGGTGTTCCTGTGGATGATGGCGATGCCTCATTCCCTTACATCACCATGCACACTAACATTCCACAGCACCTTCACACAGGCTGAGCTGCAGGTATAACAAAAGGTTTGACCTATTGTTCTGTCTTTGGAGTCCTATCATTTAGCTGTATTTGGATTCTGGTATTGGCGACTTCTCAGGAGGTCACAATTTTGAGAGATTCTTTTGCACTTGTGAAAAGAGAATGGTAACCTTTAAAAAAAAAATATAATAATAATTCAGTTCCATTTGACTATTATAATGATTTGTTGATTGATTAGAAATTGAGATGTTTTTTCACCTTCAAAAAGCAGTTGCTGCAGATGTGTTTAACTTCCTCCCCTCACTAGAGACCTTTCAGGTGCACTTCCCTGTTAGAAAATGTAGATTTACTTGAAGTTGGTGTTTTAAAAGGCCAGTAGGGCTGGGGAAGGTATCAGTTGCATGTTTGAGGTAATTATGTCGATCAAAATAGAATAAAAAGTGTAGCCTAGCGTCCCAAGTCCCCCCAGTTTTAAAAGCCTTGGCCTGTAAATCTTCCAGATTGTTTTCACATGCTTCAATAGTACTCATATTATCCACCTAATGATAACAAAAGGCTTTTAACTTGTGATTTATATAGATTACGCATATGTTTATGCTGCGTAGCATCAATACAGTGAGGTGTTTTATGAGAAGTTTAATATGCTGTGCTCTTTTACCTACACGATGAACTGGCGGAGGTTAATATGAACCCGACCCACAACACTCTCGAGACTCGTACCCACCCTCCCAACCCCCGCACCTTCAGACAATCATATCTCTGATTCTTACTCTAAATAACCATACTCCCACTGAAGTTTTGGTTTGAATTTCTCTTTTGTTTAAGAAATCATAGATCCATTTCTCCAAGGACCGAACAAAAGCCTCTAAATAGCAGTGTGCAAAATAATATTCTCACTAATTGATGCTTTTTGGCAGGAAAACTCTCTCCACACATTCAGTTAGTTTGTTTTTTACAGCACATTAAGTGGATACATTTCCTTCTGAGGTTTTCTTTATTTTGCTGGAATAAAAAAATCAGCAGGATGTCAGTTTTTTTTCTCCAGCAGCACTTATTCAACTGACTTTTTCTTTTTCTTTTTTTTCTTTTTTATTGCTCAATCCAGAACAAATAGCAGTCAATATACATTAAATACATGATTTTAACACTCAAGGTACTTGTAGCTTGAAGTGCTCTATCCAAACAAACAATACAATTTATGGTTGGCCTTTCCCTCTAAAATAACAGAAGCTTCCTGCCAATACACTTGTCTCATATGCTCTACCATAGGCCCCCATATCTGAGCTCCTAATTTCTATCGTTTTATAGGTTTCACTGAATAGGGACTATACTCCAAATTAAAGATGTTATTTACTTAGCCCGCCACATTTCAAATGACCGAGCTAGTTGCTGCAGCCACACTGATGCCACACATAATCGTGCTACTGCCACGGCCATTAATATCAAATATCTATATGGATACCCGGGTTGTCCCTGCTGAAGAATATCCCCAACTCCTGTTAACATAACATCCATAGTTATTAGTATATCCACCCCTGTGATCTCAGACAAAAATCTCTCAATCTGCCCTCTCAGTTGCAATAAATGAGTACAAGCATAGAATATATGCGTAATATCAGCCTCATCCATTGCACATCTAAAGCACTTCCTATCATTACCTCCCCCCCATTTCATCATCCTAGCTGGCGTATTATACAAGTTGAATAATGACTTATAGTGATGGGCTTTCAAATTGCCTGATAACAAAATCTTGCCCGCAACATAAATCGATTGTTGAACATACTCTCCCTCTTGACCTAACCTTGCACTCCATTTGCTATCTTGTACATCAAGATCATCTGGCTGCATTTCCATTTTTAAATCATATAAAGCCCCTATTTGTACTCCCTTTTTTACAGCCTGAACCAGCAAATTGGTCTTCATACATTTCTGCTTCTGATATTTCCATAGATAATCTCTTATGTGAAGATATTTTAAAAAGTCTGTCTTTTGCAAATTATATCTATCCATTAAGTGTGCAAAAGACACTATCTCCTCATTCTCAAATACATCTCCAACTAGCCTGATCCCCTTAGCTCTCCACTGCTCAATTTTGCGATCCCAAAGAATAGCGGGTAAAATCGTCACAGAATTCATGGGGGTATAAAAACATAGCGCCGATACTCCCAGCATTTTACGCATGGTCTTCCATAATTTATATGCTGCCCACACTACCTTCAATCATGTTCGCTTGTAGTAGCTTGGCTCCCAGTAATTAAACATACAGTTCCTCGCTACAGAGCTAAGCGGAAGCTGATATATTGAGGGGGCCTCAGCGGCTGTAGCCACCTCCTCCCCAGTGAGCAATATCCTCATATTTTGCAAAAGACAAGCATAATAATAAAAAGTGAAATTTGGTACAGCCCAACCTCCCCGTCTGCGCGACAGCATCATATATTTAAATGCCCTCCGTGATTGCCTTTGTCCTCATAGAAACTTATCACACATATATTGTAATTTCTGTAGCTGTGAAGTTGTCAGCTCTAATGGCACCGCCCTGAAAAATAAAGTATTCGAGGGAGTACATTCATCTTCAATACGTTGCACCTTCCCAAAAGTGAGAGGTGCAAGCATTCTAGGCGGTCCAGCTGCCCTTTAATCCCATCCAACAACCCTTTCCAATTAACCTCTTTTAGATCTTGCAAGCTCATCCTAATCTTTATACCTAAATACATAGCTTCCTCGGTTACCCAACTCTCCCCAGGACAGGCCATTTTAGTACACACTATTTGGGTTTTTGTTGAATTTAACTTATAGCCAGACAACGCCCCAAACCTCAAGGCCCACCACTCTATTTCAGCAATGGAAGACTTTGGATCTGACGTTGCCACCACAATATCATCTGCGTAAGCCAGAACCCACGTCTGATATTGCCCACATATCATAGAGCTAATCACATTGCTCTTTTCCAACATTATCAGAAACTGGTTAATGTACAGGGCAAACAAGAGCGGGGAGCAGGGACATCCCTGCCTTGCCCCCTGAGTTATATATACTAAATCTGATTCTTAGCCCATAGTGCAAATCCGAACTGTAGGGTTTTGGTACATAACCTGAAGAGACCTAATAAAGTCCGGACCAAACCCCATCCTGCGTAAAACAGCCCATAAAAAAGGCCAGGAGACACGGTTGAACGCCTTTTCGGCATCCAAGAATATCAGCCCTAATCTGCTTTGCTGTACATTAGCAGCATCTATCAGAGAAATAGCTCTATTTAGTTGGTTTTACCGTGCTCCTGCCTGGTATAAATCTGTGCTGTTGTTTAGATACTAAAGAAGTGATTACTTGTGCTAACCTAGTTGCCAATATTTTAGCATACACTTTTCCATCCGCATTCAAAAGCGAAATTGGCAGGTAAGACCCTGGCATCTCCGCAGGCTTATCTTTCTTTTTAAATATAATTATATTAGCCTCTGACCATGACAATGGAGGGTTTCCCAATTGGGCCGCTCGAAATGTAGCCAACATGTCCCTCCTTAAAATCGAGAAGAACGTTCGATACACCTTGAGTGGCAGCTTATCTGGTCCTGTAGCTATCCTCCTTGCTAATGACACTGTTGCCGCCTCGAGCTTTTCCATTGTAATCAAGTCTTCAAGTACTGCAAGGTCTTCTTGTCTTCCACCTACTATCTGTACTTGCTGAACAAATTGTCTAATGGCTTGTTCACTCCATTCACCCTGTGTGTACAATTCCTTATAAAAATCATGGAATACCTTCAGTATACCCTCCAAAGTTTCAACCTTTCTCCCCTCGTTATCAATCAGTGAGGTAATCCTTTGTACTGATTGTTTAGCCCGTATTCTTTGTGCCAAACAGTACCCTGTAGATTCCCCATATTCATACCTTTCCTCTTTAAAGATTGTATACTGGCTGGCAATCTCCTTACTCCATATCCTATTAACTTTAGCTTTACAGCACGCTATCCTTGTTTGTATCCCCTTCAGAT
Source organism: Triturus cristatus (assembly GCF_964204655.1). Lineage (NCBI taxonomy): Eukaryota > Metazoa > Chordata > Amphibia > Caudata > Salamandridae > Triturus > Triturus cristatus. The sequence continues at coordinate 451,941,909 of NC_140580.1, forward strand.
CTCCTCCCCTCCTTATTCCCAGCATCAGCTCCAGCTCCCCTGCTCTTAAGTCACCCAGGAGGGCCTTCATGATATTTTGCTGTAACTTCTGCCTCCTCCATCCATAAATAATTATTTCCCCCTCAATCCGGCTTTCAAGGCGTCCCATACCATCATACTACTGGTAGACCCTCTATTAACATCAAGAATTTGTTTTATCCAATTTTCCATATGGTTTACAAAAGAGCTATCCAATAAAAGCTTCCTATTAAAAGAAAAAGATCTCCCTACTCTCTCCCGAGCCATTGAGAAAACATCCAGTAATAATGGTCCATGATCCGCCATAATCCTAGGCCACACCTGCATTCTGGCCCCCACCATGAATAACCTAGATGCAAAGACATAATCTAACCTAACTAATTTATGATGAGATACGAATAAAAAGTATATCCCGGATCTGGATAATTCAAGGTCTGCCAGTCATCAACCAACCCATGATCCTCAATAAGTTGCCTTAATGCTTTAAAAACCTTGGGTTTACACCCACTATATTTGTTATTCTCTAACTCCCTTGCCTGGCACTCCAAGTGTATATTAAAATCCCCACATAAGAGTAGAGGAGTATCCCAAAGGGCAAGGTCCACATTCAACCCTTCTAGAACTGCTTCTTCATCAAGGTTCAATCCATAGACTGTGCATACTACTATCTTATTGCCCCCTACTTGACACTCTACAATGGCCCACCTACCATAATTATCTGATAATACCACCCCGTCCCAGAGATCCCTTGTTGAGCCAGTATAGCCACCCCCCTATTCATAGTCGATTGCCGGGAAGCAGTAATTAATGAGAATCCAAGCTCTTTTAAAACCATATGTTTGGCCCAGGGTATATGTGTTTCCTGCACACACAGAATATCCGGTTTCATCACCCGCAGATTGGCCGCTACCCGCTGCCTTTTAATAGCATTGTTCAAGCCACATATGTTAAACGAACAAATACGTACCCCAGAGGCTACCTCCCTACTAGCCATAGCCAAACGCCCAACCTAATACCTTACATATCAATCTTTGCATACAAGTACTCATATCCTTTTTGGTCTGGATTGATTTTTTATTTACTCCCCCCACCCCCCTGCCCCTCCCAACCTTCATCCTCACCCCCCAGTGCCCCTCCCCATCCCACCACACACACCAACCCCCTTCCCCCACCCTCTCCCAAATACACGGGCAATAGGGCTAATGGCCCTTGCGATGGGGAGTAGTTTGCTGCCCAATGTCCCCCTTCCCTCTCAATACCTTTCATCACAAAAAAAAGAAACAGCCCACAACATAAAATATAAGACATCATTAGAAGAATTTTCAGAAGAAACCCAAGCTATTGCCTTACTCTGACTCTACTTTTAGATAGACTGAAGGTATTCCTTCGCTTGCACATCTGATATAAAAAAAACGTATTTGTCCCTTATACATTATTTTCAACATAGCAGGGTTTAACAAAAAAGCTTGCGCCCCCTTATCCTGAGACAGCGTTATTAATTGACGCAGCTGCCGCTTTTTTTCCATAGTATAGTGACAATAATCAGGTCTGACAAAGAACTGTGCACCCTTTCCCGCCCTCTTTTTATCAGGCCTTGCAAGGTCATAGACTGCCTGTCGCGCCAAGAAATTATTTAAACTAATCAATTTAGCCCTTGGCCTGACATCAGATTGCCCAGCTTTAGTCATCGCTTGTTTAAAAGGAAACCTATAAGCCCTTTGAACTTCACTAGCCCACTTCCACATTAAAAGTTCAGGAAAAGCCTCTGTAAACAGTTCATCCTCAAAGTTCCGAACGTCACGTCCCTCGGCTCCCTCCGGTATTCCAAGTATCCTTAGGTTATTTCTTCGTAGTCGATTTTCCAAATCCATTAGCTTAAGTTGGGTGTCGTCTTTATGGGAGCTCATAGCCTCCAACGTCGCCTTTTGAGCCACCACTTCGTCCTCTAACGTGGATATCATTGCCTCCGCTTCATTCATCCTGTCCGTATACCCATTACAAACCTTGGAAATCCTCCTCACTGTGTTTTCGACATGCCATATATGTTTTTAGATTTTCTATCCGGGTCTCAGTTCTGTGATCTAATGTACTCTGGTAGATTGATTCCAGTGAAACTGCTCCATCATGTCTTTCTTCAATCCCTTCCGGACCTTGACCATCAGTTTTCAATATCTCAGAGTTTGTTTCTCCAATGATGATGAGGTGTCCCACATCAGGTTATTCACTGCTTCAGCTAACAGGTTTTCCTCCTTAGCTAACTCTTGCTTATGAACCGTAGACACATCGGCATTACCAATGTCCTAATTTAAGCTGTTTTGATCACAGCCAACACTCATTAATGAACTTTCCTGAGACTGTGACTTTTGCCCTAAAATACAGTCGTCATCCGAGGTGTCCGAAGGATCTGATATAGAAAATAACTTTTCCCCCGAGTCACTCTCCCTACCACCATCTCCCCCCACTGCTCCAGTCTCAGCCTCCTCCAATCCGCCATCAACCAGGAGTCCCATAAAAGCAGCGTTTTTCATAGTTTTTTGTTTCAAATCTCTCTCTGTTATATTCGTTATTAGCACATTATCTTCCAACACTGGCCCCGGCCCTCCAGCCTTTACTCCACTCACCGGGATGTTTTGTAATGAGTCGATCTTCTTTTTCGTAACACATTCTCCTATCATCGACTTTTCCAGTGTTTTAACATTTACATCAGTGCTCATATCAGTACTAGCCAAGTGTTCTATTGGCCCCGCCCTTTTATTCTTAATATCTGCTTTGAAAATATGTGGGGTTAAGTTCTTATTTTTATTTGCCGCCACAAACATTTGGGGTACTTTTTTTTCCCCTGTCAACCCCCTGCTCACCTCCTTGAGCCACTTCGTCCAAGAGTCCTGTCGATCCTTCCCCAGCTAGAGTCGCATGCCGCCCGACAACAGCAGCTCTGCTCCCCACAGCCGGCTCCACCATTGCTCTAGTTTTTCCTCCCCTAGCAGTTTTGGGAGGCATGTCGGCATCCAGAGCTACAAGGAATCACCTCGCACAGCTGTGTTCCACACTGATGAGCCGCACTTCTACAGAAGCACTGCGGTTCTCTTTGGCGTTCTTGGCTACAAAGTTTCTTCCTATCTTCCGAGTTTCCTTTTTTTTTAAATCCAGGAACACACTATCCTCGAACTTCCAAGAACTCCTTTTAATCCATTAAAGTGCGGAGTGCCCCACCGAGTTCCACACTGAGGGATCACCCCTTCTCCTATAATGCTGCCATTCTCGAGCACCACCGCAGGTTATTATGCTTTTTTTTCCAAATGCTTTCGCCCAGCGTTTTCCAGTAAACAATGGCAACTTTCCAACACTTTTCTGCCTTCCGAAAAGCTTCTTTTTAACCCATTTTAGTCCACGCACAATCCTCCGTTGTTTTCGCCTAGATTTCTCTCCCGCTATCTGTGCCGATAGGGGGAAGGGGGAGAGACGCCGGGAGCCCGCTACTCACTCGTCCATGACAGACGCCATCTTAACTGACTTTTTCTTTGTGAATTGTGAAAAAAAACCTTTGCACATTTTTAGGATGTTTTCCAATAATTACAGAAATGTTGCAGAAGTCCTATATAATCTTGCTAACATGTACTCAAAACGGTGTGCTCTCCAAGTATCAAGCCCACAACATCAATAGGTGAGAATATTGAGGAAAACCATATCGAAAGGTAAGTAAGGCTATATGTTTTATTCCTAATTCCACATATATGCACCTATGTGGTACATATATGTTCAAGGTATGTAGATATGGAGTTAGGAATAGTAAATCTATACTCCCTTACATGCACTTACCTTTGGATATTTTGCCCTAAGATATCCTGTCCTCGATGTTCCTGCATCAAGCTATTATTGATGTCGATATTCAGTAGCACAACCCTCAGAAATTCCAATGGAGACCCAACTTCACAGGAAGATTCCAGCAGAATGAAAGTCTTCTGAAGACGCACAACTCACCCGAAGATACCAAGGAACATGTATTTCTGCCCGAAAAAGTATTTTAGAAAATGTACCAAACTATGGGGCATATTTACAAGCCCCTATGGACACCACAACTACACTGTTCTTGACATTGTGGTGGCGATAGGGGCTTCGCCTTATTCACAAGAAGGCGTTAAGCCACTTAATGTGGCTTAATGACTCCATGTGAATAAGGGTCCCTTTCACGCTATACTTAGCGTAAAAGGGGCGGTCAATGGGTGTTGTGGTGGGCATTCCACTGCAACGCCCATTGATTTTGATGCTGCCCCATATTTACAAGGGTGGCAGAAATATGAGGGTGCGTCAGAATTAAGACCAGGCAAAACCTGGTCTTACCCTGGCGCTAGAGGAGAAATATTTAATTTCTCCTTGTTTTTGCTGATTCCATGTGTGCTGCGTTGTGCAACACACATAGAAACAGCAAAACGCCATTGATTGTTTATGTGCAGGAAAGTGTTCCTTACTGCACATAAACAATCATAAAAATGTCTGGAAGATCTATGTGTGCTGCATTAAGCGGCACACATAGAAGTTTCAAAACGTCATTTCAGATTGTTTTTGTGCAGGAAGAGACACCTTCCTGCACAAATCATTTCCCTCAAAGCAGGCATCCTTGCACTATAGTGCAAGGATGCCTGCGTTGGTGCTAGGCAGCTAAATTAGCACCAGCGCAGGGGGAATCGCAAGGCTGCACCATATTCTTGTAAATACGGTGCAGCCCTGCATTTCAAAAGTGGCGGAGCGCAGCGTTAGGCCAAGGAGTCTAACGCCACGCTCCTCCACTTCCTTGTAAATATGCTCCGCTGTTTAATACTTAAGTAATTGACTACATTGAAGATGCTTTTAACACAACTAATGGAATGATGGCATAATTTTTACTTATGTTTTTAACGTTTAGAAGAATGGAAATGAGAAAAAAGAAATTATAGCATACTTTCGATTAAACCAACTCCAGGACGAATTTAATTTTGCCACTGATGAAGAGATACAAAAATGCATGCGTTTCCAGCTACTGATGCACAGAAACTCACAGCAACTGGACCCAAATTGGTTTCAGCAAATCCCACTGTATGACAAGGAAATTCCAGAGTCACTTATTCAGGTACTTTATATTTGTTAGATACAAATAGCCAGAGTTACTTTACTAATGAAACCACTTCTCTGTGGGGGAGGATTGCAAATCCTAAAACATGAATAGTATTGATGGCCAGTAAAATAGGTCCATACAACATGTTTACAACTGCTTTATGACAGCAACACCAGTGATCCAGAAAAATGCTGTTGCTCATCCCTTTGTTAGTAGTAAGAAGTATTTGTGAGACATCTCTGGGGCTCACTCGCTTAGGGTGACTGCGATTAGAGGCTCCCTCGTGCTTCACAGATGCATCTGGAATTTACACAATGAGCCCTGTGGTTGGCAGCCAGCGGCAATGCCAAGGATGGGACCATGAAAGGATAATCCTCCTTCTGGTGGTGGGCATCATCTGTTGGCTATGTGATCTGCTTTAGGATTAGAACTATGGAATGGGTGATAGTTTGAACATGTTTTATTTGCATCGGACATGTGCCGTCACAGATTGGGTAAACTGGTACAGAGGACACTGCTTGGAAATGTTCCAACACTCAAGATGATGTAGCAATATGAGCTGATACTAAACAGGAAAGATGTTGGACCTTTTCAAAACAAATCGGTTAGGTCTGATAAACTGCAAATAATATAAAGAAGACCTCAGATTGGTCAATAATTACTATATACACTGCAGATTGGATACATCTGTGCCTTTGCAATTTGTTTGACGAAATGAGAGATTACGTTTGTGGTTTCTTTAGATGATCGGGATTCACTGGAAGTGATGGCGCAGTTTACAAACATGCCTCATCTCAGGCAATAAAAAATGAGTAGAATGAGTGACCTGCCTCGCCTCCTTCTGCCGTTCCACCTTCTGTAGTGTCAACATGACCCCGTCCCGCCTTCCACCATATTCAAAATACCCTTGTCTTTTCCTGATTGTACTCTCCTCACCAACTAACCTGCACATTACACCGCTCCTTGACCTTGATGCAAAACATCTACGCACTCCCTTATTAACCACTCCATCGCTCTGCCATCATCAGGAATAAATTAGGCAGGTAATATTCTCTTCTGTGATGTTTTATGGGAGTTCAAAATTCCAGATGGATTTCTATACTGTATACGCAACATCATAACATCTTGCACAATGGTTTTACAGTGTTCAGAGTAATCAGCTATAAATATTTAAAAGTTCCTCTCCAAATTTAAAAAAGTAAAACTTGGTTAACTCTTACAATAATCTCATTTTACAGCCTATCACAAATTTAAAAAATAGCTTGGAAACAGCTCTTATTTATAGAGATCCTTAAGCATGTCAAAAAGGTTTTGTATCTCTGAATTCTGTTCTAAACCTCCCCCAGGCGCTGGAAAAGGCCTAATGGTCCATAAATCCTGTGGGAATGCCCAAGTTTGACCTTGAAATTTGCATGGTTCCCAACGCCTGGAATTCCAGGTTTGCAAAGTGGCATATTTCCATTGTTCATCAACAGTGGCGTAGTTTGTATGTCATGGGACCTAATAAAAGCATGGAAAGTGTACCCCGTCCTCCCCTGAGTTGGCATTAAAATACAGACATAATTGAGCTGCAGTGGACCCTTCACTCCCCATATTTTGGCGTCACTGCAGCGACACTGTAATCACTAATGATAGTGGCATTACGTCTTACAGGTCTATCTTTCCTCTCTCATACGCTGTCTCCACTCATCTGTCTCCTCCCTGTCCCATTTAGGTGCATCTCTTTTCTCTTCTTCTGTCTCTTATTTGTCTGTATCTCCTTCCTCCCTTCTCTCACTGGCATCCTTATTTTCACCCTTTATCTTCCTCTTTTGCTCGTGCTTTTCTTCTTTCTCTCGTCTCTCATCAGCATTCCTTTCTCCCATTCTGTCAGCTCTTCCTCTTCCTCTCTCCTTTCATCCATATCCTCTTTCTTTGTCATTTCTTTCGTATCTTGTGCTCTCAAATAACCTGGCCAGCTCACTAAAAAGTAGAAATAGAGCCAGGCCCCAGGCAGGCTCTGGTTTAAAACAAATTTGATCAGGTCGCCTCTAAAATAACTTCAGACAACAGAGGGCAGGCTAGGCCTTCCCCCATTTCTTAGCCCCTTTCCCAGTACAACTGCTAGCTAAGCCCTGTTCATCAAGATCTTGAAACAGTAGGGCACATTTACAAGGAAATGTCAGAGCGCGGAGTTGCACCAAATTTGGAAGAGCCACGCTCCCACATTTAAAAAAACGCAGGGATGCACCGTATTCACAACAATACGGTGCACCCCTGTTTTTTCCACAGTGCTGGTGCTAAAATTAACTGCCTAGCGCCAAAGCAGGCACTCTTACACCATAGTGCAAGGATGCCTGCGTTGCAGGCAATGATTGTTTATGTGCAGGAAGATTTCCCTTCCTGCATATAAACAATAATTATTGGCATTTTGTTACTTCTATGTGTGCTGCAGACTGTAGCACACATAGAAAAAGCAAAAATGAGGAGAAATAAAAGTATTTCTCCTCGTTGCACTATTGCAACACCTGTATTGCATGGGGTTAGTTTTTGGCACTGCCACATATTTGCACATCATTGTAACTTTGGGGCACAGTCAAAATGCAATGGGTGTTGTGGTGGAGCCACCCACAGCAACACCCATTGCACGCCCTTTTCAAACAAAGTGAGGCACGTAAAGGGGCTGTATTTACAAGGCGGCGTTAAGCCAATCAACGTCGCTTAAAGTGATTTTCTGGTGGCACTATCCCCTTGTAAATGCCCCAGTGTGTAGTACAGAAGGCTGACTTTTGCGTTGCAGTGCAAACTGAAATGATTAAAATTAATAGCAACACTCATTATCAAATAACCTTTATTTGGGAATTAACAAAGAATAATAAGCTTTTTCAAAGTTTAAACATCACGTGGCAGCCCTTAGGGGCGGATAAAAAGCCAGTGTAATTTGTTCAACCTGTGCCCTGCTGGTAAAAAACAATGATGACTGTTAATCACCCACATCAGATACGGTTCCATAGTACTGACTGTTTAGGTCTCGCCTGGCGTTGCAGCGCAAAGCGCTGCTCGCTCGGCGAGAGATTTTGTGAGAGAGCATATTTCAGAAGGGGACTTGAAGCCCCGCCCCTCATTTCCATAGGCTTGCATCACCGTTTATGTTAAATGGTGGCCTGCTATTGGAAGTGGGTTTTGTAGCCGCTGCACTTTCGCCTTTTGGGACGGCCCTTCCAGACTGGATCGTTTGCTTCACGGCTGTCGTGAAGCACTTTCTTATCTAAGTAGGCGTGTTATCTAAACAAGCCGTGATCCAGTCCGGATGGGCCGTCCCAAAAGGAGGCAGGGCTGCAGGCAGGCACAACGTGCCCCACCCGTCACTTTACGAAAGGGGAAAGGGCGGTCTGGCTATACTTTGGAGCTCGTCACGCTCCGATGCTGCTCTCGTTGCTGTTTTCTTTTTTTTTTCTTTTTTATTAAACACTCCCTTTCACCCTTCTAAACTGTTGTTGGTATGCATGCTGTCCCTGACAGAGTAAAAAAAATATCCTTTTTGCCGATGTTATCTAGCTTAAGACTCGTCGAAAAGTAAGACGAAGGCAACTTTATCACTTGGAAACACAGGGCAGGTTCGTAGCAGCAGAGAGAGAAGCAGACATCGATCTGAGCTGCACAGTAAGGGGAGGGGGCGTGGGGAGGAAAATAAAGGGCTGAGGGAACATTTGTTGCAGTGTTTCAAAACCCTACAACAAAACTCTGACTCCGGAGTCAGAGCATACTGCTTCCCGATTCTTTTACCACTACATGTGCCACCCTCCCAAACCCCCTTCCCGTACCCCCAGTCTGCATTGTGACTTTGAAAGGAAAATGACTAAATCTTTCCTAGCACTTGAGAAATGATGGGCACAGTCCCTCGATTCTTAAAGACCCCAACTGCAACCACCCTCTCGATGATCTTTGCAACGCCTCTACGCTTTTTAACACTCCTTTGATGCTATTCTACAAGCCCCAGAACTTGGGAGTTCACAGCAGTTGATCACCCCCCTCTTTTCCTCTGGAAGCCCCTTGACACGCCAGCCTCCTGCTGACGTAGGAGATCCGCTGGACCCCTCAGCCCAGGTAAGCGCTGGACCTACAACAATATCCACACATCCCCTCAACTCTACTCTACTCCGTCATCCCCGGTAGCCCATCACTCGCCCACATCACACACTGGCCCCGTATGAGCCCAATAGGAACTCAGCACTCACTCCCAAGACCCCCTCCCCCTAGTCCTCCAGCGGGCCCCTGGCCCCTTGACCTCTCAGGTTCCATACTCAACCCCACACACTTCCTCTCTTACCTGCTGCAACAAGAGCTTCAGTCAGGGGAGACAAGTTCACCAGAAATGTGGTCATTGTCCGGATCCATGAACGGCAGCTCTGTGTGAAGGGGGGCCAAAAGGGGGGCACTGCTGTGGAAGGGAAGGAGGGCCACAGACAAGGGAGTGAGAAAGGGGGGGCAGTGCTGGCAGAGTGGGAGGAAGAGGGAGTCCTGATGTCAGAGTGACACAGAGGGGTCACTGCTGACGTCACACTGAGAGGGACGCTGTCGGGCTGGCCCTTCTGTGAGAGTAGCGCGAAGAGTGACAGTCCCAGCAGAGCAGCTCTCTTCAGGTGACCGCGCAGCTGCGCCAGTCCCTCCTGGTATGGGATGTGTACAGCTCAGCAGGGGATCAGTGCCGAGAGAGAGGGAACGAGGGAGAGGAGAGGGGAAGTGTGCTACAACTTCTGGGAGGCATGAAACATGTGTAACAACAACTACAGGGGGAGGGGAGGGGTCACAACTTCAGCTACAGAGAGAGAAGCGAATGATTCCAGAAAGTGCGTGCGAAGCGATTGATTCCAGAAAGTGCATGACAACACCAAGCACAAGTGTGGGAAACAAAAACTCTAGGGGCCGAGAAAGGGGCAATACATTCTAAAAGGAGTAAAGTCTACATACAATACGTCAGAGGGGTTTAGAGAGTTTAACAGACTTACAAACAAGCATTTGCAATGCAATAGGTCTCGCATTTGCGAGAGTTTAAGCTATTGGCATTGTAAATGATAATGCCTTTTATTTATGTTTTAAAAACCAACACATAAATAAAAAGGCATTGTCATTTACAATGCCAAGAGCTCAAACTGTTCCAAATGCGAGACCTCTTGCATTGTAAATGCTTGTTTTAAAAGTGTATACGCATAAACCGAGGGTTTAGATAGTTCTTCTCCTTCTCTGTTGGCCGGACACCATGATAAAGAAGCATTTCTTGTCCATTTTAGATCCACCTTCCTTAAGTTCTTGGGGCGGTCAAACAAATTGCGATGACCGTAAGAAGTAAAATAATTTTAAACATATCTTAGGCGGGGGATGTGTGGTCATCATCAAGATTTAAACCGTCCTTTATAATATCCAGATTAAGTTTTGTCCCCGGCTTGGACCACATTTAAACCCATCTTAAAAGTGGACGAAGGTTAGAGTTATCACCTAAGTAGTTGACTCCAAGTCCATGATGCACAATGTACGCAGGAGTGCACTGCGGGACCCTTAGAAGGCGACTGGGATATTTATTTTTATCTATTTGAAAAGAAGAAATATCTATAAAGCCCCAGATACCACAACCATAAGAAACTATGGAAGTACGTTTGGCAAGGTACATTTTAATGACAGCCTGCAACGTTTTTTCCCCAAATTTGCCACAAAATCAGAGACAGATGAAACTGCTCTCAAAAAGAGATTTTTCTAGGTATTAACATAAGGGGATCAATCAATGAATCAATCACTAGATTTATAAAGCGCGCTACTCACCCGAAGGGTCTCAAGGCGCTGGGGGGGGGGGGGGGGGGACACTACTGCTCAAAGAGCCAGGTCTTGAGCTGTTTCCTGAAGGAGAGATGGTTCTTGGTCAGACGTAGGTGGGTGGGGAGGGAGTTCCAAGTCTTAGCCGCCAGGTAGGAGAAGGATCTTCCTCCGGTGGTGGTCTTGTGGATGCGTGGGACGGTGGCGAGGGCGAGGCTGGCGGAGCGGAGCTGGCGGGTGGGCGTGTAGAATGTGAGTCGGTTGTTGAGGTATGCGGGGCCCATGTCGTGGAGAGCTTTGTGTGCGTGGGTGAGGAGCCTGAACGTGATCCTCTTGCTGATGGGGAGCCAGTGCAGGTCTCTCATCTGGGGGGAGATGTGGCTGAAGCGGGGGGTGTCCAGGATAAGTCGTGCAGAGGCGTTCTGTATGCACTGGAGTCGCTTCTGTAGTTTGGCTGTGGTTCCAGCGTAGAGGGTGTTGCCGTAGTCCAGACGGCTGGTCACGAGGGCCTGGGTGACCGTCTTCCTGGTGTCTGTGGGGATCCACCGGAAGATCTTCCGGAGGGTGCGCAGGGTGTTGAAGCAGGATGATGAGATGGCGTTGACTTGCTTGGTCATTGTGAGCGAAGAGTCCAGGATGAAGCCCAGGTTGCGTGCATGGTCCGTAGGCTTTGGGGCGGAGCCCAGGGCGGGGGGGCCACCAGGAGTCGTCCCAGGCGGAGGGGGAGGTTCCCAGGATGAGGACTTCCGTCTTATCGGAGTTCAGTTTCAGCCGGCTGAGCTTCATCATGTCCATGCAGATCAAATTAGACTCCTAAATATGAAAAGAAGTCAACTTTAGCCACCCTGGATACAAAAAGGTTGGACTCTAGACTACATCTGCCCCACCACCATCACAAACGACTTATTATAATTTGTGACTTAATATAGCAACCTTCAATTAAAACTTTACTTAAAAACCTATTATGACATATAATTCATTTAATTTCAAGATTAAAATCTTAAATCTTCCCAACAAATGCACCCATGCCCATATGTTGTGGTTCATTTGTAAAGGCAGTTGCAGGGCCAAAAGTGGCAGTGCAGCTATTACGATTTTTGGGAAATCTTTTTTGTTACATGTTAAGGGAAAATATTTTATAAAATTATTTGGTAGTGTTTCAACACATTGACGGTGATCATGACAATTTGTTCTACACTCAACCATTTTGTACATTGGTTTTGTGTTCATGTGTATGTATGGTTTAATATCTAGTTAAAAAGAACTTTTATATGCCTTATATTTATAGGAGTATGAACGCCAACAGGACAATGACGTACCACTTACAGATAAGGATCCTATAATTGCACAAAGGACTAATGCAGCAACCCTCATAAGAAAGGTATCCTTTTGTATGTAGTATTTTTTTAAAATATTGTACATCCTGGTTCTACTGTGTTCTTGTTTTCATGATATGTTTTTTTGCCCAGTTTTCATGGTGTTACATTCAGTATTTTGTAAGTTATTTTATATCATGTTTTGTTTCTGTCAATTGTATGGTTTACGTCGGCAATTAATATGGCATGCAGTGTAACATTTTCAAAGGCTCCTGCAGTCGGCCGTATCATATTTCAACTGTTCTCTGATGTGTGCCACAAAACATGCAAAAACGTTCTGTACTTATGCACAATCAAATGATAACTGCTTACACAGTCTACTTGCCTTGGGCCCATTATTGGCCTTGATGTCTGCCAAGTCTTCCACCTTACTTACTACCTTAGTATCGGAAAACATGTAGCAATCGTTTAGTGGTGACTTGTGAAAGACTTTTTATTGGCCTTTCATCAACTATGCGAAAAGTCTCTATAAAATTGCTTAAATGTCAAACCTCTAGTAATTCTACAATATTAGTTTCATAGAAAGTTGTTATACATTAAACCATGACACTGTTCTCTGTGGTATGGAACTTCATCCACATTAAAACGGGCGTAAGCTCTTTAGGGAGTATTTTGGAGGTCTTTGTGAAAATTGATTTAAGCGTTGAAAGTCCTTAACCATCACCATTCTAAAAGGCTGTACATGCTGTTTGACATGCAGTGGTCTGCCAACAACATGTAAAGAATTCCTATTTTCCTGAAGTCTACCATTGAGGCTAAAACAGCGATGGCATCTGATCTACCGCCTACTTTAGACAAGTTCTCCCCATTGGGCACGAAAGATACCTTAAACCTCCTTGCCGCTATTAGAACAAGCTTCCCCGTGATCCAGTCTCTGTGATTCAACTAGTCCTCGAGCCTATTGCTATTTCACTTACTTCCGTATTAAATGCCATGTTCATATCAGGGCATTATCCAAGAACATGGAAGAAAGCATCAATTCTTCCTCTGTAAAAAAACAAAATCTGGGCCCTAAAGATCCAAACAACTTCTGGCCAATCTCTCGCCTTCCTCTCCCAGCAAAATTGGTAGAGAAGACTATGAATATTCAGCTGAGTGCCTTCCTCCAGATGAATAATATCTTAGATCCAACGCAGTATGGGTTTAGGGAAGGACACAGCACAGAGTCTCCCCGCATAAAATCGACCGTAGAAATAAGAAAATAAGGGTCAGGGAGGAAACTAATTATGCTGGATCCTTCAGCTGCTTTTGATACGGTCTACCATGATCTATTAATGGATCGTTTGTCTGCCAGCGGGGTTCAAGGCTTAGCTTGGAAGCTATTAAGATCCTTTCTGACTGAAAGAACTCAAATTGTGGCTATGGACAACTTCCTTTTGAAACCTTTTTCATTACCTTGTGGCGTGCCACAAGGGTCTTCCCTCAGTCCCACACTTTTTAATGTGTACGTATCTCCCCTGGCGGACCTGAAGCTCACTTCAAATGCGGATGACACTCAAATTGTGGTGTCTCTGCGGCCGGGGCAGGTGACAGAGAAGGGGAAGAGGTTCCATGATGAGCTGGACCTGACTGAAGTTAAACTCGGGCAGGACCGAGGTCATTATTTTTGGAAATAATGCCAACTTCCGGACCCCAGATTGGTGGCCGGTAGAACTGGGTACACTCCCAAAACCCACTAGGAATGTAAAAAACCTGGGAGTCATAGTGGACGATAAACTTACTTCTGGGGACCAGATATTGCAGTTGCATCTGACAGCTTCCACCACCTTAAAATGATTAAGAAGATTATGCCGTTTCTCTCAGAGGACTGTCAGCGCGTAGTCCTAACATCCCTTATTCTATCAAGGCTGGACTACTGCAACAGCCTTTACTTGAACATTCAAAAGCAACATCTGAACAATTTCCAACTTCTGCAAAATGCAGCTGCTAGACTGCTTACCGGTACACCAAAATTTGTAAAGGTCACCAAGGCAATAAAATGGCTACACTGGCTCCCAGTCAGACAACGGGTGCATTTTAAATCCTTGTGCAACATTTTTAAAGACCTTCAAGGAACAGGACCAGAATATCTGATACGTCGATTTCAATGGTACCTGCCTTAAAGAGCCCTCTGCTCTTTAGGAGCAAAGAGGATGGTAGTACCTGCTTTCAAAAAAGTCAACTGTGGAGGGAGAAGTTTTGTGACCAGTGCCGCAAATGCCTGGAACGATCTCCCTTTCCATATCAGAAACGCCACAGATCTTATAGCGTTTAGGAAAGGACTGAAGACATGGCTTTTCAGCTTGTAGGTTTCTCATCCCATTCTCTGGTCAGAGGGCAGTAGCTAGCGCCAGGGCACCCTTGGGTAACCGCTGCGCTTTAGAAATATTAATCACATAACATAACATAAGAAGTTGAGGCAAGTCACTCTCTTCTTCACCTCAGTATTAGCAAATTGGAGCATTTATCCTCAAAATGTCAGGCTTTGCTGTAATCTTCATAAGATCATTCAAGTGAGCTAGACATCATATGGAATATTAATTCTACCCCTTACATATAATTTAATGTAACTGGGCAGTGAACAGCAAAGCTTTGGAACCACCAAAAAAGACAGCCAACATTTAAGAATGGTGGTCTCCTTGACAGAGGTCTGAGCTTCTGTCTTTTAAAGAAAAATCTATTTCATTGGGTTTTCGTGAAACAATAACATATAACAACAGAAGTTCATCAGTTTAATACACATAAATGTTCAGACTTAGTCTTTAAATCCCTCGCACTATTATTATTTCTGTATACTATTACCTTTTTTTTTACTTCAAGTATTAATGATAACTAATGGAAGACATCATGGGGGGGGTCTGGCATCTGGTGGACAGTTAAATTCCTTGACAGTGACTTCCAAATGTCAGGTTCTCCCTCCAATTTCCCATCAATCCGAACAAGTTTCATGTGAAGCTTTTCTGCCAGAGTCCATTTGGTAACATCTTTAAACCAGGGGTCTGACGTTGATATCTTAGGCTTTAACCAATGTACAGCAACTTGTCCTGTGTGGAGCAATAAAGTCAGTTGCAAAAATCAATGATTAGTTTTGTTTTTTGTGTTAGTTGCATTGATGTCTAGCAGGCACGTGGAAGCATCTTTAATGTGATCTGTGTTTGACTTGTAAATCTACTTGTCCCCTATATTCAACGATGTATGGGCATTCTCAGACCAGGTCAAAATAATCAAGTGAGCCCAAGGCACAGTTCATATATATCCCCGGCTATTAAGCAGCTTCATTTAGACATATCCATACCTGCATTAAGCTGTGAAAATTCAGGGATCAGCCATAACGGTAGGTCCTGTGTGTGCGTCGGAATCTTACACCACCTCGATCAAAATATCTTCCATACCAATACCATGAGGAGTGGAACCGACTTTGCCAGCTTGGATTTTGAATATGGACACCTTAGAAAGTTATCATTTGTTAGCACCACACCCAGGAGTTCCTTATCTATATTCTTCTCTGGATCAAACATGCCAGCCCCAAACTATAATTGGACTCCTATTTAATATGCTTCAGGATCTGGAACCCTTAAACCGCCTCCTCATAATTGCAAGTTAAAACTTCCATTTTGACCCTGCTCCTCTTTCTACCCCAGATTAGAGTACTCAGTAAGATCTTATTTGACTAAGGCACACGCTGGGAAATACCATATATACTACACCGCAAGTATGAGCATCTTGGCAGTACTACCATTTTTGCTACAGCTATTCGCCCTGCCATTGATCACGAAAGCAACACCCATAGATCTAATGACCTTACCATGTTTGCAATCTATTTGGCTGTTTTGTATGAGTCACCATTTGCCCCCCCCCTAAGTTTTGAAACAATCCCGTTTTCCATGGTATCCCTAAAGAGTGGAATGCTCAAGGGTGTTGAGCTGCCAAACATTCCAATGGGAATGCAAGAGACTTTTATTTATTTATACGTAAACCAGCTTGTTCACCAAAGCTCTCTAGTATTCTCAGGAAGTGTGACATTGTGTTTGTTGGATTCAGTAAGTAGAACACTAGATCATAAGCATATAACAAGACCAGGTGTTACAACTATGAATATCTATTACCCAATGCAGCAGGCATGACATAAATTGGCACGCCTAATGCTCTATGGCTTAATCAAACAACAGTGGATACAGATGCCATACCAGCTTTGTGCCTTGCTCCAGCTCCCATTCCTCTGATATTATCGAGTTTTTCTTGACCCTTGCCAAAGGCATTGTGTACAGAAGTTTTTAAATTTAGTTGAATCCAGGTCAAAAATTATTAGCCTTCAGAACTGTAAACAGATAATGCCAGGACACAGTATTGGAGGTTTTTTACATGTCTAATGATACCACAGCAAATCCTACTGACCATACTCGGACTCACTCAATACATGCTTGAGTTTCCTGATATTAAGAGCTGTCTGTACATTGAGGCTCCTCCTCAAGCTCAGTCTGCACGTGGGAACCCTATTTACTTTGCCCTTTAGGACACTGCAAATGCTATCTCCAAACTAAAGCCAGCAAAAGGTCCGTGACCTGATGAAATTCCTGGAGACCTTTTCAATTCTGAACCTTTAATTTGGGCGAGTTATATTAATTTGCAGTCTAATGCTGTGGTGGTAGGAATGGAGATTCCAGATTTATGGAAAGGTGAAGAGATCATCTCAGTTTACAAAAAAGGTGGTCCTGGTATTCCGGCGAACTATAGGCTTATTGGTCTCATTGATAACTTACAGAAAATCTTTGTGGGACAAGTGCTTGAGAAATTGTTAAACTGGGCTGTAACCAATCGCATCCTATCGCCATTCCAAGCGGGGTTTTGCCCAAGGACAAGTACCTCTGATCAGGTCTTTAGGTTTTCATTATTTTATTGGAAATGTCTTCTCCTACTTAAACAAAAACTGAGGGGTCTATTAGGATGGCAGGTGGATCGTCACTGCCGGGCCGGCGATAGCCTCCGCTGGCCCAGCAGTGGCGATCCGCCCGCCATCCATACCTATTTTACCCCCCGCCATATTTGTATGGCGGGGGGTACCGTGGCAGACGGAAAGACCGTCCACCGCTTTTCCGCCGGTCGGATTGCTGGCCGGGCGGAAAAGGCCGTCAATATGGTGGTGGTGCCTGCAAGGCACCGCCATCCATATTATGATGCATGCCTTTCCATGGCGGAGACTCTGCCATGGAAAGGCATGCTGAGATTGGCATTGGGGGCCCGTTGTGGGTCCCTGGGGGGGTGGGGTTCTGCACTTGGGGGATACCTATGGTACCCCCCTTCATTGGCATACTGCACGGTGCCTGTCACGTTGTGAATGCCAATGCACAACATGCATATTTTGCATTGCGGCGGGTGTTGCTTACAGCACCATCCGCCGCAATGTAAAATATGCGGGATGCGACCGCCACCGCTGGCGGTCGCATCCTGATTGCCATAACGGGACTGCCGCACCTCTGTCGGTCCCGTGTACTGTTACGGTGTCTGCCCGCCATCGTAATAGACCACTTAATGTAGCCTTAGTAGATCTTGGGGCTGCTTTTGTCCTGGTCCCCTGGGAAAAGCTATGGAGAGTGCTGATAGATATGGGTGTCTCAGGGAACCTGGTAAATAGCATTGATAGGCTGCATGAAGAGAACTATGCTCAGGTTTGGTGGGGCAGTTCTGGGGGACAACAAACCGTATTCCAATCTCAAAAGGCATTTGCCAAGGGTGCGTTCTAGCTCCCACTTTATTTTGTATGTACATAAATTATGTGGTGAGTGATATGATGGATTGTAGGAACTACTCCCCTGTTTTTAATGGCTGCAAAGTGCCTATCCTTCTTTTTGGGGAAAACTCCCTTCTTATTCCTAAAACCCCTTCTGGCTTGCAGGTTTTAATTGATCATTTCATGGGTTTTTTGCAAGGAAAGAAGTCTAGAGTTAAATGCTGCGGAAACAAAACTTATGGTGTTTGATATTGGTGTAGTTAAAAACTGCTTGGTTAGAGCAGGGCAGGCAACCCTTAAAAGAGTACACACATTCGATTATTTTGGGGTCAAATTGCCTGATAAATTAAAGTGGGAACTATCACTTGTAAAAACAAGCTTTTGATACAGCACAGGGGGTCATGCCGTCCTTCACTTCCATCAGAGGATGAGCTCCCATTCAATTCCCAAGTGCTGCTTCTTTTGGTGCAGAGGTGTGGGGATGTGCTGACACACAGACCTTGGCTGTTGCTGAGAATAATTTTGTCAGACACTAGTCTCAGTTCCCACTAGCACTCCTCTGATTCCACTTTTCTTTGACCTCAGCATCAAAAGAATATCGGACTTGGTTGCCTTGACACCTTTGCTTTACTGGGCACGCCTTTAGCACACCCCGGAGCTGTTAGACTATAGGGATTCCATTAATGAACTGGTGCTGATGAGCAATGCGACGAGACTTCACTGGTTGAAATTTGTGTCAAAATAGCTTGGGAGGTTAGGTTGTCAGAAATAGTGGAAAGATCCCAAATCTATCAGTAAAGCAGGAATTGATTAATTAAAACATTGCTATTGGGTATATGTCTGGAGAACAGAATGTTATGACTGGTTCTAAAGGGTACTTAACCAGTAACATCTTTGATTTAAAGATCTCTCCTAGTTTTGAATGATTTTTTGATACAAGCTCTTGGCTTGCTGAGGGACAGTAGTATGTGCGATTCCGATTTGGTACATTACCGATGAAATCTATCACAAGCATAATGACCAGGCTGACATTCGGTGCCCTGCATGTGCTATTTTTTTGCAGTGAGTATTTGGGTTCTTGCAGGAAATGGATTCGCCCATTATGCTTAAACATGGGACTACTCGATATGTAATTGCCTTATGGATTTTAAGAAGTGATATTTCCATTCATGTGGTATTTGCTGTGAGCCGACACTTGACTAATATATTGGGAAAGCAGAAAAAGTTTGTACTCTAGATTGACACTTGCAAGTGTACAAATTTAGATTCACTCACTTTGTTTAGATAATAGGTAGGCTATTTTACTGTACTTCCTGAAAGAAGCAGTAGATATTAACAACTAATATTTTTATTAATACATGTTCTAGCATTTTTTGAATAAGCTGCAGCCTTCTGTATAGCATTATATGAGTTTATTGATATTGTTGTATTTGTACACAATTTTAGAGATTGTTGGTTTTCGCAGAGATCATTTAATCGTTCTGTGTGATTTACGAAGGAGAATGTGTTTTAAATCGGTCGAAAATGTTTTTATGATGAACTTTGTGGTTAATAACCGAATAAAGTAATTTGATTTGATGAGCTGTTTGTCTCGCGGTTATAAAACCACACTGGTCCATGTGTTCTAGGTGGCCATGACCCCTTCAAACTTAAAGACAGCAGCTTGCCCAGTATGTTATTATCTACGTTGAGTACAGAAAGTTGACAATATGCCCTGAAATCTGCCAGAACCTTTCCCTCCTTATAATAATATAACTATTAAGGCTTCCCTCATAGAATGTGGCAGAGTGCCCACTTGCAACTGCTCTTGGTATACCTCCAGTAATTTGCTAGCCCCTTCATAATAGTTTTTGGTATCTTTCTGCTGGAAGCAGTGGTGGCTGGCACAGAGTTGGGGTGGTGAGACCCGGGGGGAGGTGTTAAGGGGGTGTAAATAAAGAAAAAGACACTTGCCTCCTCGAGCTCTCTCCTACGTTATCTCTCCTACGTCATCGCTCCTCTGCATTGGTTGAACAGGAAGCAGCCAGGCTCCCCTAAGCCAATCACAACCCTGCAATACAGCATTGTGAATGGTCTGAGCACCGTAGTTAGGAAATCGGTATAATAGATCATTCTACACTAAGCATGGAAATCTGCATTCACTCTTCCTTACAATCAATCTTCTTTTCAAGTCAATGCACCCCGGAGGATGCACCTTTTGGCATGTTTATACCAAGTATTGAACATGAGGATACACTCTACTGACCCTAAGTCATTCTGCATTGTCTGTCACACAGTGTGCTACAGGACACCCTCCTCTTCGCATTGCATGTGTGACCTTGCAAACCCGGTCCTTCTTTCTACTTTCATATCCGGCCATTGCTCCCTATGTTGTATTACGAGCACCTACCAGCATGACACAAGCGGTCATCCTCACATCACGACGACCTGCTTTGAATGACAGATACGCCAAAATGTTTTGGTAGCTCACTTGCGTCTGCATGCCTTTTTACGCCGTTTTAAGCTCATTCTAACTGTCTTCCCTAATTTTTTGTTCTCTCGTTATCTCTTTTTTAGGCATTTTTTCACTCAGGCATGTAAATACTATTTCCTGATGATGATCCTAATATTGTCTAAAAGGGATCAAAACGTCGTCGACCACATGTACACCGTAAACGCTTTCTCAATTTATATGACTCATGTGTTACAGTGTCTCACCATCTCTTTGCTTCTGCTAATTGAATGTATAATATACAAGCAAGTCACACAGCCTGAGACTTTCTGTTTGTTTTTCTGTTTTATGTATATACTGTATGTACACCTAGGAGGACGCAGGCTTGTGTCCCACTTTATTGTTTCTTGTGTCCATTTTACGAATTAAAAGCATTTCTGTCTGGCTGGACAGCTTCCAATATAGTACTGATTCTGGTTCTATATTTATCCTTCAAGTTCATTGTCCTTGTTTAGGGACCACTGTGTTTAAAACTATGACAAACGTATGACAGACCACTTCAATCCTCTTGTTCTCTCTTTGGTTGTCGAGATTCCAAAGATACACTCCCACTGCTGGGTCCTACATGGAGTCAGCGGTAGCTCCTCTGTTATGGCTTAGGAGTGTCGATCCCCCTTTCAGCAGCGTAAAAATAAATAGAAAAAAAACTTTAATAAACCAGGGTTTATTATTGCTTTATTTTGCTTCACAGAGCCTTGGGGGCGGGACCAGGGAGATGACAGGCACTGAGGGGGACTGGTGGGCACTATTATCAGTGCACATGAGGGTATGACTGGCCGTTTCGTGGCTGCCCAAACCGTGATGCGCACTGAAGCTGTCTCCAACCCAGCTGCGTTGCCGGGTTGGAGACAGCAAGCACAGGCTCCAAGTCTCCCTGGGAGCACAAGTCACCGGTGCTCAGGCCAATCCTGAAGCTGCTCTCATGTATGAGAACAGCTTCAGGATTGGCCGCAAGGGAGTCTGGGAGCTTGTGCCTGCAGTGGAGCCATGAGAGGAGCAGAAGATCGGCGATGCAGCAGGCTGCAGGTAAGTTCTTTTTCCCCCTTTTTTTGTTGTCTCATCTACGCTCCTGCCCCGCCACTCTCCTCTGACACTGGCCGCTTCTTCATGGAGTAGAGAATGGATGTTTTCTTCACTTTGTTCATCCATCATCTGTTTCCTAGTCTGAATGCCCCATGAAGCCACGGAATTTGAATACTTTAAGCAGTTTGAAAATGCTTGCTTCCCTTTTTTTCACAAAATAACAGACTAATTCCGTGAGAGAGCAGCAGAAATTGTACAGCGCTATAGGCTAGAGTATTTTTTGAAGAAAAATTAGCGTTAAAGCCTATTAGCCCTCCAAGTTTGTGGACACCGCAATCATGGAGGATATATATGTTAATGGTATTTCTATACCGTGAACCTAGCCAAAAGACAGCAGAGCGCTGTACATGGTCAAAGATGAGCATAAAGTCGGTGAGTAAGAGGAAAGGAAGCTGAGCTGTGGGTGGTTAATGCATTTTGATGTAATGTCCTTTAAAGAGGTAAACCTCCAACTCTTTCCTAAATTGGAACAGCGTTGGGGCTGTCTTGATGGCTACAGGGATGTTATTAGAGATCCTGGGTGCATAGATGGAAAAAGCACCTGCTATGTGTATGGAAACATGTATAATTTGATTATATGTATAAATTTACATAGGTCCATTATATATAAATAAATATATTCACAGAAAAATACAAAGGTTGCAGGTACATTACAGTTAGGTTCAGATTTTACACGCACAAAATCATAGAAATTTAGCCATCATAGTTACCTGTGCTAACTATAATTTACGCCCCCGCAAGTCACTTCTTATGACCTCACATATTACATCGCTCATGACATTTTCAGTGACATCACTGATGGCATTTCAAATGACATCACTCATGACAACATTCAGTGAGTGTTAGTGTTTTTTAAAAGTTTTTCACACTGAAAAATGGATAGAGAGGTACTGCATGATTAAATTAATTTTCTTTGTGTAGTACTGTACTGAGTTTTCATATTTTTCACATATACTATCTAAAGTATAATTCTTATTTTAAAGTGGGTGTACTATTTATTAATGAACTAGCCCCTACACTAATACGTGTCCCCTGCTGATTCCCGCCGTAATTTCCACCCAGCTCCTCAAAAGACTCCAGACCATAGAGAACACCGCAGCCAGACTCACCCTGACCTCAACAAACAAACCTGCATCACCTCTCACCTCAGAAATGTCCATTGGCTCCCCATCCAGAAGAGATGCCAGTTCAAGAATCTCATGCATGCATACAAAGCTCTACATGATCAAGGACCATCCTACATCAACCATCGACTGAACTTCCATCTGCCCGAAAGACACCTGCGCTCCTCCTCACTTGCAAATCCCCCACATCCGTCACAGCCACAGCAGGGGCCTTTCCTTCTCCTACTTCACTGCCCAGACCTGGAACGACCTGCCCATCCATCTCCGAACAGCACCCTACCTGGCGGACTTCAGAAAGAAACTCAAGACCTGGCTTTTCAACAAAGACACTGCACCCTCAGAACCCAGATACCCCTAGGGGTGACAGTGCTGCCCTATAAAAATGCTGATTGATTGACTGAGTGATTGATGTATGTGTATAGTAGTGCTTTGTGACAGTCTAACCTGTGTATTGAGACTTCACTCCATAGTGATGGCTCAGTATAGTTCTGATTTATGATATAATAGACCAGTTTCCTTAGACCTGTCTACTTTGTGATATATGACTGTAGTAGGAGATTACAATGAATTCTTCTCTTCACTAAGGGCCATATGTAGGTAAAACGTGTTTTGCGATTCTCTAATTGCAATTTTTAGGGAATCGCAATTAGAGAATTGCAAAACGGAATGTAGGTAGGATTAGCAAAATATTTTGCGATTCCCACCTATTCCTTATTTGTGAATCCCAAATTGAGATTCGCAAATAAGGAATACCTTGCCATTCATTCCTATGGGCTAGAAGGCCCATAGGAATGAATAGGAAGACATTCTCAATTTGCGATTCTCAATTAGAGAATCGCAAATTGAGAATGCAATTTCAAGGTTGCAAGGGTGTCAATAGGACACCCTTTTGCACCCCTGAAATAAACATGTGTGCACATGTGGCGCACATACATGCGCTAAGGGCATGTATGTGCGCCACATGGCACTTTGAAAAATGCAAAAAAGTGCATTTTTCAAGGAAATCGCAAATTACCACCAACCTGAGGTTGGTGGTAATATGCGATTCCTTAAGCCAAAATTCCACAACTTGGGTGCTTCCTACATTGCATTTAAGGAATCGCAATTTGGGATTCCTTAAATGCATTAGCAAAATAAGGAATCGCAAATTTTGCGATTCCTTATTTTGCGTGTGGGTTTTTGTGTGCTGCATAGCACACTGGCCAAATTGCGATCGCAAACGCCGAAATTCGGCGAATTTCAGCATTTGTGATCGCAATTTGGCTTCCTACATATGGCCCTAAGACCTTTCTCTAGGGTGATGTCTTAGTGTAGTAGGCATTTGCAAGAAACTGAGCTCTCTGTTCACATCTTTCTCTAGGATTAAGACTGATTTTTCTAGTGCTTTGTGACATCGTGCCTTGTCCACTAAGACCTCTGTACTGAGTATCTGTTGTAGTAGTATGTGTAAAACAGACATCTGCACTTAAACCTATATCCAGGTTGACAAGTAGTATTGTTCTGGTTAGTGATAAAGTAACTTATATGGATGGATTTCTTCCTTTGGAAATTGGTGATTAGAGCAGTGATTTACCAGAGGCAGGACTTTCCACTGAGAACTCTATCCTGGGTAATATCTAAGTTCAGTAGGTAATATGGTTACAGCGGGCCCTGTGCTGTATGTCTGTAACCCATCCTCTTTTATTAACAAAAAAATGTTAATGGTATTTTATAAAGCATATTGAAGTTTACTTTGCTGGATGACGTCATCAGTGATGCCATTTGAGATGTCACTGTCCATGTCATGAGTGATGTGATATGTGAGGTCTTAAGCAGTGCATTGTGGGGGCTTAAGTTATAGTTAGCTCAGGTAACTATAACTGCTGAATTGCTATGGTTTTGTGCGTGTAAAATCTGAACCTAGCTATGACGTCCCCATAAGTTTTGATTTTTTCAGTGAATTTCCAAGGTTTCTCAGATTCTATTTTCTAACTATAACCTCCCTGTAACCTTTATTTTTTTCAGTGAATTTCTACGCTGTTTTAATGCTCTTCCCCTAACTATAACGTCTCTGTAACATTTCGTTTACCGAATTTGGCCTTTTATTAAATATAAATTGTGCTACGATTTGAGGCATAAGTTCAATTTACTAATATACATTTGAAGAATTTTATAAATACATTTTATTAACATTATTACACAATTAAAACCAAACAGCTAACACATAAACATAACATAACCTATTAACAAATACAAGCTTTTCTTTCAATTTCTTTAATGGATCTGAAGATCCACTGTGATGTCACCACAGATTTGGGCCCCATCCACAATGAAACCAATACCCCCAATCAGTTATTTAAGTTTCACATATCTGTGGAGACAGTCTGCAGAAGAGCTCCACTATAGCCCTTCTTTTCCTTCAAAAGAAGGGAGTATGAAAGTTAACATCTTGTCTGCTGAAAATAGAAAACAAGTTGGACTATCTGTAGGACCCTTACCATTTTAACAGACACTTACCATTCTCGCTGTTTCACCAGAAAACTGCAATATATGGTGTCTCATTGCTGAAAATTTCGCATGCCAGTCAAACTGAGCATATCTCCTGTGGCCCACTTAATGGATGCTGTCAAGAGGCATAATTCTTAATATCTTTTTCTCCTCATCCTTCCATATCCCATTACTCTTTAATCACAAGTATATATCTGAAAAGCAAATATAGAATATATTTAACTTCAAATTACATACTATTAGATTACATAGTATAAGCAGCTGAAAAGCTACATAAGGGTTATATCTGTGCGTAACAGGGCTCTGTAAGTGTCAGAGTATTGATGTCTAAATGGGTATGTAAGTGGCTGTGTGGTTTGGTAACTAGCTTTTCTAGTGAGTGTTTGGGGGTGTAACTGTGTGTGCAGTTGGCTGTATTAGTGTTGGATACATAAGTGCTGTGTGGGTGTGTTAATGGCCGTGTAACTGCTTGTGTCACTCTATGACTGGTTGGGAGAGTAGCTGTATGCAGGCCCGTAGCCAGGAATATTTGTTTGGGGGGGCATGGCTCGAGCAATGACAGCAACATAAAAGTGGTTCCGTGGATTGGAAAATAATCTTTCTTGTTGAATTGTTTAAATAATATTTACAGTTTGATAAGATTGTAAAGACTGCTAAAAGCCGGACATGCAGTCAGAGTGGGTGTATACATTTTGGGATAGTGCGGGAAGGGCTAACAGAAGGTTTTTGGTTTGGTAAGTGAACACAAGGACCGAGGCTTTGTTAACCATCACAGAAACAATTGATGGCCAAGTACTCCCTTGGCAAATCACACAATGGGTTTAGAAATGCATACTGTATCGAAATTGGGAAGGGGCAGGTACAGCATCCCTATTAAATTGCATTTCAAAATGCAATGTAACAATTGTTTGCGACAATAATTTGGGTCACAAACCACTCTTAGGTTACCAAAGCCTCAAAGGTGGTTGTAACCCATTCACAAAGGCAAAGTGGTCATCTTAATAAACTTTCCCTGTTGTAAATGTAAAACAAAAGTTTGGAAGTAGTTCAGTGGAACTTTAAAATACCAAATTTTAAATATAGCACTCATTCTTTCTAGACAAAAGGCTACTTTTAAAACAAAAAAAATTGAAAACAAGATCACAGACATGGTGATCCTCTGACAGCAGGCCACCATTCCTCTAATGGCCATCCATTGGAGTAAGTCATAATTTGCTACCTAATTCAGGAAAAGTAATGGGGTAGTTTGGATTGTGCCTCACTCTAAATCCTTATTGTGCAAACTGACTTATTAACACATAGGTTGGTCCTCTTAATAATTTAGCTACCACAAAAATATATGTTGCAAATTATGTACGTCTGGACTTAAGTTTCTGTTATGAATTGCTAATGATAATTGCATAGTAAATGTACTTTTCAGAGGGTTATACAAATAACAGAATTATATTATCACTCTTCTTTTTGTTAATGGTTCAAAGAGATAGGGAAACTGCACTCTTGGTGTTATGTGTGAGTAGTCTTAGGTACCGATAAAATAGAATGTTTAAAGGCATCCCTTTGTTGGGATTGTGCATCTACAGTATTTTAAGTTTAAATGATTCCTCCTCTGCTTTGTGTTGTTTTCCTCCCAAGTGTCTAGCATTGTGTTCAAATTATTGGGTTATGTTCATACCCTGCAGCCCCTTCCTGCGAATAGTTAACTACCTCCACCTCAAGAGCTGGTCTTTTAATGTCTCTATTGACCTGCAGAGACAGTAGTTGAGCATTCTGCAGACCAACCCCTTCTTCCTCCCCCTGAAAAATGTTGCTCAGCTCACTTTGTTTTATCTCTCCCATCAACGTGTCCATCTCGGGCTTCCAACTTAAAGGAAGAAGGATAACAGTGTCTATCTGTGGTGTGTTCCCTGCTTGTACCTGATAGACATGAGGACATGAGCCAGAGTTTGGTTCCCTTCCATCTCTGTTCTCTTATTATTTGAGCCCCTACCCACTCAACCGTGGATGCACTCCATATACTACTGTTTTTGGTGGTTGATTTTATGTCACACAAGGATAGACTTCTTTGTAGTTTAACAATACCTCCAATGGATTACTTTGTTTTTCCCAAGTTAGCATTATACATCCCTTTTTTGATGTTTCAACAACACCTACAGTTAGTTGCTCCTCTGTTTCTCCCTGATGCTTCTAAACAGACTTCACATAATACGTGGAAACCTCCAATCCTTGTAGAAAGGCCTGTGCCTAATTTCTTTATAACCAATGAGATACGATGCATACTATCATCTATCTATCATAAAGGAACAACATAGCTGCCCCACTATAATAAGTTACTACAGTTGAGTTCAGACATCAGAATGCCTGCTGCCAGCAATGAAAATGGGAGCTGGCTATTCCTTCTGATTTATTTTTCTAATAAGAAAATGTGAACAGCAATGACGAGATATTCATGCCAAAGTTTGTTTTCCACACTGTAGGTCATTGCAAGAAAGTTAGAATCCCTACAAGTTTGTACACAATCTGATCCGCAGCCTTTTTAACCTGATTTACATTAAACTGATTCTATTGCATTTTTCAGAAAATTAGTACGTGCATTTGGGGTGCTTTATTTTGCACTACAGATTCTGCTTTTATACTTCTTATCTGTAATGAACATAAAAGAGCAAGACACCAAGGCCCAGATAACCAAACATTTTGTGCTGCTTTTGTGTAACAGAAGTGATGCAAACCTGTGCAAATTGTTTTTACAATGTACTTTCCAGTGCGGAACTTGATTTCTCTCAAAGAAACACAAAGAAGCTCTGGGTTGCAAGCGTTAAAAAGGAGAAATACTTTTACTTCTCCTAACTGTTCCCACTTCGTATGTGTGCTGCACTGCGAAGAGGACATTCCAGGGGTTGTATATGTGAGTTCTCATGCAACCACCCTTGTTTTTTCATGTAAAACCCTATCTACTAACAATAGTAGGCAGGTTTTTGTGCCAAAAATGATGCCATTTTGAAACGTTTCCCACTTTGCACATGTGTTGCACTGCACAGCATACATCCGAAGTGGGACTCGTGCAGAAACACTTGCACAATGGTGCAAATGTGTGTGCATGGCACTCAGCAGCCTGATTGTGCGTTGGCACAAGGAAGAGTGGAGGAGAGTCCTGTATCTCTGTAGATATGAGGCTTTTCTTCTCTATGTCATGCAACACAGCAGCATTTCGTAACATTTTAGATTATCTGGGTCTGAGGTTTTAAGATGTTTGCAGGAAGGGGGATGTTATATTTGTCCTTCATCTTTGCTCTTCTATATGGTCTGGGAACTACTTGGTGACTTGCAATATCCTCATAATGTACGGCAGGGGAAACTTTATCCTATTCATAATACAACTTGGTGATTTAACAATGTCTCCAAAATATGTATGGTGTCCGGTTGGTAGTTGGTGAGCGCCGTACACCATAATGGAGCCTTCTGAAGCACAACAGTGGATTCCATCTATAGTGCATGCAAGTCTTTCTCACACCCTCTGCAACACTTATGTGCAGCTACACTCCATGTGACATGTGCCCACTGTATCATCATATTTGAATAACATTTTTTATATTCTTTAATTTTTGCAATTTTATATCACAAACTCAACCCAAAGGTACTGGAGTGCTTTACATGAGCATCAGTTGCATTTTTTTTTTTAGGCACAGAGAGATTAAGTGATTTGCCAGGAATCACTGAATGTCGAGCCTATGCCGAGATTCACATCGGCAGCAGATCCTCTCCCATTATACCGCACACTCTTCACCTAATATGTCTAATAAGGGACAAAACCATCCAAACACCCTTTCAAATATGCACCAAACAGTTGATACAAATTGCATGGTTCAATATCCTTGTTTCTAGTATGAAGCTGTATATAAATAATGAAACCAGATCACCCAGAAATGTGATTCATGCCTTGCGAGGGATAGACTCTTTGCTATGTAAAAAACAGTAAAATGTAATACACTTGTTTTCCAAAGTCCAATCTACACATTATGAACTCTGGCACTGTGTCCCAAACCCTGATTTTTTGTATGGTTTCATTTATCTTGTTTTTGATCCACTTGCATTCAATGTAGCCCTGCATTGCATTTTTTATTCTAATCTGCAGTTCAGGCATTCTTGAAAATGATTCCCAGGCACACCTGCATTTTAATTTCTAGGTACAACACCAATATGGACTCCTTACTCTAGTCCATATTGAATGTATTATGCATGTGAATTGTACAGTTCCACTTGTTGGAACATAAATCATCACGGTCTGAAATTGGATTGTTTGAATGGAAGAGGAAAATGGATTCATTCATTGTCAGGAGTTCATTCATTGGGTGGAGGCACAATGGCGGCACAGCCCTGCAATGCTCTACGTGCCACGGGTCTGTTAGTCACATGGAGCTATAGAGGAATTCTGCTCTTGCTGTTGGAGGCCCAGGGGCTCCTTCATCATGGCCCGGGACCTGGAGTGAGTCTTTAAGCTGTGGCCCAGAGGGAACCAGTGATGGAGAATGGCAACAACCTTGGCCCCGGGCCGGGCACTGGAGCTTCCCCAGAGGGCTTGCCACAGTGCAGTGGATGTTCATACGCTCGTATTACATTTGAAAGGGGGTTTTGACCCCTAGCCCTTGAGGCTGTAAAAAACCAGCGGAGGACTGGGTCACTTACGGAGGCCTGACTACTCTGCTGGGCCCATCTCGGGGCAAGATGTCTACAACCTGGCTTAACTCCCTTGTGCAGCGCAAGATCTACCTGCAGACTACCGCATGCTACCTTCACCTACCACCACTCGGCCTTCTACCCCTACGGCCAGCACCAGCGCTGGGATCCCTCCAGGCCCAAGAACACCACCCATGAGTGCACCTGCACCCTGAAAGCGTGGCTGAAAAAGCACCTCAAAAACCCCAGCAACGTTGAGAAGATCATGCTCTGTAAATAATATATATATATTACAATTAGATACTAAGATGCCCAACGGTTTGAATACGGGGGAAGATTTACATAATCTTTTATAATAACATTTTTTAATCAATTTGTTTTGACTCCCCCTATTGATGTAATGACTAATGGTACTGAATCCACTATTTGTCTCCTACAACTTAAACAGTGACCAATATAGAACCACCAATATATCTTTCTGACAATTTTTATATTTTGTTTGATTGATTATAGGTTGGTTTTTATCCCTGATGTTACCTTGTTTTTCCAGATCTTATTGGTTTTAACTAGGTGTCTAAAGGGTTTTTAATATTGGAACTGTTGTAGATAGTATTTAATTACATCAATTATATTTATTCTCGAATTTTATTTTATTTATTGCAATGTTTGCACCTCTTTACAAACTGTTATAGATTGAATCTTGGATCAGACATCATTGCTCTTTTTTGCACTATTGCGTATTTGCACACACAAATCTTTGTAAGTTACTGTACTGTATTATATGCGATATTTTGCACTTTGTATTTGCAATTTGCACTATCAAATATGTCAGGGCTGCTATACTTGATCCATTAAAAAATGGGATCCATTGGATATTCAATCTCCAAGAAATTAAAAAACCCAAGAATTTATGATGATTTTTTGGAAAGGGCATACAATGTGCACTATGCATTAATGATACATTAAGTTTGGTAAAGGTGCATTTATGCATATTACATGCTGTTGTAATAATACAGTATATAGGCTCAGCACGATCAACAAATAATATTTATCGTGATAATATGTATGTAACTATGTAAAAATAGTATACATGTATCTAATCACTCTATTTGCACTAGCACCGTTTATGATTTTTTGCACAGTCACTATTAGATGCTCTGTTAGCTCTTTCAACATACTGACTCTATGTGGCGACAATCTTATGGTTTTTTCTGCACATAAGCAAGTACTAACTTGAACTAATTACTGTGCTGAGAAATATTTTAAAGTTTGAAAATTCAATAACTTAAAATCGCCTTTTCATATATTTGTATAATGATTATTGTTAGTGACAGAAAAACCTATTTAGAAAAAAGACTAGGTATATAGTCTGTTGTTGAGCTTTAGTGGGCAATGGGAGGGATTTTTCTCTCAGGAAGTGACTATTTATTCACATTGTGGTTCCTGGCAAGTCATGTGATCAAGACTGGGGTGACCTAGTTGAAACGCGTCATGCTGTGGGATATTGCAATAAAGCACAAATAATCCTATGATACGCTGTGGTCTGTACCTGATTCTGCATGAGAATATTGCTTCAGGACTGTGGTTTCTTCATTGACTATTGGCGGAGTACGGCTGTCTTCGCTCAAAAACGGACCCTCTCCTTTAAAGTGGCGGATCGGTTGCAGTCGACATCGCATCTGCGATAATTTGCGTGAACCCGGAAGGAGTTTTTTCCGAATCAGTCCCCCTCAGCCGATCGACGAGAAGCTCGAGCAACAAGAAGCCGGCGAAACCATTTTTGGAGTTTCCAAGGGCTCTGCCAGTCCCGAGGAGTCGGAGGTCGCCATGAGCCAGTCGGGGCTCCGAGAGCGGTAAGCTGGGTGAATCTATTTAATCGGCAGTGAGGGTGAGGAGATAGTATCTACAAACGATTAAAACAGTGGAATAAACCTACGTTTATCCAAACGTTTAAGTGTGCACAACAAACTATTTGCAAACGAATACGTTGTTATGGCAACCACAGCGGACGAGCTATGGGACCATGAGGCAGTAGCTGATGCCTTATTTTCAAATCTACCGGACAGTAATGAAACAAGCCCTGACAATGATACCAACTTAGGGAGCAACAACGATGTTAAAACCATGTTAAAAAAACTAGAAAAGCTGCTACGTACAGAATTAACGAAGTGGTGGGAGAGAAAATCCGTAGAAAAATACAAAGAAGCAGGAAGAGTGCCTCAGGGGTTGAGGGTACTTATTGCGCCATCCTTTGAGAACCCCAACCCCCTCATGTTAAGAGAATGGGCAACAAATAATTTAGAGGCATCCATGAACATGGTTTCAATACTCATCAAATATGCTGAGATCGACAGGATTGAAATCTTAAAGCAAATTGAAATACTTAATCAGCAATTGGATGTTTCCGACCAACAGGATCTGATTAAAAAAACTAGAGGAGAAATCAAAACGCGCCTTAATAAACACGAGGAGGTGATTAAAACTCGCAAAATATTTAAATTTGCTCGTGATAAAAAAAGATTACGAGACGGGCCGCGTTTTACGTTCTCTAAAAAGTTTGATACGGTTAATAAGCAAGCACTGGGCACCAAACAACCTGAAACCTCTCTCTCTAATCCCATTCATATTCCTTTGTCAGATACAGATACAGATATAAGCTCATTGGCAAGTAGCACAGATTCAGAAACTGAAGGATTGTCAGTACAGCAGGCACAGGCAATAACACATTTTACCCCATCAGAGGAATTGGGGTTTATAATAGAAGATCGGCGCCATACAGTGCGACCGAGACAACTGAAGAAAAACGACACAGGAGAAATGAGCGTTGCAAACAAAGGAGGAAAAGGAAGAGGCAACAATAGAGGCAGGAGAGGAAGAGGGAAACAGTGGCCCCAACAATAACAGAGACAACATGCTGTACCAATACTGTGATTAACCTTACTGAAATTGACCTAAATAAAGCGGAAACACAATTGCTATCATTGGGCCTGTCTTTCTGTCCAAATAAAGGTTTTAAATATGTACAAGCACGTATTGATGTCTTTAAGTTTATACGGAAACTTAAACTAAAAAAACATTTCAGACTGGCAAAAGTAGAAGAAAGGGCTACTACCATCATTGCTTCACAGCTTTGAGATCCATGAATGCTTTGGCTGATAATGTTGATATTACCAACACCCAAGAAGTAATGCATGAAATGGGTATTGCCAGTATAAGTGCAGGTAGCAGCCCTTTTCGCCCTCCTTCCATGTTCATTCCCCTTATGCCCAAGGACGCTATAGATACGTTTAGCGACATGGTTATAGATGACCTCAAGAAATTAAATCTTAATGTGATGCGGCAACAAAGAAGAAGAGGTTATTCTGAAATACAATATTATAAACTTATAAAAAAGATCAATAGTAATGGCAATATAATCGTCAACAAGGCAGATAAGGGAGGGAACATTGTTCTTTGGCCACGCGACGCATATATGGAGGAAGCAGAAAAACACTTCAGTGATTAGCTGTGTTATAGAAAAGCCTCATTTCAAGAGCTAAGAACTATTAAAGACATGGTTTTTAAAGAACTAGCCACGTGGAAAAGGAATGGGCTATTGAGTAAATGTAAATATGAATTTCTCAGGAATGATTTCCCTATCACTCCAACTTTATACTTTATCCCTAAAGTACATAAAATGATAAAACCAGTACCTGGAAGACCTATCATTTCTGCGCAAAAAAGCTTATTTGAAGCCATGTCTAAATATGTGGATTTTTTTCTACATGATTTCGTGGAAAATCTTGCTTCATATATTAAAGATACGGGCCATTTCCTTACTAAAATACGGGAAGTCAATTGGAAGGAGGACTATATTTTTATCGCGATGGACATTTGTTCTCTCTATACTAGTATACATCACATAGATGGTCTTAATGCTGTTAAATGTTTTTTAGCTGAGAGAAGTATTCAATTTTATAGATAGAATGCTATGCTGCTAAAAATGATTGAGATGTGCCTAATGAATAATTTCTTTTTATTCAACATAGAAATATATCAACAGTTACGTGGGGTGGCTATGGGGGCATGCTTCTCTCCCAGCTACGCGTGTTTGCACGTGGGCTGGTGGGAGGAGCATGTCCTCAAACACACCCATAAGGAAATGTTTGACAATCATGTGGTAAAATGGTGGTGATTTATTGACGACGTATGTGTCATTTGGAGAGGAACAAAGGAATCAGCACTAGAGTTTGTTAATAATATCAATGAAAATGAACTGAACCTTGAGTTTACTGCCACCATTAGCAGGGAAAGAGTTGAGTTCCTCGACGTGGAAGTATATATTGACAATAATAATATTCAAACAAAACTTCACAGAAAAAGTACAGCAGGGAACTCGATACTGCATGCCAACAGTTGTCACCCCCTTCACCTGATAAAAAGTATTCCGTATGGGGAATTTTTAAGGATTAAGCGAATCTGCAATTCTGATAGTGACCTTGAACAGTGCCAAGCAGATTCATTACAAAGATTTTTAGTACGAGGATATAAACTAAAAATGCTTGGTTGGTACAGAGCATCTCTTTAAAAAACCCCTGTCATCTGCCCACTGCCTAGAACATTCGGGGGGGACCAAGCATCAAGATGGGGGTACCGGGCCCTGCTGGCCCCCCATGGCTACCGCCCTGGCTGTATGGTTTTGTAAATTGGAATGTGAGTGGGTGACTGATTGTATAACTAAATGTATGAGGGTGTGAGTGCACGTGTAAATGACTGTCTGAGTGCTGGGTATATGAATGGTTAAAAGAGTGAATGTGTGGCTGGGACAGTTCTTGTATGGGTATGTGAATGACTATGTAAGTGGATGTATAGGTGAGTAAATGTGTGTGTAAATATTTTTATGCATGTGTGAATGAGTGTGTCAGTCACTGTTTGGTTATATGAGTGGTGGGTACATAAGTGCTTTTGTGGGGGGGTAACTGGATGTGTGTCTGCCTGACGGTGCAAATTGCATGCTATTAAATCACATACCATAAGCAAGCACACACATCTAATTTCTAACACATTCATTCATACTGGCTTAATAAAATGACTATATTTTCAGTACAGCAATTCCTCTTCCCACTTTGCTGATCACTATATTTGTAGTTAATGTTCTCATCAAAGCTCCCTTCTATTTTGCCTTTTACTGTAGTGTCTAGAAGCTACACATTTTCTTGCATGTTTATATATGCTCACACTTTTTTAAATTTACTTTTTTTAGACAACAACCTTTTTAAAATACCAGTAAAATCTCTTTGCTGTTGTCCAACCTTCACTGTAATATCTCTTAACATCTTTTTATCACTGGAATTCGTAAGTCAGAGCTATGGAAATCCTCCACCACTCTCAGTAGGAAAGCAGCTAACATGGCTACTCTGTGCTCTTACTCCTGTACTTAGCAAATCTCAGACTTCCTTTCATCTTTTATTTTTGTTATACTACTCCTAAATGGTCTGTATTTAACCCTTTACGAGTGTCCTGTTGAAAAGCCCAATTTGGCAGTGTTTTTACCCCCGTGTAAATACACGGTGGATCCGCAGAGCATTTTACAATCTGCTTTTAATTCTTTGTATTTATATTTTGCTTTGTAAAAGATACTCAATTAGAAGCCAAACACTCCCTAATGAGCAAAGTGTGAACACCACTGTGCTTTTAGGTATCATAGTGCAATCCCCCTTGTTCCCTTCCCTCCACACTCTTTTAGCTCCATTTCCATAGTAACCATGTTTGGAACATTTTCTGCTATAATTAGGTCACAAGTTCACAAGACATTCTCTGAGCAGCATACTAACTTCTAATTAAACTGTAGCAGATGTGGTTGACTGTTTGGAATTCCAAGGATATCCCAAACAACATACCTGTTTTTTTTTCCCAAAGCCTAATCACAGAGTTAGTTACTTTTTTTCTTAAAGACGCTACCTAATTTTACATCCCTGTACATCTCCACCATCCAATCAAATATTCTATTTTATATTTTAGGTGCTGTCCCGCATTTTAACTCCCTTTCATCTTCAAAACCACTTAATTCTGCTGCAGTCTTTTCCTGTGAGCTACTTCTCCTTTTTTTTTTGTTATAATATTTTATTGAGCAGAGGAGAGCAGGATAAAATGAAAGACAATTTTTAAACGATTTTACAATTTCTTTCTGATACATGTAAGCATCTGGAACAACACATCCTAACATACCAATCTAAGATCAAGGATATAGACTTATATATATAAAAAAAAGTGTAAAACTACTAAAGTGCAGTGTGCAGCGCTATTGGTCTCTCATCGAATCAGCAATAAATTGTGTAAAAATGCCTAAAGTACATGCCATATAAGTGATCTAAGAAAAAAGTGTAAAACTACTAAAATGCAGTGTACAGCACTATTGGGCTTTCAATAAGACTTCAATTTTATATTGCTAACAATTTATCTGCTGACCTCTAGTCCATGATATGGAAAGTATTTGATTTTCCACACCCCTCATTCCCATCATATTTTAATCTATCCATCGAATCAAGAATAAATTGTGCAAAAATTCAAATTTTCTTAAAGTGCAATATGCTTAAGTGCTATGTGCTAAAGTGCAACAATTTTGTCTAATGGCCTCCACTCCACAGTAAGAGAAGCATTTGCTTTATCCCACCCTTCTTTCCCGCCATATTTTAATCTGTTTCATCAAATCAACAATAAATTGTGCAAAAATACAAATTATCATAAAGTGCAGAATGCTAAGGTGCTTAATGCTAAAGTGCTGCGCCACTACCATACTAAAATTCTATATAGCTTGATACTTATCTAAAAACCTCCAAACCAAAGTGAATTTTTTTACTGCCCCAATCCGCTTGGCATATGCTTCTTCATATCTCCTAGTCCTCCACATTTTAATTAACCATTCCGAGTAGGAAGGGATCTCTTCTGTTCTCCCCTTTTGTAGAATCAATGACCGTGCTATTACAGCGCCAATAGCCACGAACGTTGCTTCTGCTTTATTTAGGTCAGCTCTTACTCTAGAGATCCCAAATAATGCTACCTCTGTTTCAGGATCGACATTTTTATCAATGGCATAGCTTATAGCTGAAAAAACTTTATTCCAGAAAATCTGCAGTTTTGGGCATGTAGAACAAATATGTAGCCAGTCTCCCAAGGCCTGGCACCGAAAGCAATTATTGTCAACCCCGGCATGGCGCTTGTTTAATACTGCCGGAGTATAATATGCCATCCACCTTGAAAGGAAGGCCATCCTTTTAAAATTGGCCGCTCTCAATGCTTTACTACCCATTAGTGCAATCTGCTGCCACTCTTGTTGGGAGAACTTGCAATTAGTTTCTTGAATAATTTTTCCCAAAAAAGTTTAAACTATAGGAGCTGACCTATATTTTAAGAGTAGAGAGTACCAATTTCCTACGCCTTTCAATCTCATCTTATAGAGCGCGTTCACAAGCCCCCCTGGTACCCGGTCTGGGCAAATATCATATTTTTTAATCAGGTGCGAGATCTGTAAATATTCCAAGAATCCGGGTTTCTCCATGTTTCCACATCTGGCTACAACCTGTTCCCAGGACATAAAGGTTTGAGCTATAAAAAAGCTACCAAGCTAAAAAAAAACGTTGTCCTTCCATTTTGTTAACAGGCGAGAATGCATCTGCAGCCCCAAAGATCTAATTTCTTCGAAATTTTAAAAAATGTAGCCAGAAGAGTTCATTTGTTTAAAGAAGCATAAAAGGCGATGGGAGAAGTCCCGTATTGTCTTATAGCGGGATTTCTTAGGTAGTTTGGTTGTTTTAAGAAAAGCTGATAATTGTGTTCCAGATTCACTAAGCATTTTTTCATAGTAAAAAATTTCTGTCAAATCATTACAAACAAGAAGATGGGCAGTTATGTCCAGTAGGGCAGCCTCATAATAGATTTGGATATTTGGTAGAGCCAATCCCCCCTGATCTATTTCTAATTGTAGTGTGGAGAGCTTGACTCTGGAAATCTTATTATTCCATATAAAATCTCTAAACATTGAATCGATATCTTTAAAGAACTTTACATTTATCTTAAGAGGAATATTAATAAATAAGAAATTTAATAAGGGTAGAATAGACATTTTTATAAGCCCGACCCGGCCGATCAAAGTCAATGGTAATATAGACCACTTGTCCAATAAACTTTTGATCTTACATTTCATTGTCGTATAGTTCAAGCTAAAAAGTTGATCAACTTGGCTGGAGACATAAATGCCTAGATACCTTATTGGGTCTGTTTTCATCGCCTGGGGATTTAAATTCGGGGGTAGAAAGTTATAATCAATATTCAATATTAACATTTCTGTTTTATTTTGATTTATTTTATAACCCCCTATTTGTTCAAATCTTCTAAACTCCGCTAATGCCTCGCTCCAGTTCATTTCATCTGGATATAGATACAAGATTATGTCATCTGCAAATAATTTCATTTTTGGCATCCCATAAATGGGAGCTCTAATTAAAAGATTATCCCTTATTCTACATGCCAATGGCTCTATAAAAAATGTAAACAAGATGGGTGAAAGGGGGCAGCCCTGCCTTGTCCCTCGTTTTATTTCTACTTCCCCAATTAATTCACCATTTATAATCAGTTTGGCATGAGCTCCTTGATATATATTCTTTAGCATTTTTATAGTTTGGCTAGGGAACCCAAACTTAGATATACCGATAAAAAGAGCTTCCCAATTCACTAAGTCGAATGCTTTTTCAGCATCGACCATTGTAATAAAAATGGGTAATTTATTTACAGTGACAAAGTCTAAAGTCTAAATTAAAAACCGGGTATTCGTTGACATAGATCTACCTAAAATAAACCCAGTCTGATCCGGATGAATTAGAACTTGGGCTATGGGTGTAAAGCGCTGAGCCCAAATTTGCATTAATATTTTAAAATCTGCATTCAAAAGGCTAATTGGTCTATAAGAATTAACATCTTTTTCATTCTTCCCCTTTTTAACAAAGCTAATCAAAAAAGTCTCCGTAAAAGTTCTGGGAACCTTACCACCCTGCTTAATATAAGTAAATATTTTTTTTAAAAAGGGAATTAATGTCTTCTTAAAAGTTTTATACAGCTCAATTGGGAGCCCGTCCGCTCCACAGGCTTTTGCCCCTGGAATTGATCCTATGGCCTTTTCTATTTCCTCTTTGGATATATCCATGTGGAGCTGCTCTACCATTTCTCTTGTAAGACTGGGTATCTCGACCTCCTCATAGAATTGATCAATCTGCTCTACTCCAACCTGATATTGGGTTGCGTATAATTTAGTGTAATGTTCCAAGAATGTTTGTACAATCTCTCCTTTTTCAGTTAAAAGGCCATTATTTCTAGGGTCAAAGATTTCAGTGATCATTGCTGACTCTTGCTTAGTTTTAGTAGCGCCAGCAAGCATTTTACCAATCAACTGATTTTCTTCATATACTCGTTGCTGGTAAGCTCTTGAACTAGCTATCTCTTCCATAATAAAAAATTCTTTTAGTTCTTATTTAGCTTTAATGAGATGCCTTTTATCCTCCTCTAACGCTACAGACCGATTATTTACTGCCTTTGTTGCCTTTTCAACATTCTGTTGGAGATTATTGATTTTTTCTCTCCTCTGCTTCGTTTGGGCGGCCGAGTAGGCTATTATTTGGCCCCTTAGGGCAGCCTTGAACCCCCCCCAAACAGAAAATATGTCTGCCGTATTCTCATTTCTGTTGAAAAATTCTTCTATCCATTCCTCCGTATTATTCACCCACTGACTGTCCTGTAAGAGGAGTCGATCCATTTGCCACTTGGATCTTGATCTCACCTCTTCATTAATTTTTATCTCCACTTTGATTAGGGAATGATCCGAGAAAGGGTTTGTCAATATTTCTGTATTCTTATACCCCAGGGATTTAGTTATTAAAAAAAAATCAATTCTAGATGCTGTATTGTATTTATTGGAGTAACAGGTAAATTCCATTTTAAGGGGATTAGCATCACACCAAGGATCTATTAAAACATGTTCTGTTATTAAACCTTCTAACACTTTTTTGGTTTGGGGTTTCAGCTCCTTTTTTTTCCTATTTGAGGTATCCTTTTTTAAGTTTTGGATAAAATTGAAATCTCCACCCCAAATAATTTTCCCCGGTCTCCCCCAAAGTGTTTCCCCTATTTTAAGTAAAGCTGCGTTATCATCCATTACAGGAGCATAATAATTCACAAAATTAAATGTAGCGCCCTTTAATCTAGCTTCAACCCAGATCCATCTACCCTGAGGATCTCCTACTATTTGGCCGAATTCCCAAGGAAGATTTTTGCCAAAATATATAGCAACTCCTCTGCAGGCCAGTCCGGCAGAGGCGAAAAAGACATGCGAAAACCAACGAGGAAGAAATAGATTTGGAGAATTTGATTTTAAATGTGTTTCTTGTAGAAACAAAACTTGAGGTGTAAGGGAGGTAAGCCATCTAATAAGGGCCCCGTATTTCTGTTTATTTAAGATGCCGTTAACATTTAGAGAGTATATATTACACAAGTTTGTCATCTCCTATATAATTCAATATTCCTTCCACCAATTACTTGAAAAACATATCCTATCCATTGCCTGCCTACCATCCATAACCTAACTACTTTAACCTTTTCAACTTCTGCTCTGCTTCTGCTCATTATTATTTTGCTTTTACACCCCCCCTACTGACCCGAGGTCCTCCCTGTCCCCACCACCTACCACTTACCCTCCCCTTACAATGTGGAAACCCCCCTAGCTGCCACGCTGCCCACATTGCACCCCTCCCAAAAACCTTATAGGCGTCTTGGAGTTACGCCCAGGGTGAGCCTGCCTTATCCCCAAATCCCGCCCATTCTAATAAATTCTTTTTTTTTTTCAAATATTGATTTAGTTTTTCCCCTCCTGTATCGTGTGAGTGATATACAACCCTATGTGCTCAACCCCCTACTTGATCCAGCAGTCGTATTAAATCCCGGGCCTATCCTTGAAATCACCGGGTGTATACAACAGCACTTTTTTCCGTTTCACACCCAGGATCTCTTACATTACATCTACCAACCACCATCATCAACTAGAACCTTCTGAGATTTCCTTCAACAGGGCCTGAGCCTCTTCCAGATCAGAAAACAAAAAAAACTTTCCTTTCACCAGCACTTTAAGTTTAGATTGGTGTGCAATTGTAGCTTGGGCGCCATGTGCTTTAAATAGATGAAGAATTTTAACAAATTATTTTCTCCGACGAGCAGCAGCTGCTGTCATGTCTGAGAATATTCTACATTTACAAGTCTCTGTTACTGGAAACTGTCTCTGCTGGAACGCCTTTGCCAAAATTCTTTCCTTTATTCTATAATCTGCAAAGTTTAGTAATATTGTTCTAGGATATGTAGAATTAGGATAGGGTTGTGCTGGGACTCGATGAGCTCTTGTTATTGTAAGATCTCCATCAAGTTCTGGCAGGACTTGCTTTTTAATGAATGAGGTCACCCACTGGATTGTTTGGGCTCCTTCTAGCCCTTCCAGAACCCCCACAATTCTGAGGTTCGATCTACGAGAATAATTTTCGAGTTCCTCCAGCTTGGCTTCAACAGTGAGTGTCTTTTTTTTTACCTCTTTGACCTCTCCCATAGCAACAGATACTTGGTCCTCTAGCATTGAAACCCGAGACTCCACCTCCTGCAGTCTATTTGGGAGCCCTGCCATTGTCTCTTCCATCTTTCCCAATCTTGTGTGGAGTGCAGCGATCTCAGCTTGTTGTGTATTTTTCATGTCTCGTATTTCTTCGAGGATTAGATTTAACATATCCTTAATATCTAGTTGATGCGTTTCCTTAATCTCAGCACTCTGGCAAGCGTTGGTAAGTTGATCTCTCATGCCCGCATTTACCTCTCCTGCCTTGGAAACTGCTTGGCTCAGGAAAATTGAGGGGAGAGCTACGATCTCAGCTGGGGCAGCTCTCCTACTTTCCAATGGAGTGGCGGCCGCTAATCCTATAAGTGGGCTTGTCGGTGCCTTTGTCATAGAATCACAGTTTTTATTGAGTAGCTCCTGAAGCGAGTGGTCGGTATTCTGTATTTCTTTATCCATTATATTCGAAGAATTAGATGTCAAGCGATTTTGCGCAGTCTGCTCTGCTCGTATTTGAAGCTGAAGCTGAGCTTGCGGTCGAGGTTGCTTCATTTGGGTATTAAGCTGTTGATGTGGGAGAGCCACTGAGCCAGATATTTCGATAGTCTGTTGCGTCATCCCGGGGTGACTATCAGCTCCTCCCATGCCCTTTTCTGTAGCTGATGTATTAGCCGGCCCTAGAGTAGATACACCTAAGGAGGAGGGTGAAGGATGTTGAGATTTAGTGGTGGATTTACTAGTGAATAGCGGAAACTCCTTGATTTCCTTTAATTCTTTTTTATCACATCTTTGATTTGATATAGAGGCTGGTGTGGTTGCTTTAGGCAGGCCTGGC
The DNA here is from genome assembly GCF_964204655.1 of Triturus cristatus. Classification (NCBI taxonomy): domain Eukaryota; kingdom Metazoa; phylum Chordata; class Amphibia; order Caudata; family Salamandridae; genus Triturus; species Triturus cristatus. Next base: position 451,984,197 of record NC_140580.1, read on the forward strand.
TCTGTGTCCACAGGGGGTGGGGCCTGATCGAAAAGTCCATCATCCTGCAAGGGGGCAGAATAACTTGCGGGAGATTCTTCCTCGGAACTTTCTGAGGTAGTTTCTGCGCCCGGTGAAATGGGATTATCCCCCCCATCCTTAGCCTTAGCACCACGCAGTATCGCCTTTTTTGCCAAGGTCTGGCGAGATTTTCTAAGACGGGCTATAGTCTCCTTATTAGCCTTATTAGAGACGTTACAGTCTTTTAATTGTTTCCCCATCTTTTTTCTCTATCTCCCTCTTTATGCGCCGAAAGTGTCTTTTCTATCTACTATGAGCCGCTTGCGTCTTTTTTTTTTTTTCTCCCTCTCCCCCGTTAAATAATTCTTTTATCTTTGTCCACACGTTTCCTAGCCTCCTACCTTTCAGCCTCAACTTTTTCCACCACCACTCCTCACCTCTCTCCTCTCTCACGCAGTTCAGGATGTCAGTTCCGTGGCTTCTTTAACCCTTTTCTTCCTTTTTTTTTTATCTTCGCCTTATTTCAGTCTTGTAAAGGCAGCCGAAAATCATTTACCAAACATCCGCGGAAAAGTAGCAATGTCCTCAAGACCTCCACCTCCACCACCTCCGTATTTCTGTATATCCGCTGTAACAATATAGCGGCTGAGCTACAGACCGGGCACCAAAACGCTGAGATTTCTTTGGTCCGATAAGCTCCTGTTACACCTCAGCGCTACTCCCAGCACTCACGCCTTTCCTTGCGTCGCATCGCTGCATTTCAAGAGCGGGATCCCATCTATTTTCTCAGCACAAAACGCCGAGTTACCATCGCCATTGCCGTTAGAGCCTGGGGGCGGGACCTGGGTTTCAGGTCACGGGTCACCTGCCGCTACGTAGAGGCGTGGTGCTCCGTAGCGGTTATCGTCTGTCCTCCATGTGTCCGAGCTACTTCTCCTTGTCACCAAAGTGGTCAGAGTCTAGATTGTGGGCCATGGTTTTATATTTTGGGTCTAAGAGAGTGCTAGCAGACCTCATGATTGTGCACTGTGGTGGCAATGGCCTAGACACAATTACTGGGATTGGAATGGAAATCTTAATGATGGATACCTTTGGTAAATTAATTAAATATTTGCACACACTGCCTTGGTGTTCTCCAACATTTACCAAAGACAGAAATGGCACTGGTCATCCGGATCTTGTTCACAGATAGAGAAATCCAGGAAAAATGTCAATAAAACTGTTTCTGCATTCCTCCAAGACCACAATGTGGGCTTTATATACCACAACAATTTACGATTTGATATGGAGGGAATATATCAAAAATACAGAGTCCATTTCACAGTAGAAGGCAACAGGGTGTTCCTCAACAACTTGAAAAACTGCCTCCTGTTCTATGTGAAATTATAATCTACACATAATGAACACAAGGGCTCTTTTCAGACCCAACCCTTTTCCCAAACACTGGTTTGTTTTGTTTTCAAATCCTTTTTTAAATTTCTTACTTCGATCTGTGAATCCGTTGTGGATCCCGAACCTAAAGCACACATACAATACAGAACAGCAACACAACTAGCGTCCACGACGGATCTGCATATCCGTTCTACACCAAAAGCACTCATTCAAAAAAGCAACACATTTAATTCATTGGGCATATGAGTGGCTGTATGGGTGTGTGACAGTGTGTGAGTGTCAGTGTGGTTGTGTGAGTGGCTGTGTGACTGGCTGTGTGGCTCTGGCGTGGGTGTGTAAGCGGTTTTGGGGGTGAGTGGTTGCATGGGTCTGTGAGTGGGTGTGTGAGTGGCTGTATGGGTCTATGAGCAGGTGTGTGAGTGATTTTGTGGTTGTGTGAGTGGGTACATGAGTGGCTGTATAGGTGTGTGAGTGGGTGTGTGAGTGGCTGTATGGGTCAGTGAGTGGGTGTGAGTGGTTGTATGGGTCTGTGAGTGGGTGTGTAAGTGGCTATATGGGTCTATCAGTGGGTTTGTCAGTGGTTTTGAGGGTGTGGGAGTGGGAGTGGGAGTGACTGTATGGGTCTGTGAGTAGGTGTGTTAGTGGTTGTATGGGTCTGTGAGTGTCCAGTGGCTGATGGCTGTGTGAGTGCTTATGTAGATATGTGAGTGTGTGTGTGTATGTGTGTGTGTGACTGGGTATGTGAGTAGAAGTGTGAGTGGCTGTGTGGGTATGTCTGTGGGTGTGTCAGTGCTAATGTGGGCATCTACATTTTTGAGTGGCTGTATGGGTGTGTGCGTGGGTGTATGAGTGGTAGTGTGGGGTATAAGAGAGCTTGTAAGTGGGTCTGTGAGTTTGTGTATTTTTTTCCCAATGGGGCTGGATCTGCAGATCCATTGCAGATTCACACAGGGGCCGTGCTGAGCACTGCAATGGATCTGCAGATCCTAGCACATGGGAAAAATAAATTGGCGCAATTTCTTGCCCATCAGGCGACCCCTCTATCGCACCCATGGGAGTACCTCTACCCTGATCCCTTATATTACTTTCAACATTTAATTTCAGGCCCCAGGACCATGTCCCAATACATAAAATGGCGGCCGCAACTTTCCTGTCGGGTTGCAGCCAGCCAATGACGTTGTTGCTGTTGGCGTGTGGATCTGCAGATCCACCGTGGTGAATCCGGATGGATCTTTGTCCCTAGATATTTATAAAACTGAACAGATTTACACCAAACTACAAAAAGAGATCTTTCTGGACCAAGGTCTAGTTTTCTGCCAAATCAGATTCCGTCCAGCGGTTTGGGCTGTAGTCGTGTCTAAAATCCCTGCATAGGGAAAACCCTTTTGGGATCTCCCTTTTTCTCGAACCCCGCTTGATATATCAACCCGAAACTTTAAAGACATCGGTTGAAGTGAGTGGCAAACTAGTTTGAAAAATGTGTAGAGAAATGTATCAAATGATGCCAAAGTTATTAGCAACAGAATAAACGCTTCTTCTAACTAGGCCCTTACTATAACTACCTACTGGCGGCTGCCGGTAGGTGATATATATATATTTTTGACCAGTACTGGAAGTGAGATATATTTATCTGATAGAGACATCTAGTGGCAGATTCCTTACCTTTGGATTTCCCAGGCTTCAGACTGGATCCAGAAGAATTTTCTTCTAGCAATACCCCCTGCACACTAGTAGGTGGTGTCAGTCGGCTTTGCGTAACATCGTAGTCCAGATCAGGGGTACCAGTCTTCCCTTATATCAATGGCTGGCTGTTGAAGGCAGGCTTGCCCCAGAATTTCATAACCCACCTCCACACCTCGGCGGACCTCCTACATTTACTGGGATTTTTCTATCAACATGCTGAAGTCACACCTGAGTCCCTCTCAGACGCTCCCTTTCATCAGAGTTTTTTCTGGACACAGTGCAGTTTCGTGCCTATCCTCCCGAATGGCGAGTCCAGGATATCAGGGTATGATACCAATGTTTAGGCCTCTATCCTAGATTTCGGTAAGAATTACTCTGAGGTTGCTTGACCTCATAGCCTCCTGCATCCTGCTAGTGACACATGCCAGATGCTTGCTCGGCAGTGGGACCTGAAGTTCCAGTGGGCGCAGCATCAGAGGAATCTCTCCGACATGGTCCTGATCTTGGAGGGAACTGTGCAAGACCTGCAGTGGGGGCTGACAAACTACGATTGAGTCAGAGGCAGACCCCTCTCCTTTCCCCAACCATACCACACAGTAGAGACAGATGCTTCACTCCTAGGATGGGGCTGCCATCTGGGAGAGGTGGAGATCAGAGGACTCTGGTCTCTGGTGGAATCCAGACTTCAAATCAACTTGCTGGAGCTCTGAGCGATTTGCTTGGCATTGAAAGCCTTTCTTCCTTCAATCAAGTATAGGCTCGTTCAAGTGTTCACGGACAACACCACTGCCATGTGGTACTGCAACAAACAGGGCGGGGTGGGGTCGTGGACCCTTTGTCAAAAGGTCTTGCATCTCTGGACATGGTTGAAGCAGTCGGGCATATCCCTGGTGTTTTTATTTATTTGTTTATTTATTTTACTGCTTTTTTAACAAAAGCACGACAAAAATAACAGCACGACAGTGCACCCTACAAGGGTGATACGATAAATAGCATACATGGTAGAATCTACAGTCTTGAAGGTCACAAATCTGGGTGTACATACAAGTATCAGGCACAGGAGCAAAAGGAGTCACGGGCGGGAATACATGTCAATAGGCAGAACAGCAAACTAAAATTACAGATCAAATTGTGCCAAACAACTCATCCAAATTATCCAGTCTATCCATTGCAAGGTGTTACATATAATCGTGCCCATCGCGCAGTATATCAACAATAAGGGACATTAGACTGGATTCTGTTCACTGTCAGTTTCCCCTGTTTCCATTTCCACTAAATAGTTTTGATACAATCCCCAAAAGCTTCTAGGCGGGCTCTGAGAAGGCAACAATTCACTATACACATCAGATTGGGTATTACAATAGAGCAGCCCATTCATCTATCGTGGGTGTGGGGCCTCTCCCCCATCTCATGGCAACCCGTTGCTTGGCTAACAGTATACCAAACGCGACCAGTTTCCTTATATCTTTGTATATTCCCTTATCTAGGCCAAGGAGAGCCAGCGAGGGGTCAGGTGAAAGGGCATGTCCCGTGATTTCACTCAGCTTGCGAAAAAATTTCCTCCCAGAAGCTAAGGATCTTCGGGCAGTACCATGCCACGTGTATAAAACCAGGTACCTGCTCAGGGCATCTATGACAATTGGTTGTGTCCCTCAAACCGTATCTGCAGAGTTTTTCTGGTGTGTAATACCCTCCATTAATGTAATTGAAATGTATGAGACTGAGTCTACTATTTAAAGAAATACTCTTGGTAACAGAGCAGCAGAATTACCAGCTTTTATCAACAATAACAATGTTTAAATCTTTCTGCCAGTCTTGACATGCCATAAGCGACAAAAACTTCTTCTGGTCCTGTAACAACCCATACAGCCTGGTCACCAGCTTCCGAGGAGAACTTGCCTGAAGGACATTCGTGAGCGCCGGCATTGTCTCAGGTTCCTGTACATCGTCCCCAAGCAGTTCACGCCAGGCATGACGGGCCCTAAAATATTGAAATAGATCTTGTGCTGCGGTGGACCCTACGTCCTTCGGGATATCGTCCCATGCATAGACCACCCCATCATCAAAGTAATCCCTCAGCTGTGTTATGTCCAGTTTCTGTAGCGCTCTGGTGACCTCAGGCTCAGTACCCGTCTGGAACCACTGAAAACATTGTATCGGTATTAAAGGAGAATATATGAGCGACCCCGCCTGTCTCTGCAAGTGGCACTTCCATGCATGGATAGTGGGGTGTATAGAGTCCAAGACTCCATGTCTCCTATTGGGCTTGTAGAAGATCAGATAAGACAGGGGATTGGATCGGCAATTACCCTTCCAATGCGATAGTGTGGAATGTCCTCCGGACCGTGTATCCAAACATGTGCATGCGAAGCTTGAGCCACTCTGTAGTAGAGCTCTAGATCGGGGGCATTTAGTCTCCCGGCAGAGTAAAGCAATGTCAGCGTTTCCCATCTGACACTAGGCTGCTCACCTGCCCACGCCAGCCTGATAATTAAAATCCTGAATATGTTAAGTGTACGTGTCGGGAGAGTCATGGGTATATTTGTAAAAAAAAAAAAAGAAATCGGGGCAGGACAACCATTTTCATCATAGATATGCGCCCCATCAGAGAGAGGGGCAGCTTAATCCACCTACCAACCTCCTCCTTGAGCCTAGAGATCGGCTTGCCATAGTTTTCAGTGAGGACTATCTCAGGAATGGTATGAATGTGTACCTCTAAGTACCGAATTGGATCAGTGGCCCCATAGCAAGTGGAGATCAAGCTGTACCTGGGTAGTACTAGAGGTTAAGAGGAACATAATCGATTTGGACCAATTAATACGAAGCCCTGAGACCTGCCCAAACTGTGTAACCTATATCAACACTGGCTCGAAGTTCCTCTCCGGCTCGTGAACATATATAAGTGTCATCAGCATATGCAGACACAATGAGGGCATAATCTTAAAAGCGAATGGCTCTGTGATTATGGTATTCCCTGAGCGCAGAAAGAAGTGGTTCCGCCACAAGTGCATATAGCAACGGGGAAAGCGGGCAGCTCTGTCGAGTACCCCGCAATATTGTAATAAGGTCTGAAACTGCGTTGCCCACCCGAACTCTGGCACACGGCCTAGTGTATAAGACCAAAATCAATCTGAGGAGCACCTCGCCTACCCCCACCTAGTTCAGGACGCCCTTCAAGAAACCCCACTCGACCGAGTCGAATGCCTTCTCGGCATCGAGAAAAACTGCAACGGCCTTCACTGCAGGGGCTATTCTTTGAATTGTCCCAAAGCTAGTGCGCAGATTAAATGTAACACTGCGACCAGATACAAATCCCTCCTGCTCTGGTTTTACTAAGTGCGGGGTCAGAGGGGCCAACCGGTTAGCCAATATTTTCGCAAATATCTTCATGTCTACATTTAAAAGCGATAGTGGCCTGTATGAGGAGCAGACCTCCGGTGGCTTGCCAGGTTTCAGTAATGTGACAATCAGGGCCTCCTGAAAGTTGGGGGAATCTTCCCTTTTTTAGCCATCTCCTCATGGAGAGTTGTCAGGTGGGGGATAAGTTCTTATTAGAATGTTTTATAAAACCTCACAGTGAGGTCATCAGAGCTATGCATATTAGAGAGCAAGGGCATTTGGATGTATTCCAAATAGTGTCTGATCGACTCCTCATCTGCTGTAGCTTTGGTGGTGTACAGGTCGATGTAATACCTCTGGAACAAGTCAGCTACTTCCCAAGGAGATGTAAGTTTGTGGCCTTCCTCATCAATGAATTCTGAGATTACGGCAGCCTCCCTTCTGAGTTGTGTAAGCCTCGCTCGCAAGTGTGGCACCTGGGCGGTCCCCCTCACCATATACCCTGGCACAAGCATATTTGCCTAGGTGTTTCACCTCCCCATCCGCTGTTTCGTGAAAGTCGTCCAGGGCTGCTTTAATCTCCTCAAGCAGTGCAGCGTCTACTGTGCGTTGATAAGTTAGTTTGTGACAAGCAATGTCTGTCTCCAATCTCGTCAACCTGTCACAAATGGCAGGGAGCACCCTTGCATGCTTAGATATTGTCATATCCCTGATGTACACCTTGAAGGCTTCCCAGACCGTAGCAAGCCTGTCTTCTGAGCCCACGTTTATTTCAAAAAATGTTTCAATGAGCTGGGTCAATTCTGACTGAAGTACAGGGTCCAGCAACAAGCACAGGGGAAATTGCCAGAGAATGGGCCCCGGCACGCCTACACCGAGATCGAGTTCCAGAATAACCAGAGAATGGTCAGAGTATGTTCTGGGGAGTACCTCACAAGTGCCAACCTGTGATAGCAGGGCCCTAGAGACCAACCAGAAGTCAATGTGAGTGTCATAACTAGCTGAGTAATGAGTGTATCCATGAGTGTATCCAGCAATGTCTGGGAAATTCTGTCTCCAGACATCTACCAGGCCTAGTTGGTCAAAAATCTCCAATGTAGAACTAGTAGCTGCAGATTGTCTATGCGGAGGGCCTTTAGACCTGTCTTTGTTTGGATATAATATGCTATTAAAATCGCCACCCCACACTATTGGCACCTCTTCCTTCCACTGCAGCAGTGAGGCCAGTGTTTGATAAAAGAGAGGGTTGTCATAATTGGGACCGTAGACATTGACCACTAAGACTTGTTGGCAAGCTTTGTAGCATTTTGCGACAATGTACCTACCATTAGGGTCCCTGTGCAAGCACTGCAATGTCACTTCCGACTTTGGGTTGAGCCAAATCAACACTCTCCTAGCATGTGAAGTGAAGCCTGCATCTGTGACAGTGCTCTGGAGAAATCTATGTGAGAGCATTTTACTGTCAGGGGCTAGCTGGGTCTCCTGCAGCAGCCCGATATCTATTTTATAACATTTAAGGTATGCAACTACCTTCCGGGCCTTTCTATACTCATTTAAACCCCTGACATTCCATGTAAAAAAAGTATACTATTTGTCTGCAAGTGTTTAAGCTCCATTCACTCCTACCATAAGAAAAGTATTTCTATGCGTCCTCATGCAACCCAGGAGGGGCAGAGCAGTGACTGAGTGCCATGCTTTAACATTAACTTCCTTACAACCCAACCTTCCCTACCCTCCAACCACACTATGAGGGCCCAAACATTGCATAATCGAAGAACCGCCTCCCCTCCCAAAACAAAGCATTACTCAATACGATTACAAGCAACAACATGACATTCCTGGTGTGGATCACACTCTGTGGCGGATGTTGCAGACAAATGGTGAGATAACCACCTCCTGACACACCCTATGTAGGTGAGTTATTGTGTACTTCCCATTAATCCAATAAGGACTCTGTCCCACACCCTGCTGCCTGCAATGAAAGGATAAAAGGCAATACCCTCATCAGGCAGTCATGACCCATGCTATGCATCTCAGTACTCTGGATTGCACAGAGTGTTAATAAGCTCCCCCCATCCTGCACCCGCAAGAGGTTTCGGACGAGGCACTGCCACACTGGTAATAACAACATAAGGTATCCATATAACAGTCAATGGTTCTATATCGTCTATCCGGGTGTCTCTATAATATCCTTACTGTGGCAAGTAGCCCCATCAGATTTTGGCTAATGTACAAACCCCGAAGCAAGTTAGGGTCCTGATAACCAGACTACCTTACATGCCAAATGCTCATTGTTCATCCGGGCAGACCTGTCTGTCTCCTTACTTGTTGGAGACCTCTCCTTTCGTGCCGCTACCTCATGCTTTTTAAGGGAACTGTAGTGCCTGTTTAGGGTCCATGAAGACTTGCTGAGATCCGTCCACTATAATTTGAAGCTTTGTAGGATACAACATATTATACTCCAAGTGTAGTTCACATAGTCGTTTTTTCACTAAAGTGAACAGGCGCCGAGCCTCCTGCACCTGCTGGGTTAAGTCAGGATAGATAGAGATAATCATGCCTTCATGGCGCGTTTCTTGTAGCTCTCGCCCTACAAAGGGCCGAGTCGTGGTCCCTGTAGTTTAGGAGTTTCACGATTATGGGGCGCAGAGGGGCCCCCAGAGTAGGTCTTGGTGCTAACGATCTGTGTGCACGCTCCACTGCGAACATGGTGGAGACGTTTTCCCTGTCCAGGAGAGTGACCAACAACTGCTCCACATAATGTACCATTTTTGAAATAATGGTCGACTCCGGCACTCCAACTATGCGAAGGTTGTTCCGTCTAGAGCGTGCCTCCAAATCCTCCGCTTTAGCCTCGATGCTCCGCAATAGCTTCACCATTTTAGCCTGAGCCTGCACAACGCAGTCGAGGGTGTCCTCAGCCTCCGCCACCCTCTGCTCCACAGCATTCAGGCTTTCTGTATGTTTATCGATCTGCTCAGACATCCTGTCCATACAGTATGAGAGGGCATACATTTACCCGTCAATTTTGTTTAAGCTATGTTGCATGGTGGCTAAAATATGGTTTAAGTCTGTAGCTGCGGTAGTATTGCCTGCCTCGAAACCTGATTCAGACGAGGTTTTCTCGGTGTCCTGGTGTCTCAGGGTCTACCTCGGCTCAAAATGTAGTTTGGTTTGGGCCTTTTCAGTTCTCCCCATGATGAAATCAATGCAGCAATGCCCCCTTGTTCGAGCTCTGCGGACCAGACGGCGAGACCAAGCGTGGGACAACCTAATCCTTCGCAATTGCCAGCCAGAGTAGCGTACCAGTTGTAAACGCCTAATAAATGTCGGCCCTAGCACCAGCTAGGAGGTAAGGCCGTTGTCCTCTGCCCCAGGGCCTCAGACAGAGACACCGCAGATCATCGTCGACTTCCTAAATGGAGCAATGTGTACATTAAGTGGAGGTAAATGGATAGGGCACAAAATACAGTGAGGCACTGTCTGATGGGCACCAAAGAGATCCAGTTGGCACCTAGCTCAGGCCTTATTAAAATGACATCCTGCCCCAGGGTGCCTCGTGGTACAGTCTGGCCCAACTCGGCCCCGTAGCGTAGAATCTTCACCCCCGTAGTGGTAGTGAACACCGGGACTCAAGCAATGCATCCGCAGGGGGTCCGGGATTGTTCGGGAGGTCTTCTCTCACTCAGCCCGTGCCCGGTGCTGCCGAGAGCGATGTCAAGCCACTGGGGGGGGTGGGGGGGGGAAAGCGAATCCTCCCCCCGCCCTGCCACAGCAAACAGACTTACTGCGCAATTCAATTAGACACGTTGTTCAATTTCCGGCAGCACCAACAGAGGTCAAGGGGTTGTGCCCCTCCAACAGGCCCAGGATTGCGCAGGCGACCCAGATCCAGCAGTCCACGCAGATCGGCTCCGGTAATCAATGGCCACTGTTTAATGGAGGGCAGGAGCTAGGGCAGTGGGCTACACACTTCACCTTTGCCACCCAGATCGCCTTGCATAGGCCTCCTCCTCACTGCAGGACCAACTCGCTGGACCCCGCCGGCCCAGCCGCCGGTCTCCAGACGCGTAGTCAAGTGCCAGGCAGCAATTTCAGCATCGCGTCGGGTGTAGAGCAGTCCCCACAACTATAGCTCAGCTGTAGGATCTCAAATTTGGAGCAGGATTGTGAAGGATTGTGGCCGGGATGGCAGAACTCAGCTAGCTTGCGACAATCTTGGAGCCAGGCAAGCTCCGCCCCCTTCGCTGGTGGTTCAACACCTGGTAGGGTCTCCGAACGCTAGGGCGAACAAACTCAGCTATCTGATGCCTAGTGGCTCACAAATGGCGTCCCAGTCCGTAGGTGGCGCAAGGTCTGTTTCAACAGTCTTGGCTAGATTTGTTTGCCTCTGCAGAGAACATGCAATGTCAGCAGTTCAGAATGCTGAAGTTTCCAAGGTGGCCATTGATCAGAGATGCTTTTCATCTGAAGTGGAGATCAGGCCTCCTGAATGCCTTTCCACCCATACCACTCCTGTCCAGAGTTCTCATGAAGATCAGGAACGACCGGGCCCACGTCATCTTTGTGGCTCCGGACTGGGCATGGAGAGTCTGGTATCCCGAGTTTATACAAATGAGCAACGATAATCCAATCAGGCTGCCCCTTTGGGAGGATCTTTTGTCGTAGCAGCAGGGGAGGGTTCTTCACCCAAACCTGTCAACTTTACGCCTTCTTGTATGGAGATTGAGCGGCGGCAGATGATAGCATTGGACCTTCTCCTGCAGTTTGCAATGTTATTTTGGCGTACAGGTGGCCCTCTGCCAAGACTGTGTAAGCCTGCCGGTGGAACAAAATTGTAAAATATAGTACAGAAAGGTCTATTTATCCTCTTTCTGCCTCGCTCTTTCAAGTTTTGCTTTTTATTCTGACCCTTGCCCAGCAGGGCTCTGCACTGGGCACTCTAAAAAGGGTATCTTTCAGCCCTGTCTGCCTTCCTGAGGTTGCCACACCAACCCTTATTATTTAAATCTCCCATTGTAAATAGATTCCTCAAAGGCCTTGTACATATGTGATCACCTTCCCCTTTCTTTATGCCTCAGTGGGACCTTAATTTGGTTCTCACCTTCCTTATGTGTGCTCCACTCGAACCTCTGCCCAACTGCCCTCTCTAGCTGCTTACCATCAAAACTGCTTTTTAGTGGCAATAATTTCTGCCAAGAGAGTGAGTGAATTGCAGGCTATGTTGGCCAAGGCTCCTTACCTGACAATATTCCCTGATAAATTGGTGCTTCGCACTAGGGCTGCTTTCCTCACAAAAGTGGTAACATCATTCCATGTGAGGCAATCTGTCACCTTGCCTGCTTTCTCCACTTCTACGCACCCCTCCAGAGAAGTGGAGTGACTCCACCGCCTGGAACCAAAAGAGCATTGCTGTTCTACTTTGACCACACTAAAGAGTTCTGGGTTGACAACCAACTCTTCGTTGGGTACGTTGGAATGAAGAAAGGTCCTGTTGTGCAACATAAAGTTCCAGTCCTCGACATTTGTCATGCAGCAATGGGGGCATCCCTGCACACATTTATCGAGCACTACTGCCTGGACAATTAAGTCCGCCGGGACGACCTTTTTGCCACTCTGTCTTGTAGGACTTCCTGGTCTAAACTTTTCCGCAGTCCCTCCTCTGGAGATGGTATTGCTTTGGTATCTATTCAAAGGTAAGGAATTTGTGGCTAGATGTCTCTATCAGATGGACAAGTCACTTACCTTTGGTAACTCCTTATCTGGTAGAGACATGATCTAGCTGCATATTCCTAACCAACCCACCCATCCTCCCTGCACTGCAGACAGGCTTTTAGAGTCAGGGTTGTTCCCTTTCAGGGGCCTAATTGTTCAGAAACACACCAATGTCAGTGCACTTCATGGCTCTGCGCTTCTGGTGTGGAAAGTGGTGAAAAGTAAGTGACATCAGTGCACCGAGGAGGTGCCTATATAGGTGACTTGTATCAATTTACAATACTTTATAGATCTAAATGTTTTGGGGTATAGGATATCATTATGACTACACAATTCCCAGTGGTTGTTGAAGAGATGTTTTATCATTTGATTAATGAGATTGGATAGCATTGAATTTGGGCACTGGCCCAAGATACTATGTTGCTAACCTCAGAGTTCCCCTGTCAAAGAACCATACATATACTGATATGAGCAGAAACCTTTATCTTTATGAATGAAGCTATAAGAAAAAATATATTTAAAAAAACAGCAAAAAATGTAAATATTTCTTCAAAAAAAAGAATGTATTGTAATGAAATGTCAATTTATTAATCCATTTCCTGACTGATGGGAAACAGATGGAGGTAGAAAGATAGAACACAGAGGTATTTCTTTTATTTTTACTTATTTGTGCCTTTAAATCTGCTTGGGACAAAAGTGAATGTAACTTTGACAAAGGCTAGGATCAGCCGAAATGCGTTCGTACGGACACAATACAATAAAGGATTTGTGAATTATTACCTTGCCTGGAGTGCCCACCTCTGCTCTTTTTTCAAGGGAGTTTTGGATGTCATGAGTGCTGGCATAAGGGTGACCAAACCCTCATATTATCATTTCAATCCAAAATCAACACCGCACTCCGCCTAAGCCTAAATAAATTAAATTTCATACTTTGACTCTCAGAGTGCAGAGTTTTCTTTTGAACATTTTCAAAACTAGAGATCAGCTCCGGTCAGCTCCTGTCTTAAAAGTTTCAAGGTGATTCGCCAAGCGGAGGCTGATAAAAAAGGGGGTCCTGCTGAATGGGGGGAACTGCTGAACGGAATTACAAAAAATTTGCCAAAAAGGTAGGTCTTGGTTCAGAAAGAGTCCTTTTTGTTAAATGATGTAAATCCGTTCAGTAGTTCCTGAGAAATTTGAAAAAGAAAATGTTTCGGTATCTAAGGCAGCGGTGGGTTCATGAACTCTCCGGAGCATGAGCTTCACTGTGATTGGCTGCCAACGTTGGGAGGGGGGGTGCGCGGCCACCCTCCTGGAGCCCTTGATGGGCCTGGGGACCGCCACCCCCCAGAGCTGGCTCCTGCAGTGTCCCGGGGTTCCCACCCCTGGGACACTGTTGTTTGCTATGGCAGGGCGGGAGCCGTGCATCTCCCGCCCTGTCATAGCTAACTCTGGTTTGGATTTTGGAAGCGAGAGCAGGTTTCCTGCTCTCGCTTCCAAAGTCCAACGCAGATTGCTTTTCCACACAGGGAGCTGCATGTTAGCCGCTCTCCGTGTGGAAAAGCAATGCCGGCTCCTGCAGGAGGTGGGGAGCCGGCGGGACCGTGGGGAAATTGGGGCTCCCCCCATGCTCCCCAACGGAGAGGCCAGGCCCCGGGGGATGGGGTCCCTGGGGCCAGAAGTGGCCTGGGAGGGGGGCCATGCGCCCCCTCCCCTTTAAAAGAAAAAGAAAAAAAAGTCAGCCGGCCCCATGGGATGGGGTTCCCGAGGCCATAATTGGCCTGAAGAGGGGGCCACGAAGCCCCCCTCCCCCCAAAAAAAGGATGGCCAGTCCCCGGGGATGGGGTCCCCGAGGCCAGAAGTGGCCTGGGAGGGGGGCTACATGGCCCCCATCCCCGTTTATTAAATTATATCAAAAAAAGAACACAGAAAGGCCGACCCCGGGGGATGGGGTCCTCAGGCCATAAAAGGCCTGAGGAGGGGGGCCATGTGGCTCCCCTCCCAAAGAAATTAAAAAATAAAAAGGCTGGCCAGGCCCCAAGGGATGGGGTCCCCGGGGCCATAATTGGCCTCTGGAGGGGGGGACACACAGCCCCCGTCCCATAACAGTGAATTAATTAAAAAAAAGGAACCGGCAAGTCGCCGGAGGCCCCGCACTCTCCCTGCAACACTGCCCCCTGGCGCGTTGTAAGTTGGGGAATTAATTCCCCTTCAATCCTGAGGGTCCCTGGGGGCCAACTTGACCACCAGGTACCTCCAGTAAGCACAATGGAAAGTATAATTCCCAGGCAATATTTAAGACCATCAGTTCAGATTGCTAAAGTACAGAAATGAGTGAAGTAAACACGTAATAAAAATCACAAATTTAATACAAAAAGCATGTAAAGTCACACATGATAAAATACATGGTTTGATGTAAACATTATATAAAATAAAATAAAATAAATTTTTCATTGATATAAATCAAAATATTATAATGTGAATAGTGGCAAAGTGGAATTTCTTCACCACAGGGCTGCGTTGCAGAGAGGTGGTCCAAGGCCACACCCCTTTTTACACCTCTCTGCAACGCAGCTCTGTGGCGCTTACTAGAGATACCTGGTGGGCTAGTTGGACCCCAGGGACCCTCAGGATTCAAGGGGACTTAATCCCCCAACTTAAAACGTGCAATTAGTCCTTTTTCAGTGTTTGTGCCATGCTTGTTTAAATAAGCCAATCAATTCTCTTTAGGAATAGTTGCATTTGACAAAGACTTGTCAAGAGTAGAAACTCGTAATGCATACTTTCCTGCCTACAATAAAAGGATTTATTGAGCAACGTTGGTGTGGCCTGTCGCACGTTACTCATTGTATGCGTGCATTCATATGGCATATGGTTTGATGTCTGACGCATCAGTGAGGGCCCCAACCCGAGAGGCTGAGGCGCTCCTCACCGTCAGGAATCGTTTGGAATATATATATATATATATTGTACATAAAAACCATAACAAAATGATCATTGATATGATAGATTTCTGCCTTTATAACAACATCTTCCTATTCCAACATGTTCTGTATCAACAGTTACGGGGAGTCGCTATGGGGGCCAATTTCTCCCCCAGCTATGCCTGTCTTCATATGGGGTGGTGGGAGGAACTGGTCCTATATAGGCAACATGCTAATACCCTCGGGCAAAATGTGAAATGTTGGTGGAGATACATAGATGATCTGTTTTTAATTTGGCAGGGCTCGAAAACAGAAGCTATATCATTTATGGATGAATTAAATCACAATGATTTTAATTTACATTTCACTGCAGATATTAGCGTTGATAAGGTTTTCTTCTTAGACGTTGAGGTGTATATAGAGAGGGGTAGGATCGAAACTAGACTTCACAGAAAACCAACTGCGGTCAATTCAGTCCTACATGCCACGAGCCTACATCCAAAACACCTCATCCAGAGTATCCCATATGGGGAGATGATAAGATTAAAACGTATCTGCAGCACTGACAGTGAATTACAAAGAGCCCAACTAGAAAGTAAACGTAGGTTTCTTGCACGTGGGTACAATGCTAAATGCATACATGCTGCAATTTCCAAAAGCAATGCAGCCAACAGAGAAAAATTGTTAAAACTAGGAACACCAGGGTTGGGACCAGATACCAGCACTGATACTTCTGAACAACCAATAAAACCCTCGGATCAATCCATCAATGATTTTAGAATGATTGTGGGATATAGTAAACAACATAAAGAAATCAATCGTATCATTCAAAACAACGGGCCTCTGGTCAAAACTGACCCTGTATTCGGGCACACTTTGGGCCCGATTCACAGAACTAACTTAAGACAAAATCCTAAACTTACTACCATTTTCGTATTCACAGAAGGCACTTACTCATTTTGGTATTCACAGAAGGCACTTACTCATTTCGGTATTCACAGAAGTTAGGAGTCCTAACTTTAGGACTCCTAAATGCCTTCTGTGAATACCGAAAGTCTTAAAATTAGGATGTTTCTCAGTTTAGGAGTCCTAAAGTTAGGACTCCTAACTTTACTACTACTAAACTGAGAAAAATCAGAATTTTAAGGCTTTCGGTATTCACAGAAGGCATTTAGGAGTCCTAAAGTTAGGACTCCTAACTTTACTACTACTAAATTGAGAAAAATCCTAATTTTAAGACTTTCGGTATTCACAGAAGGCATTTAGGAATCCTAAAGTTAGGAGTCCTAACTATACTACTACTAAACTGAGAAAAATCCTAATTTTAAGGCTGTCGGTATTCACAGAAGGCATTTAGGAGTCCTAAAGTTAGGAGTCCCAACTTTACTACTACTAAATTGAGAAAAATCCTAATTTTAAGACTTTCGGTATTCACAGAAGGCATTTAGGAGTCCTAAAGTTAGGAGTCCTAACTATACTACTACTAAACTGAGAAAAATCTTAGTTTTAAGACTTTCGGTATCCACAGAAGGCATTTAGGAGTCCTAAAGTTAGGACTCCTAACTTCTGTGAATACCGAAGTGAGTAAGTGTCTTCTGTGAATACCAAAATGGTAGTAAGTTTAGGATTTTGTCTTAAGTTAGTTCTGTGAATCGGGCCCTTTGTCTCCTAGACTTTCGATTACCAACAGACGGGCCCCCAATATGAAAGATAGGTTAGTGGTAAACAACCCAGTGGATCAATCAAAGGGAAACTGGTTAATCCAAAGGAAGGGTTTCTGCAGATGTAAAACCTGTAAGGCTTGCCATTATGGCATTAACACCACAGCCTTCAAAACAGCATTTGGGGGAGGTCAACACAAAATTAACAAATCTCTGTCATGTAAAACTGAGTTTGTTGTTTATGTCCTTGAGTGCCCCTGTGAGCTTCGGTATGTGGTAAGTACCAAGCTGCAGGGGCACAAGAGAATTTTACAACATATCAGAGCAATTAAAAACAAAGACTCAGTGTACCTGGTTGCCCGACATTTTAACGAATTCCACCAGGCAAACCCAAAATATTTGAAGTACTACATAATTGACTGTGTACCTTTTAACAGAAGAGGGGGCAACAGAGAATCGGGCCCTTTGCCTCCTAGACTTTCGATTACCAACAGACGGGCCCCCAATATGAAAGATAGGTTAGTGGTAAACAACCCAGTGGATCAATCAAAGGGAAACTGGTTAATCCAAAGGAAGGGTTTCTACAGATGTAAAACCTGTAAGGCTTGCCAATATGGCATTAACACCACAGCCTTCAAAACAGCATTTGAGGGAGGTCAACACAAAATTTACAAATCTCTGTCATGTAAAACTGAGTTTGTTGTTTATGTCCTCGAGTGCCCCTGTGAGCTTCGGTATGTGGTAAGTACAAAACTGCAGGGGCACAAGAGAATTTTACAACATATCAGAGCAATTAAAAACAAAGACTCAGTGTACCCGGTTGCCCGACATTTTAACGAATTCCACCAGGCAAACCCGAAATATTTGAAGTACTACATAATTGACTGTGTACCTTTTAACAGAAGAGGGGGCAACAGAGAGAAAACCCTACGAAAGTTGGAGACCAAATATATTCTAGAATTGGATTCTTAGAACCCAAACGGTCTCAACATAACTGAAGATCTGTACACATGCCTTTAAGACATACTATTTTAAAAGTACCTCTTAGTTTGCCTTGGTTCTGTGTAAACGTAAATATCTGTTCGCCCACATCGCTATGTTCTTATCTGGAATGTTCCATCTTGGCTCCCGAACATACAATACTATGTATGTAGTATTGGAAACGAGAACAACATTACAAATTCTACAAGATGATACTGCAATGATATAAGATAATATTTACCTCACGGCGAACACAAAAGTTCACTTCAAGATAAAGGCTTTTATCTTGTTTTAAATTTCTCTTCCCTTGACTTTTACAATCATTGTTTCACTTTCATACACACTAGTAACGGCAGAGGCTTCTGACGATTTAGTATGGGTTACTGCACTAACACTTGGGGCGAACCATTATGGTTAAGATATACAGCTATAATTCAACAGTCAAAAAGTTGTGCAATAGACCCAAGCTTAGCAATATAATTTTACATATAATACACAAGATGAACTAATATATATGTTAATTGGCATTTTATAAAATGACTTTTAGATTGCAAAGAATTGAGTTTATAATAATAATCCATTTGCATGTTTACATATTTATTTATTTATTGAATATCAACTTGCACAATATATCTTAAAAGGATGAATATTATTTAATTCATAACGGATGTATGGCTATGCAAACACAGTTGGCATTGATTTTTTTCAACTATCTCAGATAGATTTTATGGTATTTTAAGGTCTATTTTTGTAAAATTCTTATTGCTTTGCATTTCATTACATCGGGTTTTTATACATAATGGTATTCATACCATGATTTTAGACAAATGTTTAATTGCTGTATAAACTATACATATCATGTAACCAACGATATAATCAGATTGGTGCCAGGTACTGCTTTGTGTTACCAAAGGGGGATTTGTTTACAAAATGCACTGTCACTTTAAACATGGTTGAGAAAAAAATGGGAAAAAAATGGTATAAAACCAGTCAGGTGACTTACCTACGTGTCATGTGATCAAGGTTCCATGGAGCCGAAACGCGTAATGGCTGACAGAGTTTGGAGACAATAAACTAGATTCTGCGCATCAAGCTGTGGTCCGTGCTCCATTTTGTTGAATCGACATAGCCGCTGTGCAGTGGAGTTTTCTGGATATATATATATATATATATATATATATACATATCTATATTCACTGAAAAAAAACATAGGTTTCAGGTACGTTATAGTTAGAAATTAGCATTTAAAAACCCTTACAAATTTACTGAAAAAACCATAGGTTTCAGGGACGTTATAGTTAGTTGGCTATTTCACTATGACAAAACCATAGAAATTCCGCCATTATAGTAAGTTCAGCTAACTATAACTCGCGCCCCCACAATGCACTGCTGAAGACATCACATATTACATCATTCATGACATGGTCTGTGACATCACTGATGACATCACTGATGACATCATCCAGTGACTGAGTTTTTTATAGTTTAAATATGTATTATATATATGGCAAGGTGTATTGAATATATGAAAGTCTGAATGAGTGATTTAGTAGGTACGTCACTGACTATGAGTGAGTGATTAAACATATCTTACTGAATGCATGGGTTACTGACTAAACTGTTTGAATGTCTGTATTAGTCTGTGTGGTGTTGTGTAAGCTGCTGCTTGGGTTGGTCAGTAGCTACACAAGTGTCTATATGGGTTATTGATTGGCTGCCTGAGTATTTGTATGGGAGATTGAGTGTGTGTGGGTGGGTGGGAGGTGTGTGACTCTGCCCATAGATGTGTGAGGGGTTGATTCACTGGGTGTATGGGTTGAAGAGTGCATGTGGAAACAGCTCTATGGGTGGGTGAGTGTGTGTATGGGTGTGTTGCTGAGTGAATGGATGTCTCAGTGCTGCATGTCCAAGTAACTACATATCTAAAAAGCAGTGTATGTGAGAGTTGCAGTATATAAATGACTATACATGAGAGTCAGTGATTGTGAGACTGGCTCTATGGATAAGTGTGTACTTCTATAAGTGATTGTATAAGAGAGTAAGTATGTGTTAGTATCTATATGAATAAGTGAGGTGGTGTGTGTATAATGATGTAATATGAGATGTCATCAGTGATGTCATCAGTGATGTCACTGACCATGTCATGAATGATGTAATATGTGACGTCATCAGCAGTGCATGGCGGGGCGTGAGTTATAGTTAGCTGAACTAACTATAATGGCGGAATTTCTATGGTTTTGTAGGATTGAAATGTCCAACTTACTATAACGTCCCTGAAACCTATAGTTTTTTCAGTGAATTTGTAAGGTTTTTTAAATGCTAATTTCTACAATTCCTGAGGGGAAAAAGAAGGTGAATGCGAGAAAGTTAGCTGCACGCTAAGTCCCAGGGTCCTTTCACATGGAAGTGAAAAGAAGTAGTCATGTGGCACTTACAGAATGTTGAAGCACCTGCAGACTCTGCATCCACGTTATCTGGCCCGCGAACAACATCGTCGCGCCCAGGAAGCACAGCACCATGATGAGCAAACTGCTGGACCGAGCACCTCTGCAGGAAATCGTGGACTCGACATCCGTTCAGAGTTTGCAGATTTAGAACAGCACTGCATCAAGTGAAAGACTGTAGTGTGCTATGGCGAGCAGTCTGTTGATGCTGTGGCTTCTGCCACAAGAAACCACTCTTGTTAATTTATTTTTTTTTGTTACATTTTTTCTTGCAATGTTAGTTTTATTGCAGAGGTGGACAGTTTGTTTTGTTATTTTCCCTTTTTTTCCCTTTTTTTTAAAACACCCAAAAAATATACGCAATGGTTTAAAAAATACAAAAAATTATGAAAGCAAAAAAAGAAGAAAAAAAGAGTTCTTGCTAGAACTACCTTACCTGGTTAAAAAAAGAGAAATAACTGCATGCTAATGCGTGGGTGATTGCATGAGTATATGTCTAGACGTTTAGGAGCGAATGAGAAGTGTATAAGTGGTTAAAGGACTGCATGAAGAGTGTATAGGGGATTGCAGCAGTGCATGTGTTTGTGACTGGGTCATTGCATGAGTACATGGGTACTGAGTGGATGATTAGAGTACTGCAAGGAAAGTGCATGGTGAATTTATAAGTGCTTGGGTATTGGCGGAGTGTTTGGACTAGTACATGGTAGTGGCTGGGTGACTGGAACAGTGCATGAGGAGTGACAAAGTGATTTGTGGACTGTATGGGTGCTACTAGAGGAATTAAAGGAGCAAATGAGAAGTGTGTAAGTGGTTAGAGGACTGCATGAGTACTGCATTGAGGATTGCAGCAGTGCATGTGTTTGTGACTGGGTCTTTTCATGAGTACATGGGTCCTGAGTGGATGATTAGAGTACTGCATGAAGACTGCGTGGTAAATTTATAAGTGCTTGGGTATTGGCGCAGTGTTTGGATTAGTGCATGGTAGTGGCTGGGTGACTAGAGCAGAGCATGGGGAGTGACAGAGTGATTTGTGGACTGTATGGGTACTACTCGAGGAATTGAAGGAGCGAATGAGAAGTGTGTAAGTGGTTAGAGGACTGCATGAGTAGTGCAAAGAGGATTGCAGCAGTGCATGTGTTGGTGACTGGGTCTTTGCATGAGTACATGGGTACTGAGTGGATGATTAGAGTACTGCAAGGAGACTGCGTGGTAAATTTATAAGTGCTTGGGTATTGGCGGTGTGTTTGGATTAGTACATGGTAGTAGCTGGGTGACTGGAGGAGTGCATGGGAGGTGAGAGGGTGATTGCTCGACTGTATGGGTACTACCAGGGGAATTGAAGGAGCAAATGAGAAGTGTCTAGGTGATTAGAGGACTGCATGGGTAGTGCACAGGTGATTGTAGCACTGCATGTGTTAGTGCATGGATCATTGCATGAGTATATGGTTAGTGACTGAATGATTAGAGTATTGCAAGGTGACTGCATGGTGAATTTAAAAGTGCTTGGGTTTTGGCGCAGTGATTAGATAAGGACATGTGACTTGCTGGGTGATTGGAGGAATGCATAGGTAGTAACAGGGAGATTACTGAACTGTGTATGTAGTGCTCAAGGGATTGTAGAAATGCAGGAGTTAATGCCTGGGTCATTGTAAGACTACATGGGTAGTGACTGGATGATTAGAGTACTGCAAGAACCGTGCATGGTGAATTTATAAGTGCTTGGGTTTTGGCGCAGTGATTAGATAAGGACATGGAACTGGCTAGGTGATTAGAGGAGTGCATGGGTAGTGCACAGGTGATTGTAGCACTGCATGATTTAGTTCCTGGGTCATTGCATGAGTACATGGGTAGTGGGTGGAGAAGTGTGGCTCAATGATTAGAGCGGCAGACCCTGATGCAGAGGTCTAGCCCGGGACCAGGGTTCAATTCCCCGCTTCGGCGGGTCTTGGGCTAAAAAATTCCACGGACCTGATAATTCTCGCCTCGGTGCCTATTCCAATCATGGAGTCCCACTCTGCAACTCTGGGCAATAGCTTGCTTAATCTCCACAATGGCCCCCACAATGCTAAGGATGCCTGGCCTCCACCTTGGGGTTGCCCAGGAGTGGACGCCTCACAGGGAAAGCCAGGATGGGTTCCACAGCGGTATTCGTACAAGCGCCTTGAGACCCTTGCGGATGAGTAGTGCGCTATACAAGTATCAATTTACAATTTACTGGATGAATAGAGAACTGCAAGGTGACTGTATGGTGAATTTATAAGTGCTTGAGTTTTGGCGCAGTGATTAGATAAGGACATGCGCATAGATGTGTGAGTGGTTGATTCACTGGGTGTATGGGTTGAAGAGTGCATGTGGAAACAGCTCTATGGGTGGGTGAGTGTGTGTATGGGTGTGTTGCTGAGTGAATGGATGTCTCAGTGCTACATGTCCAAGTAACTACATATCTAAAAAGCAGTTTATGTGAGAGTTGCAGTATATAAATGACTATACATGAGAGTCAGTGATTGTGAGACTGGCTCTATGGATAAGTGTGTACTTCTATAAGTGATTGTATAAGAGAGTAAGTATGTGTTAGTATCTATATGAATAAGTGAGGTGGTGTGTGTATAATGATGTAATATGAGATGTCATCAGTGATGTCATCAGTGATGTCACTGACCATTTCATGAATGATGTAATATGTGACGTCATCAGCAGTGCATGGCGGGGCGCGAGTTATAGTTAGCTGAACTAACTATAGCGGCGGAATTTCTATGGTTTTGTAGGAGTGAAATGTCCAACTAACTATAACGTCCCTGAAACCTATAGTTTTTTCAGTGAATTTGTAAGGTTTTTTAAATGCTAATTTCTAACTATAACGTAACTGAAACCTATGTTTTTTCAGTGAATTTCAAAGGTTTTTTAAATGCTAATTTCTAACTATAACGTCCCTAAAACCTATGTTTTTTTCAGTGAATTTCAAAGGTTTTTTAAATGATCTTTTGGAACTGTTATATCTTAAAATATGTTTACATTAGTTTTTATTTGTTGTAAAAATAATGTAATGTTTTCTGAAATATATATTTTTATTTTATTTTTGTTGCAAGAAAGTGGAGTTGCGTACTGATCGTGTACCTACCTCGGTGTGTGCGCGTATTCAAGCCTCCATATTGGTAACGTCATGTATGTATTAGATCACGCCGGGTGCACGACTTCCGTAAAATATAATTATTTTAAAAGTATATATATATATATATATATATATATAACTTTAATATGTATTTTAAATCAAGAGATTATATAAACTAATTTGAAGAAGCATATATTAGTAATTTTCTTAAAGGTATATTAGTGTTAAGTAAATTTTTCGAACTTTGCGATCAATGCACGTGTGGTATGCGACGGGTGCGCGGTGTCAGGCCCGCGTATCGCCACGTACTTATGTGGTCTCACCGGGTGCGCGACTTCCGTAAAATGATTATGTTTTAAAAGTATGTGTATATAACTTTAGTATGTGTTTTAAAGAAAGAAATTATCTAAAGTAATTATAAAATTAATATATTTATATTTGCAATAAAGTTACATTATTGTTAAATACATTTTTCGTAAGCCGCGCCGTGTGCGTGCCGTGTGCGCACACAGTGCGCGACACCCATGTGATTTCAAAAGAAAGCATTTAATTGGTTTGCAAGGTTTTGTTTCTAGAACGTGAAGGACCCCTCCCTTTTTTTTTATTCCTTTGACTGTATCTTAGGAGACACACCTGTTATGTTTTTTATACTAGGCTGTATATTTTTTGGGTGTTTTTTTGCACTGAAAAATGGCTTCTTCATCTGAACCTGTGAATTTGGAAACAGAAGAAGAGTTGGAGGAACCAGTGAAGAAGAGGAAGGAGTCTGTGGTATGGGCCTTCTTTACAATTCCTGAGTGGCAAAAGAAGGTGAATGCGAGAAAGTTAGCTGCACGCTAAGTCCCAAGGTCCTTTCACATGGAAGTGAAAAGAAGTAGTCATGTGGCACTTACAGAATGTTGAAGCACCTGCAGACTCTGCATCCACGTCATCTGGCCCGCGAACAACATCGTCGCGCCCAGGAAGCACAGCACCATGATGAAGAAACTGCTGGACCTAGCACCTCTGCAGGATATCGTGGACTCGACGTCCATCCAGAGTTTGCAAATTTAGAACAGCACTGCATCAAGTGAAAGACTGTAGTTTGCTATGGCGAGCAGTCTGTTGATGCTGTGGCTTCTGCCGCAAGAAACCACTCGAGTTAATTTATTTTTTTTTGTTACATTTTTTCTTGCAATGTTAGTTTAATTGCAAAGTTGGACAGTTTGTTTTGTTGTTTCCCTTTTTTTTAAAACACCCAAAAAATATACAAAATGGTTTAAAAAATACAAAAAATTATGAAAGCAAAAAAAGAAGAAAAAAAGAGTTCTTTTTAGAACTACCTTACCTGGTTAAAAAAAGAGAAATAACTGCATGCTAATGCGTGGGTGATTGCATGAGTATATGTGTAGATGTTTAGGAGCGAATGAGAAGTGTGTAAGTGGTTAGAGGACTGCATGCGTAGTGCATAGAGGATTGCAGCAGTGCATGTGTTTGTGACTGGGTCATTGCATGAGTACATGGGTACTGAGTGGATGATTAGAGTACTGCAAGGAAAGTGCATGGTGAATTTATAAGTGCTTGGGTATTGGCGGAGTGTTTGGACTAGTACATGGTAGTGGCTGGGTGACTGGAACAGTGCATGAGGAGTGACAAAGTGATTTGTGAACTGTATGGGTTCTACTAGAGGAAGTAAAGGAGCAAATGAGAAGTGTGTAAGTGGTTAGAGGACTGCATGAGTAGTGCATTGAGGATTGCAGCAGTGCATGTGTTTGTGACTGGGTCTTTTCATGAGTACATGGGTCCTGAGTGGATGATTAGAGTACTGCAAGAAGACTGCGTGGTAAATTTATAAGTGCTTGGGTATTGGCGGAGTGTATGGATTAGTGCATGGAAGTGGCTGGGTGACTAGAGCAGAGCATGGGGAGTGACAGAGTGATTTGTGGACTGTATGGGTACTACTCGAGGAATTGAAGGAGCGAATGAGAAGTGTGTAAGTGGTTAGAGGACTGCATGAGTAGTGCAAAGAGGATTGCAGCAGTGCATGTGTTGGTGACTGGGTCTTTGCATGAGTACAAGGGTACTGAGTGGATGATTAGAGTACTGCAAGGAAAGTGTGTGGTGAATTTATAAGTGCTTGGGTATTGGCGGAGTGTTTGGACTAGTACATGGTAGTGGCTAGGTGACTGGAACAGTGCATGAGGAGTGACAAAGTGATTTGTGGACTGTATGGGTGCTACTAGAGGAATAAAAGGAGCAAATGAGAAGTGTGTAAGTGGTTAGAGGACTGCATGCGTAGTGCATAGAGGATTGCAGCAGTGCATGTGTTTGTGACTGGGTCTTTTCATGAGTACATGGGTCCTGAGTGGATGATTAGAGTACTGCAAGAAGACTGCGTGGTAAATTTATAAGTGCTTGGGTATTGGCGGAGTGTATGGATTAGTGCATGGAAGTGGCTGGGTGACTAGAGCAGAGCATGGGGAGTGACAGAGTGATTTGTGGACTGTATGGGTACTACTCGAGGAATTGAAGGAGCGAATGAGAAGTGTGTAAGTGGTTAGAGGACTGCATGAGTAGTGCAAAGAGGATTGCAGCAGTGCATGTGTTGGTGACTGGGTCTTTGCATGAGTACATGGGTACTGAGTGGATGATTAGAGTACTGCAAGGAGACTGCGTGGTAAAGTTATAAGTGCTTGGGTATTGGCGAAGTGTTTGGATTAGTACATGGTAGTAGCTGGGTGACTGGAGGAGTGCATGGGAGGTGGGAGGGTGATTGCTTGACTGTATGGGTACTACCAGGGGAATTGAAGGAGCAAATGAGAAGTGTCTAGGTGATTAGAGGACTGCATGGGTAGTACGCAGGTGATTGTAGCACTGCATGTGTTAGTGCGTGGATCATTGCATGAGTATATGGTTAGTGACTGAATGATTAGAGTATGGTGAATTTAAAAGTGCTTGGGTTTTGGCGCAGTGATTAGATAAGGACATGAGACTAACAAGATGATTGGAGGAATGCATAGGTAGTAACAGGGAGATTACTGAACTGTGTATGTAATGCTCAATGGATTGTAGAAGTGCACGAGTTAGTGCCTGGGTCATTGCATGAGTACACTAAGCATACATGCAACTGTATAAATAGTATCTGAACACATAGATAACTCATTACATACTATCTACTTAAGTAGATAAGTGCAAGATGCCACAAAAGGTAATATATGGTGGTTTATGTTTGAGTTACATCTTGACCATTTAATCTACAAATATGTGACATCATTAAACTATACCTCACAACAGACTTAAGAAAGAAGAGCAATTAACAAAACATGTAATGATCATTATTAAAACCACACATATCTTCAGCTTTGTATCTATAATTATCTGGCATTATTCAACTATACCTTTGCTTAGACTACAAAAAAAACTAATTAACAGCACATTATTTCACCATTCTATCTTTAATTATATGCCATAATTTAACTTTACCTTCTGTACAAAATAATAACAGAAACCTAATTAATAACACCGTATATGATCATCTTTGAAACACCACAGTTGTACTGCATCTTTACCAAAGTATCTATAATTATGCAGTAACATTCAACTATACCTTTGTAGATAGAAGAAAAAAATGAAGCCTAATAAACTACACCTTATATGAACATCTTTCAAAATACACATTTATCCTGCATCTTCAACCAACTATCTAAAAATATGAGGCATCATTCAGCTATACCTTTGAACAGACTTAAAAATAATGTACATATTACTGTACAGACTGTTTTTGAAACAAACTTCAAGTACAATGAAACTAAATCCAATATACATCTCTACATTTAATAATATATTTCAAACAAAACAGTTTTAGAAGAATGTCAAATCTCTGCAAAGACTGTGCAAGGTGAAACCAGTGATGCCAAGGTTTCCCTCTCTTTTTCCATACAAATACACGTAAGCAACAAATGACATTGCTTCCCAGAGATTTTCAAATTGTAAAACACATTTCTTTCGTCACAGATAATAACCCTTTTCAACTGACTTCTTCACCCCTTCTCCTTAATGTCTGTTTCCATAGCAACAGGTCATGCAACATTCAACTTAACTGACAGGTCACAAGTTCACCACACAATGTTGCAAATGACAACAGCAGGTGTGGTTGGCTTTTCAAAACATGACCTTATTCTTTCTGCTGTACCTTCCAAACACGTTTTACTAACCAATAAGAAACTTGCTTTTTAAACAAAGTAAAATGCACCCTATTTTTGAATGTACAATATTCTTAAACAGCCAATCAAATCTCTACTTTCTGAAAAACACCATCTTGTCCACCATTTTAGATATCTCTCATTCTATCAACTGACTGCCTCAGCTACAGACATCTTTTCATTACCTACAGTCATCACTTCAAGATGCTTTCAGTGTGGATTGTTGGGCACAGCTATGTTTTCTGGTGCAAAAGGTATGCTAAACGCAGAGGTATTGACAAAGACCTAGCTTTGCAAAATGTAGACATTAAATGAATTGGACAGAGAGGATTAAAGTGGCACCAATTGATGCCTTTGGTTAAAACCTTTTTGTATCTCCAAGCCCCTGACCTCATAATTGTTGCTCTGTGGAGGCAATGACCTAGGCACATTGACTGCGGTAGGTCTGGAAATGCTAATGAAGGACACCTTTGCAGAATTGATGTTGCTTCTCCCCCAAACTGTCTTTGTATACTCTAACATATGCCAAAGACAGAAATGGAAGTGGTCCAATCAGTTTTGTCCTCAGATTAAGAATGCTAGACAAAATGTCAATGAACCTGTTTCTGCTTACCTGAGAGACCAGTTGGGCTCCATCTATAACAACAATATTCGTTTTAATATGGATGGCATCTACAGAAGTGATGGAGTACACTTCACTGATGAAGGCAACAGAGTGTTTCTCAACAACCTAAAGCTCTGCATCCACACTTATATGTAGCTACAACAATCTCCAAATGAAAACAAGGACTCTTTTTAGAGCCACTCAATAACCCAACTTTTAACCTAGGTTTATTTGAAAACATTTTTTTTTTTTTGTTTGGAATCGAGCACCCAACATGACCCGGGGCATAGCCTCACACATGGGGACCGTGGGGGGAGCCCCAATGCCCCCACGGTCCCTGCCTCCTGCGGGAGTCGGCATTGCTTTTCCACAAGCGGAGCTGCTGACATGCAGCTCCCCTTGTGGAAAAGCAATCCTGCTTTGCTTCATAGAAGCAAGAGCAGGTTTCCCTGCTCTCGCTTCCACGAAGCAATGTAGGAGTTTGCAATGACAGGGCGGGAGCCCCATGGATCCCACCCTGTTATTGCAAACAGCAGTGTCCCGGGGTGGGCACCCCGGGACACTGCAAGAGCCGGCCCTGGGGCGTGGTGGTCCCCAGGGCCTTCGAGGGCTCCTGGTGGGGGGCCACATGGCCCCCCTCCCTACTTTTCATTGCCCTGGGAGGTGGTGGTCCCTGGGGCCACGGACCCCTGTATTTAAATATTAACTGCCCCAGGGAGGTGGCGGTCCCCGGGGCTGTGGGGGCCACCACGGGCCCCCATACTTGAATTCGCAAGTGCCCCCTGGACCTGGCCCACCCGGGGGCTTTTTGTAAATAACAGTACACGCTTCTTTCTTAAAAAAAATCTCGGCAGGGGTCGCAACCCTAATGCGACTTCTGCCATATTTTTAATTTTAAAAAAATCTATATATTTTTTTCCCTGGGCATCCTTGTGGGACCCCCCTATGCAGCCCTAGGGGGTCAGGGTGTTTCTACCCTTCCCCCTTTTCTTCATTTTACACTTTGTTTTACTGTTTTCTTGTGACTCGATTCTAGGGAGTCACAAGATGGCTGCCAACAGTTCCTGGTTTAGAGTGTTGGCAGCCAATTAGAATGAAGCTCGTGTTCGGGAGGGTGCGAGAACCCACCGCGTCCCTAGATTTTGATATTTTTTCTTTTTCTAATTTCTCAGGAACTACTGAACGGATTTACAATATTTAATGATAAGTACTCTTCCTGAACCAAGGGTTAACTTTTTGGCAAATTTGGTGTAATTCCGTTGAGCAGCTCAGGCTGTAGCCATGTCTAAAGTTTCCTATGGAAATTAACATGGGGAAAACGCGTTTTGGGACCCCCCTTTTTTCTCGGCCCCTGCTTGATGAATCACCCCGAAACTGTGTGTGTGTGAGGGGCTGTATGGGTGAGTGAGTGTGTTTATGGCTGTGTGGGTGTGTGGATTTGTCAGTGGTATACAGGTGAGTAACTGGGTATGTGAAAGAGAGTGTAGGTGAGTGATGGGGTATATGAGTGACTGTATGGATGAGTGAGTGAATGTGAGAGTGGCTGTATGGGTGAGTATGTGTTAGTGACTGTATAGGTGAGTGAGTATGTGTTAGTATCTGTATGAGTAAGTAAGTGGGTATGTGTGTGTAACTGTATCAGTGAGTACTTGGCTGTGTAATTGACTCTACGGTTGAGTGAGTAGGTGTGTGAGTAGCTCTATGGGTGATTGATTCAGTGTGTGAAAGGCTATATGGGTGTATGAGTGGATATTTCAATGGCTGTATTAGTGAGTGAGTGGGTGTATGGGTGATTGAGTAGATTTGTGTGTAGATGTATGAATCAGTGAGTGGGTGTGTAAGTACTGGTATGGATCCATGAATGGGTTTGTGTATGGTTGTGTAGGAGTGGGAGTGGGTGTATGAAAGTTTCTATGGGGGAGTGTGTGCATTCGTAATTTTGTGGATGGTGTCATCAGTGATGTCATCAGTGATCTCACTGACCATGTCATGAGTGATGTAACATGTGAGGTCATAAACAGTGCATTGCGAGGGGTAAGTTATAGTTAGCTCAGCTAACCATAACTGCTGAATTTCTCTGGTTTTGTATGAGTCAAATGCCAGCCTAACTATAAAGTCCCTGTAACCTTTGTTTTTTTCAGTAAATTTCTAACGTTTTCTTTATTCTATTTTCTAACTATAACATCCCTGTAACCTTTGTTTTTCTAGTGAATTTCTATTGTTTTTCAACTAGTAGTCGCTTTTGTAGAGTGGTGGAGAGAAGGGACGGGGTCTCTGACCAGCTCTCACGAATCCTGCTGTGTCATACTTACTAGAGGTAACAGGAGTGTTTCTTGGCCCCTAAGGACCCTCAGTTTCCAAGAGGACTTCATCACTGATGACATCTCAAATAACATCACTGATGAAATCAATGATGACATCATACACACTCACACAACTACTCACTGATTCATAGAGCCACTCACCCATACAGCCCCTAATGCAACCACTAACTCACATATACAGCCACTCATGCACATACTCACTGGCCAATACAGCCACAGACACATCCAGTCCTACATGTATACCCACTCATACACCCATGCAGCCCTTCTCATACTCAATCAGTCACCTATACAAATACTGACATATCTACTCACTCGCCCATACAGTCACTCACATATCCACTCACTCACCCATACAACTACTCACACATCCATTCACTTAATCAAAGATATACTAACACATCTACTCACTCATCTATACAGCCACTGAGACAAGTACATACTCACCCATACAACCTCTCACACTCACTGTAGGAGAGTAGGATCTGCACTTATGTTGCCCCCACTTTTTTTCTGATGTATTCACTGGTTTCTGGCTATAGTCTGGCTGGGTCCCTGCTAATCAGGGCCCCAGTCTCTCTGTTCTCTCTAAACAACTTTGAGTGCATACTAGATGCACTAGTGATTGGATACTGTGATACCTTATGAGCCCCTAGTATATGGTACCCTAGGTACCAAGGGCATAGGCACTTCACAGGCCTACCAGGGGCTAAAGCAAGTATTATGCCACCCCTGGGAAGCAGACTCAATCTGACACCACAGGCCTGCTACTGCAGCCTGGGTGAGGTAGTGTTAGCACTCCTCACAGAGGTATAGGTTCCTATATCTCACCATACACACACATATAAACCTATCACTCACCCCTAAGGCAGGCCCTATCAATCCTGAGGGCAGGGTGCTTGGTTTACAATGTGAGGGGGTGCCTCTGCCTGAGCAGGGCCCCTCTGTAGCTGGCAGGGTCTATTCCTTGTGGCTGTTTGTGGATGCGGTTAAACCATATACTCTTAAGTGCATTATAACCTCCTGGTTAATGCTAACTTTGGAATGACTGCATCAAAACATGTCGTGTTTGGTGTCAAACAACTTGGAATCATACCCCCACACCAGTAACTGGTGTGGGAGTATGATCCCACCCTTCTAGAGGGAACGACATGTACCTACTGTGGTAACACAGTAGAAATCTGAAAGAGCCCTGGCATCACAAAATGGATGCCACCAGCACAGACACTGGGCTGCCCTCCTGCTGCTGACTGAAACTCGCAGTGGAGGAGGCCCAACAATAGGCATTCTGTCACAGGGAGGTGTCACCACCTTCCAGACAGGATTTAGTGTATTGGAGCTGGGTGGGTGCACTCCTAGAGTGCTTTGAAGTCCTGCACTGAGGGAGCAGTAGGCTCCTCTGTGCATATGCCAGCTCAAAATGGTTCAGGGGCTACCTGTCCCTGCTCTGGCGTGAAACTGGACAAAGGGAAGTGGGTGTAACCACCCCTACCCTAACCCTCCCAGAGGAGTGGTCATAAAGCTAGTCCCTCCCTTTCTTTTAGTATAAGATAGGGAACCCTTGCCATTGCAAACTAGATAACCCCTGGATGACGCTTTACAAGAAGAATCCTGGTCCTTCGACGTTCCACTACCTTTGGAAGATGGAAGAATCTCCTTTGGAGTCAAGGAGTGACTCCCCTGCTTGGCAGGCACCAAAACTTGAATCAACAGTCGTAAACTTTCCTGCTCCCGGCGGAGTCCGAAGTCCCTGCAGCCCCGGAAGTGGATTTCCTGACTTCTCGATGGCCATTTTGAGTCCCCAGCAGAGCTGAGGTGAGTGGACCCCACGAGTGACGAGGAACCGCAATACCTGGGAACCGTGCACTATTGTCAAGTGCAAACCCTTCACGACGTTCTACGAACTTGTGCTTTGGACCACTTGTGGCTCAGGCCTCCAGCAGGTTTTGCAGTGAAAATCAGAGGCCTACCCTGTCCCAAGTGACCGTGGGTTCCTGTGAAGCATTTCCTCAAGAGGCACCTTTGCGATCCCTTGCCGGTTGGCTTGTGGGTCCCCGAAGACTTTCTTATCGACTAAAAGGGTTCCCTTGGTTGCTCCAGGCCTGCCCTCACTCACCCTCGCTGGGTGAGTCCCTCAGACCTTGCTGGTCTGCACCATCAACATTCTTCACTCCACACAAGACTGTTGCCAAGGCTTGTTGGCTCCAATCCGGTTGTCGACACCGCCATCAGCTGCAGACGTCGTGGTACACTCCGAATCCAGCTGCTGGTCATCGTCGATCTCTCCTGGACCTCGTGAGCGCAGAGTCAAAACACACTAGATCTCCTGAAATCACCTGACATCTGTGGGCATCCATCTTCCCGGCCCCGGGTCACTGGCAAGTGACTGTGAACACTGTCCCTTCAATTTTCAGGTCATTTGCATCTTGAATCCAGCCTTGGATTCCACCGGACACTTCTTCAGTCTTCGCAAGCAGCAAATCTTCTTTGGTCTCCATAGAAAACAGCGACGCGACCTGACACCAAAAGACGCCTATGCACCCAGCTTCCCTAGGTGTGGTAACTCGTGCACTCCAGTGCCCTAGTGTGTGTTGGCCCTCGAATTACTTACCTTGTAAGTGGCTTGCTTGTAGACTTCCTCGAAGTACCCTAAAACTTTAACAATCAAACCGCGACTTGCTCCATTGTAATCAATAGGGAACCCGCGGCTGTGTTCACACACTGCATGCGTCTCCCGTGGGTCTGTTACTTACCTGCTTTCACTGCAGTAGTGAAGCCCCAGCGATTCTACAGGCCCTAGGCCTTGTCATTCTGCAAGTCGACTTTCCTAAACCTCTTTTTTAGTATATGGTCTGGTACGCCCCTAGGGCCCCAGCCATATTTGTGCTTAACATATTGTGAAACGTTGATATTTGAATGTGTTCCTGGCTTCTAATCTCATAAAGAGATTAGTAGAGTGTGTCTAGAAATAAATACATATATATTTGATATATATACCTGTGCGGTGTCCTTTCATTTGGTAATTCAAGAGATTATAAGGTAAAACAAGCTGCTTTACATTCCTCTGAGACTTAGCCTGAAGGCTGCTCTCCACAGCTACCACTAGCTTTCTTTAAAAGGTTATCTTAAACCTATCTACCATAAGAGTCGAATTGGACTGGTGCAAGGTGGCCACTATAACTAGTGACTAGCATATGCCAGGCCAACTTCTCACACTCACTTACTCACCAATACAGCCACTCACACACCCACTCACTCAACCATACATCAACTTACACTCCCATTCAAGCACCCATAAAATCACTTATGTAACCTGTCACTCGCCCATACAGACATTTATGTACCTGCTCATTTACCCATTCCTCCACTCATGAACTCTTACATTCACCATTTACAGTCACTGACACATCTGCACCCTCACCCATACAGTCACTCATTCACCCTCTCATTCACCATTAAAACCACATACACACCAACTTACTCACCTATGCAGATACTCACACAGCCACTCACTTACTATACACCCACTGACACACCTGCTCGCTCACCCACACAAAAGCTTGCATACCCACTCACTCATGTATACTCTCTCACATACCCACTCACTCTTGTATACACCACTTACACACCCAATCACCAATATAGGAACTCCCTCAGCCACTTACCTTACTTAGTGTATATGTTTCACACTCTGTAACTTTTAGAAAACACAATCACTGGATGATGTAATCTGTTACACCTGGCATTTCTTGGCGTGATTACCCCTGACTTTTTGCCTCTACCGCCTCTATTTTTGATGCTGTGATGGATTTTGTTTTACTGGCCTAGATGCTTTGGGCACTTTGCCATTGCTGATCAGTGTCAAAGTGCAAGTGCTCCCTGTATAAAGTATAATGATAATTGGTTGTCCATGATTGGTATGTTTGCCTTACTAGTAAAGTCCCTAGTAAAGTGCACTATGTGTGCCAGAGGTGGTAATGCAACTGCTACTAGTGGACCTGCAGCACTAATTGTGTACCCCACACAAGTAGCCTAAAAGAGAAAACTCAGGCCTGCCATTGCAGTGCCTGTGCGCAGTTTCTTAAACTGCCATGTTGTTCTGACAAGTGCACCCACTTGCCAGACCTTACCCTTCCCTCTCTATGCACATCAGACACCTCTAGGGTAGGTCCAAGGTACCCCCTGGGCAGGTTGCAATACATGTGGAAGGTAGGACCTGTACTAAGGTGTGTACCATGTCCTGACAGTGAAATAATCTCCATTTCGTTTTTCACTGTGGAAAGGCCATCTTGCCCATAGGATAGAATGGGGAGACTGTGTAATATGTTTTTCAGCCTATCTTCGCAAAGGCTTAAGATGGAGAGGTGAAGTTTAGTGTGCCTGAATTCACTATATAATAACACATCTTTTTATGAAGGTTGTTTTTGCATTGTGTGTTTAGAAGGCACTCTTTTAGAAGTGGCTGGGTTTTGTGCTCTAACTTTTCTGTGAGTCTCTGCCTGGTTGTGGATTGACTGTCTGGATTTGAAAGCGATAGGATCTGGGGAATGTCTTGACCCAGGGGAGGAGGTGAGACAGCAACAGGCTGACCTGCATCTGGAGTGTAGGGGGAGGAGTAGACCCTAGAGGTGAAGAGGCCTGGGTTGCTGCCATAAAACAATTGTCCCATTTCCTGCTGAGTGATTGAGAATCCAGACCCCCACTAATCAAAGGAATAAGGTGTCATTGGTAGGGAGGCACCCAGAACTGGCTTGAACAGGGGTTAGTGCCCCCCTGAACACAAAGACTTCAATGACATTTAGAGGTATAACTATGAGACCTGAAGCCCCTGAACTTTGGAGAAATAGATTGATCAAGATTGAACAAGACTGAAGCTACTTCGTGGTCAAGAGGAACCTTTGCTAAGGAAGAAACAACTGAAGAGACTGAAGGAAAGGACTGACCTTTGCTGTGTGTTCTGGGGCTGTCCTGCAGTTTGCTGTTTTAACCAAGGAGAGGCTAAAGGAACTTTGCTGTGTGCTGTGTCCCCCTGCTTGAAAGGACTTTGCTGTGCTGTGTCCTGAAATAACTTATCCCCAAGGGCCCCAGGTGAGCTGACTCCCTGTTGCAGAAACTCAGGAACACAAAAGTTTCCAGGAGAGTCTCAGCGACGCTCTGTGCATGTGCTTTTTGAAGCCTGAGACCCTCGTAAGGAGTGCCCTGTGATCGTGGGCACTGGAGTCCAAGCGAGTCTCAGCGACGCTGTGTGCGTGTGCTTTTTGCAGCCTGAGCCCTTGGTGAGGATTGTTCTCTGATCGTGTGCACCAGAGTCCAAGTGAGTCTCAGTGACGCTGTGTGCGTATGCTTTTTGCAGCCTGAGACCTTCGTGGGGATTGCCTTGTTATCGTGCACCCGGAGTCCAAGTGAGTCTCAGCAACGCCGTGTGCATGTGCTTTGTGCAGCCTGACACCTTCGTGAGGAGTGCCCTGTGATCGTGCACCCGAAGCTCAAGTGAGTCTCAATGACGCTGTGTGTGTGTGCCCTGTGGCAGCCTGAGATCTTCGTAGCAGAAGCGGCCAGGACTGGTAGCCCCGGAGGAGCTGAGCCGCCGGCCCAAGCCCGCCGTTGCCAGAGTGGGACCTCGAGCCAACCTCGTCGAGGGAGGGCCCGAGTCCCTCTGCCCGGAATTCACAAAGATTGCATCAGAGGCCCAAGTCGCTGGAAGAGGAGTTGAGAGTGAGGTTGCACCCCCCAGGTAATGTGTGTCGACGCCTGGGGCGGGGTGCGGGCACAGGCGGAGACGCTCTCGGCCTCTCTCATTCTGGCAGCGCAAGCCTCTGCTTCGGCTCGTATCGCGGCTCATACTTGCCAAGGGAGTCGCAGTACCAGGGCCGGAGTGCGGAGCTGCACTTTTTGTCACACCATACCCGTGTTGGGGGCAACTGTTGACAGAGGCTGACTGCGAGTCAGCACGAGTGGCGGAGAGACCGCCTAAAGCACCGTGATCGGTGCTAGAGTGTATTACGCATTACATTATTTCTGCATAATGGAGTACCTGATTGTCATATTACACATTGCATCATTTCTGCATAACGAACTACCTGATTAGTGTATTACTCATTGCATTATTCCCGCATAACAAACTACCTGGTTAGTGTATTACGCATGGCATTATTTTTGCATAACGAACAACCTGATTAGTGTATTCCGCATTGCATTATGTCTGCATAACGAAGTACCTGATTGCTGCGTTATGCATTGCGTTATTTCTACATTGCAAAGTGCCTAATTGTTGCGTTACGCATTGCGTTATTTCTACATTGCAAAGTGCCTGATTGTTGCGTTACGCATTGCAGTATTTTTACATTGCACTGTGCCTGATTGTTGCGTTACGCATTGCATTACTTTTCCATTGCAAAGTACCTAATTCTAGCATTACAAACTGCATAACATTGTATTAGGACTACAATGGAACGTTTAAAAGTGCTCATTAATATCGCCAGAACTTACAAGGGCTGGCTGGCCTAACAACCGGCCAGGAGGAATATTACAAATACTCATATGTTGGATTTATATTGTGTAGTCTTATTGTATATCTTTCTATATAAATTTATACTCGTTTTAATGAAACTCATGTGGAGTCCATTTGTGGTTTCATCATTGGTTTGCTGTGAGCGTGGTTGCAAATACTACAAATTTGCCTTGAAGATAAGCCTGGCTGCTCGTGCCATGCTACCAAGGGGGTGAGTGGGGGCTATCTGAGAAGGTGTCCTTCCTTTCCCTGACGTGGAAACGAGGGTCCCTGTTTGCCCTAAGGTACCTACCTCAGCCAACCAGAGATCCCGGGTCTAACATCATCAGAGATGTAATTTGAGATATCATCAGTGATGTAATATGTGAGGTCATAAACAGTGCATCGGGGGGCATAAGTTATAGTTAGCTCAGCTAACTATAACTGCTGAATTTCTCTGGTTTTGCACGAATCAAATGGCAGCCTAATTATAACGTACCTGCAACCTTTGTTTCTTTGTTGTTTTTAGTGACTATATATATATATATATATATATATATATATATATATATATATATATATATATATATATATATATATATATATATATATATAATTTTATCATTGTGATGGTATCCTATTTAGGATATTTATGGTATCCCACCCCAGATGTCTTTGGATATTTCCGTATGTGCAGTGGGGAATGTTTATTTCGTTGTCTGGTTTTACTACTATTGTTTACTTTTCAGTGAACTATCTATGAAGAACTTTTTAGTAATGATGAACTTTGCTATTAGAGCGACTATATGCTTCTGTGTGATTTTATGTATCTATTAACCCATCTGGTTTAATTTTGTAGAATGTTATATGATGTCTGTTGAATATTCTGTGGTAGGCGGAGCTGTAAGACATGAAGTCCAGTCTTTTTCTCTTTCTTTCTCTCGTGCTTCATATTTGTGATTTCTTCACCTGGATCTCTTCTTCCTTTTATTTCAGTATCTGTAGATCTTCATGAGCAATGAAGAAGCCCGGGCTATTACGTCTGATATTGGAAAATACTTTTTGTCCACTGGGACTGAATGTGTTTGCTATGAACATTGCAGTATTACTGATATGCTGATAGAGAATCTGTATGTTATGTCTTGACTTTGTTTTTGATAATGATTTTCATTGCATGAACTTAACCCCACTGGGGGCATGGTTTCTTGAAGCGATGCTGATAAGTCAGAGTAACGTTGGCTATAGCATCTACCAGATGAGCATGAGCTTATTATCTGGTATGCTTTTAGCCATTGAAGGAAGAGGTAGTATCTCTTATGCCGGTGATAGATACATTAGGTATGTGTTAATATGTAATTATTTATGAACGGAATACGGCATATAAAACCACTGGGGATTGGAGGTAATGAGTTTCACGTATAAATGGGTGGAATAATTGGTGAAGATCACATGTGACACACTTGAGTATGTGGGGAAACCCGGCGCGTACTTAAATGTTATTCTTATTATTATTTTTTCAACTAGAACTTTATGCATTACAATGTTGGGTTACGATGAAAAGAAGACTGTCCCAAAATGGCCGCCACGTTTATGTCACAGATTGATGTGTAAGTCTGTTGTCTATGTTTTGGTATGTGACGTCGTACGTAACATGAAGTCTTAAATTTGTGTTTTTGAAGACTTTCACTTACCTGTGACCAAGGTGAGTTTCGCCGAAACGCGTTGGGTAAATTTCTGGCTGATGCTCTATGCTATGAAATAAATACGATCTTTCATTGACGGATGGACTCGTAGCGGTTATTGTGTCCTGACGAGAGTGCATTAGTACTTTGGTACTCAGTGAAAATGATGTATATAATTTTATGCTTAACATGTATATAGGTCACTGCACTGCTCAAGCGTAAGTTATTTGATTATATAATGAAGGGTCTCTGCTTCATTCTATTATAACTATCACAATGTGTAGAATAGATCATAACAATTGAATCTATACAGGTTTCACTATTGAAATATTGGGAAAAATATACAATAAATAAATAAAATAAAAAAAACATACATTTCCCAAAACAATTAAATGAAATACAAAATATATCCTATTAAATGCAACTTACAGACTGAATTATCCACCGCTCTAATTAACACCTTATATTTCCCATACTAATCTAACACTAATCAACTTTGAGTTCCAGAGTAGCATGCTACTCACCAAAAAGCACTTCAACGCCTCATAAGGGGTAGTAAGCAAGTGTACATGTCCCACCTTGTAATTACATTGTACCCTGCTCTATGGTCCACCTAGGGCCTACCTTAAGGGTGACGAATATGAAGAACAGTTTAATGCTTGGCAAGCAGGTTATATTGCAAAGTCGAATTGGACATTTAAAACTGCATTCAGGCTGCAATAGCAGAATTGAGACAGGTTTTAAGGGGCTGTTTAAATGGGTGGTACAATATGTGCTGCAGGCCCACTAAGAGCATTTAATTTGCAGGCCCTGGGTATATGGTATACCTCTCTACAAGGGACTTGTAAGTAATTTAAATATGTCAATCAGGTGTAAATGAAGCTTACCTTGTTTTAATGGGAGAGCACAAACATTTTAGCACTGCTTAGCAGTAGTAAAATGCACAGAGTCCTAAGCCAACACAAACAAATTCTGCAAAAAGTGAAGGGTGAAAGGCAAAAAAGGTTTTGGGTTGACTGCAGAGGGGGCCAAGTTTAAAACCATTATTATGGTTCATAATCCATTTAATCCTCAAAATTCAATTTCATTCTCTTTCTTTTATTGGTTGTTTTTGTTAGTTCCAGAGAGTGGAGTTCAGTTGGAAATCACTTAGGGCCTTATTATGAGTTCTATTCCAACCACCTAAGGACCGCATCTGTGACCGCTAGAAGACCTTTGCAACTTTGGCCTTTCAACTGCCGTATTAGGAGTTTCCCGAGGGGCTGGCAGTGTGACTGCGACAGTTTTGCGGCGGTGGGCAATGTATTACCATATATATCATTGCCTGTGTGTACATTGAATAAACACATATGCATGATATATATAGAAAAATACCACCTACCCATTGCCAGAGTCCGACCCATATGTGAGCAGTCCTGGTAATGGGTACATGGTACCAAAGCACTTACCTGTATTTTGCGAAGGCGGGGTCGTATTCCTCGGGATAAAGATGTTCCTGTGTAGGGGGGACCTGGATAAAGGGCTCCACATCGAAATCTGGTGGAAAGACCTGGAAAGTGGTGAGTATGCACCCCAAATCCTTGTTTTCTGCCAACATTTAGGCGGTGGTCTGAACACTGTGGTCGGCTTGTTGGGTGGTCAACTTGTAATACGGATGACTGTGTTGCACCTCTGTACCACCCAATGGAGGCTGCTTTCCACCGACCTTGACCCTGGCAGTCGTTGGTGCGCAGATGGTGCCGGGAGTCCAGCCGTAGTCTTTGCAAAGCCAATCAGCCCAACTTGTAATACGGCGGACGGCTCACTGTCGTCGAACCGCCGGAACAGCAGTCCCAGACTGCCAAACTCATTATAAAGCCCTTGATGACTTTAAAAAGCTGCATTTCATTTTTTGTTTTCTCTGCAGCTCTTTTTTTCAGATCATTATTTTTTATGCATTTTGTTTGTTTTTTAAATCAGGGAAGCGGACAGAGGCCTTAAACCCCCTTGGCTAATCTTGTTCAGCAAATCCCGAATTAATCGGAATTATCTTCTGTTTAAAAAAATATGTTGTGCAAGTAAGTGCTATGAAGCTCATCGTTCTTGCACTGAATTAGTAATTCAACTTCAGTCAAATAGGAGTCATTTAATAGAAAATCTCACAACATCCATTTTAGAGAAGGTCTGAATAGCATAATTTGTTTGCACAATCTATTCTCATGCCATTACTTTCAGAATGAGAATGACAACATCTTATTGGCATCCTATTTAATATACTGTTCATAGGCAAAGACATGTAATGTTTCACCTCAGTGTTTGAATAATAAAAATATTATTGCTCATACTTATCAATCTATCAGTTACCTTTGATTTATTCATAAGAAACCAACATATATACTGTTATTCAAAACATGTATACAAAGCTTAAAACTAAAAATAATTAATATGAGACACAATAAATAAATCACTTTACAGCTTTGTAACTTAAACCACGCTGGTGAGCAAAAACCCGTCTTACCCACTCCAATACCTCTCAGTTACCTTTACCTCCCCCAAGGCAGAGAAGAACCAGGAACAGCCTGCCTTTCAACCTCTGGCATGGGGCCTAGATTAGTTGTCTTACTGAGGTTGCAATGAGGCTGAAGCTGTTTGCACCATCTGTCTAGCTCATATGGTTCTAGTGATATTGATTTCTAAAGTCTTGATTGAGACCCTAATCCTAGGCCCCATTCCCAATTGAAGCTGTTGAAACTATTGATCTTAGTGCATGATCCTAGTCCTGCGACTGCTGCAGCCACTATAATATCTTGAAGTGCACCTATACGCTTCATAGTGGCTACCTGCCTACTATTACACCTGCCTCATTTATGAAGATAGAAACTGTTATCCAGGCTACTGACTGCCTACTAACAGGAACTGATGATCAGACCTACTCTCTCTATTGACTGTAACACTGGATCTTGGGGAATGCACCAGTGGCTTTTCATTAGTGTCAGGCCCTTCTTCTTTTGGTGGTTGTTTTTGGGGTTAGCTACTAAGCAGCTGAGATTTCAATATACTGAGCTGTCCGGCCTTGCATTTAAGTTTGTACCTGTAAAAAGAATTAAACCAGAATGGCACGATTCTTGTTCCTGTCACATACCTGTTTACGGCTTCTTTCAGCTGCAATTGGTCCTCTTGATGATTATTTTCCATAGTGGTAAGAGAGATGCAAGAATAGCAGCTGGACTCACAGAGAAGACATGGCATCAGCAAATGATATTCATGAATGCCAGGGCGTTGTCTTAATGAAAAGTCTTGACTGCCTCTGTAAATAAAAGGCACTGCAACTCATGAACGACCGCCAGAGCAATGGCAATCTTTTGTGGTCATACACATGGGACTCAATAATGTAAATCAACTGTAACTACAATATACTTATACAGATTGATGTGGTAAAGGCCCAATGTGGCTGAGATGCACAAACTCAAATGGTATTTTTGATTTTGCAAGCGTCATAGAAGTTTGCATTGTAGCTATAGAGGGTTTCAAAATGTTGACAAATACAACTTTTTTGTACATATTTACTAGCAGGATATGTTGGCATACATGGCCAACAATATTGATGCTATAGCAGAGATTCAGTAGTACTAAAGCCTACAAACCAAACACTATATGCTCGTAGGATGCCTTTATGAGGTCTTGCTAGGTTCCTCTTTTGGTAAACGTGATGCCCCTATTCCTGGAATAGATACCAAATGTACATGTTCTATTGCTAAACTGTAAGAACATTTATTCGGGATGCCTGGGGAGGTTGTTCTTTCAATGTTGCTTGTATTGCCATTGTGATAACTGAATTTATCCTAGCCTGTGGTTCAGTAACGACTTTGAAAGTCTCAATCTCAGTCATCATAGCTGAATCAGTTACAAATTTCCAGTTGGAGGGAATTCCTTACTTCTATGGGACACTGAAAGCTTTACTTCAACCAAACATATTTTGGTCTGCATGGCATCTATCTTTCCCCAAACTTGTTAAGTTATTCTAACGTTTGAATCTACATAGGCACAAATGTGGCAAGTTTACATTGCACCACTGGAAGCATAAGGCTGAATCCGAAACTCTAGGTGCAGGAAAAAAAGTATCTGCCTTCTGTAGGCTGAGAAGAGGGCTTGTAATTCAGCTATTTGAGTTGAGGGATCACCCAATGTCTTAACGTGAGTATCTAATGCTTGAAATTTTCTATCTTTGTAAGATCCCTACCTGTCTGTGGGTGGACTTCGATACTGTTATGTATGCAGATTTTTGGGTTTTGCCTGTTGGCTTTGCAAAAATACCTGGTTCCAGAGTAGAGGGTCATATTCAAATAAATTTGTCAGATGATGTCTGAGTCTCTACCCATTGAACCCAACACCACTGTCATTTTGTTTCCATGTGCACCGGGTCTCTCCTTAAAGATATCATTTTCATAGCCACAAGGATTTATCAATAAAGAAAAGTACTCTTCTGCTGCAAAATATAAATGCAATTTATTGCTATGGTGCATTTTGCCTTTCATTGAACAGGCTACATAAGCCTGAAGTTCTGAGAACAACTCTAATGATTATATTGTGCTAGTTGTCCCTTAGTTTGCAAATATTTTGATTCTATCATATCAGCATGCAGATCATTCAATATGGTAATTTGATCATTCATCCAATCCTTTACAGAAAATGTTGGCGTGCCAAAGTCATACACTACATTGACTCTTTCTGTGCTAATGGGGCAAGTATTCCCTTTCAAAATTAAGGAACCCCGTAATGGCTTGAAGTTTATTAAAAAGTGGTAGTGTTCCCTGTCAGGGATCTTCAAGCTCTATCAAACTCAGTTTTGCCAAATTACCATTCAAAGTGGGGAAAATGGGAAAGTAGTGTGCCATATATCTCTAATGAACTTAGCTAGAGGAAGTTCATGTTATGAGCATATAAACAATACCTGTCAGAGACTCTGGGTTGAAATTGCCCCCCCGCCCCTCCAACATAGCACACAAGAAATCAGAAGCATTCTTTTATAAGGCTATATCTGAAGCCAATCTAATGGTACCATAAGTACAATTGTTGCAGTAGATATTAAAAGTAATATGATGATTAGAACTGAACATAGCTCATATATTATGAAACCAGACAACACACATGGGTCTGCCATTGTGAAGGGTGCCTAGCATTTGTCACATACCTGACAGCTGAAGTCAGCATGTAAGGCCAGTTTACTTTTCTGAGAAGCTAGTGTGTTCTCCATTTGAAACCTTAAAAGAAAAACATGTTCCCTAGATGTCAAACACTTTCCTCTCTCATTGAAAAAAACTGTAAAAAGCATTTTTATATTGATTTTTAAAGGTGTCATGAGAATATGTCCTCCACATTAGTAATGTAAAGTGAGAGAAACCTGATAAGAATGATTTCAAATTTTGTACATACAGTCTCTCTATACTAATATAAAAAGATGACTATAAAAACTGAGAACACACTATCAGAACTCATGCCACATATAACATATATGGTCATATTATAATACTAATGAAACATAC
This sequence comes from Triturus cristatus, assembly GCF_964204655.1. Classification (NCBI taxonomy): domain Eukaryota; kingdom Metazoa; phylum Chordata; class Amphibia; order Caudata; family Salamandridae; genus Triturus; species Triturus cristatus. The sequence continues at coordinate 452,028,227 of NC_140580.1, forward strand.
CATCTGGTGGCCAACAGAGCTTAGACTGACACCCGTTCCCACCATCCACGCGAAGAAACTCGGGATCGACAGCAAGCTCGCCACGATCACCCAAGTGAACACCATCTCTCCCTCATGTTTTCAGACCCTGAAGATGCTGAGGAAGATTTTCAAATGGCTCTCATTCAGCACCCAGAAAACCATCACACACCCCCTGGTCACAAGCAAGCTGGCCTAAGGGAACACCCTCTATGCTGGGACAGGCAAAAAACGTAGTAGAAGCTTGCAGACCATTCAGAACCCGATATCCAGAATCACTCTCTACCTCTCTTGCTGCACTCACATCACACCATATCTGAATGAGCTCAACTGGCTCCCTATATGCAAACGAGCACTATTCAAAATCCTCACCCATAATTTCAAGGCACTACATAACACTGGCCCAGCATACCTCAACAATCTTATTGCTTTCACAAACCTTGCAGACTGTTGAGTACCTCGCACCAAAATTGTCTGTAACTTCCACGGGAGCAGATGTCTGACTCTCCAATCCCCTACTCCAATAAAAGCGAATGTGAACCTTCACCTTCAGTAAAGAGGGGGAAAGGGGAATGGGACAAAAGAGAGACTCCACAGCTATGCCTCTTTGAATGGGATTTCTGGCAGCTATTTCCTGCACCTACAATACAAATTGACAATATTAAAACACCTTAATCTATCCCTAATCTAATTCACTTTTATACTTTATTCTGACAATTCAAATACCTGAACCCCTGCAGTGATGTGCCTCTCTCTAGGTGTTGTTCTAGTTGATGTATCGGTGTTGGATTTTATTTAGCTCCACAATTCTGACTCTCAATATTCTTTTCTTGCTGGTGGCTGAAGAAGATTTGGTTAGTAAGTATATATATATATATATATATATATATATATATATATATATATATATATATATATATATATATATAAATATATATATAAGGACCATCACTTTCGTATTCACGAAAATAAACTCGGACTCCGATGCTGCTTGCGAATATTTAATTTCCAAGTGCAAGAACGACGCGTTTCACCAATACGGCTTGTTCACGCTCGAAAATGTTAACCAACCGCCATGTTTAAATATACAAATTCATTAAATGACGGGTTAGAAAATGGTGTCAGAAAACCTGTGAATTGGGCGGCCATCTTGTAACGGTGTATAATACATTGTAAATCCATTACTGTTGACACAAGTGTTTGCAAAATACAAATGAGCGCATATTAACACCAATAAAACCTCGTTGTGTCTAATACAAACATAATATAGGTCAAATGAATGTAAATGCGTGAAAATAGCGCAAATAAAGTTCGTTACATGATAAATATTGTAAATCTACAATGGTACTAATGTGTCTACCAGCACCGTTTAATTACGATTTGGGCATGCCTTTATGATGTACGTCCCCAAAACGAAACGATTTAATCAATTTGCGTGAATAATGTCACACGTGCCAAACGCCCAAGTGGGCGGAACCCAAAGGGGGTCAACCAATCAATGCAGATAGAGGGTAACTGAATGTACCCGATTGGGTCGTACACCAAGCAGACACTGCTACTCAAATGGTAAATGGCAATACTTAGACTGTATTCCGTGATTATACATTACAATACTCATCGGCGTCCAATCGCCCAAGTGGGCGTTACTGAAAGACATCTTATACAGTGAGAAGTTCAAGCCAATCCGATATGATTATACACTGTTATACCCCAAATGGGGTTTAGGCTAGAGAGTAGTCCCCCAAGAATACAAAGTCATAAAAATCCCGATAGCACCTAAAATTATCACATAGTGTATATCCAAATTGTAATAAGTCTGACCACCTTCCTCACAGTTCCTGACACACCGTCTGAAAAATAAACAAATATGAATATAAAATTTAAAATGAGTCTACAACAGCTTAAGATAAACTTTCATTGATGCTTATTCATGCAGATGAACAGATAATTCTTCGCTCATATTTAATCCCTTAGGAGCAAGACTTTCAAAATCCACAATATAACGGGATTCCAATTTCCTCAACAATAGTTCTCGATTGCCACCTCTCATGCCTAGATCCACAGAATCAATAACAACCATGCGTAACCTGGTCTCATCTTGGAAATGCTGATCAAAGAAATGTCTGGCAATAGGGTATGCTCTGTTGTTATTACGTATTGCCCGTAAGTGCTCTAACACACGTTTCTTAGCTGCATGTTTAGTACTGCCGATGTACCATTTGGCACATGGGCAGATCAACACATACACGCAGTGGTTGGAATTACATGTGAGTTTCTTTTTTATAACAAATTCCCTTTTGGAGTTTGGTATTTGTAATTTGGCACAATCAGTGCTGTTTTTGCACGCTTTACATTTCTGACAACATTTGAAACCCCCTTCTCTGTTCTTGGGGTCAATTTCATTGCTTGTGATGTAACTGCAACTCAATTCATCCGCCAGACAACGACTTTTTCTGAAAGTGATCTGTGGATTGCTACTCAGATCTTGTTTAAGATGTTCATCTGTGAGTAGCACATGCCAATGTTTCTTAAAAACTCTGCGTATTTTAGCAGCTTGGCCTGAGAAAGTGGTGATAAATCTGATTTTATCTTCTTTGGTTTCTTTCTGTTTTGGATAAATAAGTTCATCACGTGTTTTTGTTTCCACCCTGGAAATTGCATCTTTCACAGTCTTGGCACTGTAGCCTCTTTCCCTGAATCTCTGGCACATAATGTCCCTCTCTTTCTCAAATGCCACTTTCGTACTACAATTTCTTTTAGCACGGAGCAATTCCCCATAGGGAATGCTCCGTATCAGATTGCCTGGATGACTGCTCTTGGCATTTAAAATGCTATTACCCGCCGTTTCCTTACGGAATAATTTAGAAGTCAAATGATTGTTAATGACTTCCAGGCGGACATCCAGAAATTCCATAGAGTTTTTGCTGATGTTTTCACTGAAATGTAGATTGCAAGTGTTCTGATTTAGTTTGTTAATAAAGACTCGAGCAGAATCTTCATCACCACACCAAATGAAAAAAATGTCGTCAATGTAACGCAGCCACAGGGCAACGTTGTTAAATTCCAGCATATTGGCGACCACCTGCTCCTCCCACCAGCCCATGAACAGATTCGCATAGCTGGGGGCGAAGCAGGTTCCCATCGCTGTGCCCTGTGACTGCTTGTAGATGACATCATTGAAAATGAAAAAGTTATTTTTGAGACAAATCTCTATCATTTCCAATAACATCTGAGAGTGGTGTAGTAAAGAGATGGATCTTTCTCAGGCCAAGCTGCTAAAATACGCAGAGTTTTTAAGAAACATTGGCATGTGCTACTCACAGATGAACATCTTAAACAAGATCTAAGTAGCAATCCACAGATCACTTTCAGAAAAAGTCGTTGTCTGGCGGATGAATTGAGTTGCAGTTACATCACAAGCAATGAAATTGACCCCAAGAACAGAGAAGGGGGTTTCAAATGTTGTCAGAAATGTAAAGCGTGCAAAAACAGCACTGATTGTGCCAAATTACAAATACCAAACTCCAAAAGGGAATTTGTTATAAAAAAGAAACTCACATGTAATTCCAACCACTGCGTGTATGTGTTGATCTGCCCATGTGCCAAATGGTACATCGGCAGTACTAAACATGCAGCTAAGAAACGTGTGTCAGAGCACTTACGGGCAATACGTAATAACAACAGAGCATACCCTATTGCCAGACATTTCTTTGATCAGCATTTCCAAGATGAGACCAGGTTACGCATGGTTGTTATTGATTCTGTGGATCTAGGCATGAGAGGTGGCAATCGAGAACTATTGTTGAGGAAATTGGAATCCCGTTATATTGTGGATTTTGAAAGTCTTGCTCCTAAGGGATTAAATATGAGCGAAGAATTATCTGTTCATCTGCATGAATAAGCATCAATGAAAGTTTATCTTAAGCTGTTGTAGACTCATTTTAAATTTTATATTCATATTTGTTTATTTTTCAGACGGTGTGTCAGGAACTGTGAGGAAGGTGGTCAGACTTATTACAATTTGGATATACACTATGTGATAATTTTAGGTGCTATCGGGATTTTTATGACTTTGTATTCTTGGGGGACTACTCTCTAGCCTAAACCCCATTTGGGGTATAACAGTGTATAATCATATCGGATTGGCTTGAACTTCTCACTGTATAAGATGTCTTTCAGTAACGCCCACTTGGGCGATTGGACGCCGATGAGTATTGTAATGTATAATCACGGAATACAGTCTAAGTATTGCCATTTACCATTTGAGTAGCAGTGTCTGCTTGGTGTACGACCCAATCGGGTACATTCAGTTACCCTCTATCTGCATTGATTGGTTGACCCCCTTTGGGTTCCGCCCACTTGGGCGTTTGGCACGTGTGACATTATTCACGCAAATTGATTAAATCGTTTCGTTTTGGGGACGTACATCATAAAGGCATGCCCAAATCGTAATTAAACGGTGCTGGTAGACACATTAGTACCATTGTAGATTTACAATATTTATCATGTAACGAACTTTATTTGCGCTATTTTCACGCATTTACATTCATTTGACCTATATTATGTTTGTATTAGACACAACAAGGTTTTATTGGTGTTAATATGCGCTCATTTGTATTTTGCAAACACTTGTGTCAACAGTAATGGATTTACAATGTATTATACACCGTTACAAGATGGCCGCCCAATTCACAGGTTTTCTGACACCATTTTCTAACCCGTCATTTAATGAATTTGTATATTTAAACATGGCGGTTGGTTAACATTTTCGAGCGTGAACAAGCCGTATTGGTGAAACGCGTCGTTCTTGCACTTGGAAATTAAATATTCGCAAGCAGCATCGGAGTCCGAGTTTATTTTCGTGAATACGAAAGTGATGGTCCTTAAATATTAGGAATCCCGGTTTCCTGACTCGGACCGCCCGTGACAGAAGGGTCCCTTTACCGGTACTTGTGGCTTCATATATATATATATATCTATATCTATATCCAACCAACAATGCCCTGATGTAGGGACGAAACGGAGTGGCTTTGACACCAGGAATTTATTAAAACCAGCATAGCAGTCCAAAGTTCAATAACATCCCAACGCGTTTCAAAGCCAGGGCGGCTTCTTCATCAGGGTAAAGTTGCAATGAAGTGGAGCTGCTGCATCGACGTGTACTTAACCACATGCATCAATTAATAACAGGTGTGTATTGGCAAAGCATGCTGGTACACGTAGTTCAATGTTCGAGCAATAATATTACCACAGTGGGCCTCCATTCAATTGCCACCAGTAAAAATCCATAATAAACCCAAGTGGGCCTCCGGACAAACACCGCTGGTTTTTGCAGAAAATTCACTCCACGTTTTACCTTGAATCCGAAGTGAGGTTTCTCCCATCGCAAGGCCCCACAGCTAAGTGGTGTCAGGTTCCCTGCGGCCAGGCTACCGCATATAAATCCAACCAACAATGCCCTGATGTAGGAACGAGACGAAACGGAGTGGCTTTGACACCAGGAATTTATTAAAACCAGCATAGCAGTCCAAGGTTCAATAACATCCCAACGCGTTTCAAAGCCAGGGCGGCTTCTTCATCAGGGGAAAGTTGCAATGAAGTGGAGCTGCTACATCGACGTGTACTTAACCACATGCATCAATTAATCACAGGTGTGTATTGGCAAAGCATGCTGGTACACGTAGTTCAGTGTTCGAGCAATAATATTACCACAGTGGGCCTCCATTCAATTGCCACCAGTAAAAATCCATAATAAACCCAAGTGGGCCTCCGGACAAACACCGCTGATTTTTGCAGAAAATTCACTCCACGTTTTACCTTGAATCCGAAGTGAGGTGTTATATATATATATCTTATCTACTGGCGGTCGCCAGTAGATAGTTATAGTTAGGACCGTGTTTCCATAGGAAATCTGAAAATTCTATTTTGAATAACTTTGGCGCCAGTTGACGAATCCTCGCAAAAGTTTCAAAACTATTGGGGCGCTCCGCTCAGCTCCTACCCTGAAAGTTTCGGGGTGATTCGTCAAGCGGGGGCCGAGAAAAAAGGGGGGGTCCCAAAACACGTTTTCCCCATGCATTTTCCCATAGGACCTTTAGTCGAAGGTACAGCCCGAACGGCTGAACAGAATTACTTGAAATTTGGCAGAGAGGTAGTCCTCAGGTCAGGGATGTGCCTTTTGCATATATGGTGTCAATCTGTTCAGTAGTTCCTGAGAAAATTGCAGTTAAAGCACATAAATATCTATAGCCGCGCACCGTGCGCGCACGGTGCGCGCACCCTAACGTGCGTGGGTGTAAATCTGATTGGTGGTTACATGTCAGTCAACGTTCGAATCGGTCGAAATCATGAAGTGTCGGCCGCCATTTTGTTTGTTGTGGGTGCGAGAGTGAAAAATAGAGGTGGTGAACGTGAAAAGGGGGCAGGGTAGAGAGTTCCTGACCCCCTAGCCTTTGTCAGGGGGTCCCTAAAAGACCCCGAAAGGTGAAAAAACATTTTATATTTTTTATAAAAAAATCTCGCGGTGCGCACACGGTGCGCGCACATTGAAAAACCATATAATTTTTTTTTTTTTAAATAACCATTTAAAAAACCGTACAAATTCACTTAAAAAACCATAGGTTTCACACACGTTATAGTTAGGAATTAGCATTTAAAAAACCTTGCAAATTCACTTAAAAAGCCATAGGTTTCACACATGTTATAGTTAGGTGGACATTTCACTCGTAAAAAAACAACGAAATTCCCCCGTTATAGTTAGTTCAGATAACTATAACTCGCGCGACCGCCACTCTATCACAAGGATGATGTCATCAGTGATGTCATGAGTGATGCCACTGACCATGTCATGAGTGATGTAATATGTGACGTCATGAGCAGTGGATTGCGGGCGCACGAGTTATAGTTATCTGAACTAACTATAACGGGGGAATTTCATTGGTTTTTTACGAGTGAAATGTCCACCTAACTATAACATGTGTGAAACCTATGGTTTTTTAAGTGAATATATATATATATATACATATATATATATATATATATGTATATTACCTACTGGCAGTTGCCAGTAGGTAGTTATAGTTAGGACCTATTATCCATATGAAATCCGCAACATTCTATTTAGAATAACTTTGGCGCCGGTTGACGTATCTTCGCAAAATTTTCAAAACTCGTGGTCTGCTCCGGTCCGCTCCTATCCTGAAAGTCTTGGGGTGATTTCTCAAGCGGGGGCTGAGAAAAAAGGGGGGTCCCAAAACGTGTTTTCCTCATGCAATTTTCAATAGGGACCTTTAGTCGCAGCTACAGCCCGAACTGCTGAATGGAATTACACCAAATTTGGCAGAAAGGTAGACCTTGGTTCAGAGTCGTGCCTTTTGCTTAAATGGTGTAAATCCGTTCAGTAGTTCCTGGGAAAATCAAAAGTAAAAGCACATATATATCTGGGCGGAGCCTAACCACACATCTCATCGTGAGATCTGATTCGCCGTCAGCACTTCATCCAAGAAGTGTTGGCAGCCATCATGGGACCAATATACATGATAGCATTGCAGTTAATAGAAGGTTTTAAGACTTTAGTTACATTATCAATCATTTGTTGATGGTACCATACTCCTTTTAGGAATTGTGGTATGTTCTAAGGTGATTTTACCATGTGAAAAAGCCTTCTGCTGGGATATCATGAATCATGTTTGAGAGAAAACTATTTTCTCATGCTTTTCCCACAGAGGTTTGGAAGGTGATCTATAAGCTAAACAGAGAGCATATTTTCTGTAAATTCACATTATCTTTCTCAGTCATGTGAGAATGAAGTTTGACATTCTCAGTAAAACATGTACATCCAACAAGGGCAGAGACTGTCAGTTGATTCCTTTGTGTTCTACTGCAGCTTCCCAGAGTGTTCCAAAGAACAACTAGAGCGCTAACAGTCCTACTTATGATAATCGTATGGCACACCTGAAGCCATCTTGATTGGAATAAGTGGTAACTCTTAAAACATTTAATTTAAAAAGGAACAAAATGAGGGGGTTAATTTTGCCATAGAAGGTATGATTAGTGCTGCAGAAAGAAAAATGAGGGCACATTTTGAATGACTTCTCAAATCCTCTTCTATTTCATTAATAAATTCTGACATGCAGACTGAAAAATGCACTTTCAATACCAGCATTAGACTTCCCTGGTGAGCAGTAGCTTTACTACAGTGATCTAATGAGCAACCAGAGTGCTACCATTCAGAATGTATGGCAAATGCGTGACACATCTGAATGCCTTCTTGATGGAACCAAAGTAAACAAGCATTGAAAATGCAATAGGTCTCGCCCTCGTTTAAGTTAAAGCAATTCTGTTTGTAAGTAGGTGGCTTTTTAGCTTTGCTTGTATTAGTGTTTTTCAAACTTTCATGTACATGTACATAATATGCATATGTATTCATATATGTATATGTATATGTATGCATGCATTTATATTTGTATTTATATAGATATGCAGATTATATATATGTTTATATGTGTATGTATATATATACACATACATCAATTACTCGCTTCACCCACGCCATCAAACTCACAGCGGGTGCCTCCGGACGGGGGGTGAGTCCATCAGTGTTACACAACAACTACGCCACGGATCTTCGGAGCACTCTCGGGAGTTCAAGTAAGATTTATTTCATGTAAATGCATTTCGGCAGCGGCCTTCATCAGTACAAATAAATCCATATTTCAAACACAGCAAGGGGTTTCTTTTAAAAGCAACAGTGTCCTCCCTTATTGGTGCAGCTCATGTCCACTCTGATTGGTGGCATTTTCTTTTCAGGGGTGTGTCTCTCAGGGAACCGGTGGCCTCAGTGTCCCACAATGCAGCAGATGTATAATTCATTGTGTCCCAATCGGTGTTTTTTCACCGCGCCACATCTGTTCCCTTCCATCTTATCGAGCGCTAAAGTTGCTCCATAATTTCAATCACTTGCCATGTTAAATTTCCCTCGCCTGCTGCTTATGGACTTCACGGGAACAACGCAGGTAACATTCATATGGTAATGTACCTTGGATTCGTATAATCCACGTCCTTTCGGATTGGCGCTGTTCCTGCTGGCAGTGGTTCAGATGGTGAACATAAATCAATTACTCGCTTCACCCACGCCATCGAACTCCCAGCAGGTGCCTCTGGACGGGGGATGAGTCCGTCAGTGTTACACAACAACTACGCCACGGATCTTCGGAGCACTCTCGGGAGTTCAAGTAAGATTTATTTCATGTAAATGCATTTCGGCATCGGCCTTCATCAGTACAAATAAATCCATATTTCAAACACAGCAAGGGGTTTCTTTTAAAAGCAACAGTGTCCTCCCTTATTGGTGCGGCTCATGTCCACTCTGATTGGTGGCATTTTCTTTTCAGGGGTGTGTCTCTCAGGGAACAGGTGGCCTCAGTGTCCCACAATGCAGCAGATGTATAATTCACTGTGTCCCAATCGGTGTTTTTTCACCGCGCCACATCTGTTCCCTTCCATCTTATCGCCGCTAAAGTTGCTCCATAATTTCAATCACTTGCCGTGTTAAATTTCCCTCGCCTGCTGCTTATGGACTTCACGGGAACAACGCAGGTAACATTCATATGGTAATGTACCTTGGATTCGTATAATCCACGTCCTTTCGGATTGGCGCTGTTCCTGCTGGCAGTGGTTCAGATGGTGAACATAAATCAATTACTCGCTTCACCCACGCCATCGAACTCACAGCGGGTGCCTCCGGACGGGGGGTGAGTCCGTCAGTGTTACACAACAACTACGCCACGGATCTTCGGAGCACTCTCGGGAGTTCAAGTAAGATTTATTTCATGTAAATGCATTTCGGCATCGGCCTTCATCAGTACAAATAAATCCATATTTCAAACACAGCAAGGGGTTTCTTTTAAAAGCAACAGTGTCCTCCCTTATTGGTGCGGCTCATGTCCACTCTGATTGGTGGCATTTTCTTTTCAGGGGTGTGTCTCTCAGGGAACCGGTGGCCTCAGTGTCCCACAATGCAGCAGGTGTATAATTCATTGTGTCCCAATCGGTGTTTTTTCACCGCGCCACATCTGTTCCCTTCCATCTTATCGCCGCTAAAGTTTCTCCATAATTTCAATCACTTGCCGTGTTAAATTTCCCTCGCCTGCTGCTTATGGACTTCACGGGAACAACGCAGGTAACATTCATATGGTAATGTACCTTGGATTTGAATAATCCACGTCCTTTCGGATTGGCGCTGTTCCTGCTGGCAGTGGTTCAGACGGCGAACATAAATCAATTACTCACTTCACCCACGCCATCGAACTCACAGCGGGTGCCTCCGGACGGGGGGTGAGTCCGTCAGTGTTACACAACAACTACGCCACGGATCTTCGGAGCACTCTCGGGAGTTCAAGTAAGATTTATTTCATGTAAATGCATTTCGGCATCGGCCTTCATCAGTACAAATAAATCCATATTTCAAACACAGCAAGGGGTTTCTTTTAAAAGCAACAGTGTCCTCCCTTATTGGATACACATACATATATATAAATGCATATATATATATATGTGCATATGTGTGCGTGTAGAGAGAGGTAGAGAGGTAGAGGTGTAGAGGTAGAGGTAGAGAGGTAGAGAGTGAGTAATAGAGAGTAGAGGGTGAGTAGAAGAGAGTAGTAGAGAGAGTAGCAGAGAGTGAGTAGTAGTGAGTATTAGAGAGTGAGTAGTAGAGAGTGAGTAGTAGAGAGCAGTAGAGAGTAGTAGAGAGTGAGTAGTAGAGTGAGTAGTAGAGAGTAGTAAAGAGTAGTAGAGAGTGAGTAGTAGAGAGTAGTAGAGAGAGAGTAGTAGAGAGTGAGTAGTAGAGAGTAGTAAAGAGTGAGTAGTAGAGTGAGTAGTAGAGAGAGTAGTAGAGAGTAGTAGAAGAGAGTAGTAGAGAGAGAGTAGTAGAGAGTGAGTAGTAGAGAGTAGTAGAGAGTGAGTAGTAGAGAGTAGTAGAGAGTGAGTAGTAGAGAGAGAGTAGTAGAGAGCAGAGAGTAGTAGAGTAGTAGACAGTGAGTAGTAGAGAGTGAGCAGTAGAGAGTAGTGGAGTAGTAGAGAGTGAGTAGTAGATTGAGTACAAGAGAGTGGTAGAGAGCGAGTAGTAGAGAGCAAGTAGTAGAGAGTGTGTAGTAGAGAGTGAGTAGTAGAGAATAGTAGAGAGTGAGAACTAGAGAGAGTAGAGGAGAGTGAGCAGTAGAGTGTAGTAGAGAGTGATTGTAGAGAGTGCATAGTAGAGAGTAGTAGAGAGTGAGTAGTGGAGAGAGAGCAGTAGAGAGAGAGGAGTAGAGAGAGAGTAGTAGAGATTGAGTAGTAGAGAGTAGTAGAGTGAGTATTAGAGAGTGAGTAGTAGAGAGAGAGTAGTAGAGAGTGAGTAGTAGAGTAGTAGAAAGTGAGTGGTAGAGAGTAGTAGAGAGTAGTAGAGTGAGTAGGAGAGAATAGTAGAGAGTGAGTAGTGGAGAGTAGTACAGTAGTAGAGAGTGAGTAGTAGAGAGTGAGTAGTAGAGAGAGTAGCAGAGAGTAGTAGAGTAGTAGAGAGTTAGTAGTAGAGAGTAGTAGAGAGTGAGTAGTAGAGAGTGAGTAGTAGAGAGTGAGTAGTGGAGAGTGATTAGTAGAGAGTAGTAGAGAGCGAGTAGTAGAGAGTGAGTAGTAGAGAGTGAGTAGTAGAGAGTGAATAGTAGAGAGTGAATAGTAGAGAGTGAGTAGTAGAGAAAGAGTAGTAGAGAAAGAGTAGTAGAGAGTGAGTAGTAGAGTAGTAGAGAGTGAGTGGTAGAGAGTAGTAGAGAGTAGTAGAGTGAGTAGTAGATTGTAGTAGAGAGTGAGTAGTAGAGAGTGAATAGTAGAGAGTAGAATTAGAGAGTAGTAGAGAGAGAGTAGTAAAGAGTAGTAGAGAGTGAGTAGTAGAGTGTGTAGTAGAGAGTAGTAGAGAGAGAGAGTAGTAGAGAGTAGTAACGAGTGAGTAGTAGAGAGTGAGTAGTAGAGAGTAGTAGACTAGTAGAGAGTGAGTAGTAGAGAGAGAAGTAGAGAGTAGTAGAGAGTGAGTAGTAGAGTAGTAGAGAGGGAGTAGTAGAGAGTGAGTAGTAAAGAGCAGTAGAGAGTGATTAGTAGAGAGTAGTAGAGTAGTAGAGAGTGAGTAATAGAGAGTGAGTAGTAGAGAGTAGTAGAGAGTGAGTAGTAGAGTAGTAGAGAGTAGTAAGTCAGTGTCAGTCAGTGTCAGTCAGTCAGGGTCAGTCAGTTAGTGTCAGTGAGTCAGTGTCAGTCAGTGTCAGTCAATCAGTGTCAGTCAGTCAATCAGTGTCAGTCAGTCAGTGTCAGTCAATCAGTGTCAGTCAGTCAGTGTAAGTCAGTCAGTGTCAGTCAATCAGTGTCAGTCGTTGTCAGTCAGTCAGTTTCAGTCAATCAGTGTCATTCAGTGTCAGTGTCAGTCAGTGTCAGTCAATCAGTGTCAGTCAGTGTCAATCAGTCAGTGTCAGTCAGTCAGTGTCAGCTAGAGCAGCTCTGCTAACCTGGTTCTCTGGCTCTAAAGCAGCTTTTCTGACCTGGTTCTCTCCCTCTAAAGCAGCTCTGCTGACCTGGTTTCTCTGGCTCTACAGCAGGTCTGCTGACCTGGTTCTCTGGCTCTAGAGCAGCTCTGCTGACCTAGTTCTTAGGCTACAGAGCAGATCAATAAACCTGAAAAACTAGAGAACATACCAATGCTGATTGCTATTTGACGAAAACTGATAGACTGCAGAAGAAAAGTGAAACAACTACATCTGTACTCATTAGTAGTATTTATTCAAACTATATCTTTTTTTGTCATTCGAATGAATTTTGTAAAAATATTTTCAATTGGACAACCGATAAAGCACCAAAATGCTACATGACAATTTTTTCAAAAAGGGAGACAATTAAAACACACAGTACCAAAAAAATGGACACTGAAACTCCACTGCCAGTATGGCATATACACAAAATTGTATACTCATTCATACACCACTCCTCATTCAATCGAACACATACACGTACCATACAATGAGTCTTTGGTTTCAATTGACCAAAATTTGAAACAAGCAAAGGACTAACCAAACACCAAATATTTGAAGTACAGAACCGTTTTGAAAGTGCAAAAGAATCTATTAATTTGACAGTCATTTGGTAGAATAAACAAGGGAATTCTAAAGATGCACTACAACGGACTGATTACACAAATGTTTGGAATAAACAAAAAAAAAAGGGTCTACGCGTTTCGAACCCCGTTTTGTTTGACTGATGTGGTTCTCTTCAGGACCACAACACTAGAAAGAAAGAAATGGAGAGAATATTAAAACCTCGACGTGAATCTGAAAATTCTAAGAGTGCAGACAACGTTGATCGGAGCCTCGACATGACACAACTTACCCAAGTGACAAAGCACTTGAAGGTGCCTTTGCAGTGTTCAGGGATGAATTAAACTGAAAAAAGTAAACATAACAATGGGACTTCCGTTACTAAAGAGAACGAGGAGAAGGAAAGCCGTCAGGGGGGAAAAAACTTAACTAAACAAAACTTACTGGTGAATGAATCCCCGGGGAGGTACTTAAAGGCAGCACTGCCGAAGAAAATTCGAATCATCGTACAGAATCAAGAGGGAGCGAGACGCTCCAAGCTAAAAAGAAGAAAAGAATCATGGGTTTGGGTTGGAAGGAGGAGGACCTGGTTCTATGGCTCTAAAGCAGGTCGGCTGACATGGTTCTCTGGCTCTAGAGCAGCTCTGCTGACCTGGTTCTCTCCCTCTAAAGCAGCTCTACTGACCTGGTTTCTCTGGCTCTACAGCAGCTCTGCTGACCTGGTTCTCTGGCTCTAGAGCAGCTCTGCTGACCTGGTTCTTAGGCTCTAGAGCAGTTCTGCTGACCAGGTTCTCTGGCTCTAAAGCAGCTCTGCTGACCTGGTTCTATGGCTCTAAAGCAGCTCTGCTGACTTGTTTCTCTGGCTCTAGAGCAGCTCTGCTGACCTGGTTCTGGCTCTAAAGCAGCTCTGCTGACCTGGTTCTCTGGCTCTAAAGCAGCTATGCTGGCCTGGCTCTCTGGCTCTAAAGCAGCTCTGCTGACCTGGTTCTCTCCCTCTAAAGCAGCTCTGCTGACCTGGTTTCTCTGGCTCTACAGACGCTCTGCTGACCTGGTTCTTTGGCTCTAGAGCAGCTCTGCTGACCTAGTTCTTAGGCTCTAGAGCAGCTCTGGTGACCTGGTTCTCTGGCTCTACAACAGCTCTGCTGACCTTGTTCTATGGCTCTAAAGCAGTTCCTCTCACCTGGTTCTCTGGCTCTAGAGCAGCACTGCTGACCTGGTCTCTTGCCTCTAAAGCAGCTCTGCTGATCTGGTTCTCTCCCTCTAAAGCAGCTCTGCTCACCTGATTCTCTCGCTCTAAAACAGTTCTACTGACCTGGTTTCTCTGGCTCTACAGCAGCTCTGCTGACCTGGTTCTCTGGCTCTAGAGCAGCTCTGCTGACCCGGTTCTTAGGCTTTAGAGCAACTCTGCTGTCCTGGTTCTCTGGCTCTAACACAGCTCTGCTGACCTGGTTCTCTGGCTCTAGAGCAGCCCTGCTGACCTAGTTGTATGGCTCTAAAGCAGCTCTGCTGACCTGGTTCTCTGGCTCTAGAGCAGCTCTGCTGACCTGGTTCTCTGGCTCTAAAGCAGCTCTGCTGACCTGGTTCTCTCCCTCTAAAGCAGCTCTGCTGACCTGGTTTCTCTGGCTCTAGAGCAGCTCTGCTGACCCAGTTCTTAGGCTCTAGAGCAGCTCTGCTGACCTGGTTCTCTGGCTCTAACGCAGCTCTGCTGACCTGGTTGTCTGGCTCTAGAGCAGCTCTGCTGACCTGGTTCTCTCCCTCTAAATCAGCTCTACTGACCTGGTTCTCTGCCTCTAGAGCAGCTCTGCTGACCTAGTTCAATGGCTCTAAAGCAGCTCTGCTGACCTGGTTCCCTGGCTCTAGAGCAGCTCTGCTGACCTGGTTCTCTGGCTCTAAAGCAGCTCTGCTGACCTGGTTCTCTCCCTCTAAAGCAGCTCTGCTGACCTGGTTTCTCTGGCTCTAGAGCAGCTCTGCTGACCCGGTTCTTAGGCTCTAGAGCAGCTCTGCTGACCTGGTTCTCTGGCTCTAACGCAGCTCTGCTGACCTGGTTCTCTGGCTCTAGAGCAGCTCTGCTGACCTGGTTCTCTCCCTCTAAATCAGCTCTACTGACCTGGTTCTCTGCCTCTAGAGCAGCTCTGCTGACCTGGTTCTCTCCCTCTAAATCAGCTCTACTGACCTGGTTCTCTGCCTCTAGAGCAGCTCTGCTGACCTAGTTCTATGGCTCTAAAGCAGCTCTGCTGACCTGGTTCTCTGGCTCTAGAGCAGCTCTGCTGACCTGATTCTCTGGCTCTAAAGCAGCTCTGCTGACCTGGTTCTCTCCCTCTAAAGCAGCTCTGCTGACCTGGTTCTCTGGCTCTAGAGCAGCTCTGATGACCCGGTTCTTAGGCTCTAGAGCAGCTCTGCTGACCTGGTTCTCTGGCTCTAACGCAGCTCTGCCGACCTGGTTCTCTGGCTCTAGAGCAGCTCTGCTGACCTGGTTCTCTCCCTCTAAATCAGCTCTACTGACCTGGTTCTCTGCCTCTAGAGCAGCTCTGCTGACCTAGTTCTATGGCTCTAAAGCAGCTCTGCTGACCTGGTTCTCTGGCTCTAGAGCAGCTCTGCTGACCTGGTTCTCTGGCTCTAAAGCAGCTCTGCTAACCTGGTTCTCTCCCTCTAAAGCAGCTATGCTGACCTGGTTTTTCTGGCTCTAGAGCAGCTCTGCTGACCCGGTTCTTAGGCTCTAGAGCAGCTCTGCTGACCTGGTTCTCTGGCTCTAACGCAGCTCTGCTGACCTGGTTGTCTGGCTCTAGAGCAGCTCTGCTGACCTGGTTCTCTCCCTCTAAATCAGCTCTACTGACCTGGTTCTCTGCCTCTAGAGCAGCTCTGCTGACCTAGTTCTATGGCTCTAAAGCAGCTCTGCTGACCTGGTTCCCTGGCTCTAGAGCTGCTCTGCTGACCTGGTTCTCTGGCTCTAAAGCAGCTCTGCTGACCTGGTTCTCTCCCTCTAAAGCAGCTCTGCTGACCTGGTTTCTCTGGCTCTAGAGCAGCTCTGCTGACCCGGTTCTTAGGCTCTAGAGCAGCTCTGCTGACCTGGTTCTCTGGCTCTAACGCAGCTCTGCTGACCTGGTTCTCTGGCTCTAGAGCAGCTCTGCTGACCTGGTTCTCTCCCTCTAAATCAGCTCTACTGACCTGGTTCTCTGCCTCTAGAGCAGCTCTGCTGACCTGGTTCTCTCCCTCTAAATGAGCTCTACTGACCTGGTTCTCTGCCTCTAGAGCAGCTCTGCTGACCTAGTTCTATGGCCCTAAAGCAGCTCTGCTGACCTGGTTCTCTGGCTCTAGAGCAGCTCTGCTGACCTGGTTCTCTGGCTCTAAAGCAGCTCTGCTGACCTGGTTCTCTCCCTCTAAAGCAGCTCTGCTGACCTGGTTCTCTGGCTCTAGAGCAGCTCTGATGACCCGGTTCTTAGGCTCTAGAGCAGCTCTGCTGACCTGGTTCTCTGGCTCTAATGCAGCTCTGCTGACCTGGTTCTCTGGCTCTAGAGCAGCTCTGCTGACCTGGTTCTCTCCCTCTAAATCAGCTCTACTGACCTGGTTCTCTGCCTCTAGAGCAGCTCTGCTGACCTAGTTCTATGGCTCTAAAGCAGCTCTGCTGACCTGGTTCTCTGGCTCTAGAGCAGCTCTGCTGACCTGGTTCTCTGGCTCTAAAGCAGCTCTGGTAACCTGGTTCTCTCCCTCTAAAGCAGCTCTGCTGACCTGGTTTCTCTGGCTCTAGAGCAGCTCTGCTGACCCCGTTCTTAGGCTCTAGAGCAGCTCTGCTGACCTGGTTCTCTGGCTCTAACGCAGCTCTGCTGA
This sequence comes from Triturus cristatus, assembly GCF_964204655.1. Taxonomy (NCBI): domain Eukaryota; kingdom Metazoa; phylum Chordata; class Amphibia; order Caudata; family Salamandridae; genus Triturus; species Triturus cristatus. The sequence goes on from NC_140580.1 coordinate 452,045,179, forward strand.
CCTGGTTGTCTGGCTCTAGAGCAGCTCTGCTGACCTGGTTCTCTCGCTCTAAATCAGCTCTACTGACCTGGTTCTCTGCCTCTAGAGCAGCTCTTCTGACCTAGTTCTATGGCTCTAAAGCAGCGCTGCTGACCTGGTTCCCTGGCTCTAGAGCTGCTCTGCTGACCTGGTTCTCTGGCTCTAAAGCAGCTCTGCTGACCTGGTTCTCTCCCTCTAAAGCAGCTCTGCTGACCTGGTTTCTCTGGCTCTAGAGCAGCTCTGCTGACCCGGTTCTTAGGCTCTAGAGCAGCTCTGCTGACCTGGTTCTCTGGCTCTAACGCAGCTCTGCTGACCTGGTTCTCTGGCTCTAGAGCAGCTCTGCTGACCTGGTTCTCTCCCTCTAAATCAGCTCTACTGACCGGGTTCTCTGCCTCTAGAGCAGCTCTGCTGACCTAGTTCTATGGCTCTAAAGCAGCTCTGCTGACCTGGTTCTCTGGCTCTAGAGCAGCTCTGCTGACCTGGTTCTCTGGCTCTAAAGCAGCTCTGCTGACCTGGTTCTCTCCCTCTAAAGCATCTCTGCTGACCTGGTTCTCTGGCTCTAGAGCAGCTCTGATGACCCGGTTCTTAGGCTCTAGAGCAGCTCTGCTGACCTGGTTCTCTGGCTCTAACGCAGCTCTGCTGACCTGGTTCTCTGGCTCTAAAGCAGCTCTGCTGACCTGGTTCTCTCCCTCTAAATCAGCTCTACTGACCTGGTTCTCTGCCTCTAGAGCAGCTCTGCTGACCTAGTTCTATGGCTCTAAAGCAGCTCTGCTGACCTGGTTCTCTAGCTCTAAAGCAGCTCTGCTGACCTGGTTCTCTAGCTCTAGAGTAGCTCTGCTGGCCTGGTTCTCTGGCTCTAAAGCAGCTCTGCTGACCTGGTTCTCTCCCTCTAAAGCAGCTCTGCTGACCTGGTTTCTCTGGCTCTATAGCAGCTCTGCTGACCTGGTTCTCTGGCTCTAAAGCAGCTCTGCTGGCCTGGTTCTCTGGCTCTAGAGCAGCTCTGCTGACCTGGTTCTCTGGCTCTACAGCAGCTCTTCTGACCTGGTTTCTCTGGCTCTAAAGCGGCTCTGCTGACCTGGTTCTTTGGCTCTAAAGCAGTTCTGCGGACCTGGTTCTCTCCCTCTAAAGCAGCTCTGCTGGCCTGGTTTCTCTGGCTCTACAGCACCTCTTCTGACCTGGTTCTCGGCCTCTAGAGCAGCTCTGCTGACCTGGGTCTCTGGCTCTAGAGCAGCTCTGCTGACCTGGGTCTCTGGTTCTAGGGCAGCTCTGCTGACCTGCTTCTTAGGCTCTAGAGCAGCTCTGCTGACCTGGTTCTCTGGCTCTACAACGGCTCTGCTGACCTGGTTTCTCTGCACTCACGATGCGCGCACCCGACATCACGAAAATATATTTAAAAATAATATAAGTTTATTATAAGTACAAATATATTATTTTTATGAATATCTTAGATAATCTCTTGCCCTAATATGTATATTAAAGACACATATATAACATTTTGGAACATAAATTTTTTTTGCGGGAGTCGCGCACCCAGCGCGCCCCAGCACGTATATGACGTCACGCGGGACCCGCAACAGCGCAAGCATCTCGTACCGTAATGCGCATGTATCGCGAATGCACAGGAACAGGAGTCGCGGACTGGTCGCATACCAATCGCGCACATCACATAATATTAAATGTATATGATGTAATGTAATTTTTGTGCAATTTTTAGAAAAATATAAAATGTTATTTAATGAATAAAATACTTATAAATAAACAGTTAAAAACTGTTGAAAATCAGTGCAAAAAAATAGGTATAACTACTATCACACTTAAAAATTAGCATTTAAAAAAGCTTTGAAATTCACTAAAAAAACATAGGTTTCAGAGACGTTATAGTTAGAAATTAGCATTTAATAAAGCTTTGAAATTCACTGAAAAAAACATAGGTTTCAGGGGTGTTATAGTTAGCTGGCAATTTCACTAGTACAAAACCCTAGAAATTCCTCCGTAATAGTTAGTTCTGCTAACTATAACTCGCGCGCCCGCAATGCACTGCTGATGATGTCACATATTGCATCATTTATGACATGGTCGGTGACATCACTGATGACATCACTGATGACATCTCAAATGACATCACTGATGACATCACTGATGACATCATCCAGTGAATGTGGCTTAGTTTGAAATTTAAATATGTATTATATATATACCAATCTGTATTGAAGATTGAGTGGATATATAACTGTCTGGATGGAGGATTTAGTAGCTGTCTGACTGTCTGTTTAATTGAGTAATTAAAAGTGTCTCACTTAATACATGGATTAGTAACTAAACTATGTGAATGTGTGCATCACTGTCTCTGTTGTTGTATAACATGCTGCATCAGTTGGTAACTAACTACATGAGTGTGTATATTAGTTATTGATTAGTTGGGTGAGTATTTGTATGGGACATTGAGCTTGTGTGTGGTTTGATGGGGTGTGTGTAACTCTATGCATAGATGTGTGAATGGTTGATTGACTAGGTGTATAGGTTTAAGAGTGCATGTGGAAACAGTTGTTTGGGTAACTGAGTGTATTTATGTGTGTGTTGGTGAGCGAATATATGTTTTAGTTGTACATCTTCAACAAAGTAAAAAAGTAAAAAAATAAAAGGCATTGTATGTGAGAGTTGGTGTATATTAATAAGTATGTGTAAGAGTCATTGATTGTGAGAGTAACTATATGAATTAGTGTATAATTGTAATGGTGACTTTTTAACATATTAACTATGAGTTACTATGTGTTTGAATAAATGAGGTGTTGTTGGATAATTGTGTAAGTGAGTAAATGTAAGTGTGATTAATTTTTTTCATGAGTGAGTAGGATGACTGCATAACCGACTAAGATGACTGCTGATGTGTCAATGTCTATATATGTGTATAAGTGCATTTGATAGTGTTCTATTAATTAGTGACTTCATATATAAATGATTCTGTTGTTGAATGGGTAGTTGTGTGTGTAGACTTATGAATCAGTGAGTGGGTATGTAGTAACTGGCATTGGTGTGTCAATGGTTTCAAATATGGTACTCTGTATTTTACAGTGAGTGATGAAAGGTTATACTAGTGTATGATGAGGTGTACCAGATTATCACGTGGAGGATGTCATCAGTGATGTCATTTGAGATGTCATCAGTGATGTCACTGACCACGTCATGAATGATGCAATATGTGACATCATCAGCAGAGCATTGCGGGCGCCCGAATTATAGTTAGCAGAACTAACTATAACGGCAGAATTTCTATGGTTTTGTAAGAGTGAAATGGCCATCTAACTATAACACCCCTGAAACCTATGGTTTTTTCTGTGATTTTCTAAGGTTTATTAAATGCTAATTTCTAACTATAACGTCTCTGAAACCTACGTTTTTTTTTTCAGTAAATATATATATATATAAAACCAATGAAATTCCCCCGTTATAGTTAGTTCAGATAACTATAACTCGCGCGCCCGCAATCCACTGCTCATGACGTCACATATTACATCACTCATGACATGGTCAGTGGCATCACTCATGACATCACTGATGACATCATCCTTGTGATAGAGTAGCGGTCGCGCGAGTTATAGTTATCTGAACTAACTATAACGGGGGAATTTCATTGGTTTTTTACGAGTGAAATATCCACCTAACTATAACATGTGTGAAACCTATGGTTTTTTAAGTGAATTTGCAAGGTTTTTTAAATGCTAATTCCTAACTATAACGTGTGTGAAACCTATGGTTTTTTTCAGTGAATTTGTACGGTTTTTTTAAATGCTAATTTATTTATGTATTATTATTTTTTTTATCTATTTATTTTACAATAAACTACGTATTAAATATTTTTTTTTATTTTCACTGTGCGCGCACGGTGCGCGTACCCCCGCGATTTAGAAAAAAAAACAAATTTTTTTTCTGCCTTCGGGGTCCTTCAGGGACTCCCTGACAAAGGCTAGGGGGTCAGGAACTCTCTACCCTGCCCCCTTTTCACGTTCGCCACCTTCCTTTTTCACTCTCGCACTGAAAACAAACAAAATGGCGGCTGACACTTCCTGATTTCGACCGATTCGAACGTTGACTAACATGTAACCACCAATCAGAATTACGCTCGCGTACGTTAGGGTGCTCGCACGGTGCTCGCACGGTGCGCGCACCCTGTGCGCGTATAGATATTGATATGCTTTTAAATGCTATTTTCTCAGGAAATAATGAACAGATTTACACCAGACCTGCAAAAGGCACCTCCCTGACCTTATGGCTACCTCTCTGCCAAATTTCAAGTAATTCTGTTCAGCCGTTCGGGCTGTAGCTGCGTCTAAAGGTCCTATGGAAAAATGCATGGGGAAAACGTGTTTTGGGACCCCCCCTTTTTTCTCGGCCCCCGCTTGACGAATCACCCTGAGACTTTCAGGGTAGGAGCTGAACGGAGCGCCCCATTAGTTTTGAAAATTTCGCGAGGATTCGTCAACCGGCGCCAAAGTTATTCAAAATAGAATTTTGAGATTTCCTATGGAAACACGGTCCTAACTATAACTATCTACTGGCGACCGCCAGTAGATAATATATATATATATATATATATATTCATACCTACCTGTATTAGATGCTGTTGCTCTGTTCTGCCACTACTTTCATGAAAGTCTTAGGTAAGATTGTGGAACTGGAATTAGTTTTCTACTCTGAATGCTGAGCTAAACCCTCTGCTGGACAACACAGGGTTAACATAAGTCCTTGGTATGTGGATAGTCCATCAAATCATAAACACAGACATATGTTCTGGAGTAAAATACTGTTCAAAGCTTTCTCCTGAACTCCTGTTATTCTCACAGGACTATGTGTTAAAAAACAAACAAGCTGGCTCTCTCCTTCACATTAAATTGCTGCTTGAAGGACAATAGTTCATTTCCACTGCTGAACATCTGGTAACCTAAGGAAATAGACCGGTGGCAGAACGGGAAACTTGGCTCTCAAATAAACGGCTCCTAAATTATAACTGCAGAAGGAATGTCTATTAACAGGCTTGGACTTACTTCCTGTGAGAGGAATTCGAAATACCTCTACTCACGAGACCTGTTCTCCAGAGGAAAATGAGTCTTCTTTGTTTCTTTTTATTATTGCAGGTTGTTGACGAAGATATGCTCGAGTACTGATTACAAGAGCCAGAAAGCAACTCTGAATTAGTTGCCTGTCACCAAAAACCTCCGAAATGCTTGCTGCGAACAAGCGTGAAGAAAATACGCTCTGTTTGCCAGAGAATTCAGTTGAAGTGCGCCGCAACACAGCTGCGAGCGCACGAAGCCGTAGAACCTCACAGAATTGGCCAAAACACTAGAACGCCGATTTACCCGACCGCCATCTTGGGGATCAGAAAACAGCATGAGCAATTAAGAGAGGAATCAGCGATAACAAAGGACTCTTGCGCTTGACTCCTACCTGAGGACTGAGGAAACTTCTGTGGACTGCAGCCATGACACAGACCCCTATGATCATCCAGACTTGTGCATGCACACATTCAATATATACAAAAAACCAGATACGGCAGACTCGCACAGCGCTCCTAAGACATGGAAAGACCTGCCACGACACATAAGAGTCTCTGCCTCCTTGAATTCCACAAGAAGTTAAGCACTTCTTTTTAGAGTCATCCCAGTAGGCCCTAAGCTTGGCTAGGCTCAAACCTGCTCAGCGCCAGGATACCCTCCCATGTAATAGTGCGCTCTACAAATCTACATAACATAACATATATAAGACAAAGGCACACCTATTAGCACAGATGTTCCTACTTTGTGCTGACTTTTTGCAGCCCCTCATGAAGACCCGTTTATTATTTGGCCAATAACGATCTTTTCCAATAAAACAAAGCATTCCTGGTTCTTCAAACTTCTTCCAATCGCTTCAAGCGCAATACTCTGCTCTTGCTCTAATTGAAATGTTTATGTCCTGATGATTCCCCATAAAATACTACGGGTTGAAATGCTGTTTAAAGTTCCAACAATTGGAAATAAATAGTTTTAGCAGTGTCACGGTGCCTGAACCCCTAGGATACAAGCAGTTTCACTAATTAAAGAAGTCAATTGAATGTTCCATTGTTGTCAGTTCTTTTGTATACATTATTGCACTTTTTTTTTGCCACCCGAGAACAGAGCACTTTTATGGAGCTGCAAATACAATATCTTATGAAGACCTATCAGTGGGGTCTCTTATTACTGTTGAATTGTTAGTGATCATTTTTCCATTTGTAACTGTTCCACACTGAACCTTTGTTGCACACACACAGCCCCCCATGCACACACACACTCGCGCACACACATGCACACACACACACACACACACACACACACACACGCACTATATTTTTGTATTTGTCAGTACCATCCACAACATCGCAAATAAAATCTCCAATTATACCTAAATAGTAGACCTACAACCTAGGAGTGACAATGAAGTTAAGGCATTTAGGGCCAGATGTAGGTAATCCACAAATACCGAATTCTTAATACCAAATTTTACCAATTCGGTATTAAGAAATCGGTATTTCTTATGTAGGTAATGAATCGGTAAAAAATACAGATTCCTTATTATTCCTTATTACCGAATCGGTAATACCGATTCGGTAATAAGGAATACCTACCCATTCATTCCTATGGGCTTGGAGGCCCATAGGAATGAATCTAAAGCCACTCTGCATTAGCGACACCCTGTTGCACCCCTGAAATGTGCCTGTGTGCACATGTGGCGCACATACATCCCCTAAGGGTATGGATGTGTGCCACATGGCAGTTAAAAAAAAAAATCAAAAGTGAATTTTTAAAGGAATTCGTTAATTACCACCAACTTGAAGTTGGTGGTAATTAACGAATTCTTAAAGCACATAAGCACTCTTTTATGTGCTTCCTACATTGCATTTACCGAATCGGTAAATACCGATTCGGTAAATACCGATTTATCACCTACATTAGGAATGGCTAAATACCAGTCGGTAACCCTGAAATTTACTGAATTTCGGGGTTACCGACCGGTATTTAGCCACCTACATCTAGCCCATAGTTATCCACAGAGGGACTATAGGCACAATATTGAATGAAGAGAAATATAAATATTGAAAAGAAGAAAAATATGCACAGGGAATTAAAGTAAACATTTCACTTCTAAGATAAAGTTTATAAAAATGCCAAAATGATAATTTAATTACTGGGTGACAAGCTAGGAATAAATGATAGGGCATTTTTTTAGACTTAAGGAGTCTTTGGGGTCCGTTGGATGGACTGTGTCAACCCACTGAGCAAGGTTGTCTTTTTAATGCATGTGGGAGACAAGCCGGTTCTTCACAGCTACCAATGAGTGATGTGACATCGTCTTCATGATGTAAGATATTAAAATACATCAATTGATACATGTTTATTAAGTGCTGGGAAAAATAGAATGCTTATTTGTTGTCATGCTAGATGAAGCTTTGTTTTTCAAAATCTATCCATATTTCACGGAATGAGGGGGTCATTAAATGCATATTTTATGGCAGATATGGTTTGCCTTGGAAGTTTGAGAATCCTCTGAACATGTATGCAGGGGCGTAGCTTTGGGGGTGGTGTTTGGGATGTTACACCGTCCCACCCCCAATAAATCTATTTTCTGATAGATAGTTGGGTACAGGTCGTCTCAGTCACATGCTGATGTGTCTGTCAGATTTCACCAGGAATGTTGACATACATACAGACAAAAACACACGCACACTCTCTCTCTCTCTGTTTTGAAAGTCTTAAAAAATGTTGGGTACTTTACAGAATAATGTGTTTTTCTTCACTCCATACTCCTATCAATCTGCATTGCTCTCCGTTTCCACTGCCCCTTAAGCCCATTTTATGTGCCCTGCTTGTTGGATAATGTATTTTAACAGTAAATGCCTGCATCATTGCTGGAAAATCTGAAGCTCACGTCCCCCAATCTTACTTACCAAGCTACGACCCTGCATGTACTATGTGGTTCTTCCCTGCCTTCTCTCCAAACTCTTCACACCATGGTCACAGATTTACTAACCCACCAGAATGGGGAGCTGGAAAGGATCACCCCCAGATTTCGTGGGGGTGTAGGGAAAATGTTCAGATGCACAGAAGCATCCATTCCCTCTGTATGGAGTTGTCTACTGTGCAGAACTCTGCATAGGGGAAAAGGATCCCTTAGAATAAGAAACATGACGTGTCTATTACTTTGCTTGTAAAACTGCGCCTGGTGCAGCTTTCTGGATGTAGTACTTGGAAGGCTTGAGAATAGGTGCAAAATGGAAAAGTACCCTCTGACAATGGTGCAAATCTTGACCTGCATTTTTACATTCTTTTTTCGTGAATTGGGCCCATAACGTTCCTTAGGACTTCTCTGCATATCTTGATTCGCACAAGTAATATTGCTAGTGAGACCTTTTAAGGAATCAGTCAGCTTTGTTGATGTTCAGCACTCAACTAGATAGCGCAAACAATAACCGTTCTATCTTCAGTATATCTTCTCCTTCTAATATTTGCATATTTACTTGATATGTCTTCTGTATTGTAATTATGTGTAGACGTTTGTAACTGTTTACCCCTACATGTATTTCTATTTACAGATGAGGAAAGTGTTAATGAATCAAATTTTAAAAAGTAAACACAGAATTAATTTAGAGGACATGGTGAATGAATATGACAAATGCACTTCAGCAAGGTAAGTTTCAAAAGAAAGAAATTTAAATATGATGTTGACAGTGAGGGAGGCTGACAATGCCAAGTCTAGCTAACATTACACGCTCGTCCTTCTTTTTGTCACAATATGTTGTGTGTGGGGCGAGTCGATTTACAAGAGAAAAATACAAAGCTAGTCTGCTACAAAAGACGATATTGGGCTTGTATTACTTAGGTTTTTCTGTGCCATAAGAAAGTTTTAAAATTGTCTTACACAGGAACTATTACTCTGATTCAAGAAGGGTTTCTCCTGGTTTGAGAAAAAATTACGACTGACGGAAGACAACGGCAAGACTGAGCTTTCCTGATTCAGGGCCTAATTGTGATGTTTCTGGCAATCCCGATTTGTCTGGTAACAGTCAGTTCGAGAAGGGGGAGGCTTTTCATACTCAGATGGGTATCAAGAGTGTGTGTTAGTGTGCTGTCTCCATTTATGGGACCCACGACTTACTGTGGACCACCTGGTAACCGTACCGCCTGTGATGTCGGAACTCTCCCCAGCACTAAGGCCTAACTCGGGGTCTCGCAATAATTAACACGTCAGCCTCAGATACTGTATCGGGCCGGAAGCCACGAGCGACCTCCGCCCATTTATTTATACCCTCTGGCCACCTCTGGCCACGCCTGGCCAGAGGTCGATACAAAGTGTGCGGGCCGTTCCGGCCAGGGGTCTCGGGGTGGAAAGTCCAGGAAGACCGCTACACCGCCCACATCATGAATCCCTGTCAGCGTGGGGCCACCCTAGGAAGAACCTTGCGCTGCATTTCAAAAGTGATTGCATGAGTGCTCAGTCCTCTGGGTCTCTCTCCTTAGTAGATTCCAGCATAGCTTCATTAGCAGGACCAATTGCTGCCACAATGGCTTTCAACACCAAAGAGAAGGACTAAAACTGAGCATCTTGTAACTTTTGATGACATATTAGTTTATTACTCTTCTTCACATGATTCTTCTAATCCTCACAGAAAACAGAAGTGGATACCAGATCTTTCTCTGATGAGTCCATACTAAAGCTAAACTGAAGGTCCCTTCAATATCGTATTGAGATTTTAAGTCAAAACATTTTGACAGAAAAATCTTTCTCCAAGCTGTTTCAGTGAACAATGTTTAATCTAATAATAAGGAAACGATTTCTAAAAGATACTTACAACACATTCCTTATTTAAAAACATAACCAAGTATCAGACTGAATCTGTCTGCCTGAGGTCTACTGAAGGCACCAAAGAAGACAGTGACATCAGTTCCTGTGTGCCTCGCAGACAAGGAATCCGGAGCCACCAAATTTTTTCTCCATTTTTAATGTCCAATTTGTTTTTTGGAACTATGCCCTCTCCAAAGTCGTCAGCTGTAAGTTCTTTGGCAAAATAGAAGGCCGATTTCGGTCACTGACCTACACTCCGAGATCTCTCTCTGTCTGGGAAAAGGCAACGTAGTAGGTGCATGCAAACCTTTGTTGCCTTTTGGATGCCAAGGATATTGTAACATTCACCAATCACCGCCCCGGGGTGCTGATATGCCGCGGAACTGCACCCAATACAGGGGGGCCAGGGGCTATAGGGGCACCTAGCTGTGGAGGGGTGGCAGAGGCTATATAATAAACGGGTGAAGACTGCACGTGGTCTTTAGCTCACACCATGATCCTGTGTGAGTGTGTCTCATTGTTGCTGCAGCGCGACAAGGCCAGGCTTTGGGCGTAGGGTGAGGCCCCAGTACAGATATCAGAAAAAGGAAAGCAAAATTATTTCTGGCCTCTACGTTGGAGTTAGAATGTAAGTCTAAACCCAGAATTCAATCTCCAGAAAACAAAGATATGTAAAAGCTCAAGAAGTATAATAGGGACCCCTCTACATCCCGCTACAAATAAAAAGAAAAAAGAAGAGGTCCTAAGAGCGATCTGAATCCTCTGGAAAAATTCAAGCCTAAACAGGGGAGTTTTGCAAGTGCCTCGGCTGAATATGTTTCAACAAGACATATTAGACACTTTTGTCTTCTAGAGGCCCTCTAGCTTCCCCACCAGAGCTCCTGTGGTACTCTCATTGCCTTAACCTTGATGCAGTGGAGTTATCCATGGTCCAGAACTCGTCTGACTCAAGTTTTTATCTTCACCTGTGGTGCCAGTAACAACGGCCTTGCATAAAAGTCCACTATCCGCATCAATCACAACACTGCTGATGGTGCCGAAAACAACACAATTAATGTTGGCTGTGATGCCAGTGCTAAAACCAACAATTAAAACACCAGTCACTGATTTTATACTGAAATGTCCCATGAAAATGGACAGCTGACTACTGGACAGACACTGAGACAAGAGACATACCGTTTCATACATGCCAAGCATAGCCATGCCCAAACCTGACTACATTTCTAGATCAATTTATCTCAGGCTGGTATGTACTGGATTTCCCTGCACCCAAAGCAAATAAGTACAGCGTAACAAAAACCTGTTTCCTCCAGAGCATCATGAGGCAGACTTGTTTTTAGACTACCAAAATTCGAGTAGGCTCTACACTTCTCCAGAAGGGTTTTTCCCATTTAAGAAGGACATACCACCCTTTAGCAGATAGCTTTCACAAAGTTGAATCCAAATGCTGCAAAGACCCTATCACTGAACTTGGGTCAGCCATAATCTGACAATTTTGTGAAAATTGTTACTGAGACAGAATCAAAAGGGACAGTACTTTCATTTAGCAAAGCACTTTTGGTCACTGTCCAGAGAACATGGAAAAAACTTCAGTCACTGCTGCCAGTTTTGCAGCGATGGACAAGGAAGGATTATGCCAGCACCATTTCTTTCGCAACATCACACCAAATACCAAGAAAGTCTTGTCAATCATGCTTCATCATGATCCACATTCAACTGAGAATTATCTTTCCTCCTCCAAAACCTCAGCAGAAGGGGGCAAAAGACTAGAGGCAGTGAGTGGAAAGGGGTTGCATGAGTCTAGCTCCCATACCATGCCACGTATCGTGGCTAGAAATTCCCCTACACCGGAGGCTCCTAGCCATTTCTAGGCTTACAGAGCAAATATGCAAATCTATTATGCATGCCCTAGAAGTTGGAATGGAAGCTGTATACCAAACTAGGCAGACTGGTCTAGATAGAAGGTATCCCAGTATCTGATTTCTGAGGTGTGGTGTAATCGGGCATATGCCTGTATAGGTGTGATCCACTGGCTTCATAGCTACATTACTAGACAAACTGTTTAACATACAACACCTATTTGGCAGGAAAGCTGTAAACTCGATAGAAAACATCAGGTTGTGTTTGTTGCTCATGCGCTGGTTTTAGCTTCACTGGAGAAGAAATTTCACCAGCAGTTTCTGTGGTTACAGCTACTAGTTGTCAGGACTGAGCCTTTATTCCCTCGGTCGAGTCGTTCAGGGCCCATTTTCAATATTAAGCAGGGGTATTCATTCATTCACTCTCCCATTAAATGGAGTCAACTTGTAGCAAGGCAGTTCTAATCCTTTGATGAATTTAGACTTAACCTCCTCAGCCGATTTTCCACGATGGTGGGCACACTTAGTGGTAGGTTAGCGTTCTAGTGTTTTTTCCCTCGTATAGCAGAGAGCGGTTATCGTGCGTGCGCACCTGTTGCGCTTCGCACTTCAACCGTTATTTCAAGTGAGGAGCCCGTGGTTTGTTCCAGCGCTTCAGGTAATCTGGACAACACTTCAGCGGGGATTTACATCACTCGCATATAACTTCACCAGTGACAGCAATCATCCTGAGGTTGGTGTTCAGCTATATTTTTCCTGCAAAAATCTCAGGTATTTCTTTTGGAGCATAGTACTTTTCCCACGTTCTGGGATACGCTTGGTGCTCATTATTTTTTGGAACTCTATTTTCGTTCTGATATGGGAGCTGAATCTGCTTGAGCAACTCATTTAGCTTAATCCATAAATTCCACTCAGCTCGAGTTCATATAAGAATCCTGCTTGACATTTGCTGACAGTGGGAGACTTAATGTGTTAAGCGCTGTTCCTAATCTAATTCAAGGCAGCGCTAAGACTTTGCACAGAGACAGTTCACTATCTAAATGCTCAACTACTAATACAAAAGACTAACCACGAAGGTTGCTCAGAGACTGTTAATATCTACCAAGAGCATCTACAGAGGAGATACATGTAACTAGAAATATATAAATATATATATATATATATATATATATATATATATATATATATATATATATATATATATATATATATATATATATATATATATATATATATATATATATATATATTTGTACTTACCGGCAAATACAGCAACTAACCAACTGGACCTGCAAGAATTCCTGTAAAAAGAAAAAGACTTCTTAAGACCTTAGTTGCTACTACTTACTCTAACTACAATACACATCTACTACTATAGTCTACTTCTAACAAGAGAGAGGCAATTCCCCTGTATATTTCAGGTACAGTTATATTAGAACATAGATTAGAATTAAAAGTGTTAGAAGTTCTCAGGACTGTAGTAATATTTGCTTTGTGGTTACAGGTGCAGATATCAGTCCAGGGAATTACTCCCAGTGAAGGCACTGCAGTGGCAGTCTCTCTTTTCTTCCCATTCCCCTTTCCCCCTCGTTTCTGAGGTCAGAATTTCTGGCTTAGAGGCATAGGGGAGTTGGAAACTATTCATCTCAGACAGGGTTGTTCAGCCATTCAGCTCCTGTGGAGACTCAAGTTCTGGTACGTAAGTTTGACAGATTGACGTGCCAGTCAAACTCTACCTGGGCAGGATGGCTAAAGGTTTTGATGTCAAAGCTTTAGTGTCTATTTTAGAGGGGTTACAGAAGCAATTAAGTGAGACCAGGGAGGAGGTGAGAAAATCAAGTCAGGAAGCTGGGTTTCTTCGTCAAAGGATAGATGATCTTACTACTAGTTGCAACCCTAGCTTTAGGAAGCAAAAGTCCCTACCTTTCTCCCCCTCTCCTTCATCAACAGAATTAACTAACCAAGTGATCCATGCTATGTCCCCTACTATCCCACTAGCTCCTCCTGAAAGATTTCAGGGAGATCCACACAAAGCTCAGATCTTTCTTACACAGTGTTCTTTACACTTTTTATGTAAGCCAATTATATTCAAGGAGGATCAATCCAAGGTGGCTTTCATACAGTCTTACTTGAGCGGAGATGCTGCAGCTTGGTCCATGCCTCTAATAAATACCAACGATTCCATTCTTTACAATTTTGAGCAATTTAAGTTGGAGTTTCTACGAATTTTTGACCATAGAACCATCTCACAGACCACAGACAGTGAACTGTTAGACTTGAAACAGGGAAATCGGGAGCTGGTAGAATACTTAGCTCCATTTAACAAACTGACAGTAGAAACTAACTGGCTGGAGGCTAAGAGGGCAGCTATTTTTTACAGAGGGCTAAAGGATGAATTGAAAGATGGACTAGCCCAGATCCCAAGGAGACCAACTGAATTATCAGAATTAATCGACTTGGTTTTTCAAATTGATCAACGCCAATTTGAAAGAAGAAATGATCGTCGGAAGGAAGTTCGGCATATCCCACCCCATTTTGATAGGAACAAAACCGAAGTTGCTAAGATAAATGAAGTTGGTTCGAGTGAGGAGCCCATGCAAATTGTCACAGTGCATGGTCCGCTGACCAAAGAAGAGAGAGAGAAGAGAAGGATTGGCAAGCTGTGTATGTATTGTGGTGGCTCGGGCCATTTCGTAAAAGAGTGTCCCAAGAAACCCAAGAGCAATGCATGGGTAAAAGACAGGCCCCACCAGTAGATGGAGTTGCTCTGGTGGGAGCTGCTGAGGAGACAACTCCAAACACTCAGCTTTTAGTGAATACCTTGCTATCATCAGCCCCTCACTTAATAATTTCCAGGCAGATTAAATTTCGAGATGTAGTAGTGGAGGAAGTTTCAGTCATGATTGATTCGGGTGCAACTGGAAATTTTTGTGGCATCAAATTTGCTAAGACTCTTGGAATTCATTTTGTCAAAAAGGAAAAACCGGAACCACTTAAAGCGGTAGATGGCACCACTTCTGCTCCCATTACTTATGACACTGAAGAGATTATGTTGATTGGGCCGGGTAAACATCGAAGGTTTTTACACTTTAATCTTATAGATGCCCCCCAATTTCAGTTGATTTTAGGATTGCCATGGCTTACCGAGCACAATCCGAAGATCGATTGGGGCAAGAGAACTATCGAATTGAACTCAGAATTTTGCTTGAAACATTGTTTTGACTCCTGTACCATTGATCCAGAGTCATCTTCATCATCTTGTCTGGCAGAGCAGATGCGGATTATATGTACAGTGGAAGTCCAAAGTATTCCAGAAGAGTATCGAGACTTGGTTCCAGTCTTTGAGGAGAAGGAGGCTCAGGAACTACCCCTGCACAGCGAGTACGACTGAAAGATTGAACTCGAACCTGAAGCATCCTTGCCCTGTAGCCGCATCTACACTCTAACGGAGGCAGAGAATAAGCACTTAAAGGAATATTTGGATCAATATCTTGCCAACGGTTCTATTCGACCTTCACAGTCCCCGGTCTCGTCTCCACTATGTTTTTTTCCAAAGAAAGAAGGAAAACTGAGAACATGTATTGATTATCGAGCCTTGAATCAAGTTGCCAAGAAGAATCATTACCTATTACCTTCAATATTTGAACTTCTGGATCAGGTCAAAGAAGCCCATATCTATACAAAATTGGACGTGAGGGGGGGCCTATCATTTAGTATGCATGGCTGAAGGTGATGAGTAGAAAATGGCGTTTCGGACTTGATTTGGTCTGTTCGAGTACCAGGTTATGCCTTTTGGCCTATGCAATGCCCCGGCTGCTTTCCAGCATTTTGTAAACGATATTTTGCTAGAATTTCTGGATCGCTTTGCTGTGGTCAACATTGATGATATACTCATTTTTTCTGAAAACTTGGAAGAACATGTCCGGCATGTACGTGCAATTTTGGAACACTTGTTAGTGAATCAACTGTACATTAAGTTGGAAAAGTGTTTATTTCAATCTAATAGAGCTGAGTTTTTTGGCTTCATTCTTTCTCCGGAAGGAGTGTCAATGGATGACTCTAAAGTGAGAGCAATAAAAGATTGGCCTACTCCACGAACAGTCAAGGAAATACAAAGTTTTCTTGGTTTTGCCAATTTTTACAGGCGTTTCGTTCAGAACTTTTCAGAGAAGGTTAGTTCAATCACTCGATTGCTTAGGAAGAAAGAAATATTTGTCTGGAGTAAAGAAACTGAAGATGCGTTCCAGCTACTGAAAGAAACCTTCATCACAGCACCTTTATTGCAGCATCCAAATTTAGGAGAACCTTTTTATGTAGAAGCTGATGCTTCCAATTTGACGATTTGAGGAATTTTGTCTCAAAAGCACAAATAAACTGCCCAGCTTCATCTGGTGGCTTATCGCTCCCTTAAATTGTCAGCTGCAGAAGTCAATTACTCAATTGCAGATAAGGAGCTGTTAGCAGTAAAAGATGCGTTCCAAGAATGGAGGCATTATTTACTTGGTGCGAGACATGAATTAACAGTCTTTACAGATCATCGTAACTTGCAGTTGCTGAAGTCAGCAAGAACTCTTACCTCAAGACAGGTTAGGTGGTCACACTTTTTTGCTGATTATAACTTCGTCTTAACCTACAAGCCTGGCTCAGTAAATGGAAAAGTTGACGCTCTATCCCATTTGAATACTGGAGAAGGAAAAGAAATGGTGAAAGAAGGTCACATCATTCCAGAAAAAAAATTGTGGGAACTACAGTGTATGCTGAATTGGAAGACAAGATAAGAGAAAATGTCCCCAAGACTGAGTTAGTTGGTTGGGACCAGGAAGGGCCGGAAAGAGAGATCAAGGATGGAAAGCCTTTTTATCAAGGGAAACCTTTTGTACCCAATGACGACTTGAGGAGGGAGGTCATTCAATTGTTTCATGACAATCCATTGGCTGGTCACAAAGGAGTTAAAAAGACTTTGGAACTATTGAAACAATCATTTTGGTGGCCAGGCATGGAAGCTCAGGTGAGACAGTATGTTGCTTCTTGTGAGCAGTGTGTAAAAGAGAAGGTAATTAGGCAGGCACCACAAGGACTCTTCCTGCCTCTACCGGTAGCCCCTTATCCATGACATACAGTTTCCATGGATTTTTTTGTTGATTTCCCTTCCAGTCAGGGCTATTCAGCAATCTGGGTGGTGGTTGATCATTTTTCTAAGATGAGCCATTTTATTCCATTAGAAGCCCTTCCTAATGCTGCTCAATTGGCTACCTTGTTCACTCAACATATTGTAAAACTTCATGGAATTCCAAAGATTGTGATTTCTGATTGGGGACCGCAATTAACGTCTCGATTTTGGAAATCTTTCTTACAAAGGTTAGGAGTCGATTCTCGTTTGTCCACCAGTTTTCATCCGAGACGGATTGACAGACTGAGAGAGTGAATCAAGATCTAGAGCAGTATTTGCATCTGTATTTAATGGATCAAGAGGGGGATTGGCCTACATTGCTTTGGACTGCAGAATTTGCCTATAACAATTCAGTACATTCCTCCACAGGCTATTCTCCATTCTGTTTGAATTCAGGTAGACACCCTAACATGTTAATTGGCAAGGTTGAAAGCAATGTCCTAGCTGTAGAGGAGGTCATTCATGATTTGCAGAAGACTTAGCAGATAGCTGCCAAAAATCTAGTAAAGGCTAAAGAGCCTTATAAGAAACAGGCAGACAAAGGAAGAAGAGAAAATCCAGTTTTTGAGTCTGGAGATCAGGTTTGGATCCCCACTCAAAATATGCGATTGAGGGGAAACAGAAAGTTTCAACCTCGATTTCTAGGCCCCTATTCTGTAGATAGAATGGTGAACCCTGTCAGTGTTAAGGTTAGACTTCCTAGTAAGTTTATGCTGCATCCTGTTTTTCATGTCTCTCGGATCTAAAGAAATCCCCCAGATCTAAGAAAGGTTGTGGCTCCAACTCCAGTTCAGGTGCAATCTGAAGAAGAATTTGAGGTTAAAAGAATTATTGATTCAAAGGTCAGGAGAGGGAGATTATTCTATTTGGTTGACTGGAAAGGTTTTAGTCCAGGGGAAAGATCCTGGAAGCCCAGTACCAATGTTCATGCCCCTAGGTTGGTTAAGGAATTTCACAAAACCCATCCACAGAAGCCCAAAGAGGTTGAAGAGGGGGCTTTGGTGGGGGGTACTGTCAGGACTGAGCCTTTATTCCCTAGGTCGAATTGTTCTGGACCCATTTTCAGGATTAAGCAGGGGTATTCATTCATTCACTCTCCCATCAAATGGAGTCAAATTGTAGCAGGGCAGTTCTAATCCTTTGATGAATTGAGACTTAACCCCCTCAGCCGATTTTCCACGATGGTGGGCACACTTAGTGGTAGGTTAGCGTTCTAGTGTTTTTTCCCTCGTATAGCAGAGAGCGGTTATCGTGCACTCGCACCTGTTGCGCTTCTCACTTCAACCGTTATTTCAAGTGAGAAGCCCGTGTTTTGTTCCAGCTTTTCAGGTAATCTGGAAAGCACTTCAGCGGGGATTTATATCGCTCACATAGAACTTCGCCAGTGACAGCAATCATCCTGAGGTCGGTGTTCAGCTATATTTTTCCTGCAAAAATCTCAGTTATTTCTTTTGGAGCATAGTACTTTTCCCACGTTCTGGGATACGCTTGGTGCTCATTATTTTTTGGAACTCTCTATTTTCGTTCTGATATGGGAGCTGAATCTGCTTGAGCAACTCATTTAGCTTAATCCATAAATTCCACTCAGCTCCAGTTCATATAAGAATCCTGCTTGACATTTGCTGACAGTGGGAGACTTAATGTGTTAAGCGCTGTTCCTAATCTAATTCAAGGCAGCGCTAAGACTTTGCACAGAGACAGTTCACTATCTAAATGCTCAACTACTAATACAAAAGACTAACCACGAAGGTTGCTCAGAGACTGTTAATATCTACCAAGAGCATCTACAGAGGAGATACATGTAACTAGAAATATATATATATTTGTACTTACCGACAAATACAGCAACTAACCAACTGGACCTGCAAGAATTCCTGTAAAAAGAAAAAGACTTCTTAAGACCTTATTTACTACTACTTACTCTAACTACAATACACATCTACTACTATAGACTACTTCTAACAAGAGAGAGGCAATGCCACTGTATATTTCAGGTACAGTTATATTAGAACATAGATTAGAATTAAAGGTGTTAGAAGTTCTCAGTACTGTAGTAATATTTGCTTTGTGGTTACAGGTGCAGATATCAGTCCAGGGAATTACTCCTAGTGAAGGCACCGCAGTGACAGTCTCTCTTTTCTTCCCATTCCCCTTTTTCCCTCGTTTCTGAGGTCAGAATTGTTTCTGGCATAGAGGCGTAGGGGAGTTGGGAACTTTTAATCTCAGACAGGGTCGTTCAGCCATTCAGCTCCTGTGGAGACTCAAGTTCTGGTACGTAAGTTTGACACTAGTTCAACAGGCCAAAACATCAAGCCCTTCTTCCTTCTCAGCAATCATTTTGCCCCTAGAGAGTAAGAGTTGCAGGCAGATCAACCATAATACCTCAATTACAGATTGGTGAAAAAGTGCTGTCATTAGGGGTGGGTGTAACTCGTGTAATTCTGAGTGGAGTAATCAAGCTAAATTATCGAAGAATTGTGCAAGATTACACGAGAAGAGTAATTTTGTGTTTAGCGCTATATCATTGTTCAAAAATGCCAGTTTGGATGGAAGGGAGCATGTTAGCACCAAGAAACAGTGCTAATTGCAACAAAATTACTCTTCTTGCCTAATCTTGCGGAATTCTTAGGTGAGTAGCCTCTCTCTTAATGTGTGTTTGGGGTAGCATTTTTCACCAAGTTACTCTCAGCATATCGCACCATTTTTTTCAGCACAAAATGTGCCCTTGCATCCAAAATGGACCCATTGATGCATTTTGCACTAAGACATAGCACCAAATGAGGCTGAATACAAATAGCGAGTGGCAACATTCGCTAAATGTGGCCTTGTGCTAGGACTTTTTTCCCCCAATCACATAAGGAGGAGTAATCGCCTAATTATCGGTAAATCCACGTCAAAGATTAACCTGGAGTTACCAAACTTAATCTGATTACTCTTGCCTAGTTGAAATTATGCCTGGGCCTAGCTCTGATACCCAAGTTGGTAGAAGAGTGGCAGCATTTTACCAAAATTGGATAAGGATAACTCGGGACAAGTGGGCCTCATAGAAACATTGGTCAGGATTCTTCCTCCTTGTTAAATAAACCTCCACATGCCAAAATAGACCAGAGTTATCATAAATGGAGAACACCTTCAATTTGCAGGTCTCACATTTGTCTTCCCTTGAGCCTCAAGAATTTTAACAAAGATAATGTTCATGGTGGCAGATGTATGTCATTGGTAGATACATGTATACTAATATCTTGATGATTGACTCCTAAATGTGCCTCACATCAGAGAGATTTGAAGCATTTGCATCAACCTTTCGCCGCCACAGACAACATCAGGATCCTGCTGGACAATGGCGAGACGGCGGCCCTCATCCTCCTGGACCTCTCCGCCGCCTTCGACACTGTCTGCCACCACACACTATGCACACGCCTCCACGACGCAGGGATCCGAGACAAGGCCCTGGATTGGACCACCTCCTTCCTTTCTGGCAGAACCCAGAGCGTCCGCCTCCCCCCATTCCGATCTGAAGCCTCCGAGATCATCTGCGGCGTACCCCAGGGATCTTCCCTTAGCCCGACACTGTTCAACATCTACATGGCTCCAATCGCACTCATCGCCCGACAGCACAACCTCAACATAATCTCCTATGCCGACGACACTCAACTGATCCTCTCCCTCACCAAGGACCCCCTCACCGTCAAATCCAACCTCCATGAAGGAATGAAAGCTGTCGCTGACTGGAAGAAGTGCAGCTGACTTAAGCTGAACACAGACAAGATGGAGATCCTCATCCTCGGCTCCAACCCATCAGCCTGGGACGACTCCTGGTGGCCCTTGTCACTAGGGGCACCCCCAACACCAACCGACCACGCACGCAACCTGGGAGTCATCCTCGACTCAACGCTCACCATGACCACACAAGTCAACGCAGTTTCCTCCTCCTGCTTCAACACCCTCCGCATGTCCGCAAGATCTAAAGGTGGATCCCGACAGACACGAGAAGAACTGTCACCCAGGCCCTCGTCAGCAGCAGACTCGACTACGGAAACGCCCTCCACGCAGGAGCCCCGACCAAGCTCATCAAACGACTGTAAAGAATCCAAAACGCCTCTGCACGCCTGACCCTCGACATTCCACGCCACAGCCACATCACCCCCCACCTGTAAAACCTGCACTGGCTCCCCGTCAACAAGAGAATCTCCTTTAAACTCCTGATCCACGCACACAAGGCACTTCACAAGACTGGCCCAGCCTACCTCAACAGTCGACTCTCCTTCTACGTTCCCAACCGTAACCTCCACTTCACCGACCTCTCCCTGGCCACCGTCCCGCGCATCCGGAGAACCACCACCGGAGGCAGATCCTTCTCCCACCGCGCTGCCAACCTTCCCCTCAACCTAAGACAGACCCAAGACCTGCTGACCTTCAGGAGACGACTCAAGACCTGGCTATTCGACCAGTAGCGGCAACCCCCCCCCTCCTCTCCCTCAGCGCCTTGAGACCCTCGCGGGTAAGTAGTGCGCTTTTCAAATCTTGTGATTGATTGATTGAACCTTTGATGTCTTATGCTTATTTATTATAAGCCTTTATTGTTGCTCCGCCATGGGCTGCAACTATGGAGCCATTACTAGATCTAGAAAACTTTCCAAAGCAAGGTTTTTTGGCAAGTAGTGGCAGAGTGCTCAGCAATTGGTGGGAAAATCCCCCTGACAGACCTTTGCTTCATATCCAGTATTTTGGAGAGTTCATGGTGCTTTTTTGTTTGGATTTGAACTCCATTCAGATGCCCAATGTCATTGGGACGTCTTTGGTCTCTTTTGGAGTGGAAGTGTCATACCAACCTCTTTGGGCTTTGTGCGATTTGCCTGGTCCCCAAGGTTTTTTGCCCTCAATCTGCAGTTGGTTGGTTCTGATCCTAACAGACAACATGATCAATCAATATGGTGCATCAACAAGCAGGATGGTGTGGACTATCATCCCCTGTATCTGTACTCACTAACGGTATGCTTTTGGGCTGAGACTCATAATGTCTGGCTGGTTGAGTACCATCTGCAGGACTTCCGTAATTTGTGGGCTGATGAGTCTGCAACGTCTTGCTGACCATGAGTCGTATCTTCACCAAAAAGTTATTCAATCAATATTGCTCTTATGGGGCACTACTTCAGTGGGTCTTTTTGCAACTTCTGAGAACAAGCACTGGTCTCGGGTCTGTACCCTGCAGCTTCCGTTGCAAGGACACCTGAGGGATGCATTCAATGGGTGGTGGCACTTCCATCTCCATAACATATTTCCTCCCATCTCTCTGATTCCTCTGGTTCTGAGCATGCTGTGTCAGAAACATGCACAGATGATCTTAATTTCATCGGACTGGCCACGGAGGGTGTGGAAGTCAGATCTACTTTCCCCGTTTCTGCCCACTTCCACTTCTGCTCAGGGCGGACCTCGTCTAACAGTGGGGGGGCCAAGTTCTGCACCAAACTTCCAAAGCATTGATATTCATGCCTGGAGATTGACAGAGGAAACTTGAGCTCTTTTAACCAGCCTGCAGAAGTTGTGGACATCAGTTTGTCAGCTCTCCGCCCATCTATAAAGTTTGTCTATTCGTGTTGAAGGTCCAAATTCATTGCTTTGTGTGCCAAAAAGGACAGGTTGATCCTGTCAAGACTTGTTTATCAGAAATGTTGTGCTGTGTGGGGAAACAGCCATCCCATCACATGCGTTACAACACAGGCTATTACAATGCCGTCATTACAATGACCGTATTGTTACATCGCAGTACCATTACAACGCAAGTTGTTACAACGACTTGCTCTATGGGGCGCTCTAAACTAAGGACTAGTATCATTTACTATTCCAACACCTTCCCTACTGTTGCACACACTGGAGTTGGAATAGTAAATGATACTATTCCTAAGTCCAGCACACCCCCTAGAGCAAGTCATTGTAACGACTTGCGTTGTAATGGTACTGTGATGTAACAACGCAGTCGTTGTAACGACAGCATTGTAATCGCATGCGTTGTAAACAGATGCCATGTAAAGGGCTATATTCGCTGTGTCCTGTCTCTTGCCAGACAAGGCTTTACAGTGGGCACTGTGAAAGGTTATTTATTGGCCCTCTTGGCCTTTCATTGTTTACCAGATTAACCATCATTATTTAAGTTTCCTGGTATGAGATTTACGAAGGAGTTGACCCATTCTTTTTACCTTTCCCCATTCATTACACCACAGTGGAAAGTTAATTTGGCGCTCGCTTTACTGATGTGTTTGTGCTTTTAGCCCATGCACAGTTGCCCCTTGTGGCTGCTCACTCTGAAAATTGTCTTTCTGATTGCCATTACTTTGCTTGGTATGTCAGTTAGCTGCAGGCACTGTCTGTACAGCCACCCTTCACTTTTCCTGGACAATCTGGTCCTGCAGACAAAGGTAATTAACACAACAGATAGCAGTTACAGTAATTGGTTCAATATGCTAGTAGCTTGGCCCTAAAAAGAAATGGGCCACACTACCTAACAGGAGGGAAGTACCTTTCTTATCAGCCATTTTGAGCCCAAGTATTTAGCATCAGTGCAAGCATACAATGTGCAGGGATCTGTTCTTAGTATTCGAAGAGCAGTACAATGACTGCATGTACCCAGCTGCCTGCAAATGTGTGATATCCAGGTGGATTGTTGGCGAGCATATACGGGACAAGAAGTTTCCTTCAGAGAGTTGCAAACTAGGGTTGATTGGTGATTCCATTAACGCCTATTTGCAAGTGAAAGATTTCAAAGGTAGTGAATCAACTCTAAATTTAAAGTACAACTTCCTGTCATGTGGGACAGTGATAAGGTCCCAGAACTGCTTAAATACACAGGTAGTCTTGAAGTCAAGACGTTCCCCTGACAGATGCACAAGCAGCTTTTGTGTCTCGATTTGCATTTTTCCTGACCAATACTTTTTTTTAAGAGTCTCTTTGGTGGGGGTTATGGTCACTGGACAGAGGCTCCCAAAGGTTCAATAAAGCCAAAGGAAATCAAGAGCTTTTTGATATCCGAGAGTCAGATAATTTTATTAAATCTGTCTGTCTTAATAAATATCCTGCAAGGCAGCAGCACAGTGAGCAACCTCGGGGGTGGACCAAATTCCCCTCCAGAACAACAAAGGGCGCAGCCTGGCTTTACATTCATTCTTTTTCATGCCCATGTCCAATGTCAGAGGATAAAGAGGGGTGCTAAGTGGTAGTGAAGCTAAAGATCTTAAAAATCTATTCTCAAATCTCATTAGTTTGCTAATGCTAGTAAATCCCCAAAGTTCCGCTCCATAAAGGGCAGATCCCAGAGCTTTAGCTTCATAGATCTAAAGATCAAGCGCTATGGGTTTACTAAAGGATGCCCAATGCTCTTGAGAAAACCTACAATCTGCATGTGCTTAATTATCGCCTTACTGACATGTGACTTCCAATAGTCATGCTGGAATAAAGTTTTATGCCCAGATAATCAAATGAGTCAACCTTCTCAAGTGGAATACCCCTAAACCTAGTCTCCCTTTGTATGTTTTATGCTGATTAAATGCCATACATTTTGTTTTTGCTGCAGTAATCTTCAAACCTCGGTCGTCGCAAAACTCATCAAAACAATTCAAGAGTTTTTGAAGGTCACTTGGGGTTTTGGAGATCAATAAAGTGTCATCTGCAAAAAGGAGAATATAAGTTTTAACTTTAGCTACCGAAGGGCATCAGTAGGATTCTGGGACAGAAAGTGGATGATGTCATTTAGGTGCAATGAAAACAATGTGGGGCCCAGGACACTGCTCGGACAGACACCTTTAGAAGCGGGGATCCTTTCAGTCAACTGGCCCTGCGCTCCACATCAAATTTGTACATATTTGTTAATGGCAAACGTGTGACCAGGGGCAAAATGTTGGGCGGCACGCCCATGTCTCAAAGAACTTGCCAGAGCCTGGGTTGGGAGACCACATCAAAGGCGGATTTTAGATCGACAAATACAACATAAAGGTCGCCTCTGGCAATCAATACTGTCGTCCAGTATATTAGTATGAAGTGAAATACGTGGTCGACTGTAGAGTATTTTCTCTGAAACCCAGCTTGGAAGGGCTTATTATGTCATTCTCAGTGATCCAGTCATGGATCTTAGATAATAGGAGCAAACTGAAAACCTTTTGGACACAATCTGTTCGGCTGATATGTCTATAAATGACTGGTAAGTTTCTATCCCTTTTTAGGTTGAGCTACAGTGTGCATGCGCTGTCTGCAAGACCTGCTGTAATCAATAATACCACTCTTTTCCCGCCTGCTGCTTACCATTGGTTCACTCCAGTGTAGCTTTATTTGCTGCCTCCAAACTCGTTTGCATTGCCGATATGTCACTTCCATTTAAGGCTGAGGCGCATTACACTTTAATTTTAAAAAGTACACGCAGGAACTTGCTCTTGATTTGTTTTATGCTATATAATAGTAAAACAAGTTCATTTCTGTACGTGCTTCAAACGTACACATTTTACGCCCTCGTGTTTATAACTGAAACATATTTGTTATGTGGATTTGCGGTTACACCTGCCAAAGAGCATACTGTCCACCTCTTTTAGTTTAAAGTTCATCGGAACAATATTGAGATGTTTTCAGTGTATGCCATCTTTTTCTTTCTCTCTCGTGTCTAGTTACGTTTTATGTGTCGACTAATTACGCCTTTACAGTTTCTGTAGTGATGTAATGTAACACCACGCATTGTTTTTTTTTTCCTTTTTGCCGGACACTTGTTTCTCAGTGATGGAAAAATTTCAGCAGTTAAGTAGATTTTTCTTTAAACATAGCACGTTAGGTCACATTTCTATCATCACAGATTTGAAAGTAGTTTGTTATTCCTTTCTCTAACTAACTTCTCTGGCCCTAAAGCGTATTGCTGCACTACCATTTTTTCACAGAAGTTTTTGGTTTGCACGTGCCTCCATACCTGCCCGTGGAAGTAGTGTTCAATGTGACGATTTGAACCATTTGTATTCTCAGCAGCAAGGAACTGCAAGATACCTTACAGATTCATTAAGCTAGCTGACAACATAATCACAAATGAAAGTAGTAAATTATCAACATTATAATCACAAAATAGGAAGATAGCAAATTCTCTGGCGTACTCAAATAATGCCACATGTTCCAACAGCACTTCTCGCTGGCACACATACTCTCCCCCGCCCCTCTCTCCCCCTCCTCCATCTTGACTCAAGGAACACAGACAAAGCACAAAACAGGCCCTTTATTTAACTTCTAAATTTCTATGCAAAACTAGAATTTATTTCTCAACTATAACTATAAACATAATCCATGCTTGCAATGGAGTCGCTGTTTACATAACACATATTTTATCTTATCTTGCATTCCATTATATTATGTGCCCTTTTACAGATGCTGTCTTTCTATAGTTTTAGGTCGAACTTTCATCGGTGCGCGTTCAGCTTCAGCAGCCTGTAGCTGCTTGCATTTTATTACAGCATTATGTGCAGCTCTCAGCCCTATCTCTTCACCATGCTACATAATCCCACTACACAAATATATTCCACACCACAAAATTCCACCATACACAATTGCACAACAAACTATTCCAATACAACCCTCGTACTTCCACTCCAATCTGCATACACCCACTACACTCCAAACCAAAACACATATGTAAAATACATTGCAATTTACAACACAAATAGCTCTAGCTCTAGCAAATGTGAAACTGATTGCATTGCAAATGCTTGTTATAGACTGGTATCACTTCCGCACCCTTCCATGAGTCTATGAGTCCAGGATGGGAGCTCCCTTTGCAGTAGCATTTGCAAGGCAAGTATGTAAGTATGTATTTTGTCCAAGCGTCTATGTCATGCATGAAAATATCAACTGGTACACTATCATGCCCAGAGCCCTGCCACTCGTGAAAGCATTCAAAGAGGCCTTAATATCAGTTAGATCAATGTATGGAATTGCATGACTCGAGGTTCCCATTACCAGACACAACCCCTTTATGAGGATAGTGAGTCCTAAATTCTTGAACAAATCTCTTGGTGGTACATGAATTGCAGGTTCAGGCGCAGAAGTGTTACCACCCCAGGTGACCAAAATTTGGTGGAATCTTTGGCTGTGCATGCTTCCTGAACACGCTTTGTAGCGCTTGAGCCAGGTGACGGTAATTTCAGGTACCACCTCCCGAGGCCCTGAGCAAGCTGGAATGTGGAGTCCTGAATGGTAACGGGCCACTGAACCCATGCAGCGGGAGATGCCAACCGCGCTATGTAGCCCTTGAGCAATGTGACAGTAATTTCAGGGACTGGCTGCTGGGGCCATGAGCAAGCTGGGACGTGGAGTCCTGAATAGTAATGGTGCAGCTAAACCTGCGCTGTGGGAGAAGCCGACCAGGCTATGTAGCTCTTGAGCCAGGGGTCTGTAATTTCAGGGCCCTGAGCAAGCTGGAAAGTGAAGATCAATAGCTGCTCCTCCATTTTGTAAGCAAATCTCCCTGATTTTACTCAAAGCTGTGCTTCTTACATTGTTAACATGTGACTTGCAGCTTAATTTACCATTAGTAGTGACCCCAGAGTAAGCGTAAGATGGAATGTCTTCTTTTTTCCACCTGTGACCTAGTTCATTCTTGTCATTGTTCAGCCAAAGTGCATTAATTTTGTTTTCCCATCGTTAATTTTCAAGTTGGTCAATGTATTGTACTCTTCCAGGTGTACTCTTCCAGGTGACCCTACTCTCTTGGCCACAATGCTCTTACTCCTTGTGGAGTTACAAGACAAAGCTGATCGGGAAGTAACATTTTTAGGTAAATATTAGCTGGGGCGCAGAGATGGTGAGGGCGATAGGCCGTGACATACTTTAGCCATGTTCGTTAAGCCTACGTGGGCTGCCAATCATGTCTTTGGTCTGGATACAACTCATGGGCATTCTGTATATGCTCCTAAAGAGCATATAAAAAAAAGGCATCACAATCTCAAAGGGTGAGGCTTCTCCTCAGGGTTTTCCCTCAGTCTCTCTTCTCCTTGCTTCAATCTTCAATTAACGTGGTCAAGATGATGCTCCCTCGGAGTCTCTCAAAAAGAGATGACAGAAGCGGTAAGTATAATGCCCCTACTGCGGAGCTTGAGTTCCTGTCACCACACCCGCAGTGTAAGAAGATGGAGGTATAGTAATATAGTATTTGTTTCAAGTAGGAAAAAGGAGTAGTTGTCCTATAAAGCTTCCTCAGTTCGGCTCTATCCCTTGTCTTTAGGGAACAGGACGTCTCACTGTATGACTTCAAGTAAGTAAAGCAAGGCAGCAAGACAATCAATATAAAGCATGCAAGGCTCTCACAGGCCGTCTCCCCCTGGAAACCAATACAACCAAGGAGGGAAAACACAATAATTCAGCATATGCCTGTAGAGCTTTCACAGGTCTTCCTCCCCATGTAAAGTAATGTGCTCATTCAAGAAAGAAAACCAAGCATTATAACATATGCATGCAGGGCTTTCACCACGTGATCCTAAGGTTTTGTCCAGCCCCCTCTCATGGCGGTGCCCCCTCGTACCCCTTCTTTACTTGGGTGCTAGCTCCTTTACTTCCCTCCTTCCTGCCCGAGTCACCTACATCGTCTGCCGCAACTCTCTTGAGTTGCGGCGGCTTAAAGGTGACTTCCGGAGGCATCCACCAGTCCTCGCAACAGTCGTCAGCTTTACCGGTCTCTTCCTCCTTCCTTTCTGCATCCACTGGGCTCACCCGGTCCTTCAGCGTGTAGTCTTCGTTCTTCTCCCCGGCCGTGCTCTTCCACAATTCTGCATCTTCCTGGTTCTCTCTCTCTTCTTCCTTGAATTCCGCCCCCTTACATGGCGACCGCTTCTCCTCTTCTGTCCTCCTTCTGGATTCCCATTCATTCGCTGGCCGCAAGGAATGTCCTTCTCCCTGTGAGGAGGAGGGGGTTTACGTGGTCAACTCTTTCCTTCCCCAGGGATTCCCTCGGACATCAGGAAACGGAAAGCCACGGGTTGTGTCTGGTGAGTCACCGTCCTTGATCCGTTTCTCCCCCTCACATACCCCTTCCCTAACTTTCTTTCCAGCAAGAAATGGATCAAGGGGGTATCTGGAAAGATAGTCTGCATTGGTTTGGTCTTTACCCTTGCGGTGAAGGTGGTAAATCGAAAGGGGTGTAGGGCTAGGAACCATCTCATAGCTCTATCATTGTGTCCCTTATTCTTTGCAAGCCATTCCAATGGGGGCATGATCGGTTAATAGGACAAACTCCCAACCTTCTAAGTAGGACCTATAGAGTCAATGGCCCATGTTATTGCTAATGCTTCTTTCTCGATTACGGCATATCTCTTTCCGCGAGAGAACAATTCCCGACTGATGTACAAGATGGGCCTTTCCTGTCCTTGTGTGTCTGTCTGGGAGAGGATGGCACCCAACCCGTGTTCCCAGGCGTCTGTTTGCAGAATAAAGGGTTTGGTGTAGTTGGGACTAAGAAGGATGGGTTTTGAGGTTATAGGTCGTTTCAACTGATGGAAGGCTTGAAGAGCCAAAGGGGAAGGTTGTTTTAGTTCCTTCTCTATTTTTGCATCCTTCTTAAGGAGATTGGTTAGAGGATTGGCTATCAGGGTGAAATCAGGTACAAATCGTCAAAAGTATCCTAAAACGCCTAAGAAAGCCCTTAAGTCTCTTTTTGTTTGGAGAAAGGGTAGGTTGGTGATAGACTCTACTTTTTCTTCCTGTGGTTTTATTAGACCCTTTCCCAACAGGTCTTCTAAGTATTTCACTGACTTCACAGCTAATCTACTCTTAGAGGGATTGATGGTTAGGCCACTCTCTCTCAGGGTTTGGATAACTGTTCTCAAATGGTGTAGGTGTTGTTCCCAGGTAGTACTGTGGATTACTATATCATCTATATAGGCAACTGCAGAGGCAGCACAGGGCCCTAGTACGGTATTCATTAATTAATTGTTCTGCCCATGTTATACCAGTGGGAAAATGAGGCTCTTCTCTGAAGACCCTCATTAGGAGTGCTTGTACTGTCTCCGCCCGCACCACAAACCAAAGAACTGCATATATTGCAGAACATTTTCAGCAAAACCTCTCAAAGAACGAGAGGTAAGACTGTTATCATAGCTTCAAAAGAGAAAGGCATCTGAAACTCCAGACAATGAATATGATGAGCCATGCCCTCAGATGAAGGAGTCATTAAAAAGAGAGAAATCTGGTAAGGACTTACCTGAACCACCTAAAAAGACACACAAAAGGGCCAGCATTGAAAAAGGTGACTTCCTCAGCATCTCTGGGAATAATAGGTCAAAAGGTATCAGTATCAGAGCCTTCAACACCTTTTGAGAGGGCATTGGCTTCCGCTGACAACAGGATATCTGCCTGAGAAAAATCACGCAAGTTACTGATGAAACCGTCAATGAGACCGTCAACGGCATCGTCGATAATGAAGATGGTTACGCTCACGACAGCTATAGTTATGGTGTCTACGGCTTCATCATTGATAACTGTAGTATTGATGACGTCTTTGTAGATGTCAAGATTCTCGACGTCAGCTACCTCGTCGGTACAGAAAATAACCGTGCCGTCGTCGACATGATCGACGGACGCCCCAACGGGGGTTCCATTGATGCCACTTCCATGAAAGGTGACACTCCTGAAGCCCTTTCCCTCATCTACGGCACCGTCGTCGGAAAGAATCAAATAAAAAATCAGTAAGATCCATACCAATTGTTGACTACAATTGGGCTGATGAACTTAAGGTCAGGAATGACCCTGCTACAGTGGCAGCAGTAATTGCGATACTTAATAAAAAATATATGGCTCCTAAAAATTCCTCAGCCTGCCTGATTGGTCCCCTGAAACCAGATTCAGTTGTTATTCGGCCAGCACAAAGGAGATTGAAAAACCCAGCGACACCCTGTTCAACTCCTCTGGATAAGGAGGGTAGGAGTTCGGACAATATAGGGAAGCATTTATCTGCCATGGCGGCAATCACGGTAAGAGCGTCCAATGCCTTAGCCATACTGGGTAGGTATGACCGTCAGATGTGGTGAGACCTAGCTCAACTTCTAGAGTCCATACCAGAAGATAAAAGGCAGGAGGCTAAAGCTAAACTTCAAGAATGGGAAGGACATCCTCAGAAATAATAGTCACAGCAATCGATGCATTGCTTGCCGACTTCAGAAATATGGCTGGAGCAGCAGTCTTGAGATTGCAAGGATGGCTTAAGGCAACATTTTTCAGGCTGGAAGTGCAATAACACATTCTAGACATGCCCTACAATGGCAAAGCCTTATTCAGAAAACGCATTGACGACTTACAATCCATCAAGGCTGACAGGGAGACTGCGAGATCCTGAGGAGTCATCCCACAAAGAAGGTTTCCATCCTTTCGAAGTGGTAGGGGCAGAGGACAATATTCATTTTGTGAAAGATCTCAACCATATAGATACCAGCCGTATCATCAACAGCCGCAGGGATATCGTCAGCAGCTATATAGGCTTTTACAAACCACAACTTTCTCCAGACAGCTAAGTAGAAGAAGAGCTGCAGCCACAAGAAAAGGTCAGGAGTCTTCCAGAAGCAGGGACAGGAAAGTGATGGCGGTCACCTCAGTACCTTCACCTCCCTTGGATTTCAGAGACACTCTACAGTTGTTACGAAAATTGGAAATCCATCTCTTTCGACAGGTGGGTATTGGACATCATAAAGTATGGACACACCCTAGCATTTATCCAGAAACATCCATACCATCTACCTGTCAGAAGGTCACACTAGTATCTTTGGCTAGTCAGAGGGGAAATCGGATCTCTGATTTGGAAGGAAGGAATAGAAGAAGTCCCATAAAACTGCAGACAAGTAAGCTTTTACTCCAACTTCTTTCTGCTAAAGCAGAATAATGGAAAATGGAGACAGGTGTTGGTCTTCAGCTCAACAAGTACCTCAAAAACCAATCATTCAGAAAGATTACGCTGCATGGCATCATTCAGATGGTGAACAAAGAAGACCACTGACATTGTTGGATCTTGTAGATGCCTATTTCCATATCCCCATACATGTAAAGCACAGGAGATAGCTCAGATTTGAGGTGTCTGGAAGTAACTACTAATTCAGGTTCTACCATTTGGCCTAAAGTCTTCCCCGAGACTTTTTACCAAATGCATGGCACTGGTATTAGCCTAACTGAGAAGAAACAGCCACCAGGTATTTCCTTACCTGGACGATTGGCTGATAAAAGCAAATTGCCGCAAGGCTGCATTGACTCTACAATGACATCCCTTCAACTCTTTGAAGACCTGGGCCTCCATATAAACATGGAGTTACCTTGTAAAACTCCAGACACAATAGTACATTTTCTGGGGGCAGTTATGAAAACAAAGATCAACAAAAGAGAGGGTTGCAAAAATAATGACATTGGGGTCTATCCTATCAAGAAAAAGTTACACTTCAGTAAGGCAATTCAAATCATTTCTAAGAATGATATAATCATGCATTCCTCTCATCCCAAACTGCTGTTTGTACAGGAGACCACTACAGGAACGACTCAACAAGCATAGGACACAGGACACGGGCTCATTTGACAATATCATCCTCCTAACAGCAGAAACAGTTAGTGCGATGCAATGGTGGATGAAGGAAGAGACCATTGCAGTGGGTCAACATTCTTAGTCAAGACTCCATGTTCCCTTATGACAATGGATGCCTCGATGCCGAGCACACCTCCAAGATCTGGAAGTGAGCAGAAAATGGTTGAATGAAAAAAAGAAGAAACATATCAAACTCCTAGAACTCAAGACAGTAGCCTTAGGGCTCAGAGCTTTCCTACCGAGAGTACAGAGGTCGGAGGTCTTGATATGAACAGAAAACACAGCCACAATGTTCTATTAAAACAAGCAAGGTGGAACAAGATCATGCCCTCTGTCCATAGAAGTTCAGGGCATATGGAGCTGGAGTCTCCAACACATAATGTACATGAAAGCAGAACATGTTCAGAACAAGGAAAACTAGTGGGTGGACAAATTAAGCAGGGAATTGACAGAGACTCAGTTAAGAAAAATCTTCAGCATATGGGGAACACCTTCTCTGGATATGTTTGCTACTCCTGCGAACAAAAAGTTTTGACACTACGCGAGCAGGTTCCTGCACAAGTGATCATGGGAAAACGTGTTCTAGATGTCTTGGGCAGGCATATTCATGTATGCCTTTCCACCAATACCTTTAATCCCACAAACACTGAACAAGATGAAACAAGAGCTGTGTAGGATTATTCTGATAACTTTGGCGTCGCCGAGACAATTCTGGTACACTGAGATTCTTTTGATGTCAGACCAGAGACACATTCAACTCAAACCAGTATCCCAGGATTACTCTAAAGAAACCGCAGGCACGAGATTCATCCGAACCTGGAATCTCTCAGCTTAGCCGTGTGGTCCTGAATGCTAAATATTTCACAACAATGTAGAGATATTTTGGTAAAAGATAGAACGGAGTCCACAAACAAGTCATTCAAGGCAAAAAGACTGAGATTTTGTAATTGGTCTGCGTTTAATTAGTGCACTCTTTCTCATCAGAGCTTGTGTAACTACTTCTGTACCTTCAATCATTAGCTCAGTCCGGTCTATGTCATAGCTCAATTAGAGTGCATTTAGCGGCAATATCAAGATACTGATGCTCTTCGAATAACAAGTTTGTGTGGTCTGACAAGTTAATAAAAGAATTCCTAAAAGGGCTATTTCCAGCGTATTTACCGATAAGAAAATCACACTAGTGGTCTGAACTGAACTGATTAAAAACCTTTTCAACCTATCCATAAAGCTGACATCAAACATCTTACATGGAAAACAGTTGTTCTATTAGCACTAACATCTGCAAGATGTGTTAGTGAGATACAAGTCTTTACAATGCAGGAGCCATACCTGCAGTTCAAGAATGAGTCATCCTATGTACTAATCCTTGAGTCATACCTAAGGTACGTATAAATCTTTTACCTCAATGAACCAATTGTCTCAAAAAACTTTCTTTCACAACCCATCGAGCGAAGCAAAAAGCTCACTTCACGCTCTTGACGTTAAGATATGTCTGAAATCTTATTTAGAAATAACTAAGGGCCTGATTACAACTTTGGCGGTGCTGCGCCAGCCTTTTTTTTAGTTGTTCCCCCAATGGTGCCCTGAAAACGGGCACCACAATGGGAACGCAAAAGCCGTTCCAGCACGGCATGGACCATGAAGTCCATGCCATGCCGGAACTTGGGGTGTATGCAAACAGAGGAGCCCCTGAATGAATCCCCATGGCACCAGGGGCCTTTGTTTCCCCACTGCCAGCCTTTTCATGGTGGACTCACTGACATAAAAAGGCTGGTGGTGGGGAAACCCATAATATGCTCAGCGAACCCACCTTGCATATTGTATACCCCTGTCCGCTGCTCCACCGCAGCCGGGGCAACGGTGGCAGTCTGAATAGCCGCCTCAGAATATGGCAGCCACGGACCACCAGCTGCGCCATCCAAATCTGGCAGTCAAAGACTGCCAGACTCGTAATTTGGCCCTAAGTCTTTCAGAAGGTCTGATCAGCTTCTGGTCTCATTTGCGCACATGAGAAAAGGTCTTCCAGTGGCAAGAGGAATGATAGTGAGATAGGTATCTACAGCCATAGCTCTTTGTCATGAACGAGCGGGAAGGCCGCTTACATCCAAGGTGTGCACCCACTTCACCAGAAATGTAGCAACCTGGGCGGCTCTATTTGCAGGAGTGCCCTTGCCTGACATATGCAAAAACAGACATACGCTTCCCAGACTCTATTGTCTAGATGCTCCCAACAATAAAGACGCCCCTCTTGGATCCGCACAGTGATACCTACCCTGTGAGTGTCTGCCTTCCCACATGTGCTGTAGTTTATGCGTCCCCGGTTTTTCTCAATCACCTCTGTTCATCTGCACTGTTTTTTTCCCCGCAACTGTGGATTTTGCTATATTTTTCTACTCTTAAGTATTCAGTCACACCCTTGTTTTGCAAATCATGAAAAGTGTGCAATTACCTATCCTCAAATGACATGTTGGGGTCCCTATTAACCCAACCAATTTCGGCTCTGCCTTTCTGTGGCATATGTGCCTGCCTTCATGCCATATCTCCTTGGCACCCGGGCATCCAAACCACCTTTTTCTTCTTCTTTACCCTCTAATTGTTCTTCCCTGTATGGTCCACCATTGAATGTTTTCTTTAATTCCTTATACAGCACTGTAATGAAATTCTGTAACCTGGTCCTGATGATGGTCTAACATTGCATAAAGGCTGAAACGACTTCGACCCTCACAGCATAATTTATGGCACCTTGATTGTGATTGCCCAGAAGAATGTGTACACAAAATGTATTAAATGTACAGGTATCACATTCTATCTCACAGTATATATAACCCTGTCTGTGCCTTCCTTCCCGCTGTACATACCCCCATGTTTCACTTTCAGCGTTCACTTTTGCACGTTTTCACAGTTTACAAGACATTTAATGTAACATAGTGCAATTTGTATATGGTTTCATTTGTTTTGTATTGAATATTTGGTTTACTTAAATATATGTGGAAAGTAATTCTTCTTTATCTTAAAATAGTCTCGCTCCACTTTTTGTGTTTCTCTATGCTCTTCCACAGCAATTCATCTTGCTCTTGAACTATTTGCCTTACAAACGATACCCCTTGAGACATTGTTTATTTTATACTTATGTACCCTGGTCTCCACTGGGTTTACGGGTAACCTCCTGTAGCTTGTTTTTGTGAATAATAAAGACGCAGCAGTGGGACAAGCAGTTCTTCGAACTTTATTTCAATAAAGGGCGCTCATTTCGTTTATTTTCAAAGGTCATCTTTAAGTGCATTTGCTTTGCAAAACTGTAAATGTCTTCGTTAATTCTCATCCAGGGGATACTCATCAATAGTCATAATCTATGAATAATCCCCGCCCACGTGCGGGATCCCGGAGCATATAGAAAATACATATATATACATATATATGCATATGTGAAAACATATACATGCAGCCTAAAATGTTTCAAACATGGCAAAAATGCTGAAAATTACATAGGTTTGCATTGTAGTACCCCTAACCCATAAGGAAAAAAGGAAGCACTAAACCAATTGTCACACAACAATGCTTTATTGCCATAAAGCAAACTTGTAATTGCAGGCATTTGCCTGTAGGCTGCAGTAGAGTATCAAGAAAACACAGAAAACTGACACCTTGCCTTTAAGGCATTAGAGTAGGGGGACCGTGCCTTTAAGACCTGCAGGAGACCCCTTGCTCCCATGGTGCACCACAGGTGACAGTTAGGTCAGTTCTTTATTCCGGCTCCTTCTATGAGGATCCTAGAGCTTGAGCTCTTCAGTTTTTTGACTGAAAGTTTTTCTCTTCAGATTTTCTCAGAAAATTAGACGTTTTCTGGCTCCTGAAAGCTTATTCTGCTGGTTTCCTTAGTATATTCTAATTTTTTTCCAGTCAGAATGCCTGCTTTATTCAGGAAATGCCCTTCCTGTGGCAATAAGATGGCACTGGCAGATCCACACTCTGTGTGTATTGTGTGTCTTCCAACTTCACACAAT
Source organism: Triturus cristatus (assembly GCF_964204655.1). Taxonomy (NCBI): domain Eukaryota; kingdom Metazoa; phylum Chordata; class Amphibia; order Caudata; family Salamandridae; genus Triturus; species Triturus cristatus. The sequence goes on from NC_140580.1 coordinate 452,081,656, forward strand.
CCTGACCGGTGCCCCCACTGCCAGAAATTTTCCAGGCGCACTCTGCGCGATAGAGAGCGCATAAAGCTGCATGCCCTGCTGGAAAAGGAAAGAAGCCGTCATGAAGGCGACCATTCATCCTTAAAACCACCCTCTTCAGCTAGAAGACTTCAGAAACGGCGACATACCACCTCTCCTGATCCCAGGAAGACCAAGGTTCCAGGAGATTCGCCGTCGACGTCGAAGTCAACATCTAATAGACCCAGGGCTGCTTCTGCGTCAAGAGATCCATCTCGGCGTCGAGATTCTCCGCCGCATACAAGGAAGTCAGTGTCGAGGCACAGCACTTCGGGCTTGAAGGTTGTTAGTCCGAGGACATCCGGACAGTCTCCGCCGACGTCGAGACACTCTCCGCCGCCCTCAAGGGGGTCAGCGTCGAGAGCTGCGACGACGTATGTCTCACCGCAAGTGGGTCTATCGACGTCAAGGCATTCGACGTCGAGAAGATCAGCCTCAACTTGACGTCATGGAAGATCGACGTCATGGAAGATCGACGTCAAAAACACCGGACCGCCGGCGAAGATCGACGTCAAAGTCGCCAACTCGATGGCGAAGGTCGACGTCAAAGTCTCCAACTCGACGGCGAAGGTCGATGTCGAAGTCACCAGGTCGACGCCGAAGTCACCAGCTCGACGACAAAGGTCGACGTCGAAGTCTCCGCATCGCAGTAGGCGATCGGCGTCGAGACCACCGTCGAGAGCGGAGCGGCATTCCCAGCAATCGGCACCGATGGTGACGCAAACATCATCGACGTCGAGACGTTCGACGTCGAGGGATAGAACTGCAGCGGCCACGGAGGAGATTAGAACCTCGGTCCGGGACCATTCTCCGACCTTTTCCTCCACTCCTCCATCACGAGTGTCTCCTATTGATGACATCGCTACTTTCTCTGAGGTCCTGGGTAGAGGTGCGCAGAAATTGAACATCACGTTGCACACCCCTGTGATTCCCACATCAATTATATTTGATACTTTGCATCACCGTTCAGCGCCCAGACCTTTGCTACCATTGGTGCCAGGGCTGTTGGAGCCAGCTATGGCAACATTGCTCACTCCTGCTAAGGTGGGCTCTGTGCCTTAAAGGATCGCCAAGAAGTATAAGGCTCCATCCGAGTATCCCTTATTCCTAAGAGCGGACCCGACAGCGGACTCAGTTATTGTGGCGGCTGCCATGAAGTCCCACTCTGCGTCTGTTTCCTCTTCTGTCCCCCCGAAGAAAGACAGTAAGCAAATGGATTCCTATGGCAGGAAGATGTGCAACACTTCTGCTTCATACATGAAAGTGGCGAGTGCTTCAGCCCTTCTGGGGCGTTATGATCGTTCACTCTGGAATTCACTCTCCAGATTCGCTGAAAAACTTTCAAGGGAAGACAGACAGGATTTCAACGAAATTCTCCTTGAGGGTGGGCTTGTAGCCAATCAGATCATAAGTGCGGCTGTGGATGCTTCGGACCTCGCCGCACATGGATACTCCCATGGCATGTGCTCTCGACGCTCAGCCTGGCTGAGGCTAACGGGCCTCAAGCCCGATGCTCAAAAGAAAATTCTTAACTTGCCTTTTAACGGTTCGTCCTTATTTGGTGCTTACGCTGATGACCAAATGAACAAAATGAAAGCAGAAATGGACACCGTTAAGGCTGTTGGGCTGGAGAAGCGCAAGGAATATCGGAAGCGCTTTCGTCAAGGTGACAAGCGTTCCTTTCATCAGCGTGTTCAAACACCTCAATGGTCCTCTCAAAACCAGCAGAAACCCCAATTCCAACAAAGGGGTTGTGGCAGAGGGAGAGGGAATGCCAAACAGCAACAGTCCTCCACCAAGCAGTCTTCCAAACAGTGAGGTCTTACTTCCTCCGCGCCCGTTCGCCACTCTGGTAGGAGGAAGTATCAGTTTTCACCTGGAAGAGTGGGAAGCCATTACAAGAGACAAATGGGTACTGAAGATTGTACAGCATGGCTACTTGTTGAGGTTCAAGTCTCCCCCACCGCAAGTACCCCCACGGTGGCAGCACCTTCCTCAAATTCAAAATCGGCTTTTACTGGACGAAGTAGCTACTCTCCGCTCCAAGAACGCCATAGAGGAAGTACCACCCCTGCAAAGAAATCAAGGAGTTTACTCCCGCTATTTTCTAGTTCAAAAGCGAGGAGAAGTCAAAGAGTACAGACCCATCCTCCACCTGCATCTGCTCAACGGATTTGTCAAGAAGGAAAAGTTCAGATTGCTAGCCCTGCATCAAATCTTCCCGCACCTTCACCAGGGAGACTGGATGTATGCCATCGACCTTGAGGACGCCTATTTTCATATTCCTGTCTCAGTGAAACATCGAAAATTCCTCAGGTTTCAGATCTCTCGTCAACCGTACCAGTACAGAGTTCTGCCGTTTGGCCTCAATTCCGACCCACGGACATTCTCCAAGTGTATGGCGGTGGTAGCTGCCTTCCTCCGCAAGTGGAAGATCTTCGTCTATCCCTATCTAGACGACTGGCTCCTGAAGAGTTCCACTCCTGTTCTACTCCAGAGCCATCTCTCGTTCTGCCTCAATCTACTACAGTCATTGGGATTACAAGTCAACTAAAAAAAGGTCGGTCCTTAATCCCACTCAGCGAATTCACTATCTGGGCGCCTCTCTGGACTCCGCAAAGGCAAGCGTGTGTCCTTCGGAGGAGAGGTTATCATCCATGCTTCAGAAATGCCACACACTTCTCGACACTGCATTTCCCACAGCCAGGCAAGTGTTGTCACTTCTGGGGTCGATGGCTTTGTGCATTTACATTGTGCCCAATGCATGCCTTCACATGCGTCCTCTGCAACAAGCGCTAGAAGATCAGTGGTCGCAGAGGTCAGGTCGCTGGGAAGATCTTGTCTCTCTCCACCAAGCCGCCAGAGACTCTATCAGATGGTGGATGAAATGCTCCCATCTGCTTCAAGGCGTCCCCTTCCATCAGACTCCTCCGACACAGACAATGGTCACAGATGCCTCCATGCAGGGCTGGGGAGCTCATATGGACCAGCTTCAGGTACAAGGTCTCTGGTCCAATACCGAAAGAAGTTATCACATACATTTTTTGGAGCTACGAGCAGTCCATCTGGCTCTCAAATCCCTGTATCCTTCTATCCAAACCAGCCACGTTCAGATTCAGACAGACAACACAACAACTATGTTCTATCTGAACAAGCAGGGAGGCACCAAGTCACGAGTCCTGTCTCTGGAAGCTCAGTCCATTTGGCGGTGGCTACTGGCGAAAGGTCTTTCAATCATCGCAGTACACCTGCCAGGAACCCTGAACGTGCAGGCAGACGGCCTCAGCAGAGACTTCGTAGAAGCGCACGACTGGGTGCTCAACGAAGACGTCGCCCAAGAGATCTTCCGGCAGTGGGGAGTACTGGACATCGACCTTTTCGCAGACGCGGCAAACAAAAAATGCCCCGTCTTCGCCTCCAGGTTTCCCCAACAGGGATCACAGGGGAATGCACTTTTGATCAGCTGGTCGCAGACATTGCTGTATGCTTTTCCTCCTCTCCCTCTCATCCCAGCAGTCATACAGAAATTCTACAGGATCAGAGGAAGGATGATCCTAATAGCTCTGGAGTGGCCCCGCCAGTGGTGGTATCCGGATCTACTCCAGCTGTCAGAGGTGCCACACCGGAGATTGCCTTGCCTGCCGAGCTTGCTGACCAAGAACCAGGGGAGAGTGTTCCATCCCAACCTCCCCTCCCTTCGCTTGACGGCATGGCTCCTGAAGTCATCCAGTACGGACATTTAGATCTTCCGGCGGACTGTATGAACATTCTTCGAGAAGCAAAAAGGCCCTCCACTAGGAAGTCTTATGCCTTCAAGTGGAAGAGGTTCTACATTTGGTGTAGAGATAACGCCCTTGATCCAATCCAGGGTCAAGAACAGGTTATTCTCCCCTACTTATTGCACTTGGCGAAGTCTGGTTTAAAGTATACCTCTATCAGAGTCCACTTAGCTGCTATCACAGCTTATAGAAATTCTCCTACCCAGGCCTCATTCTTCCAGATGCCGGTAGTCAAAGATTTCCTAGAAGGGCTTAAAAAAGTATTTCCACCAGTGAGGTTTCCTTCCCCTCCCTGGGAGCTCAACATCGTTCTCTCTAAGTTGATGGGGGCTCCTTTCGAACCTATTCATAAGGTGTCCTTGCAGCATCTGACCTGGAAGGCTGCTTTCTTAGTAGCCATCACTTCTGCCCGCAGGGTAAGTGAGATTCAGGCCCTGTGCTGCAAGGAACCTTTCACTGTTTTCCACGCCAATAGAGTGGTACTACGTACTCATCCAAGCTTCCTGCCCAAGGTGGTCTCAGATTTCCACATTAATCAGGTTATCACGCTGCCCACTTTCTTTCCTCAGCCAACCACTCCCCCTGAGAGAGCCTTACATTCTCTAGACCTCCGGAGGGTATTGAAATGTTATCTTGCTAAAACCCTTTTGCTTAGAAAGTCTGACAGGCTCTTTGTCAGGCTCTTTGTCAATTATGGTCCAACAAATACCGGTCTGGCTGCTTCCAAAAGGTCTATTTCTAGATGGATTGTTTCCTGCATAGCCTTGTCTTATCAACTGTCCCACAAGGTTCTACAGGTTAGACCAAGAGCACACTCTACTAGAGGGAAAGCTTCTACTGTAGCTCTCCTTCGCAACGTTCCCATTTCTGAAATTTGCAAAGCGGCTACATGACGCTCTATACATACCTTTACACGCCATTATTGCCTAGATTCAGACACACAGGCCGACGCTCAGGTGCGGCAGGCCTCTTTAAGGAATTTGTTTGCATAACTGCTATGCGAATGCAATGTTACTGATGCTTTATTGCTGGGCTTGCTACTCTATTCATAGATTATGACTATTGATGAGTATCCCCTGGATGAGAAGGATTAGTTACTTACCTGCAATCCTAGTTCTCATCCAGGGGTATACTCATCAAAGTCATAAGCGACCCACCCACCTCCCCGGACGAGCATTCTCCTCAAGTTATTGTTTATTGATTGCAGATCTACTCAGGTGCGTGTGCACCATCAAAAAGAACTGACCTAACTGTCACCTGTGGTGCATCATGGGAGCAAGGGGTCTCCTGCAGGTCTTAAAGGCACGTCCCCCTACTCTAATGCCTTAAAGGCAAGGTGTCAGTTTTCTGTGTTTTCTTGATACTCTACTGCAGCCTACAGGCAAATGCCTGCAATTACAAGTTTGCTTTATGGCAATAAAGCATTGTTGTGTGACAATTGGTTTAGTGCTTCCTTTTTTCCTTATGGGTTAGAGGTACTACAGTGCAAACCTATGTAATTTTCAGCATTTTTGCCATGTTTGAATCATTTTAGGCTGCATGTATATGTTTTTACATATGCATATATATGTATATATATGTATTTTCTATATGCTCCGGGATCCTGCACGTGGGAGGGGATTATTCATAGATTATGACTTTGATGAGTATACCCCTGGATGAGAACTAGGATTACAGGCAAGTAACTAATCCTTTCCCGCCTCCGCATAGAAACTTGTTATTTTACCGTTCTTTTTAGTTACCTACTGCTAGCTATTCAGATTCAAGCATGTGAATCTATTCTAAGATTTAATACTGGAGAAAAAACAAGTTACTTACCTGTACACTGTGGTTCTCCAGTATTGATATCATTCATAGATTCACATGCGACCTCACCGTCTCTCCTTTAGTCACTAAAGCAGTGATTTATTTCCAACTTAATGGTCTATTTTATGCACTCCAGCTCCGAAATTTGAGGTGTGAAGCCACTGATGGGGTGCAAACTCCTCTCTGATTGGCTGAACTTTGGTTGTCCTCATAACAATGTGGATTGCTACACAATACCATAGAAAATGTAATTAGAGTCTAAGTCAATGGAATTTCTTACTATTAATTACCGTGGCACTCCCACCTCGACGACGGGGAAGATTCAAGCAATGTTTTTCTAATTTTTGCGATGACATGGCAGCTTTTCAAAAATAATGTTTTACCAAAAGCATCAAAAAAGCATAGATAAAAACAAACGGAAGGCAACTAATGAAAGACCTGCTGGGTTTGCTAATGTTTATATACTCCTGCAGTTAGTTTCTATTTTTTTGCATAATGTGGTCAAAAGTCTTAACTTTCCTTCCAATTCAGCCACTGAGGTTTAGTATCCAAAGAGTTTATGTCAGCTACATGAGAGTACCGTTCACTGCAGGGTAAGAAAACGTTTTAGAAACGAGAGAAATTGAGGCCAGATGCTTAGTGTGCTTTAGTAGGAATGCTTTGCTTGACACCTGTGAAAATCAAAGTGTATTATACTTACGATCTAGAATGAAAGAGAGTGTGATAAGTAACATTTTCTCTCAAAATATCCTTTGAGCTATTTTTAATGAGCAATCACCTTACAACCATTTTACCAACCTAACATGAAGTAAATACCCTGCAGTTATTCAATGATTGTGCAACATATAACTACAAACCAACTTTACATATAGTCATATGAAAAAGATAAATGACGAAACACATTATTGAACAAATTAAAGAGTCTACTGGTCTTTACACACTCAGATGCACCATGTCAGATATATTATTGTTTTCTTGCAGCCAGTTGAGCCTCGCTATTTTTACGGTTGCTGAACCTAGAAGACATTTAAGACCACAGAGGAAAGAGAGGAAAATGTTTCTGACTCAAATTCTCAATGATGGAGATGTCAAGCTTCTTGTTAGGATATCCAGGGCTTTTAACATTCCAGTGAGAAAGCAGGAGATTGAAAAGTAAGTTACTGCAAAAGTGTAAGTTACTACAAAGTGCAGTTTATGATTACTGAAAAGTAGTAAACTTTCTCAAAAATGTAAGTTACTACAAAAGTGCAGTTTGTAAATAGGACTTGGGAGTAAGGTTTGTAGTTCTACTGTAGCACTACAAAAAATACTACAAAATGCAGTTTGTGAACCAGGCCCTTTAAGATTAATGCATGAACACTGGCGAAAGAATACAGAGGGTCGATTCACAACAGTAACTTTGGTTGTAAATGTAGGTTTACGACCAAGCTTACCTTACAATCTCCTTGCATGCAGAAGCCTATGTATGAATGTCGAGTTCTCCCCACCCATAAATCCCATATAAGTGGTGGGAATATGGCTGTTCTGAGGTGTTCTGAGGCATGGTTAGCTTTGGAAGTTTGGGAACAACCACAAATAATTAGGTTTGCAGGCATTCCAAACCCCTCACATTCCCCATTCCAGCCTTGAATGAGTTGGATTTTTACTTCAGCACAGTGCCAGTAAATGTCCCTTTGTAGGGTGAGAAGGGGAATGAAATAGTCCCATATGTGTAGCTGGGGCGGAGGAAGAGGTTTCTCCACAAGGAAAAATGTTTTGCCTGAGACGAAAATAAATAAATAAAAATTAATGTACATTTTCACATGGGTCCCTATTGTCCCTTGTGGAGTTTTCTGCCAAGGAGAACTCTGCTATAGGCAGAATGAGATTGGAAAATCATGGGCCTTCCCAGGAATCCAGTAATTAGTTAATATGCACTCAGACTTGATGTAAATTTACAAGTGTAGATTTACTACTGTTTTTAATCAAGCCCAGTGTGCAAGGGTCTAGTCATACAAAAGTCTGCCTGTGGGGAACTATGTCAATGACATCGATCCTGGGTACTAGTAGGCGTTTATACTCTGGTGGCAGGGCAAGGTATGTAAGTATATATAAGAAAGTATACATTTACTAATCTTTACTCCACATCTATGCACCTTGCCGAAATATATATTATCAAGGTACGTAGATGTAGAGATAATAATAGTTACTGGTTGAGGGGGGGGTGTGAATCCAACTCATGTGACAATTCTCACTCCCTGTCAGGGTGAAGTCACAGGCAAACTCCAAATTAACCTGTGCGTAACCCCCTGGTAACTTGGCACAGAGCAGTCTGACTTAACTTAGAGGAAATGCGCAAAGTAGTTATGTAGCACTTCAAACAGTAATAAAGTGAAAACACAACACAAGAAAAAAAAAAACTACCAATTTCGACAAATAGTCATATTTAATTAACAAATTGACACCAAAACAACAAAAATACAGTTAGTAGAACCAGAGACATGCAATTTTAAAGATTTTAGTGAAAAAAGCACCTAAAAGCAAAAAGTGCCACTCGTGACTATCTGGTTGTGCGAAACTGGGAGAAAGTCAAACTGACTATGATTGGGGGCGGGTCAGATACAGGAAGTCCAGCACAAAGAGTTCAGTTTGTGGTGGAACGGGCTGCGAGAAGCAGAGTAGCATTGTGGATGACTGTTGAAGTAGCATGAAGGGCCGCCGGGAGTCGTGGACAGCAGTTGCTGTAGCACGAAGGTCCTGTCGGCACCGTGGACAGTCGTGGGTGGAGATATGCATTGTCGGTGTCTGCGGCAGTCGGTGGTGTTGCTTGAAGAGGTGGTTCGCTGGAACTTTGAATTGGCGGTTGACGCAGTGGCATGGTGTTGGTGCAAAAGGGGCCGTTCATGTTCACAAAGAGCTCGAAAACTTTGTGGGATCTCAACTGAGGCCGCACCAATGGTGCAGGACCTGAGGGGCATGCCTTGGGGGGTCAGGAATTCACTCCATCAGAGGCCAGCCGGGCTCAGGCAGGTCGAACCAGTAGGTCAGGCAGCAGGTCAGCTGGGCAGTTGCAGGGGCCTCTAGAGCTTGTTATGTCCCTGTAGCTCAGAACAGGAGGTTAACTTGCTGACCCTTGGACTCACTTCAGCCTGGGATGAAGGGTGCAGTTCCAATCTCCCTTCTCAGCAAACAGGGCAGCAGGCAGAAGAGCAGCGGAGTTGCAGTCCTTCTGGCAGCAAAGCAACTCAGCCTTTCTACTGTAGGATCTGCAGGTCCAGGAGTGTACTAAATAGTTGGTGTCTGAGGTCCAATAATTATGCCTGGTACCTTCTTTGAGATAGGATAAACCTCTAGAGAATTCCCTTTACAGTGCTCAGGTTTCCTGCCTCCCCTGACCTGGCTCCAGACTAACTACAGGGGGTATGCAATCCTTTGTGTGAAGACAGGACTCAGCCTTTACAGGTGTAAGTGGGGCTGTGCCTAACTCTGCCTTCCAATCCTGCCAATGATGGCTCATCCAAGCATACCTAAGCTCTTTATTCTGTGTGGCTGTCTAGGAGGACTACACTAAGACCAACTGCCAACTACAACCAGTCATGCGACCCAGAGACAGACTGCAGGCACTAAATGACTAAGGCAGGAAAATGGTATCCTAAAAGTGGCATTTTCAAAATTGTCACCAAAAATCTGACTTTACCATGAAAGCAGATTTCTTATTACAATTCCAAATACACTAAACATGAACTGTTTACCTTTTCCCATTTTGAAGTTACCCTTATTAAATGTAATAAGGTAACTCCAGTGTTATCCTCTGGAAGAAGCAGTCCTTGCAGTAGTGAGAAACAAATTTAATAGTTTTTCACTATAAGACATGTACAGCTTAAAATGACATGTCCTATTTTTTAAATACATTGCACCCTGCCCTGTTGACTGGGGCCTAACATAGGGTCGACGTATATATATTAAAAGAGTAGGCTTTACTGGCAAAAGGCTTGTTTTGCCAGGTTGACATGGCAGTTAAAAAACTGCACACATGATGTAATGGCAGGCCTGGGACATGTTTAAAGGGCTACTTAAGTGGGTGTCCCTACAATATACGTGTTGCAGCTCCACTAGTAGCATTTAATTTACAGGCCCTGGATACATGCAGTAACACTTTACTAAGGAACTTATGAGTAAATTATGTCAATTGGGAGTAACAAAGCAAACACAAAGAGATGATGGGAAGAGCCCTGAAACTTTTCAGACACTGACCCCCAGTCACAGATCTGAGTTGAATCCATCATCGTGCTTTAGCTCACTTCGCCACCCCAGTTCAGACCGAGCCATATGCAAATCAGTCTTGACCCTGTTCCTCATGGGAACAGTCCAGCCCAAACTGCCAATCCAGGTCTTCCCTGGACCGGAAACAAGCATCCTGGGACTGATTTCAGGGTAACACCCCTCCTCAGCCAGTCTAGCTTGAATCCAGTGGCAAAGTGAGCAAGGGACCCACGTCTGGGCATACCCTGCCAAATAAGGGCGAACAAAGCAAACACAAAGAGATGGTGGACGGAGCCCTGAAACATTTCAGATGCTCACCCCCAGGCACAGATTGGGGTTGAATCCATCATCATTCTTTGGAATCCTTCGCCACCCCATTTCAGACCCAGCCATATGCAAATCATGCATATGTTGAGACATCTATTCCCAGTGAAGAGTGGGTGTGAAAGGCTTTACTGTGAAACTCATCCCTTTCTAAACATGTTTTGTCTGAGTGAATAACCTGTTCAGTTCAGTACAGTAAGACCACCCTATGTAATAATTTCTCTGAGCACGAGTGTGCATTGTAGTCTGTGGGAAGGGACTGCTCTCTCCTGTTAGATGTATGTTTTAAATGACAAGTGTTTGTAGATGGGCTAGCTTCTCTTTTGAGACCTTTTTCTCACATGAAGAGTGTCTGTAGTAGTGTGTGGGGAGGGATTGGCCGCTACTTTAAGACCTTTCTCTCAGATAACGGGTGTGTGTAGTAGTTTGTGAGAAGTGAGAGGCCTCTCCTGTCAAACATCTCTCTCAGATAACGGGTGAACATAGTACAGTGTGTACATGGACTGGCCTCTCCTTTCAGACCTGTCTATCAGATGACAGGTGTGAGTAGCAGTGTGTGGGGAGGGACTGCCCTTTCCTGTGACACCTCTCTCACAGATGACGCGTGTTCGTAGTAGGTTCTGTGAATTGATTGGCCTCTCCTTTCAGACCTTTATCTCAGATGATGGGAGTGTGTAGTAGGGTGAGGGAAGAGCCCTAACCCTTTTCACAACCCTTCCTATGCCAATGGGCATAAATAGCAGACTCGGATAAACACCATCTTCACTAAGATTACTTCCTACAGTAACAGATGTGCATACCAGAGTGTATGCAAAGATCACCTACTCTTTCCTACTTTTCACGATCGTGTGAAAGGCTCGCAGGATCGTAAAATGTTTTTAAAGAAAAGAATGAACCTTCTTCTCATCACAGTACTTATCTCTTAAACACTTCTTCTCAAAAACAAGGACCAGTCTGCATTCCTACTAGTAGAGTGTATTGAGAACTCATCGACTACTTTGTACTATTCACGATCCTTCAGGAGTCCCGCAAGATCATAAAAATGAGTTTAAAACAATATACATTTATTTTCTTCATAGTAGTTATCGCTTAGACACCTCCTCTCTAAATCTAGGGGTCCAGCATGCCTTTCTGCTGCCCCGTTATATAGCTTTTTTGCTTCATTGCCACAACACCTTCAAATTTTTCATGGTAAAGAGTAATGACAGCTATTTCATTTCTAAAATTTCAAAATCCAGCCAATCAGAGTGCAAACTCTTGCCGGACCCGAGGGAGGCTTTTGCTCAAGCAAGAGCATGAAGGCTCACTGGAAAAACAGGCCTCTTGACCAATGATGGGCCTCTATTTTTTAATTTGCACTCTTGCGGGAAGCTTGCAAGAGTCTCGCAAGTCCAACTGCCAAAATATACAATTATTTTTTACCCTTAATATCTCAAAAAAACTACTAAGCCAATTTACACCAAATACCAAAGGCACAACCTATGGACCTAAATCTATCTTTCTGCAAAATTTGGTACTATTCTGTTCAGCAGTGTTTGCTGTAACCTATCTTAAAGAAGTCTATGGAAACATACGGGGATTTTGCATTTTAGAACCCACCTTTTTTCTTGGCCCCGGCTAGACAGACCACCCAAAACTTTCCAGGAAGGAGCTGAGGTGGATGAACTTTTTGTTTCTATTGAAAAGCAGACCTAACTCTACCTAGTGGCGACCACCTCTAAGATATATATACAAGGCTGCGTGAGACAGCCGGAACTCGTGGATGCCATCATTTAAATAAATGTGGAGTAAACTAACCCCCTTGAGTGCTGGATTATTTCCGTGCATGGAAAGGAAATTGGTAACTGGATATATACATATATATATATATATATATATATGTATATATATATATTATCTACTGGCGGTCGCCAGTAGATAGTTATAGTTAGGACCGTGTTTCCATAGGAAATCTGAAAATTCTATTTTGAATAACTTTGGCGCCGGTTGACGAATCCTCGCAAAATTTTCAAAACTAATGGGGCGCTCCGCTCAGCTCCTACCCTGAAAGTCTCGGGGTGATTCGTCAAGCGGGGGCCGAGAAAAAAGGGGGGTCCCAAAACGCGTTTTCCCCATGCATTTTCCCATAGGACCTTTAGTTGAAGGTACAGCCCGAACGGCTGAACAGAATTACTTGAAATTTGGCAGAGAGGTAGTCCTCAGGTCAGGGAAGTGCCTTTTGCATATATGGAGTCAATCTGTTCAGTAGTTCCTGAGAAAATTGCATTTAAAAGCACATACATATCTATAGACGCGCACCGTGCGCGCACCCTAACGTGCGCGAGCGTAATTCTGATTGGTGGTTACATGTCAGTCAACGTTCGAATCGGTCGAAATCAGGAAGTGTCGGCCGCCATTTTGTTTGTTGTGGGTGCGAGAGTGAAAAAGAGAGGTGGCGAACATGAAAAGGGGGCAGGGTAGAGAGTTCCTGACCCCCTAGCCTTTGTCAGGGGGTCCCTAAAGGACCCCGAAGGGTGAAAAAACATTTTATTTTATTTTTTTAAATCGTGGGGTGCGCACACGGTGCGCGCACGATGAAAAACCATAATTTTTTTTTTTTAAATTGGCATTTAAAAAACCGTACAAATTCACTTAAAAGACCATAGGTTTCAGGCACATTATAGTTAGGAATTAGCATTTAAAAAACCCTTGCAAATTCACTTAAAAAACCATAGGTTTCACACATGGTATAATTAGGTGGACATTTCACTCGTAAAAAACCAATGAAATTCCACCGTTATAGTTAGTTCAGATAACTATAACTCGCGCGACCGCCACTCTATCACAAGGATGATGTCATCAGTGATGTCATGAGTGATGCCACTGACCATGTCATGAGTGATGAAATATGTGACGTCATGAGCACTGGATTCCGGGCGCGTGAGTTATAGTTATCTGAACTAACTATAACGGTGGAATTTCATTGGTTTTTTACGAGTGAAATGTCCACCTAACTATAACATGTGTGAAACCTATGGTTTTTTAAGTGAATATATATATATATATATGTATATATAAAAAAATCTAAAATGCGGTTAATGTGTTGTGCAAATCCTGATTCCACATTCTGATAACTGTGTGGTATTGTACATTAACCATTAACTCAACCTCACTTTACCTCTTTGGAGCTAAGCCTTAACTGTTCATCCTCAGCTATTCAAATTCAAAGTGCATTTGAAGGTAAACTTTACACTGCCTCTAAGTATTCAGTGTATTGGTTAGTGGGGAACTCCTACAATCTCACTATTAACATAGGTTCACCAGTGACTACAAGTTTTTTACATGCCCGTGTCCTATTGTAGGAGGAATGCTGCTATTTCCGCTTCCTGTGTGACTCCAACGAGGCTTAGGTAAAAAAAATCCACTACGGTCAGCGGCCCAGCCACAGAGCAGTGGGAGGCCTGTGAGGGTCCAGGACTGCATTTACGCCACACCTACAGTGCAGCCACGACTATTGGAGCTCACACAGGAATCGATGGCCTGGCCCCAGGATTTGTTTGCAAGACACACAATGCCTGTAGGCGCTACAATGCCCGGTGAGGACGGGGGGGGGGGGGGCTAGGCATCTCATGTTTTAAAGCGTGTCCCAGGCTCTGCACAGGATACACCGATATCGAGGTGTGAGGCATGTCTATCCTTCCCCTTGACTGACTGACTGACTGAAGTATTTGTAGAGCGCACGAATGCCGCGGCGTCTTGGCGCTAACAGATCCAGAAAAGAGAGAGGCAGAGGAGCAGGTTGATCTAGACAAAGAGCCAGGTTTTTAGATCTTTTCTGAAGCGCGTTTTAGATTTTTGGGCACGAAGAGCTGGGGGTAGCGAGTTCCAGATTTTTGCCGCTTGGTATGAGAAGGACTTTCCCCCCCACCGGGCTTTATTTATTCTGAGTTGGCAGACGAGGTCAAGGGTGGATGACCTCAGTACGCGCGGGGGGATGTATCGGGGCAGTAGGTTATTGAAGTCGTCGGGTCCCTTGCCGTGGAGAGATCTGTGGACCAGGCAGAGAGCTTTGAAATGGATGCGGCGCCTGACTGGGAGCCAATGTAGCTCTCGAATAGCCTTGGATGTGGGGTGGCGTCTGGGAATGTTTAGTAGGGCTCTGGCTGCCGCGTTTTGGATTGCCTGAAGTTTAGACAGCTGTTTTTCTCCTGCTCCCAAATAGAGGGAGTTACAGTAGTCAATGCGGGTTAAGACCAGGGCTCCCATTACCGTTTTCCTAAGGGTGTCTGGGATGTAGGGAAGAACTTTCCTGATCAGCTTGATGTTATGAAAGCAAGCTGAGGTCACCTGGTTCACCTGGGCTTTGCAGGAGAGTTCTTTGTCAAATAAGAAGCCAAGGTTTCTGACCTTGTCTACGGGAAGAGGGCAAGTTCCTGCTTCGGGGGGCCACCATAGGTCGTTCCAGATGGAAGTTTTATGGCCGAACTCGATGACTTCGGTTTTATCCGTATTCAGTCTTAGGAAGTTGTTGCACATCCAGTTCTTAACCTGAGAGAGGCAGTTCCTGAATCGTTCTGCAGTGGCGTCGATAGATTGGGAGATGGACACTATGATTTGTGTGTTGTCGGCGTAAGACACCAATTGTAGGCCGTGGGATCTGATCAGGGCAGCTAGGGGAGTGACGTAAAGGTTAAAAAGGGTTGGAGACAGTGCTGAGCCTTGGGGGACTCCGCCCGGAAGAGAGAATTCAGCGGATTGCAATCCATTCCAGACCAGTTGATTAGTACGATTGGTTAGGAAGGAGGCAATAAGGGCCAGTGCGGAACCGGTGAAGCCGAGTGACGGGAGTCTTTTTAATAGGACGGCGTGATTCACAGTGTCGAAGGCCGCTGTGAGGTCTAAGAGTATCAGGGCCGATCGCCCACCTTCATCCATGGTTTTGCGAATTTTTTCAGTGGCCATAATGAGGGCTGATTCTGTGGAGTGTAGGGGTCTGAAGCCGTGTTGAGACGGATCAAGTAACTTTTTTTCCTCCACATGATGCATTATTTCCTGATTTATAGCTTTTTCCAAGATTTTTGAAGGTAGGGGCAGGCAGGAAATAGGCCGGGTGTGTTTGGGTTCAAAAGGATCAAGGGATTCTTTCTTGAGGATAGGTCTAATGCAGGCCATTTTCCAGTTTTTTGGAAATTCTCCTTGGGAGATGATTTTATTGAGCAGGGGAGTCAGGGTGTTTGCGATGGTCTCGGGAATTTGATGAAGCACATAGGGGGGGCATGGATCCAAAGGAGAGCCGGATTTTATCTGGATTAGTAAATCATGTACTTGTTGTTTTTCAAGTGCAGGGAAGCTGGGAAAGCAGGGGGGAGTTATGTCGGTATGTCCTTCTATGTTAGGAGGTATGGTGGATACCATGGTGCTAAGGTCATCATATACTGATTGTACCTTTTCTTGGAAGAAGGTGGCCATTTCATCGACGAAACTCTGATCAGGGTTAAATACTGTGTCTCGCGGGGTTTTTGTTAGGTGGGCCACAGTTTTAAAAAGTTCCCTGGAGGAATTGGCCGATTTCTGGATTTTTTCTGTGAAGTAAGCGGCCTTTGCCTGAACTATTATGGATTTGTACTCCTGTAAGGTATTTAAGTATTCAAGTTTTTTCTCACGGCTATAATCAGAGCACCAGCTACGTTCTGCGCGTCGGCACTTAATCTTAGCAGTTTTTACCTCAGCCGTATACTATTGAGCGGTAACTAGCCGTTTTCTGGGTTTCTTTAATTCAAGTGGGGCCAGCTCGTTCATTGCATCAATAATCCATTGATTAAAGTTGGAAGCCCAGTCTTCACTGCTTCCGTGGTCGAATTCGGGAGAGGTATTTTCCAGAGTCTCGGCGAGTTGGTTGGATTCGAGTTTTTTCCAGGGGCGGGAGGTTTCGGGGGTAAGTAGCTTCTGCGCTGAATTGCAGAGTTTTTTATTTGTAAATTAAAGTAGATGGCGTTGTGATCTGACCAGGGTATGGGAGTAATGGATAACATTTTGATGGAGTGGCAGTTGGAGAAGATCCCATCAAGGGTATGCCCTGCTGTGTGGGTAGGTTTGTCGATCAGTTGTTTCATGTCGAAGCTGAGAAAGTTATCAATGAGGGTGGCGGAGTCTGAGTCGTTCTTTAGCTCTAGATGAAAATTGAAGTCGCCCAAGATGGTATAGAAGGCTGCATCAAAGGTGGTTTCTAAGAAAGTGAGTAGAGCTTTGGTGAAGGGAGTCCTGGGTCCGGGAGGGCGGTACACCAGCAGTCCCTCAAAAATCAAATGATTGTTTTCTTTGATCTTAAAGGTCATTGCTTCTGCTTCGAGTTCAAGTTGGGGGCAGGAGGTTATTTTGAGGTGCGATCGGTGGATTATCGCTATACCTCCTCCGGTAGTTCCTGTACGATTCAGGGATTCAACCGAGTAGCCTATGGGTGTGGCGGTGTTCCAGTCAGGTCCGGAGGTCGAAGAGGCCCAGGTTTCCGTTAAGAACATGAGGTCAATGCTGTTGTCATTGAGTAAGGCTTCAATCTCATGTTTATGTTTGGGCATAGATCTTACATTAAGAAGTATGCATTTAAGCGACCTATTTTTGTGGGGCATAATCTGGGACCTGTTGTTAGAGGTAAAGGAGGTAGCTAGTAGAGGGTTGCTCCCACCAGGCTGCGAGGTTTTGGTAGGGGGAAGTTTGGGTGGGTTATGTGTGAGGCTCAGTGGAAAGGCTGGTATTTGGGTGCCACAAGAGGGACATGTAAAGGGACTATAGATGTTTCTGGGATCCATTTTAGTCGGTTGGTCGCAGGAGCATTGATCAAGTTTATATAGGTTGGGTTTAGAGTATTGAGGGTAGGAAAAATGGGCAGGGTTTCTGGCACTAGGCACGGTACCGGCGCGGACGGGCGCAGACGGGCTTGCCTTAGGCGCGCCTTCGGCGCGCAAACGTCGTGCCCGCTGCGCTCGTCCGCTGCGCGTCTGGTGATTGCACATGTTTATAGGGGATGTGAGTCGTAGGAGGGGTGGGCGTGGCCGACCGTAGTGGGCGTGGCCTCAGGGGGTCCCCGTCAGTATCGTCACTGGCAATTAGCAGGGGCCGCGGCAGCGTTTAATCCGCTACGCGGGAATTTGGTCGTGGTGCAGCTGTGCACAAGTGAAGCTAGGCAGCAGGACGATTTTAAAAACACAAAACAATTTTACTTAAAACAAATGTCTAGAGCCTATCTCCCGGCTGTGCCTCAGGAGAGTGGAGTCTGTTTACCGTCGCGCTATCGATCAGCGCGTTAAGTAGTTGTATGAGGGGTGGGCGTGGCCGACCGTAGTGGGCGTGGCCTCAGGGAGTCCCCGTCAGTATCGTCACTGGCAGTTAGCAGGGGCCGCGGCAGCGTTTAATCCGCTACGTGGGAATTTGGTCGTGGTGCAGCTGTGCACAGGTGAAGCTAAGCAGCAGGACGATTTTAAAAACACAAAACAATTTTAAACAAATGTCTAGAGCCTATCTCCCGGCTGTGCCTCAGGAGAGTGGAGTCTTGAGCTCCCCCTGAGCCTCCCAGGGAAAGAGACTGAGGCCTGACTGTACTATGATGTGTACATGCCTTCCCATACTGCATTAATATATCCCCGTCCAATATGCACCTATCGGCAGTCATGGGTTGGGGGATGGTGGCACCAGAGTAGCTAAGTAGCAGCTTAAAAGTAATGAGAAGAACTAAATACGAACACTTTTGAACCAGTGAGGAGTGAAGTATGTTGTTCAGTTGTGCCGGTGTATCAGTGTTTCCCTCAGTAGGCATGCACCAAAAGTTATAATCGGGTTAGTTGGCGAAGGCAGCTCCAGTGGCATAAGAGGGCAAGGCATAGTTAAGGCAAGGAGGCACAGCAAATGCACAAGACAACAATGAAGTCAGGTTGCTTGCCTGGGACTATACAACAGCAAACAAAACAATGGAAAAAGATATTGGGCAAAACAACATTAGAGGCAACAAGCATTGACTCAAGTAAACCCCTGGCATAAGGGGTTAATATCATAAAAACAACTTCGACCTCCCCCCCCGATTGCTTTGGAGGGGTATTCTCCAAAATAACATAGTGGTGCTGCTTCACAGCCAACCATCGCGGATTACTTTAAATACTCTGACATAACATCAACCAATCGCCTAATATCTCTAGGGAAAGTAATCAGAAAAAAGTCCTTAATAGATTGCCCAAGTTCTAGACAATTACCTAAAGACAACAACGTAAGCCCTACTCCAGAGGTGGGCTCCCACTCAGTGGTTGTAAAAGCACAAGTGCATTCCTCTTGTCACTCAACAACTGCAATTCAACCAAATCCTGTATGTAGTGTGGACAGGCCTTTGAAAGGGCCAGTGGCAGATTCCAACATTTACATAATTCCAGGCATAATTAATCTGGATTTTAGTTTAAATTTTAACAATGCAGTGTTCTACTTATCATCTGGATTTAATTCAAATATAAGTGATGAGTTATTTCTGTAATCCCCTAAACGGTCACCCAAATCAGACCTGATCACTAGCAATACGGACCAAAATGTTCAAGACAAGAAAGCTCAAGACATCTCAAGCCCTAATGAACCAAAAGGTAGAATTTAAATATATCCTTTCATCCCAATACCAGGAATGGGAAGAATCCAGCCTGTCCTGAAACTGATCCTGACTCAGATAATAGCCATTGAGTGTGTATCTACTGTACAAGGTCAAAGTGAGGTAGAGAATGCAGACTTTATTAATATCTAACTTAAGTCCGCCAAACTCTCCCTTCTAGCAAAATTTAATGAAAACGTTTCTGCAGGGGCAAGCTCCCCTGTAGATCCAACACAGGCCCAAACAGGAATATGGGGCAGCTTGCTTAACACAATGGATACTATAACTACTCTCCTCAATTATCATTCAGATAAACTGAATATACAGGTGGAGTAGCTTAACACCCTTGCCCTTTACGTAGCTGGGATAGATTCTAAGGGCCAGTTGTACGACCATTTGGAATTGCGATCGCGAATTGCAAAAAATAGCGAGCCGCAATTTACGAGTTGCAATTCCCAATGTACAACAGTGTAAGAGACACTGTTAGCGATTCCCAATGGGGTCGCAAAATGCAAGGCTCATCAATATTCATGAGGCACTCGCATTTTGCTGACCCTCCCAGGGATGGTGGCCTGCTGGGCTCAGCAGACCACCATGTCTGGAACTGCTTTTAAATAAAGCAGTTTTTTTTATATGTAGCCCATTTTCCTTAAAGGAAAACGGGATGCATTTTTACAAAAAATGAAATGTTTTTGTTTCATTTTTAAGGGCAGGCAGTGGTCCCTGGGACCATTGCCTGCCCTTAAAACATATTTCGCTTGCATTTGCAAAGGGGAAGGGGCCCCCTTGAGACCCATTCCCATTTGCGACTGCATTACCACCTACTTGAAGTAAGTGGTAAATTGCAACTGTTTTGTAACCGCAATTGCGTCACAAAAAGTCATACATAGGGCTCAGAGTCACAATTGGGAAGGGACGCCCTTGAAACGCCCCTTCCTAATTGCAAGTCGCAAATGCTATTTAGCGAGTCACAAATGAATTGTGACTCGCTAAATAGCATTTCTACATGGCCCTGTAGGGTTTTTGCATGCACAAACGGGTCGCAGACCCGTATGCGCATGCAAAAATGGGGCATACATCTGGCCCTTAGTTACTTAATTTGACAAAACTAGTCGTAAAGGTGCAATCAGATAGATACAACCAAATGATTTCCTGCACTTGTGCCCATATAATAGATAAAATCTCAACTCTGCCGAGGATAGTTGGGTCTCGAGTAGGCGGAGTTAGACTCATGTCTAAGAAATTAGCAAACATGGCAGATCGTAGACAATGTCAGTGTCATAACATCAAAGAACCAACAGTCGACACACTCAGACAAGTCAGGATTGAAGAATATTATATGACTGGTATAGGAAATGAGGGAGCAAATCATAATGTGTCTCAAGAGTAAAAAGATCGGCAGCAAATAATAACACAATCAATCATGCAAACTGGAAGTGATGAAATCCCCACAGTAAGATAAAGAATTCCATAAAGTATACAGGACTCTTTGGTGCATATAAAAGAGAATGAAGCCACACAAACATTTTCAGCCCAAGATGGTGAAGATAACCAAGTAATAAACAACACAAATTTATCTTCTATTTTAAAATCAATTGGGCTAACCAAAAGAGCAAGGAAAAGCCTAAGAAAAGCACATATTAGAACAAATAAAACGAAAAAAACTAGTTAAGACAGGTGTGGCCAACAGACCAAAGGAAAGCTACCCAATCTTCAAACCAAGCATAACATCTATGTGACAAGCAAAAGTAGTGGAGAAAGGGCTGATTGCAGCACTAAGTAGTCAAGACGTGCCAATTCATTCGGAAGACGTGCCAGACCAGTCAACCAAAGGTCATTGTGGTGGAGCTTCAACTAGCCATCCTTTCGGGCTAGATAATAACCAAGGGCAACCTCAAGTTAGCAGAGATACACAGTCCTCTGTGTTAGGTAGGGAAAAAGTAAGGTGAAGTACTACATCAATTCCTCAGCAAGCTACATCACCAAACTCAATGTTGCCTTCCATCAACCTGCCCGCTAAATGTTTAGAGCAAACACAAAAAGAAACCCTAGAATACATTGCACTTTTAATCTATGTTCTCCAGCGGGAGATCTTCCCAGGTGTTTGGTGACACAAGTACAATAACATTTCCTAATCTCCTTAATACGAATATTACAACCAAAATTTTGAATAAGTGCCCCATCCCTCTTGCAAAACTTGTATTTATCCGACATTACATTTCAAGGGGCCCACATGATTTCTTAAATGATAGTAATATATTAAATTTATAAGTTCAATTCCAGTGCTTAGTCATCTAACTGTACGAAATCCCTGGGTCTATAATATTTACCATTAGAAAATGTGTCCACAACTACATGTCAAATAAAGCTAAACAAAAGTACCACCATGAGAAAAAGAAAGTGTTTGTGACTTAGTCATCTAACAACAGATGCTTTAGACTTAGTCCAATTTAAACATGATCTCTCCTTTCCCCTCGAGAAATAACCTTTACCATATGGCATAGTGAGGAAACTGTCAATACAATCCTGGAAAATGGGCTACTCTTTGAAAAATGTGTGATTGAGTCCAGGAAATGTAATGACAACAACTATCCGACCTTATTAATACCTATGCCAGCAGTGAAGAGACAAATCCTATGACAATCGGAAAATGTGAAGGGTATGCTAATGTTCTAAAAGGAGCAATTACCCACTATTCAATCCCGCATTACCCTCTGGTATTAAAATTACAAGTTGTAACTCGAGCTCACGTATTTATGAAGAATTACAGAAAAATCAGAGTCTAAATGAATATTGGGCTTGGCTACCGAAAGTTCTTACTAAAGGAAAGGCTCGAGGGAATGACTGAAAGTTGAACTGTTCGTTTAGTTCGAAACAATCCATCAATATTGTATCCTGGAATGTCCATGACCTCTCCAGACTGTTGGAAGACTGAGATACCATAATCTTTTTACAGAATTTTTGAATTTGAATGTTTCAGGAAACCTGGAAAATGTGCAATGAGGCCATCATTGGTTACTAAGAGTACTCTAATTTGCAACCCACTCATTTACACATGGTCGAGCGAGAGGTGGACTTTAAAGTTATGTCTATTGGAACTAGATACCAAGTCTCAGGAAATTAATTTTAATTTAACATGGCTATTATGTATTAAAATGTACCTACAAACCCCAATTATTATTTTTAAAGTACATTTGAGTACAAATAGATCAATCAAAATAACCCAACTTACCATTCTATGGGAAATAATTAAGACTATGACAAACCAATACCCTGCTACTAGTCTAATTATTTGAGGCAATTTTAATATGCATCTGGTCTCTAGGAACTCTTCAGATAAATCAAGCATAGATATAATCTAGTTGGGCTATTCCCAAAAAACCCAAAAAACAATCTTACATTGTTACAGGATTTGGACTCATGAGGCCTGATTATGGTCTCGTATATGTACAAAATTGTATTCTGACTAGATGCGGGTACCCATTGGGATCCAGTATGAGTTATGGTTATGTGTTGTGTTTGGTGTATTGTATGTTCCTGTTTGTCATTCTATACAATCACACTGCACAGCGTGTTCACAATTTTGTGAGAAAAATATATCACTATTCACAAAAAGGACACATGCAGAAAAAAGCTTTTATAAGGCCCATGGACCGTGCATATCTTTAATGAATTTCCTTTGTCTCTCCAACCTCTACAGTAACTTGGCATTCTGCGAACAGACTAATTTGGTGCTGTATATACTTTTATATATATTTTTTTCATTCCTTATTATGCATTATTATCTTTGCTATTAGCTAGTAATGAAATAACTACAGGAGTGGGATCAATCTCCTACGGTCCTGAAGAAAAGCCTGGGGTAGGGCTTGAAACTAGTTGACCAGGGAAACAATGTGTCATATACCCTAGTGGTTTCCCCACATCCCCAATTTCTTATCATATCATCCAGGGGAGTGAATAAAATAATCTTTCTCCCACTAGCTAGATATTTTTAGAGTTTTCTTTGTGTGTATTATATAAACCACTCCATTACCATTTTAACCAGCATACGTGTATAGGAACATCACTAATCAGTGTAGTCACAGGTCGCAGCACGCTCCTCTCTGTAGCATGCCACCAAGGGGTAACTCTGGTGGGTGAGGGTTATTTTAAAGGAAAACGTTTTCCTTTGACGATGAGGTTGGACTTGTTTCTATGATTATCTTTTTCCTTTTGGAGGGACTCCTTTTGGTTATCTATATATAGTTTGGAGGACGAGTCCGCTTTTTCCCCTCTACCTCCCCCCATTATTTATGATGGTTACAGGAAGATCTTCAACATAATACTGTAGGTGTTCCATCATTTGAAAATGCAAGGCGAAATTCTATATTTGATTACACCATCATCTCAAAGGACTTAGCATCTGGAACTGTTGGGTACCAAGTTGCTCCCCGTATTGAAAGCGACCCAACCCTCAAATTATAATGTTGGCTCTAACAGCTGATTATCTGCCGAAGTAATAAGAAATCTGGGAAGTATGCCAATTGTTTATAATTTGAGAAGGCTGATATGTAACTCAAGTAAACAACTGGAAATCCTAGCCTTTGCAGAACTCAAAATAGAATCAGCACTCTGTGAGTTTCAATGTGGAAAATCCATGGTGGAAATTTTGCCCTGTTTATGTTCCTCAATAATAGACCACTTTTCTGTTAAAACGACAGCCAGGATATTTGGCCAACAAACAACAGGTGGTACTCACACAGGCTATATCTTTAAAAGAAGGCTCTTATTAAAGCATCAAGGGCTATTTATAAACAACCAAACTGTGCATTCAAATTTTCCAAATTGTGCTCACTGAAATGTTTGAGAAGAATGTATAAAAATTAGATTTGGAAGCCAAAAAGGGCCCATCATGAAAAAATATGGACAAAGCTGCACTATGCCTGTAAAACCAATAATTTGAAAGCCTTCTGGGGAACAATTATTGACTTAGAATATGGCAGCAGGAGAGCAAACAGTACCAATATTTCCAAATCTGGATGGGATACCTTCATCTCCAAATTATATTGGGCTTCTCCCGTAACTCTTATAGGAAATAACATTCAACAGAATATGTCAGCCTCCCCAGCTAACATAAGCTGTGGGAACAAAGGGAAATGAAAATTCTCATGAAGAACTTGTATAACTAATTGAGTCTATACAAGAGGAATTGATAAAAACAACTATAGGTGGGATTAGATCAAATGGTGCACCCTGCCCCAATGGTATTCCCATTGCCACTTTTAAAGCCAAAATAGATCTGCGGACAAGAATTTTAACTCCGCTGTTTAAAGATGTGGTAAAATCCAAATTGGTTCTGGAATCCTGGCAAGGAAATATTATACAGCCTATTTATAAGAGCGGTCCGCTGGATAACCCGGCCCAATAGCCCTAACCGAGGTGGAGGCGAAAATGTTTGCTACATGTCTACATAAGGACTTGGAAGAGTGGGCCACAACAACAAATATAATACCAATTTTTCACACCGGATTCCGAAGAGGAAAGTTAACAATTACACATTTATTGTGCCTTACACTGCTAACGGAGGGGCAATATACAAAAAACAAAAGTTATACATTTGCTTTGTAGACTTGAAAGCTGCCTCTGACTCTATTCCCTGACATGTACTCTGGCAAAGTTAGCAGCATGGGGCGTACCACAACATTTTTTTAAACCTATAGTGGATTGAAACAAGGCTGCGTACTAGCACCATGTCTTTTTAATCTTTTTATGGATGATTTACTTCTCCATCTGCAGAATGTTAATGCCCATACCCCAAACATCTCAGGTCATAATATAAAATACTTGCAGTATTCAGGTGACATCATATTGATTAGTCACACACCAATACGTTTACAACGATTGATAGATTCATTTAACAATTATATTTTAGCTAATAATTTACAAATTCATATTTAAAAATACAAAAAGTATTTAATCCTGGTATGAAAGTATGGAAAATGAATGGTTCAACAATTGAATCGGCAAAATCTTATAAGTATCTAGGAATCACATTTGATCATGGAGTGTCTTTTAAACATAATTTTACTAATCTAAAGGCCAAAGCCACTGCACTTTCATTTGGTTTTAGAACAATGCGAGATAAGCTTTTATGTACTAGTTATGAGCACTTAGCTAAAGTAATGAAGGCAAAGTTGATCCCCTCTCTAGCCTATGGGTCAGTAATTTTCTGAGGTAAAGACTTCAAAATCCTTGACAATTTATAAATTGAAGTTTTTAAGTCTATTTTTAAGATTCTGAAAAACACTGGACATGCTAATGTCCGACTGGAGTTTGGTCTGACCAGCCAAACTCTAGTGAGCCAATCAGTGTTTTTAAAATGCTTATATTCGTTATTTTTGTATGATCCTGGCACTCTTGCAAATCTGTGATGGCAAGAACTTATAAAATATGATTATGCATGTGTTTGGAGATCTTACCTAACTGAGAGCTTACGTATTTTTTAACTTCCAGCCTTTTGGTCATTTGTATAGAAATGAAACTGTTTTCAAGCATTTATTAATATGATCGACACATTCCTTACAATTGGATAAGGAAGCCATTGCAGTAAAAAAGCATGCCTGACCGGTCATCAATTTGTTCAATAAAATAGAGCCCCAACCATACTTACTCTCTTACTTACATTTAGGCTAAGATTTGGCCGATATCCAACAAAGGAAGGAACTTTAAGATGGATACAAAATTGGTCTACATACAGTTGTAGATTATGTGGTCTCCCCAATGAAACGCAACTACATATTGTATGTATTTGCCCCCGACTAGGACAGGAGCGGCGAGCATGTTTTTAATTTGTCTTCAATGAACATGGGATGAAAACGTGTCTTCAAGCTATTATACTCTGCTTCTCTGGGAAATCAATCCACCTTACAAGTCAATTTGTTAAGTTTATTCTCATAGCAGATAAAATGTTACATTCAGACTCAAAATTTTCACTGATAGATATGGAAAGTAGTAATGACTTGTATGTACGATTATCTATCTGTTTATTGATCGACAATGGTAAAAAAACATTTACAAGTCGGAGTAGATTTTTGACATGTAAGTACATTGACATTTTATCAATCTGGACATCACTGTGAGTATAGGAAGGGATCCTTAAGGTCCTGAAGAAGAAGCTTGGGGAGCTTCGAAACATGTCGGCAGATATAGGAGGTATGGTTCATTGAGGCATACACACCTCCTTCCCCATCTTTTATTGATACCAGCTCAAAGGTATATTAAATTTTTTAGACCATCGAGCCAGGTATCTTTTAACTCACTCCCCCCCCATTCACTCCCGACCCTTCCTCTCACACCCCTACACGACACATAGTTGTCTCCCAAAAACAGAGCTCCCACGCAAACGTAGGTCGCAGCACGCCCCGTCCCGTAGAGGGGCGGGAAGACCACTATGATGAAGCATGACACCAAGGGCCCTTTTGGTGTGTGAGGGGTATTTAAACAACTAATGTCTATCTTCCACCACTGTGGGGCTACATACCTAATCTGGGAGGACCTGACGTACATACACACCTGTGGGTGGATCACTATGTTTATAAACATAACCTCGGGAGGATGTATCCACATCCACTACTCATGTTGAGTGGTACCTCTCTACTCCCCATTTTGTTCCTTTTTGAATAAAATTGCAGTCTGGCCGTGAAAACCTGGGATCAAACTTTGCTTCTACACTTGCTCAAATTGTGTTATCCTAGGCAATTGTAATGCTTCACTTTCCCTCCTTTATTGCCATTATCACGTATAAGAGGACCTCGCATTTAAAGGTCAGAAGGGCCGTACATTGAGTATCACTGACATAGAGCCTGCAGACGTTGGTCTTTAAAAATGTTTACAATATTACATTTTCTTATCTGGCTACCTGAGTAAACAGACCCCAAGATATGAAAACACTCAGCATTAAACGGTGTAAAAGTGATTACATCTTTGCTCATTAATGTACCACCACACTTTTATAACCATGCCATAACCAATCTTATTCTATGTTCACTTGGACAACATACATCTATGTTTTTTTTTAATTCAGTGAGCATTTCAGTGAGGAATATGCTAACCTATATTTTTCTTGTTAGGCTATATAAACTGCATGAATGCCGGTCCACCTTCAGAAGTCCAAAAGATAATTATTACCCCAACAGAAGAATCTAAAGACTGATGTAACATCATACCATAGTGTAGTTACTGTAGCCCAGAAACTCTTAATGGTGTATTATTCATTCATTTATTTATTCTCTGTTAGTTTATTGTTCACAACAACTTGCATTTTAGTGATGGTCAAAGATTTATTGACTACCACCATGTAACTGCAGAACAGATGTCAAAATGAATACAACCAAATTGATGTTTTTACTGCAAGGTATTTTTTAAAATGTTACTTTCTATGTGTTTTGTTAGTCAGGATATACGCATTCAATGAAAGACAAACTGCTGAATGTCTCTAATTTCATTTATCTTTATAGAACTTCAGCTGATCCCGGGCCTTCTTGGACCATATCCGGGGTCACCAGTAACAGACATATGCAAAAGAAATCACAGACAAATATCATGTTAGATGAAGTAAGTATTACCCAAATGAAAAGCTTTGATAGAAACAATTGAGATACCACGAGGTCTTAATTCTAAGCATTTTAGAATTAGGCACATGAACATTTGGGTATTTACTCCTAAAACATTTTGGGGAGTCAATCAAAAATAAATACTGTGAATGGGAATGTATGCAATTTGTGGTTCGCCATGCATACTCCTTCTGCACTCTATATACTCCTGTGGGGAAATTCAGTCTCATAAATTCAAGAAACCAGTGCATAATTTGAGCTGGTGTTTGCCGGTGGGGCCCCATGGCACTCATTTTTGGGGACCAGCACTTATATTTCCTCCTAAGATATTGACCACGAGCAAGAAGAGAGGTAAAAAAAAAAGCAAAGATGGAGAGAAAAAAAACCATAATGGGCACAAAGGGAGAAAGCAGGCGCCGTCAAGAGTGAGATAGAAGGGCAGCAGTGGGTAGTGGATTAAATTGGCCTGAGTATTCACTTCTAAATTTGTAAAGGAAAGAGTGCTGGTTCCAGAAGCCCACGGTTGGTGCAATTAAACATTGGTGTGTCAAATACATAGGCTGATAGTCTTAAACTATCCCATGGCCTGTTTAATCCAGTATCAGACACTCCATGCCCCTTTATCTCACTCTTTCAGGTTCCTGCTGCCCCCTTAGTGACAGGTTTTCAGTCTTTCTCTTCCTCCATCTTTCCTGTTTCCCGTCAGTAATTATCTGATGTGGAAAAATAAGTGCTGTTCCACAAAAATAAGTGCCCATATAAGAGTGCCGGTGGTCCCCACCGGCAACCACCGGCTCATATTTAGCACTGTCTGAGCTGAACTTAACACTATGCAACCAAGGAATGTGGCAGCCAGCATAATTAAAGCAGAGCTTTGGGCACCGCCACTTCTTCTTTTACAAACTTAGCGTTTTGTATGTGCTTAACGGGTGGGGAACATTACTAAACACACAAGAAGATAGGGGTGTGGCCAAGAATTCGAACATGGCAGACGTGTGAGCTGTGAGCTCTGTCTCGGCCTAACTGAAATCCTGTTCCAGCTAGCTGCAAGACTGGAATCGGCAGCTCTAGCAAAGCACACTGTCCCTGGCACTGCCTTGCTGACACCGAGGAGATGGCTGTGCTCTGTCTAGTGGTGGCGTTGGAACGAGCCCGCAGAGCTGTGGCAGAGGGTCTAGCACCCAGGAATATTCCTCCTGCCTTGGCCTCTACACCTCGCAGGAAACGTTGGCACTAAGCAGCGACCTGGCGCAAGGGAAGCAACCAGCCCCAAACTTCCCGGAGTGCATCATCCACAAGCACTGCCCTGTCCGGAGCATCCCATCACCCCGCGAAGAGCCAGAGACCAAGATCTGTGATCCTCTAGCCAATACACGTGTCTCTACTGCGGTAAGGATCAGTAGATCTGAGTGGGAGACCGCCCGACACCCCTCCGGGCCCTCAAACGGATTCATTCTCCCACCCTGCTTCCCTCCCGGGTGGAATACATGATCTGCAGCGCAGAGTACAGATTTACCCACTAACTGGAGAAAGGGGTGAGTAGTGGCTAATCGGAACAACAGGCTCCTGGATACCTAGGGAAGACTAAGGCCCCTTCCACACGTGGCCCTACTAAGACGACACCTAGGAAACCCCCAACTATTTAAAAACCCTGGGCCAGAACAAAAACATGGCTCGTTTATACCAGTGAAGTGGGGTCGCAGTCAAGAGATCCAGGTACACTCCCCTTTGTTTTACAATAAATAACAAAAAACAATAAACCAAAGAAAAAGCATACTAGACCTCTACTGAAGCAGCATGCCCAAACAAAAACAGAAACAAGGGGGGACACAACCAGCCACAAGAGAGCCCTCTCCGGTGCCTCAGGGAAGAGAAACCGAGGGAAGCAATGGTGCAGAAGTCTCTCTCCATTCACAACTGGAAAGGGTGTTGGCCGCCATAGCGGATACCAAAACAGCCCTACAATAAGATATTGGGGCGGTCTCGTGGGCCTAGGTCTCCTGCAGGCAGAGCACCACAAGTTGGCGGACAGAGTGAAAGGAGTTGAGAGCTCAATATTGGAGCTACAGCTCAAACAAGACATAGCACTTTCAAGTTAGAAAAACTCACTACCCGAGTAATGATCTTAGAGCTTAGGGCTGAAGATGCGGAAGGTCGCAGCTGACGTTATAATATGAGAACAATTGGCATCCCGGAGGGTGCAGAGGGGCCAGACATAGTGACATTCATGGAATAGTGGCTGCGCTCAGTGATAACCGCGGAACATCTCTCACAGTTCTTTGCGTTGGAGAGAGCCCATAGGGTCTCTGACCGACACTCCTCAAAAAGGAGACCCCCTCGTCCTGTTGTGGCAAGACTTCTCCATTATTGATACCGTGACAATATCTTACAACAGGTCCGATCCCATGGCCCATACATAGTGGACAATAGCAAGGTGTTAATATTTCCGGACTTCACAACCAAGGTATAGGCCCAACGTTCCTAATTCCTTGAAGCCAAAAAGGCCTCACTAATGTTTCTAGCGAAACTTAGAACCGTTTTAGATGGCAACACTCATTTTTGTGAATCCCCTGAGGAGACCTGGTCCTGGCTTGAAGCATACAAGGTGGGTACACCCCTGCCCCAGAAGAAACAGGGCCCCCCAGCAATGAATTACCCCAACAGGAAGAGGAAACATCACTCACGGTGAAAGACACAAATACAGAAACCCACAGCCTCTCAAACTGAATTGGACAGGCAGGCGGCGCTGCAGGTGGTAGCGCAGATCGTGTCACTGCAGAACTGCGACCGAACCACAGATTCCTCTTCGGAATCGAGATACCCAGCTTTGAACTCCAGGGACTCCACTGGTATTGAAGTGCACCTGCTGAAAATAACCCCACGTTCAGCGGATGATATTATATGATTATTCTGAATACAGGGTTGATCTGTTGGCACTGCACCCATGGTTGGTGTGATCCAGACTTCAGGAAGGAGTGGTAAGGCTCTTGAGGGTGCCCCTGCCTGGGCTCAGGAAATGGGGCACCAAGATTTTTCAGAGGGCCGCCGGTGCGGCACAGGACATTGGAAGTGGGCCGGGACAAGTATCTCGGTATTGTGTTATTTTGGATCTCCCCGCAATAGAGTGTTCCACCTGACATATTGAAGGCGGCGTTCTAACTAAATTTATTTGTTTGTTCACAGGTTTGGGAGGCTAGTGGTTGCACTGTTGTCCTTGGGTAGAGGAGTTGGGTATAAGGAGTTAATGTTACGCATACAGAGGTCAATATAGGAAGTGATATTCTGGTAAAACAAGCTGCTTTACATTCCTTCAAGATTAAGCCTGAAGGCTGCTCTCCACAGCTACCACTAAGATAGCTTTCTAAAAGGTTATCTTTGACCTCATACCTCATAAGGGCGTTTGGACTGGTGCAAGGTGCCCACTTTAATTTGTGGACAACATATACCAGGCAACTTCTGCTCCTGGTCAGGGATTTGCTCTCCACCCGCAGCTCCGCTTCTAAGTGCCATCACTCCGGGCACTGTGATCTGCTTGCTCAGGTAGGTGTTAGAGGTCCTCTCCACCAGCAGGCTCCTGCCTGCGCCTCATCCCAGGTGGTCCTGTTGGAGAGCCTTGCTCTTCTGCTGGCCGCTGTTGTCTGTGTCTGTCCTTGTGACATTTTTCTGTCTTTCTGTCTTTGTGCCCATGTCTGTCCTTGTGGCATTTTCTGTTTTTCTGTCTCTGTGTCTGTCTTTGCTATTTTTCTGTCTTGTTGTGCCCGTTTTCTGTTTTCTTTTCTGACTTTTATTGTGCCAGTAATTGTACCTGTGTCCTCTGTGCTGTTTCTGTCTCCGTGCCCCTTGCCCTCCGTGACCTTTCCACTGCTGCTGCCCCCGCTACCCCTCCCTGACGGTTCCCGCTTCCCACCTCCCAGCTGCACTCCCCTCCCCTCTCCCCTACTTAATGGCAAGCGCGCGCCCAAGGCGCTAAAGGCAAGCCTGTCTTTGCCCGTCCACGACCCAACTGAGGCCACTGCCAGGAACCCTGGATCTACAACCTCCCACTGCTACAACCCCGCTGATCTCCTCGCACTCTACCTAGGAAGGACCGACAGCTGCCAGCGAGCGACGCCGAACACCACCCACGGCCAGTTCTCCTGCCGACACTGCTGACAGTCCTTCACCATCGCCAGCCCCCCCACGGCCGCCGAACCCACGCCGGATGCCCGTACCACCGAAACCCTGACGTGCATCCTTCTCAACGTGCGCTACTTACACAGATACGCCCTAGAGATCTGGGACCTGCTCGACACCCTCTCGCCAGACGTCGCCTTCTTCACGGAAACATGGACCAACGCCACCACCGCCCCCGACATCGACACTGCCATCCCCAACGGATATAAAATCCAGAGAAAGGACCGCCCCCACTGCCTAGGAGGAGGACTCGCCATCGCGCACAAGAGCTCCCTCCGACTCTCCACCTCCAGCACGAGCGACCCCCTCTCCAACACAGGGCACCTCCATTTCCAGATCCAGACCAGCCCCAGAACCACGCTGTGCGGGACTCTCACCTACAGTCACCCTGGGCCTTGCGCCTCTTCCACCACCACCATTGCTGACCTCGTCGCCCCCCACGCCATCGCCTCCATGGATTACATTCTCATTGGAGACCTTAACTTCCACCTCGACAACATCAGCAACCCGGACTCCACCACCCTCTTGGACTACCTCGCCAACCTTGGACTAAAGCAGCTCGTCCTCACCCCCACCCAAGGAGCCGGAAACATCCTCGACCCCATCTGCGCAGGAGGAACAAACATCCACTTCAGCCACACCACGCAGCCCCCCTGGACAGATCACCACTGTGGACACTTCACCTTCAACACCACCACCGCACCCAAGCTTGCCCCGCGCCCGCCACGAAGGAACTGGAGCAAGGTCACAGAGGAACACCTCAACACCACCCTCTTCCTTGACCCCCCCTCCGCCACTACCGATGCCAACTACACCAGCTGCGCAGATAAGCTCGCGCCCCTCCACCACCCCGACAGACAACACCCCCTGAAGGCTGCCTGGTTCACCACCGACCTCCAAGAAGCCAGGTGCTCCTGCAGATGCCTCAAGAAACTCTGGAGGAACAGGAAAACCACCGAAGACCAGAACACCTGCAGGAACGCCATGACTAAATACCACAAGCGCATAAGAGACACCAAGAGGACCTTTATCAAGAACAAAATCCACGCCAATGGCAGTAGCGCAAAAGAACTCTTCAACGTGATACAGCAGTTCACCAATCACCCCAGCGAAGCCACGGACATCACATCCTCCCAGGACCTCTGCAACAAACTTAGCGCCTACTACCACCGGAAAATCAAGGCCTTCTACGACAACTTCAGCGAACAGACTCCAGACACCACCCTCCTCTCCACCGCCAACAACCAGCCCACCATTACTATGGAGACCAGCTACCACCGAAGACACCGCCACGACCATGAAGAACACCCACTCAGGAGCCCCCACGGACCCCTGCCCACCGCACATCTACCACAGAGCCGCCGCCGCCATAGCACCCAAACTATGCTGGACCATTAACGCCTCCTTCGAATCCAGCATCTTTCCCTATGACTGGAAGCGGGCAGAGGTCAGGCCCCTCCTCAAGAAACCCTCGGCTGACCCGACAGACCCGAAAAACTACCGGCCCATATCTCTTCTTCCCTTCGCAGCCAAAGTCACCGAGAGATTCGTCAAAGCCCAGCTGACCACCTTCATCGAAGAGAACGCCTTCCTCAACTCCTCCCAGTCCGGATTCCGCAGCAACCACAGTACTGAGACTGCCCTCCTCGCCGCCACCGATGACATCCGCATGCTACTCGACCAGGGCCACACTGCGGCCCTCATCCTACTAAACCTCTCCACAGCCTTCGACACCGTCTCTCACCTCACTCTCGCCGCCAGACTCCATGACGCCAGCATACGGGGTATTGCCCTCGACTGGATACAATCCTTCCTCACCGGCAGAACCCAAAGGATCAGACTCCCACCCTTCCTCGCCTAACGAGTGTGCGGTAATTCCAGTTTGGTGCTTAGACCCTGCCATATTAGAGGACTCTTGCTTCCGACACTCATTGCATTCTTCTGTCTCCGACTATTTGCAAGCGAATCAGAGCACTGCGAGCACCTCCCTGATCGAATGGGACGCACGTAAAATAGTAGCAAGTGGCCAAAGTATGGGACAGACAAGAGGTGTGAGACGGGAAATCAATAGAGAGCTTCATAAACTAGAAGCCCAGATACACTCTTTAGACAATAGACTTGGGGTGCAGAAACCCAGAGATAACTCTCAGAGGCCAAGAGTAAACATAACACAGCCATAGAAAGACTGCAGTTGTTGGACCTCCGAGGCTACCAGGAATGACAGCATGTTGAGGGTGGGAAATCATTGAAGGCTATTGGCATGGTTGCTTGGACCAGAGAGCAGAGGCACCGCCATTACCCGGTTGCAGGTGAATATCAAGACCACATTGTATTCACCCAAAACTATCAATTCTGCTTTTCTTATTACACAGCCTTAGATGGGAAACCATAGGACCTACCAATAGAATACATACACGGCCATCTGGAAACACTACAATTACATAGAATAGAACCTGCTACACAGAACGTGCTGGGAGAGACGATAGCTAACCAGGAAATCCAAGCTGCCATTAAGGACATGGCCAAGGGGAAAACTCCAGGCCAAGATGAGCTCCCTGTGGAATTCTATTCCACTTTTAAATCACTCTTAGCCCCACTCTCGCCGACTCACTGCAATCTGGTCAACTGCCAGCCTCTACCAGAGAGACATTGGTGGTCCCATTACCCAAAACCAAATCTGCAAATGCCCAGTACATCTGCATTTTGTCCCCTTTCCATGTTAAACATGGACTTCAAAATACTCATCAAAATATTGGCCACAAGATTGCTCCCACACATGCGAGACTTAGTGCACACTGACCAAAATGGATTGATACCAACAAGATCAAACTCATGGAACCATAAACAATTATACCATATCCTGTACCACAGAAGCCTTTGAGCCTTTAAGTGGGACTTTCTGATGCAAGTCATTCAAAAGATGGGATTGAGAGAGGGATGGCTTAAATGGTTACGGTTGCTCTATACTTGTCCCATAGCCAGAGTCAGAACGGGAGGAGTAGCCTCAGCACCAAATGATATCCACAGGGGAACTAGGCAGGGTTGCCCTCTCTCCCCATCTATTGTTTGCCATGGCTATCGAACCTCTAGCAGAATGGTTCATGCAAGAGGGAGCAAGACAAGGACTGATACTAGACAGGAAGGAGTTCATGATTTCTCTGTATGCAGATGACATACTCCTATACCGGAAAAGGGGAGCTCAGGGGGTCACTCATGTCATCAACATCCCTCAGGGAATTCGCGAGTCTGACGGGACTACGAGTCAATACATCCAGAACACGTCTTCCCAATTGCGCCTTCAGTGCCTCGTCTGCTGACACTCCCAATGGATATTAATTGGGCCATTCGCTCCTTCAAATATGGTTGTACTACCAAAACTGCTATACTATTTTGTTAACCTCCCACTGGTGATCCCGCAAAAATGGTTTAGAGACTTAGACATGATGACAAGAAAGCTGATCTAGGATAGGGGTCACCACAGGGTATCACTGGCAGTAATGCAGAGATCCCCACAAAGAGCGTATTACCTGGCAGCACAACTCCAGTGGCTCGCCCAATGGTTAGATGTTATGTTATGTTATGAGCATTTATAAAGCGCAACTGTTACCAAAAAGGTGTCCTGGCGCTCAGAGAAGACCTAAAGAGGAATAGTGTGAGAGAGATGAAGGGATAAGGGGGATCAGTAATTGAAAAGAAGTGTTTTTAGTGTCTTTCGGAATGATAGAAGATCAGTCATACTTCTCAAAGACACAGGAATAGCATTCCATGCCCTAGTAGCATTGGCCACAAAGCCTCTACCACCCCAATTGGCCCTCTTCACTCTGGGAACTATAGCCAATTTGGCATCCGAGGATCGTAGGGTTCTGGTGGGAGAGTACCAGTGAAGTTGTTGTGTTAAGAATTTAGGCCCCATTCCATGGAGGGCCTTAAAGGCTAATGTCAAGGCTTTGAATTTAATACGTTGTCTTACAGGTAGCCAATGTAGGGCTTTAATTTGAGCAGAGATGGAACCAGTCCTAGGCGTGTCCGTGAGGAGTCTGGCCGCCGCGTTCTGCAGAATCTGTAGTTTATTTAGAGATCCTTCATGTATCCCAAGGTAGAGACTATTGCAATAGTCCAATCTAGGCATAATGAGAGCTGTGACAACTATTTGCTGTGCTGCTTTTGGGAGTAGTGGCATAATTTTTTTGCAAGATTTGAGAATATGTGTGGTGGTGGAGACAACTTTGTTCACTTGATCCCTGCCACTTAGTTTGTCGTCCAGCCACACTCCCAGATTTTTTACTTTCCCTACAGGGATGGGGAGTTGGCCGAGATCGATCGGCCAGCAGTCTGGGGACCATAGGTTAGGGTTGTTGCCAAATAGAATAACCTCCGTTTTGTTGGAGTTAAGCTTTAGGCAGTTTAATGTCATCCAGTCTCCCACTGCGGACATACAGTTTTGTAGTCTTAGGGGTGTATGCACGGAGTTTCCTGGAAGCAGGTTGACCACTATTTGGGTATCGTCAGCATATGAAGTTAAAGTGAACCCAAATGATTCAACAAGTGGTGCTAGGGAGGAAACATATATATTAAAAAGAGTCGGGCTCAATGAAGAACCCTGGGGGACTCCGCAGGGCAGGGAGAATGATTCAGCCTGAAACTCCTCCAACGTTACAGTTTGTACTCTATCTGTAAGAAAGGATTTGAGGAGATTCCATGCGGAGCCCTTAACTCCTATCTCCTTAAGGCGTTTCATCAAAATACCGTGATGAACGGTGTCGAACGCCGCAGACAGATCTAGCATGATCAGAGCGGCATTCCCTCCCTAGTCCAGAATGTTCCTAATCTCTCCAGTGGATTTTAGCAGCGCAGTTTCAGTGCTGTGCTCCCCTCTAAATCCAAACTGAGTTGGGTCCAGGACTTGATGGTCTTGTAGAAATGTATTTAGTTGGGCGTTAATGTTCCTCTCTATGACCTTTGCCGGAAGAGGGATTCTTGATATGGGTCTAAAATTGTTTGGGTCATTGATGTCTAGATTGGGTTTCTTTAAAAGTGGCAGGATTGACGCATGTTTCCAGACTTTTGGGAAGTATCCATCTAGATACATGGTGTTAAAAATGGGAAGGCTGGAGG
Organism: Triturus cristatus; assembly: GCF_964204655.1. Classification (NCBI taxonomy): domain Eukaryota; kingdom Metazoa; phylum Chordata; class Amphibia; order Caudata; family Salamandridae; genus Triturus; species Triturus cristatus. The sequence continues at coordinate 452,118,339 of NC_140580.1, forward strand.
CCCTAGACATCCCAACACAAATGGACTATGGGGGAGACTGCCTGCAAAATGATTGTGTCCAAAGGTACTGATCCAAACTCATGGCACTCGGTTAAAGGTTGCGTTGAAATGCTGAAACAGGTGTACCCAATGAATGGCGGGGACCCCTTTATATGCTCCAGACCTTCCCCTGTTGGGCCTTCCGTGGGGCGACACCTCCTCCCTCTTTATGGAGGCCCAATTACGAGAGTGGACAGCTGCTGGCATATTGACAACCTGTGACTGTTACCAAGAGGGAGAATCGATCCCCCTCAATGAATTCATCGCACACTATGATTTGTCCCCAGGCCAATTCTTAAATTACCATGCAATACTGAGGACATTCAGATTGCTATGGGGAGGAGGCAGACGAGAGCCCGACACGCATGCATTGCTGCAAGCGTTGGTGACACATGGGTCGGCCAGACACTTAGTAAAATGGATATACAGAGCACTCATGGAGATGACAGTTCAGCCCCTGAATCAATTACAGGAGAAATGGGGAAACCTAATGGGCAGAGAGTTGACGGAGGCAGAGTGGAACAAAGCCCTGCGCAGCCCAAAGAAAATTTCTATGAACTCTAACTTTAAATACAATCAATTTAATTTCCTACATATGACCAACCTCACCCCACACAGACTCAGCATCATGTTCGGGTCCATGGATCAACATTGTCCTAGGTGTGCGACCCCAGTTTTGGGATTTGCACATATGGTGTGGGACCCAGTACTGCAAGAATACTGGTTCCAGACCATTGAGATTTTAAATGAAGTATTGGTGAGCTCGATGCCCCACACAATAGAGGCCGGTCTCCTGTGCCTAGTTCCACGGCCTGAGTCCAGGAAGGTGAGCACTAGATTTGAGGATCTGGTGCTGATACTGGCAAGGAGGTGTATAGCCCTCCGCTGGAGGACAGCAATAGGTCTTAAAGTGATGGTTTGGGAACAAGATGTTACTGCCTGGGCTAGGGCAAAAGAAAGGGCGCTGATAGCGGAGGACAATCAAGGCATAAGATGCCACTCAATTGCAGGACTGTGGTCGGAGGTACTGGGACTGGGATGACAGGGGATGAGACAGAGGGGAAAGTTCTCCTAGTAATGCAAAGAATGAAGAACCACAAATGAACACCCCCAACCTCTATCACAAGGACTCAACACAAGGGGGTAGTCAACCCAATTTAAATCTAACCCATTCCCCCAACGAGACATTAATACTAATGACCCCCACATATATTGGTGTGTAGCCATTTACAGAGTAAGGGAATTTGTGACAACTAACTAGATACTGGACCTCTGAATGCTTTAGATGTTCGATTGATTAATATGTATTATGTTTCACTAAGTTTTACCATAATGTAATGAGATATTTACTAGATGACAATAATCAAGACTCCCCTACTGCATAATGCACAAATTAGGCACTGAATGAAGCTCTGTATTGATATATCGAGTGAATACAATGTAATTTTATGGGTCACTAACCCAGAGATGTATAACTCCCACTGAACTATATACCCAACTACATTGTATTTCCTTAACATAATGCCTAATTGTATATGCAAAGTCTACAAAAGAAAATGCCAATAAAAATATATATGTTTTAAAAAACACATAAGAACTTACAGATTATTGAGCATTCCATGATTTTTTTCTGGCCAAGTCAACCTCTCTTTGCTATGCCTACTCTTAACGTTAATACTGTGGTAAATCTGTTTTACTAAAGGATTGTTTGAGGAGCAAAATACTTTGAAGTTCAGATTCTGTGAATTAAGATCTTGCGATCTTTACCCCATATTACTCATTTGAACATCTTTGTTCATTTGTGAATGAGAGGTGAGTTGTCAATCCATTTACACATACATGGGTTGGCACTATCAGGGTGGTATATTTAGTTGAACGGGTTGCAAGAGAATCAAAGGTGATTTTTCTTTCCCATTTGGAAAATGTGTGCTATGCCAAATAAACAAGCCTTTCTGCGAATGAGGGGTGTTACCTGAAACCAATTCCAGGATGCTTGTTTCCAGTCCAAGGAGGATCCAGATGGCAGCTTGGGCTGGACTGTTCCAATGAGGAGCAGGTCAAGATTTGCATATGGCTGGGTCCAAACTGGGGTGGCGTAGTGAGCAAATGAACAATGGATTTAAGCCAGACATCTTGACTGGGGTTAAATATTTGATTCATTCAGCATTCTGTCCATCATTTGCTGCTACAGGTCCTTTTCTCACACCACAACAACACTTCAGATGTCTGTTTTTCTAGCAGTATTTTTAATCACCTCCTCAAACCTTGACTGCTAGCTGCCTTTATATATTAGTGTGTCTTTTCTTGTTGGCAGACTGGCATTTGTTTTTAAGATAAAACCGAACGTCTGTGTTTATTTGGCCATAAAAAACATCAATGACCCTGCCATGCATTGTGTATGAATTGGGCTATTAGTTGAGGAGGGTAGGTATGCACCTCATGCAATAACAACAATCCTTATCATGGCTAACCACTAAAGTCACTAAGTAAACCTGAACTCAATCCCCTGGCAGCTATGGCACAGAGCAGAGAGGCTTAACTTAGAGGCAATGTGTAAAGTATTTATACCAGACTAAAACAGCAATACACTTGAAATGCAAAACAATAAAAATCCCACAATGAAAAGGAAAGGTAGAGTAAAGTTTAATAAACAAAATGACACCAAAATGACAGAAATCCAAAAAGTGGAACCAGAGATGTGAATTTTTAGTTTTAATTAGAAATGGCAAGAAGAATTACAAAGGCCAATGATAGTCATCATCATCCTCAATTTTATATGGTCTTTTTGACCATAAAAGCACAAAACAAAAAAATCTAATTTTGGGACATATCACATTACAATGAAGTCATATCGCAATGCATTTACTATGCCCCCCTTTAATATAATACAATTATAAAATATATAAAAATAAACAAAAATATTCATATTAAAATCTTGTTTATGAGTATCACTTTAAAATGGAATCGATCACAATCAGGCTTTAGATGTGATACCCTCCTCTGGCATACTAAAATCTCATCTAAGAAATGTCACTTTGCTATAAGATCATATCACCATTAGGCTGTGGTTGTTATGGCCCCCTTTGACATAACACAATTATAAAATATAAAACTGTCAAAAGAGGACGTTCATGTTTAAAACACTAACACTACTCAAATCACAATGCATATTGCATTCTCAATTTCAATGCTTGAGTAATATAATTCAGGACTGAGGAGCATATCAAAGGAGACTTAAGGCACTAAAGAAAAAGCAAACCCTCCTGATGATTAATGCAAGATCTTCCATTAAGAACAGGGTGTAGGGACCGTATTCTGAAGGAGGTATACAGGGTACAGAAGAACATAAAGTTTACTGGTATGGCCTACCATCGCATTGACAACACGGTAATCAGCTAAACCAAGTGCCTGCAACAGGAAAGGCCACTAAAAATGTATCTTATTCCCTCTTAGCCGTGTAAGGTAGAATCTGAGCTCTGGCGCTTTTACCCATTTTAAATGGGGCTCCTTACCATTGGTTGTTGACAATGGCATATATGATTGGACCCTTACCAGGTCCAATACTTTCATGAACTTAACTTTCTCTTTATGTGCAAGAAACCTTTCCCTGACCTCTTAAAATGTGGACTTACCTTATCCAGAGCTTCAAAAAGGTTATTCAATTCCAGGTCTCGAAGAGTATTTTAAATATACTTAAAACATAGAACGGTTATCATGATACTCTGGTGAGACAATTTTCCACTATTCTTTGTCTGAAGCCTAGTTCAGGAGTAGACCAAATTTTGATCCCTAAATGAAAAGGGAGCAGGCCTACCATGTCTTCCAAAAGCCTACCCCCAATTCATTGTGGGTTATTACATTTGGGTTGGATTTAGGAGTCCCAAACAACCTATTTGAAAATGTGTTCTCTGCCCCCTATAGAGCCTTTCCTATTGAGTGCGACAGACACCCTCCCCATATGCACCCGCACAAAGGGTTTTGCTTTTGTCGAGCATAATCATTTCTTTTAGGGATCTTGTGTCCTAATTTCCTGGCAAACCTAAAAATTGATACGCAAGAGGCTTCCATCCCCTGGGACCTCTGGGTTATTAATCTTTCCCAATGCATATTCTAATTAAACATAAGACCGAGGTAATTAAAATCCTTTGTCTTTGAAATTGGGGTTTCCCCAATAAAGGTTTTTGACCGGGTATTTCTGGGCCACAGGTCATAACAAAGGCTGTTTTGTGATTCACTTAAGCTTCAGGCCTTGTATAAAATTATTTAAACCTGTCTAAAAGACATTGCAACCCATTTGCTGTACATGCAATTAAACCTGTGTTGTCCGCATATAATAGTATGGGGACTAAGCAGGACCCAATTTTAGGAACATCATGTGTGCAGGAAGTTAAAAAGGTATCCAGCCAATAATGTAAGCTAAAAACGAAAACAGGGACAATATACAGCCTTGTCTAAAGCCTTGATTAACTTGAATGGGGGCGTGTGATCTCTGCGTTGAGTATAATGAACCCTCATATGGGTATCTTGTTGTAGACATTTTGAAATATGCAATAAAGGGGGATTAACCCTTGCCCAACCCATGATGTCCCATAGTATGTCTCTCCGCTAAGTCAAAGGCACAGGAGTGGTCATTAAAATCCATATGTATGATCCTTCTCCTGGCCTTGACATATTTACCTAGGATCAGACCCAAATTTAGGGCTTGCTTGGTAGGGCCCAAGCCTGACCGAAACTCATACTGGACTTCAGTAAAAAAAGATTTTTCTTCTGCCTAGTTTTCCAATCTTGCCAAGATTATCCTGCCAAATATTTTAACTAAGGCATCTAACAATGAAATTGGCCGGTAGTTAGAGAGACAATTTCTTTCTCCTTTTTTGAAAATGGGACTGTTATAGATTTCCTCCACGTCTCAACAGGTCCCTCCTTAACTACCGCTCTAAAGACATTTGTCAACAAGGGAGCCCAAAAATCAAGGTTGTTTTTAAAAAGCTCAACTGGGACCCCACTGATCCTAACACTTTTCCTGTCACAGAGCTCACGATTATGTTAAGTACTTCACCTACCGTGATAGTCTCAATAAATTCTAAAAGGTCTATCGAGGAAACAGGAGAATTAGTTAAAGCTGGGGACTTGATATTGCCATTATCACGTTAAAAGTATGTGTAAAATGTGTGACCCATTCTTGCTCCAATATGTGGCATTCTATACCTGTGGGTGTTTTTTTGGCAAAGGGTCGATTTACAATCTCCCAGAAAACCCAATTATCTTTCAAATGCGCCGCACAGGTCCTCCCAAACCTTTGTTGTAATCTCAGCTTTTATTTTCTCAATAGCTTGTTATACTCTCTTCTTGCTATTCTGACTTCAGCCAGATCCTGTGGCCATTAGTAAGTCTTTTTAATGTTTTATAAGCATTAGTGAATTCGGAATTAAACCAAGATTGCACATCGTGACCTATCCAGGGATTGTCTGAAAATCTGTATTTCGGAAACCGATTTACATATCTTAATGAAGTTCCACATATACCAGCTCGGTCAGCTATATCCGAGAGACAACATAAGATCTCTGACTGATTGTTAATATTGAGGTCTCTGAATGCTGTTTTAGGATTAATTTATGTCCATTTTCTTCCCTTATTAGGTCCATGGGACATAGGAGGATTAGCCTTGTACGTTTTAGAGGTTCATAATAGGATGGTGAGGCTAACAATTATGGGATAAGGGTCACTAAATGGTGATGGACACACCTCATGTTTTTTCAGCAGGGGGGCCAGGTCATTAGACAAAAGAATGTGATCAATCATGTTGCCTTTCCCTCTCCCGACAAAAGTTGGAACCTCCACGCAGTGATCACTGCATTGCTCTGATGTAAAAGGCAAAATAATAATTAGGATTAAACTTGTCAGTTCTTCACCATATGCTGAATGCTGAAAGTTGCCAACATGCTCACCCTGGCCGGCCATCTATATTTCCACAGACCCAAAACCCACTATGCAAACTTTTGGCAATATTAAAATCCCCCACGAGATAAGAGAAATATTGCACAATTCTCTACTTGTTAAGGAAATGATGGTGCCTTCCAAATCCTCGATGATCCCCACAGGTTCGGTGAAACAGAATTGAAATAAAAGTTGATTAGGATATTGTTGCATACTCTAGGTTGAAACTATTTTGAAATCAGATATTAATGGTTAAAAAAAAGCATCTTAACATTCAGATTTCTCAGTGAGGTAGAGACCATGACTAACAAATCCTCCTCCCCCCTTCCTGCATTGGATGGAATAACAGGAGAACAGAAGGATCAGAACCCATCAATAGAAACACAATCAAAAGACCAAGTCTTCTGACATCAGATGACGTCAAACTTTTCAATAAAAGACAACCAGTTCTTATTGCTTTGGTTCAAGTTTATTCCTGCCACATTCCAGGAAAGGATCTGTAGGGCCCTTGAGTAATTTACAGATGGATGTTTTATTCCAGGTTAAAAAACCTACTGGGCAGGATTAGAGCAGCTGAATCTCTAATGAAGGGTTGGTATCACCTCTAAACCAAGGGAGTCTTGTGTCCACTCAACAGGGATCCAGCTTGTGCCAGCAGATTTTACTATGCCAGTTTATTATATGAATCTGTCATTGTCGATGTTGCTTCCTTCGAATCTGGGGATGGGCCACCCTTTCTGAATAGCCTTGAGCATTGCAGACTGAAGATTGAGCCCGGCTTCCCTTAGGAATGTTTAAATCGTCTAACCCCATGTGCAGCTGTACACCTGTTTGGACTCACAAGGGAGCCATTAGAAATGCTAATTATTTCTGTTTTCTTGATAGGCCAAGTTTCCTCAAATGATCTACGGGGTGGATAAGTCAATCATTAGACTCCAATCCAGAGAGTGTGAGTAATCTATTATTTGTTGATAACGGACGTCTGTGAGTCTGCTCAAAGGCAAAAGGCACCACTCCTTATCTCCTGACCCTGAAAGCAGAGAGAGCTTGGGTGATAAAAGTACCCAAACGGGACAACACCTATGGTTACTGCAGCACCCTCATTGCGGGGCCTATTGCCAGTTTTTAACAAGCGGTGAGCCAGGTCTGAATTCCTGCAGTTAATCACTATGCAGTCTCCCTCTTTTGATTTTGGGGAAGGGCCAATCAATCCAACTCTCCTCACCATTGAGATATCCTCGTACTCCCAGATTGGAAAGGTGGTGTTTCAAGAGAGCCAGTGTCAGACTTTATTTTTTAATTCAGAGTGTGACTCATCTCTGTGTGCTGTGGCAGGTGGAAACCCGACCAGGAACACCACATATGGACTGCACTAAGGTGGTAAATTCAGAGTTAGACTGGGAAGGCAAATTGTAAATACTATTAGGTCCAGAAAGCCTTTGATGTCTAAGGCTTCCTGCGGGCTTATATACTTTCAGCACATGCCTCTCCCCAAGTACCAATGCAGAGCTGCTTGCCATATTGTCCCCTGTGCGGGCCGAAGAGAACCCCATATATGTTGTGCTCTGGGCTGACGTACAGTTTTCACCCCTGGAACTCAGACCATTGTTGGAGTTGACTTGTGCACAAGGGTGTATAAGGGCTACCATTGAAGGCTATGATTTTACCCTGGATAAGTCCCTGTTTACCCCTTCCAGGGAACTGATCCTCTCCACAAAAGGCACAATTGCAGAAGACACAATACTATTCAATAAAGTTTGAATCCCTTTCCAAGTTAGGTTAAGTCCTCCTTTGTTCATTTCCAAATGTATGGTGGTTTCTAACTCCTGTTGGGAACGTACTCCTTCAGACTTTCTGTAGTTAATGTTGGTGGACGGGCTTTTTGCATGTCCAGGTGTGGCACCTATTTTAGTTTCCCTCCTTTTTCTTGCTGATGGTCCGCATCATCTACTGTTTATTGAGAGGTCAGGCACAGCTGCTCCCATTTCCAAGTCTGGCTCCCACATACCTTCCACAGACTTTTCAGCAGTACAGCCGCTATCATTTGACTGTGTAAGGTTGGTACCACTATCTGCAAGTACCTGTGTGGGAACTGATTGGAATGGGCTCATACTTGAGGTAACAGAGTGAAACCCTTCGCCCATATCCAGTGACAACCGCCTTTCTGTGAGTTCTATTTCTTTAGAAACCACACTTGCAGCTCGGACTAAGAAATAATCAACTGTGGTATGAGAATGGGAATTGGTGGAGTAAGCGGGGCCACTGTCCTTTCCCGTTGCAAGTTTGCTTTTATCCATATTTAAAAGGTGGGCTCCAGGTAACAGGTGGTAAATAAACTATAAATAAGTAAACAAAAGAAGAGTGTATCCGTCAAGGCTGAATAAGTGAAAAAGTGTGAAGAAAAGGTGAATCACTGTGTTTTAAAAGAACCCTCACTCACCAACCTAGTTGGTGACATGCTTCATCATTGGGTTCCCAACGGAGAGACCGAATGTCTCCCCGGTGTGCTACGACGCCTGATTTACAGCGGAGCTGGTTTTGTTGTGGAGAGACAGTGCAATCTGTGAAGGTGATGTTTTTTTAAAAAGGTGTCGCAATTTTAACCAAGAGGTGAGTTTAATGACGGCAAACTGGAAACGGTTAAAAGGGGTGAGGTGGACGTGTGAACTCTGGTGATAAATAGACCAGCTACGTCCTAATTAAGGTGCAAAACAGTCAACATGTTTCTGCTTCCAACGATACTACATGAAGCATTCTTCAGGACCTAATTATGGACAACCACGGCGGTATACGCTCGCTAAGGCGCACCCTAACCAGTGGTGTCTAAAACCGCTAAGACTTACGGTTTATGGAAAGAGGCCTTCAGGATTTCTGAAAGCTTTCAATTCTGTTGAAGCAAAAAAGGGGATGAGGAGACAAAACAAAACAAACAGTGATTCACAACATACATGTATATTCACAGAAAACAAGGCAAAAGAAACATTTTTTTGAACAAACTTCACGTACATAAATGGTGAGTTGCCATTGTACCTGGACAGGTGGGAATAAACACTCGTATCAGCCCATGCCAGTATAGTAAATTATCGTGGCACAATTGTGGTGATGCTGGAGAAGCTACTGTGCAAAAAGAGCTACACCCTACTTGGCAGTGATTACGACAGAGGTGAGATTTTCACGTGGCGTGCGCTCTAAGTGTGATTTTCACGTGGCGTGCGCTCTATGCAGATAGAAATGGCCATCAAACTATGAATCAGCAACAGACTTTGGCTGACTGTAGGAGGCAAAAGGAAAAGCTTGGATATAGAAATGGAGAAAGGAGACTTATCACACTGATCCACAAACACCAAAACGGAACAATGAGTTTGGTGCTTGGCGCTTCCGTGATGTTCGATTAAACGTCACAGCATGAGTCCGGGTGGGGGGCGAGACTTATAGTCCAACTCTAGGTAGAGAAAAGTGGGTAGTAAAGTTAGACAAAACTTACGGGGTAGTGGCGGAACGACAGGGTAAAGAAAACCGAAGCCTCTACTTACTACGCCAAAGCCTCCAACCCACAGGAAACCTACTAGTCCCTCTTTCGGACTCGAATGTTGTCATTCGCCCCGTGAGCGATGTTAATAAAGGAAGTGCTTTGCTCGGGGGACGCGTAGCGTCTTCACGCTTGTCACGTGGTGTGTTTTACGTGAGAAAAAAGACTAGACCGCTGTAGGGTGCCATTGGAGGCGGTCTCGTGACCGGGGCTTAGCTACCATCACTGAAGGGGTAGTGAAAAGAGAAAATTCTCATCGGAGCGGAAAAACAACACCAAGAGGTCCATGAGTGTGTATTAGTATACTTATAACAGGGGGCTACAGTGTAATCATACCGACATTGCGTTAGTCATGTGCTATTTCCAACGAACAATGCCTATTGCAGGTAGTCTTACAGTCAGAATGTACGCTGTCATGACTAATAAAGTTTTGACTGTAGGAGGTGAAAGGTGTGTTTTGCTTAAAGAACTGTGAATAAAATGCCAACAGGAGCTGCAGCTGTATATGGTATGGTATATGACATGGTATTCATGCCAAAGGTGACAATATTGTTAGCGTAAGTCAGATCAACCCGTTGCAGTGTTGATCACGTTATAAGATCCAAGATTGTTAAATCAATTATCTGATTGGAAATGATAGGATTCTTGCATGCTGGTGCCTAGACATTTAAGAGTAGTGCGGTGTTCAGCACTTGAACCCCGTGCCCAAAGGGATGTTGTCATTAAATCCCATAGTGTGAGTAAAAAGGCGTTAAATCCATCTTTGTTCTTTTTCTAACAAGATGTTCGCTGACCTATTTCCTGGTTTGATTTGTTCAATCACTGTCCAGTTTAGATCGTCTGGGGTATGTTTGACACGTGCAAAATGCTCAGTCAGTTTGGTGATATTTTTCCCACATCGGATATTGCTCCTGTGTTCAACAATACGCTGTTTTATTTTGCGTGTAGTCATACCAACGTATCTTGTACCGTACGGGCATGTCAACAGATAAATTACGTTGGTTGAGTTGCAATTTGTATGAGCACGTTGAGTCCAGATTTTGTCTTGTTCAAGGTGTAGGGTTTTACTGGCTTTCGTTAGATGGCATACACTACACAAGCAGCATGGGAAATGGCCTGACACTTTTGGGAGCCTCCAGGCCTGAAGTACAGAGGGAGTATTGTCATTTAGTTCTGGCCTTGGTCTAGTGTGTACAAGGGCGTCCTTGATGCTTCTTGCTTTCTTGAAGGAAAAAAGGTGTTTCTCCCACTTCAAGTTGTTACTTACAAGGATGCCCCAATGCTTGCGGATGGATTTGGTCACAGCATTAGATGCAGTGCTGTAAGTAGTCACACACGTCAGTGGGACTTCCTCTACTGGTCCTACTACTTCCTCAAGGAGGGCTTGTCTGTGTTGGTTCCTAACCCTCTTGCAGCTCCGTTTGAGGATTTTCTCTGGATAACCTCTGTTTTTCAGGTTTTTGGATAGACTGAGTGATTGAGAGCGAAAATCTTCCATACGACTGCAATTGCGTCTGATACGCAAAAATTGCCCAAACGGGAGATTCTCTCTCAGGGGTCGCGGGTGGAAGCTGGAAAAAGCCAACAGGTTATTTTTCGAAGTTGGTTTATAATGAGTTTTTGTCAGCAATTTCCCCTCCAATTTGGTAATGACCAGATCCAGAAAAAAAAAGGAAATAATTTTTCTGGATCTGGTCATTACCAAATTGGAGGGGAAATTGCTGACAAAAACTCATTATAAACCAACTTCGAAAAATAACCTGTTGGCTTTTTCCAGCTTCCACCCGCGACCCCTGAGAGACAATCTCCCGTTTGGGCAATTTTTGCGTATCAGACGCAATTGCAGTCGTATGGAAGATTTTCGCTCTCAATCACTCAGTCTATCCAAAAAACTGAAAAACAGAGGTTATCCTGAGAAAATCCTCAAACGGAGCTGCAAGAGGGCTAGGAACCAACACAGACAAGCCCTCCTTGAGGAAGTAGTAAGACCAGTAGAGGAAGTCCCACTGACGTGTGTGACTACTTACAGCACTGCATCTAATGCTGTGACCAAATCCATCCGCAAGCATTGGGGCATCCTTGTAAGTAACAACTTGAAGTGGTAGAAACCCCTTTTTTCGTTCAAGAAAGCAAGAAGCATCAAGGACGCCCTTGTACACACTAGACCAAGGCCAGCACTAAATGACAATACTCCCTGTGTACTTCAGGCCTGGGGGCTCCCAAAAGTGTCAGGCCATTTCCCATGCGGCTTGTGTAGTGTATGCCATCTAAAGAAAGCCAGTAAAACCGTACACCTTGAACAAGACAAAATCTGGACTCAACGTGCTCATACAAATTGCAACTCAACCAACGTAATTTATCTGTTGACATGCCCGTGCGGTACAAGATACGTTGGTATGACTACACGCAAAATAAAACAGCGTATTGTTGAACACAGGAGCAACACCCGATGTGGGAAAAATATCACCAAACCGACTGAGCATTTTGCACGTGTCAAACATACCCCAGACGATCTAAACTGGACAGTGATTGAACAAATCAAACCAGGAAATAGGTCAGCGAACATCTTGTTCGAAAAAGAACAAAGATGGATTTACCGCCTTTCTACTCACACTATGGGATTTAATGACAACATCCCTTGGGGCACGGTGTTCAAGCGCTGAACACCGCACTACTCTTAAATGTCGAGGCACCAGCATGCAAGAATCCTATAATTTCCAATCTGATAATTGATTTAACAATCTTGGATCTTATAACGTGATCAACACTGCAACGGGTTGATCTGACTTACGCTAACAATATCGTCACCTTTGGCGTGAATACCATGTCATATACCATACCATATACAGCTGCAGCTCCTGTTGGCATTTTATTCGCAGTTCTTTAAGCAAAACACACCTTTCACCTCCTACAGTCAAAACTTTATTAGTCATGACAGCGTACATTTTGACTGTAAGACTACCTGCAATAGGCATTGTTCGTTGGAAATAGCACATGACTAACGCAATGTCGGTGTGATTACACTGTAGCCCCCTGTTATAAGTATACTAATACACACTCATGGACCTCTTGGTGTTGTTTTTCCGCTCCGATGAGAATTTTCTCTTTTCACTACCCCTTCAGTGACGGTAGCTAAGCCCCGGTCACGAGAACGCCTCCAATGGTACCCTACAGCGGTCTAGTCTTTTTTCTCACGTAAAACACACCACGTGACAAGCGTGATGACGCTACGCGTCCCCCGAGCAAAGCACTTCCTTTATTAACATCGCTCACGGGGCGAATGACAACATTGGAGTCCGAAGGAGGGACTAGTAGGTTTCCTGTGGGTTGGAGGCTTTGACGTAGTAAGTAGAGGCTTCGGTTTTCTTTACCCTGTCGTTCCGCCATTACCCCGTAAGTTTTGTCTAACTTTACTACCCACTTTTCTCTACCTAGAGTTTGACTATAAGTCTCGCCCTCCACACAGACTCATGCTGTGACGTTTAATCGAACATCACGTAAGCGCCAAGCACCAAACTCATTGTTCCGTTTTGGTGTTTGTGGATCAGTGTGATAAGTCTCCTTTCTCCATTTCTATATCCAAGCTTTTCCTTTTGCCTCCTACAGTCAGCCAAAGTCTGTTGCTGATTCATAGTTTGATTGCCATTTCTATCTGCATAGAGCGCACGCCACGTGGAAATCACACTTAGAGCGCACGCCACGTGAAAATCTCACCTCTGTCGTAATCACTGCCAAGTAGGGTGTAGCTCTTTTTGCACAGTAGCTTCTCCAGCATCACCACAATTGTGCCACGATAATTTACTGTACCGGCATGGTCTGATACGAGTGTTTATTCCCACCTGTCCAGGTACAATGGCAACTCACCATTTATGTACGTGAAGTTTGTTCAAAAACGAAATGTTTCTTTTGCCTTGTTTTCTGTGAATATACATGTATGTTGTGAATCACTATTTGTTTTGTTTTGTCTCCTCATCCCCTTTTTTGCTTCAACAGAATTGAAAGCTTTCAGAAATCCTGAAGGCCTCTTTCCATAAACCGTAAGTCTTAGCGGTTTTAGACACCACTGGTTAGGGTGCGCCTTAGCGAGCGTATACCGCCGTGGTTGTCCATAATTAGGTCCTGAAGAATGCTTCATGTAGTATCGTTGGAAGCAGAAACATGTTGACCGTTTTGCACCTTAATTAGGACGTAGCTGGTCTATTTATCACCAGAGTTCACACGTCCACCTCACCCCTTTTAACTGTGTCCAGTTTGCCATCATTAAACTCACCTCTTGGTTAAAATTGCGACACCTTTTTAAAAAAACATCACCTTCACAGATTGCACTGTCTCTCCACAACAAAACCAGCTCTGCTGTAAATCAGGCGTCGTAGCACACCGGGGAGACATTCGGTCTCTCCGGTGGGAAGCCAATGATGAAGCATGTCACCAACTAGGTTGGTGAGTGAGGGTTCTTTTAAAACACAGTGATTCACCTTTTCTTCACACTTTTTTCACTTATTCAGCCTTGACGGATATACTCTTCTTTTGTTTACTTATACTAGCCCTGGGGGACTAAGAGTGGCTCCAAATAATTTCCCTCTCTCTCCTGTTGTTAAGTTATAAATAAACTATAAACTCACCAAGGTGAAGATTCTTTCGCCAACGAAGGGGCCAAATAAGGTGGTCCACCCAGCCTCTTCTGGGTGATGACGGGAATAGATGGGCCCGTATTGGCCCATTCTTTGCCAGTGCACGGGCCCAGGTGCATCCCCCGCGGAGGGAGCACCGGACTGAATTTAAAACAAGTGCTTCCTGGCGTGCAATAGCTGCAGTCAGTCTCCCCTCCTCATGGGGCTTTGGGGCCTGGAGTCCATGAGTCCGTGGCCCAGCACTTAGCCCAGCACCTTTCCCAGCACTGGTAGCAATTTCTCTTCCACGCTGTGGGAGAACCTGACTGGATTTAAAACAAGTGCCTCCCGGCACACAACTGCTGCGGGCAGTCTCCCCTCCTCACGGGGCCTCTGGGGCCTGGAGTCTGCGGCCCAGCATCTGGCCCAGCACCTGTGGCCATTTCACACTAATGATAGTCAATGGTCACTGTATAACATGACCTAGGGGCAATTTGACACTGACCGCGATGGAACGTGAGTTGGCTACGATAACCAGGTTCCTCCTGGTAAAAAAGTCTACCTTCTGATTTTAGTCCTATAAGTCCCAATCCACCACAGGAGTACACTTTTGAAGTCCCCCAGGACGTCCGGTGGCAAGGAGAGGCCAACAGGAGAGTCCAGTCCAGGTCCATTTGCCAATAGTCAGCTGGGCAGTTGCAGGGAAATGCCGCTTGTAGCTTGTTGTGTCCCTGTAGATTTAACAGAAGGTTAGCCTTATGACCCTTGGAGTCCATTTCTTTGTCCTGGGTACAAGAGAGAAAGCAGGTCCAGCCCTCCAGAGCACTTCTCAGGCTGCAGACAGCAGGTTCAGTTCTCTTTTGATCTTTCTCAGGTCCAGGAGTGTTCTCATTTATGAATGGTACGAGCTAGTGGGTTGGAAGGAGTCCTGAGGATACCCTAATCAATGGTTTAAAGGTTCCCAGGGCTAACCCTTGCCACTTTGGGCATTTGCAAGATGGCCAAAGTTTTCAGCCACACTAAACTTGGTATCTGACTGCCGTGGGCTGTGTGTGGAGATAGTACTATTGCAATCTTAGTGCCCTCCTACATCAGTTTGAGGCAGGCCCTGTACCCACACAACCTCGAAGACAGAAGTCTGGTAGAACAACACTGAGTTTTCAGCAATCAGGCAGTGGATACAGATGAATTGTTTTGGCATCCTGTCTCCTTCCTTTGAAATGCACCCCATATTTTATATGTAAACCCCTCAAAACCTGATAGGTTTTTCATCATTTTCTTCAAAATTAGCTTCCGTAAAGTCCCTCAACATGTCCTTGTTCAAGGCTCGTACAATGAACCAAAGTCATGTTCAGTCATTTATATTAGGACACTCGTAGATATTTTGTATTATTCCCCTTCATGGTTATTATCTATATCCGTTGAAGGAGTTGAGTCTTGCTGAAAATTGAGGGCCTGATTCACAAATGTTAACTTACACTTTTGTGTGAGTTTACAATTGTTTGCTATTCAGAAAGTGTGTGGCGTGACGTCGAATGCCTGGAGCCCAGAGACCTCGCCTTCGACGTTGAGTGTGCAGGAGACCTCAACGATGAGTGATTCGACGGAGAAATCCTTCACAACGTCGATCTTTCCCTCGACGCTGACGGCCTGTTAGAAGTCAATGGAGTCGAGAGCGGGACACTTCTCGTCGTCGACGGAGATCGCCGTCTCAATGGCGAACGACGTTGAACGACGTTTGGTATATTTCACCCTTGGGCTCGACGTCGAATGCCTCGTCATCATCGTGGATCTAGCCTTTGACGTCGAACGCCGCCTGGACACCGACGGGGGTGATGAGTGTCTAGCCTCAGGTGATGAGGTGTGTCTCGACGTCGATCGTCGCCTGGTTGACGTCGCTGGAGATGTATGCTTCGACGCTGATCGTCGTTGACCCTACGACAGCGGAGCCTGTCTTGACGTCGACAGTCGCCTAATTGACGTTGACAGAGATGTGTGCTTCGACGCCGATTGCTGGTGACCCTGTGACGGCGGAGCCTGTCTCGACGTCGAACGCCGCCTCGATGGCGACGACGGATATCTGCCTCTCGACGCTGGGCGAGCCCGCACAAACGGAGAGCGACTCCTCGACACCGATCGTCGCCGGGTTGACGACGGCAGAGGATTCAACGTACCTTTCTTTGACGACGACCGGTGTTCTCTCGACGGCGAGCCCACCGTCGATGGTCTTCTTATTGACGTTTTCGTTGCCGATGAAGGGATTTGAGGCGCCGAGCCCGACGCCGATGGAGAGCATACTGGAATCTTACTTCTAGATGGAGTGGATGCTCTCTCCTTCCTCTTCTTCATCAGTGACCTGCCTCTAGAAGGTGATCTTCTCTTCTCAGCCAGCCCATAGAGGCGAATCCTTTCCCTGTCCTTCAGAGTTCTTTTGGACAGCAGCTGGCAATCCTGGCAGGTTTTAGGATCATGATAAGAAGGAAGGCATAAAATACAGACAGGATGGGAATCTGTTTTAGCCTTCTTGCCACAGGAGGGGCAAGGGTCAAAAAGAGAGGGCATTTCTGCTAAGAAACAATGCTCAACTCTCTAAAAAACAGTAGAGAAATACTCCAACACCAAAAAGACGTCGAAGTAAAAAAGGTTTTAACCCAAAAATAGAAGTATTTTCTGACAGAAATCAGAAAAAAAGTAGAGCTGAAGTAACCAGAAGGAGCCAGAAAGAACAACTGACCTAACTGTCAACCCTTAGGCATGATGGGAAGCTGGGGGTCATGGCTGCTTTAAAGGCACGGTGCCAATTTATCTGAGTGTTTATGTGGGTTAGCTTTTCAGCTTTCCACACTAATGGTTCTACAATGCAGCCCTTCTGCTGGCAATGTTTTCTTTCATTATTCCTTGCAGGATTGTGCTTTCTGCTGTATATTAAAGCAGTTTCCAAAGACTTTCTTTCTCCCTGCTTTATTGGAATGTGTTTATGTACATGAGAATTCATTGCAACATTGCTCAGCATGTCTATGGGAGGCTGCATTGTGTGTTTGTTATATATATATATATATATATATGGATATGTATATAGAGCTACATATATGGTTTTCACATATATGTGATGTGTTTCCAGGGTCCCGCACATGGGCGGGAATATTCATGTGCTTATGACTTTGATGAGGATACCCCTGGAAGAGAACTAGGATTACAGGTAAGTAACTTATCCTTATGGTGCATTCCAGTCCGTTTCCCCTGCGCTGGCGCTTAATGGGCTGCCGTGCGCCAACGCAGGCCCCTTTGCCCACCAAATTATTGGAGCTAGAGATGACTTCTTGCTCACGCAAGACTAAAACCTTGCTGATCCTGGAGGGCATAGTGGTTCAGATATTGCCGGGAAGCCTTCTTGCTTTGGGAAACTTGTCTTGTGTGTGGGCAGTGAAGAAGCCTGTTCGGAGTCAGGGAGTTGGAGATGCTGTAAAAGAATGCCAGGAACCAGTAATAATAGGATAATTTGCTATGGACTTGAACTGAAGGTATGTCGAGCCTTCCCCCAACTTAAATTTGTGGACTGAGACCAACAAAATATTTGATGACAGTTATGAATTACCCCAATAAAAGCTGCATAGGGTTTGGTCAAATGTGGGATTTAGAAAATGTCATCTCCAGCAACCCTGGCGAAGCTACTTTCAAAAGACACTATTTACCTGGTTACATATTGCCACTCTAAACTTTTGACTGTGAAGTTTGAGACTGTAGCAGGCTGAAAAAAGACATATCTAGCCTTGTGGATAATTTTTCTAAGGCTGAAGTTAAACTTGCTGACTATGAGGATTGCCAATTTATAACCGTGCTCCCACACAAATGAGCCTCGAAAGATGAGTGGGCCTGACCTATTGCACCTCATAGATTATCTTTGATTGTTATTACTTTCCTAATAATTTCCTATTGGACATTTTTAACTCCTCATCCATACATTCATCCGGTTTTCTTCATTTCTCAGTCATTTCATTTAATACAATTTCCTCTTCTTAACTAATTTGGCTTGAATATTTCAGCACATGTATTTTCTTTTTGTATGGGGGTTTTTAGTGTTATTGCACATATACCAAATTATTTTTTCTCTGAGGAAGGTCTTGTTGCTTACGCAATGTGTAAAAAGATGTGCAAGGCATTCCTCCTAGAAATGAGTTTACCTAACTGTAATATTACTGGAGTAACATAATATGTTTATTTGGGGGCCTAACATAGCTCATTTTAGACTCTGACCTCTCTCCCACCCATAGATTGACCATCTGATTTATTACAATGACGAATAGAATAGAGAATACATTTTAAGGTCCCTTGCTTTAGGACCACACTTTAAATATGTAACCCTGGTCTCATGCTCCCTGGCTTTATTTATCATATCCTTGGCTAATTGGCTGGCCAGGAATATCATTTCATGCAAACCTCCACCTAGCATGGCAGCCTCAAGAGGAACAAGATCATCAAACATTTCATTATAAACTAGTGTTCAGAAGTCCCTCATCATCATTGTTCATTGTCATTGTGCTTGGCTTAGCTTTAGGAGCCTGATCTTATCTTTGTCACTCCCGATTCCAATGTCTTCATTCACTCTTCCTCTAGCAGGAACTAGCTCAAAGCCACTTTTGTCACTTAAGTCCTCTGTAAAATGCATCTCTGCCTCCCCAAACATGTGCAACCTACCAGTGCCTACCAGATAAAGCATAGGGCTGCAAAATGAACTGCATATTAGGCCAATAACAGGTTAACTGACAGATCCTGTTCTGCTGGGTTAGATTCCCAGTAAACTGATCCCTAGTTTACTGAGTTATATGCTGGGTGGTAGAGGTGTCTCTGCTCCACATTCCCTATACCCAGGGGTAACCATGCTTGCATTTCCCCTGCTTCCTTTCCTTGCTGCAAAGCACTACACAAGTTCTTGCCAATGGTCCCTCTGTGGTCTCTCCATAAGTGGGGAGGACATTGCAGCTGATCCTCTGCCGGATGCAGACAACTCCTTGCTTTTTGCAGTTCTTCCATTTTTTGGTGTTTGGGTGTGCTTAGGGAAGTGGAGTCTCAAGTTTTCAAGTGGTGGCATCTCAGGCTGCCTACAGCCCTATGCAACTTCACGTGAAGTGCCAAGAGGATGAAGGAAGTGAGTACCTGGAAGGTGACTTCTCATTCCAGCATAGACCTCATGCGAAGGCGAGATCTTTTTAGACTTTCAAAGAGGAGTACTCATATGATGATACATATGAGGATCAAAGTTATCAACAAGGAGCTCTAATGCAAGTGCCAGTAACCAATGTTCATCAAATGCTGGCAGATTATTTCAAATGGTTTGCGGAATCATATATACCTCCACCACTGCCCCAATCGACTCCTGCTCATCAGTGCACTGCGTCTCCTTACATTCCTCGTTTTCATGTGAGAATCCCAGTTGCACAACAGCAACAATCTGGGCTTCCAATAATTTCAGCACCCATTTCAATCCACGACAATTGCGTAGACAGGGCATATGATGATGAAAAACCAGAGGAAGGTGAAATTGCCCATGATCAGCCTCCCGGCACAGGGAAACATTGAATGACTACATCGGACTGCTTTCAGCCTCTGCTACTTTGTTCCCCTCCATATGACATTGGAATTTTCAACACTAATCATGAAAGAGCATCCAAGAGGTTGGATCTCCCAGTGCCTGTGAAAAAGACGAAATGTATCCTAAATGACTTTAAAGACTTGGCAAGAAAGTCAATAAAGGCTATTTCCATAGTAGACTACATATGCATGGAGGGCTAGAAACTTAGGAAAAACCCAGCAACAGTAGTGGCGGTGATACCTTGCATAGATACAAATTATAAAGCACTGGAGCAATCTCCAGCATGTTTAATCGGGCCTCCGCACCTGGACTCTGAAGTCATGCAGAGGGCTCAGAGTCAATCTAGGAATTCTACGACTCCTTGCCCTACACCAACTAACAAGGAGGGTAAATGCGTAGATAATGCGGGGAAATAGATTCTCTGTGACTGCAGCTACAACCATCAGGGCAACCAAAGCTTTGGCTATGTTGCCTGAATATGAATTTACAAAACAGAAACAGTTGGTTTAAATAAACACAGCGGCCGGAAGAACAAGCAACAGAGTCAGGGTCTGAAGACTGTCCCAAAGCACATTGGTTTCGGCTGTCCTTTTATACATTACATGAAGCATAATAAAGCAATTTGTACATTCATTTGGAGACAGAAATCTGGGCCTAATCACAGGGCCATAAATCTGGCCATTTGATAAGAAACACGGGTGGGTCTCGACCTCATGTGAAAACAATGTGGGATCAGTGGGTACGTGTCCAGATGTAGCGAATGGGGAGCCCGTGATCACTGTGTGTAGTGTATTCCTAACTTAGTGTGGCATCTGACTTTATGGTGGTTTTGGGAATGCACGCCCCTCAAACCAAATGTGTTTTATTGGGGTCAATCTCCTAAGACAATTGTGGTGTCACTGCATATCTGTGGGATCGATCTGGGTTTTCGTGTTCGCGTGTTTGTCTAAGGGTTATGTGTCACCCCACCTGTCATCTGTGAATCTGTAGCTTCAGGAATAGGCTGTAGAGCCTGCCTGACCACGTAATTCTGACTCTGGGTTGATGGGGAGGTCATATCAGGTGAATTTGACAACAGCGATGCAAGTTCGTTGTAATACGTACATATATCATGGAGTACATGAACATCGTATTTATCAATATTTACAGCTATTCTAGGAATGTATGGCAGGCAAAGGTGGTTGGACTTGGGAGCCTTCCCAGATTTTCTGCCTGAAGATATACAAATAGAGGCAAGGGCAATCTTACAGGAAGTGAAAGAACATCAGCCAAAATTATTGCTATGGCTTTAGATATTGCCTCTACTGGCTTTTGGTAAATTTCTGGCGCAGCTGTCTTAAAGCGACAAGGATAGCTCAAAAGCAACTTCCATACAATGGTGAGAATCTCTTTGATAAGCATGATGATGACACCCTCCAATCTATTAAGGCAGATACAAAGACAACAAGATCTTTGAGAGTGCTACAGCAGCATTGTTATCAACCCTTTCATAAGCCTCGACGAAAGGGGCAGTTCTCATACAGAGGAAAGTTACAATCTTATCAATACCAGCCCTATCCTCAGTCATAGCTGGGCTACCATCAACCATACTCACAGCAGGAGTACAGACCACCACCTACTTCAGTTTACTCAAGGTAAGCCCCTGAAAAAGTCCTGGAGCTCCAAGCAAGGGACAGGAATCATGTAGGCACCAGTGACAACTCTCAGACCGTGGTCACCCCCCAGGTGCACCTCACCTTGAGAGTGAAAGCCTTTCAAGTTATTACTACAGATGGAATCTATTTGTTCAAATCTTTGGGTGGTGGATATAATTCAACATGGACATATCCTAAAATTTGTTCAAAAGCCACCCCGAATTCCACTCCTCCAGAAGGAAGTGAAAGAGGAGGTCCCTTATGCTCATTGAAATACAGGTTTCTATTCTCATTTTTTTCTTTTCAAGAGACAGTCAGGCAATTGGACATAGGCGTTGGATTTGAGAAAGTTTAACAAATTCCTAAAGAAACAATCATTCAGGATTGTTACTCTCCAAGACATACTCCAATGTTTAAACCCTGGGAATTTCATGACATTTCTAGACCTTCTGGACACTATTTTCCATATCACTATCGGTATAAAACCTTGTAAATTTCCAAGGTTTGAGGTGGTTAGATGCCTTTATCCATTCCTGGTCCTTCACTTTGGGCTGGCGCCCACTCCTAGAATATATACCCGGGAGTGGCATATTTCGGAAGGAAAGGTCACCAGATCTTTCTGTATCTGGGCAACTGGCTCATAAAAGTTCAGCTCAGTGAAATGATCCACAGGAGCCTGTCTGCAAGTTTTCAAATATTTGTACCTAATACTGAGCAAGGAAAAATCCTGTCTTCACCCTTGTAGGGAGATAACATTTCTAGGAGCAATCCTGAACACAGGCTCATGCAAGGCCTGTCCCAAAGGTCCACTTCAGTTTCAATATGCAAATCATTGTTAATGTTAAGGTTAATGTCATTTGTAGAGCGCAACAAATACCCGGAGGTGTCCTGGCGCTTCTTGATTCTCTAAGATTGGCAGGTAAAGCGTAAAAAGGAGGCGGCCTACTCTTTGGAAAAGAGCCAGGTTTTTAATTCCTTACGAAAAGGTAAGAGCTCGGTGAAAGATCTCAAATAGCGAGGTAATTCATTCCAAGCCTTCGCTGTGCCATGGATAACACTTTTGCCTCCCCAACGGGCTTTCTTTATACGAGGCACCCAAACCAGGTTGGCATCTTCAGAGCGCAGGTGTCTGTTTGGGACGTACCAGTGCAGTCTTTGCTGTAGAAACTCTGGACCTATGCCATGTAAGACCTTAAAGGCCAAGCATAGTACTTTAAATTGTATATGGCTCTTTACTGGGAGCCAGTGTAGGGCTTTCCTTTCTTTGGAAATGGAGCAAAAATTTGAAGAGTCCATGAGTAATCTAACTGCTGCATTCTGCAGTATCTGCAGTTTTTTTAATCCTTTTAATTGCATATTAAGGTAGAGTCCATTACAGTAGTCCAATCTGGACATTACCATGGCACCAACTACAGTTTGTCTGCTATCCCTAGGCAATAAGGGCAGGACTTTTCTCAGCATTTTAATAGTATAGCTGATTTTAGAAGCTAATGCATTTACTTGAGGTCCTAAGGTCAATTTGTCGTCCAGTATAATACCCCGGTTCTTAACCTTTCTAGTTGGCTCGGGGGCTTTCCCCATTAAGTCTGGCCACCAGGAAGGAGTCCAAAAACTGGTGTTATTCCCAAACATCACCTCAGTTTTCTCTGAGTTCAATTTGAGGCAATTGTTGGCCATCCAGTTGTCCACTGCTAGCATACACTCTTGAAAACGACCTTCCACATCAGCCTCGCCCTCCGGTGTCAAAGATACCATGTTGGGGATGATGTACTCATGCATTCCTTTAATCCCAAACCTTCTCCATCAAAGGAGACCATTGCAAAAAAGAGTTGGACAAACAGTGGGTTCAGACTCAAGGAACTTTCGAAGAAGTTATTAAGATCACTCTTGAAATGAGTTTGGCCATGGTCTGGTGGATACAGTCAGACAATGTCTCAGCAGGCCTGACTTTCATTTCCCCACAGTCTCAGTTTGTCATGGCCACGGAAGCATCCCTGGAAGTATTGGGAGTACAGGTGAGCACAGTCAGCGCCAAATGGTCATCTCAGGAAACAAAGATGCAAATTAACCTTTTAGAGAAGAGCGAGTGGCTCTAGGTCTTCTGTTCATTCTCCTGAGAATAAGGAACTCAGTATCAACAATACAACTACAATGTTCTACCTGAATAAGCAGGGAGGAACAAGATCACACTTGCCGTCCAGAGACTCTCAAAGGACCTGAAAATTGATACTGCAACATTAAGTTAACTTGAAGGTAGAGCATGTACCTGGAGTAGACAACCAGTAGGCAGATTCTCTCGGCAGAATGTTAAGAAAGTGTCATGAGTGGTAATTGGACCAACACCAACTATTGAAGATCTTTCAAATAGGGGAAGTCTAAACCTAAACGTATTCACAATAGACCTGTGAGAAATTGGGTTGTTGGTCGAGAAGTGTGTGAACCCTCTTGAAGCAACAGCCACAAGCACCATCAGGGTGAGCCACTAAATTTAGTAAATCAACCTGTGCTTAACCCTCTGGTAACGTGGTACATAAGCAGTTAGGTTTAACCTAGAGGAAATGTGTAAAGAATGTATGCAGCACACAAACAGTAATGAAGTGAACACACAACGCAAGAAAAATCCCACACGAGATTAGCAAAATCAAGTAACTTTTAATACATTATTTTACCCCAAAATGACAAAAATCCAGTTAGTAGAAACAGATATATGGAATTTTAAAGGTTTTGTAAAAATCAAGTGCTAAGAAGCAAAAGGCGCCAACCGCCATTATGGTAACAGTATACTGGGTCCAAGTCACAAGTTCAGGCTGACCGCAATGGTGCGTGATATGAGGACTGAATTCAGTCCAGCCACAAAGTACCTTGTGGGCATCGAGATGCAAAGTCCTTGTGTGGAGCTGCAGGGCCAGCATAGAGGAATTGTCAACGGTGAGCTTCAATACGACATCTGGTATTGAGCTGTGACATGCAGCAGTGGAACTGAGGGCGGCGTCGACTGGAGCTTGCAATGCAAGGCCCTGCGTCGTCTGTGAGGAACCCACTGGGGCTGCAATGACTTGTGATGCATTGCAGCAGAGGACGAGATGCATTGTGCCAGGCTGGTGTCAGAGTCTCGTTGCGTCAACATAGGAGGAGCTTGTTATGACTGTGTGGCGAGCGGGAGACCAGTCGACTAACCCTTGGAGATTTCTTGGAGTCCTGAATTCACACAGGCAGGCTGTATTCATCAGTGAAGCTCCCAGCTGGACAGTCCTTCTTCCTAGTAGACTCCACAGGTCCAGAAGTGAGCTGAAGAGTTGGGTCTGAAGGTCCACTACTTATACCTGGTGCCAGCTTTGAAGTGAGAGAAGCTTCGAATGGCCTCTCCGTTCAGAGTTGTCTGGAATTTCCTCCCTTCCTGCCCTGGGCTCAGCTTGTTCGGGAGCACAAAAGACAAGTGAAAAACCCCTTTGTCAATGTGCTGTGGCAGAGTCTTGGTAGTGCAAGTGTGGCAGGTGACAGCTCTTCCCTTTCATTCTGATGGAGACAACCAAACCTGACAACACCAATGCCCCCTTTGTCTCACTGTCTGGGAGGAATATACAGAGACCAACTATCAGCAACATCTAGGCATATGACCCAGGATACAGGCTGTAGGCACCAATTGGTTGGGACAAGAAAATGCCAGCTTTCTAAAAGTAGCATTTTCAGAACTGTGACAAAATCAAACGTTGCCATTAAAGAGGGTTTTAAATTACAATTCTTTAGACACCAAGCTCGAGATTCCTACCTACTCCCAACTGAAAGTTAGCACTTATTGAATGTAATAAGGTAACTCAGTTTTATCCTATGGTAGAGGTGTGCCTTGCAGTATTGAAAAACAAATGTAGGGTTTTTTCACTACCAGGACATGTAAAACTTTACAAATACGATTCCCCAAGGTATCACCATCCTGGTAGGGGGTGATTTTAATTGCCATTTTGAACCGCTTACGGGTTTGTTTGACAGCGCAATCTTGGAGGAGGATGAATACTGGAAAGTTCCACCAGTAGTGGGCCCTTCACCTAGGACTTGGGCGCCACTGGCTGTGCAGATTATGGCCCTAACATTAAATCATTCAATTAGGGCCTGTAATGGTCGTGTACAATCTGATATTCCCTCCAAATGTACTTTCAACAAAATCGGGCATGAGTCACGATTGGATTATATATTTGTTGGAACCTCCACATGGGATAAGGTTGTTGATTTAAAGGTGGAATCCAAGGTTGATAGCGATCATAATCCACTGATCCTGGAACTACTGTCCCCGGGAAACCCCGAAGGTTCATGCAAATTAATTGAAGCCCTAGATGCCAGGCTCCTTCTAACCAGCAATAGGCGCAGGGTTAGGTGGGAGAAACTGGTTACAAATTTAGTGTTAGTGGCAGATCTTTATGCCCAGGTAATCCGGGTATTGGAAGCAGTCGCTGCTTTATTGTTGCAGTATCCCACCCCTGAAATTTATCAAAAATTTGGGGATCTAAATTTTGAACTTAATTTAATTCTGGCTGAAGTTTTTAATCCTATAGCGCCCAAAGTGAGAAGGAGAGGTAACAGACCCACATGGTATAACATTACATGTAGGAAACTTAAAACAGAACTTGGCTGTGAAGCTAAATAATAATAAGGCGCTAATAAGAGAAAAACGTTTAGAATATAAGCAATTAATACACCATGCCAAGATGGAGTGGGATAACGATAATTGGATTAATTTAACATCTGCATTAAGATCAAGAAACCCCCGGAAGTTTTGGCAAATTGTCAACACGGGGTCGTCTGACCCTTCACCGGCACTTTTGCCCAAATTTGCTGCAAATGTGTGGGAAGAACACTTCTCTACCCTTTATGGGGGGATCATTCTAATCTCGATAGGGAACAGGTGGGTCTAATGTCCAATACCACTGCTGATGTACCTGAGATTGAGTTTCTGGAAGAAGAGGTTCGTGCTGCACTTCCATCAGGTAAGGCACCTGGTCTGGATAAACTCCCAGGTGACCTATTTAAACACGAACCTAAAGTGTGGGCCCCGTACTTAACGGCTTTATTTAATGCAATCCAGCGGGGTATGGCGGTACCTAATACTTGCCTGGGAGCTGAGATAGTCCCTATCTTCAAGAAGGGTTCACCTCTCCTCCCAGTCAACTACAGGCCTATCAGCCTTATCGATGTCCCCCAAAAAATCTTTGCTGGACTGATTTTGGATCGCCTTAGGGACTGGATGGAAGAGTGTTCCATTCTAAGTCCCTATCAGGCAGGGTTCAGAAAGAATGTTTCCACTACGGACCAGATTTTTTGATTGACCTTATTATTTTGGAAAACTGTACAAATTGAGGGTGGGTCTCTGTACTCTGTTTTTGTGGATCTACGTGCGACCTTTGACCTGGTTCCTCAGCCCAAACTCTGGCTGGTCCTATCACAATTAGGCATACCTGTCTCCCTTCTGAATATGATAATTCGACTCCATAGCGGGAATTTTGCACAGGTCAGGTGCGGGAAAGACGGTGTTTTATCATCCAGATTTCCCGTTGATAGGGGAGTCAGACAGGGATGTGTCTTGGCACCAACCCTCTTTTGCCTCTACGTTAACGGAGTATTCACACACCTGAATGGGGTTCCAAATAGTGATGCCCCCAAGCTCGGCGGATCACGGGTTCCTGCGATTATGTTCGCAGATGATACCCTACTACTTTCGAAGTCACCGATGGGCATTCAACGATTGATGGACGGTTTTGAGACATTTTGCCTCGACCGCGGGTTAGAAATAAATACGCTTAAAACAAAATATATGATTTTTAACCCTCCACCAAAAACACGCCCAAATCTAACTATAGGGACCGTTAGTTTAGAAAGGGTTCAGACCTTCAAGTACTTGGGTCTTACTTTAAATGAAACTATGTCTTAGGTTCCCCACCAAATCAGATCACAACTCAAGTTAGCTCAATTATCGGGGGGCATTTTAAAACTTTTTTAATAATTCTTGTGTCAAACCAATTGGCCCCCCTCTTGAAATATACAAACTTCAGGCAAGGGGGGGTGCAATCTATGGAGGTGAACTCTGGGGCTTTAACTGCCGTCCAGAGATTGTGCTTACAGAAAATAAATTTTTAAGGCAGCTTCTGGCCCTTCCCCCTAGCACTCCGCTACTGCCAATAAGACTAGATATGGGCCATAGACCCATAAATGAGGAATTGGGTCTTAAACCCCTAACATTCTGGCGGAGGATTTGGAGTACCCCCGAACTCCAGGATTATAGGGAAGAACTCTTGGAATTTATAGGCCTTCCTAAAGCGGGGAATCACCCATGGCTAAGGTATGTGAAAGAGGAATTGGGGAGAATTGGCCTCCCGCTGTTGTGGTCAGAGCCAGCGAAAGCATGTTCTAGTATTTCACGTAAGCATTTGGTCAACCTGTATTATGAATCTAGACTAACTGCTTCTATTCAGAATTGCCATGCTGGTATCTTGTCACGCTCTTTTACAATGGTCAAAGATTTTTATCGCTTTGAGTATGCCTTAAATGATATCTGTCCACTTGTAGCAAGAAAACTGTATCTACAGTGGAGATATGGCACTTTACCTATTAGAGCTTTTACGTGTAAATGGTCCCCGTCTTTACCAAAAAATTGTCCAGCGTGTGATTTTGTTCTTGAAAACGAATTGCATATACTGTTTTTTTGCCCTGTCTATTTAAAGTCTAGAAGGTATTGGATTGTTCCCCTCTGCAAAAACTTGGGGTTTACGAAATGTATGCAATCTTTACGAATTCTTAAAACTGATTTAAATCCTGTAATAGTTTTTGCTATGTCATCCTTTTTGTTAGCTATGTGGAGGAAAAGAAGGGTATTTGATAAAATGCCTTGACCTATATTTCTCCATTAGTTTTGCAACTGTCAAGAGTAGGCCACTGAAAGTACAATATATATCGAAGTGCAAAGCATTGATTTTCATTCCTGGTTGTCTCATGGGTACTGACATTTTTTCTTCTGACAATAACCGATTTCATTACATCTGTATCAAATTCGAATATTTTTTAAAATGTTAAGTTGTATGTTTCTTTTATGACAAATGTCGAAATAAAGAATTTGAAATGGAAATGGAAACCTTTACAGTACATGTCCAACTTTTTTAATATACTGCACCCTGCCCTCTGGGTTGTGTGGGGCCTACTCTAGAGGTGATTTGCATGTATTAAAAAGGAAGGTTTGGTCCTGGTGAAAGGTGTATTTAAATGGCACATACAGGCTACAGTGGCAGACCTGAGACATATTAAAAGGACTACTAAAGTGGGTGGCACAAGAGTGCTGCAGGCACTCTAATAGAATAATCTTTACAGGCCCTCTGTATATTGAGCACCACTTTACTGGGGACTTACAAGTAAATGAAATGTGTCAGTTGGATGTAAGCCAAATTATAATATTTAAGGTATAGAGCACAAGCACTTTAGCACTTGCCAGCAGTGGTAAAGTGCATCGAGTCATAAGGCCAACAAAAACGAGACCAGCAAAAATGGGAGGTTGAAGGCAAACAGTTTGGGGAAAGACCACTTAAGGCTAACAGGCCTAACAAACCCTGAACCTTCAAATGTTGATTCCATGCCAGCAGACACCATGAAAGGTTCCATGAGGAGAACACATTTCTTATTGCATGAGCGGGGATTGTTGCTTATGCATTCCCTCTGTTTCCATTGATTCCCAGGTTCCTGAACAAGATGAATGGAGAGCAATGCCAGATATGTCTGGTAACTCCAGCATGGCCAAGGCAAGTCTGGTAAAAATAACTACTTCTCCAGAACAATATCATGTTCCCCTCAGGCCAGTGCTAGGAAATTTAATAATGAACACTGGTCTAATTGGTTCTCCAACACTGGAGTCTCAACTTGGCTCCTGACTACAACAAATTGCATCTCTTAAATATCTCTCAGGAATGTAGAGAAATCTTGGTCAAAGCCAGATTCTAAATGGCAAATAGGTCTTAGAAATCAAAGCATTCTTGTTTTTGCATTTGGTGCTCCCACAATAACATTCATCCTTTTAAGTCTACACTAGAACAGATTCTTCCATACCTGCTAAACCTGGCTCTCTCAGGTCCTTCCTATATTTCAGTAAAGGTCCACCTACTGGCTATATCCCCAGATGTCAAATAACATTAAAGCAAATGTTGCAAAGGTGTAACAGGCTGATTAAGCAATTTCTTAAAAAGCTCTTCAGGGCTTTCCTTCTGTTTAAGAAGCCTTCTAATACCAAATATGGTCCTATACAATTAATGAGAGGCCCGTTTTAAGCTATTTATAAGGCATAGATAAACTATCTATCTTGGAAGATGGTTTTGTTACTAGCCCTCAGTTCTTCCAGAAGAATCAGTGACATTGAAGCTTTTAGAATAAAAGAACCATACATAAAATTCAAAGATAATAGAGCCATTTTGAGGGCCGTTCTCATTTTAGCCCCTAAATTCCTATCTAGCTATCCTCTCAATGATCAGATAATCCTGTAGATTTTCTTTAGAAATCTAACCAATACAGTGGAAAGAGACATTCATAACTTGAATGTCAGGTGATCCTTAAGGTTCTACATAGAGAAAACTAAAATGTATAGAAAATCTGATCAACTCTTCATAGCCTTTGCATCTCTGATAAAGGGACATGCTTCTTCAAGAAGCACTATATAGCTAGTTGATTTTCAGCAGCTATAGTTTTCTATCATGAAAAGGCTGGATGTCTATTAAGTGGAAAGGTCCAAGCGCACTCCGTAAGAAGTGTAGCCACTTCTACTGCCTTGTTTGCCGTAGTATCCTTACCAGACATATGCAGAGCTACTACATGAACTAATTGGCATACGTTGACCAGACACTACCGGTTGGATGATGCAAAAAGGTACAGAGTTCCTCTGGCAAAGAAAAGGGGGTGGGGAAGGACAAGAGTGTATTGTCATATGTCAAAGAAAATGGGGCCTGGTCAACAGTGACACAGGTAAAGAACAGAGGGGGGAAATCCCTTGTTGGAACTAGGGCTCTCACACACCCAGCAAGCTAGGTGTCATGCTTCATCATTTGAGCCTGCCCCTCGTCAGGTCGGCGCTGCAATTCCTGACGGGCTCCCAATATTGGGGCTCTTTGGCGGGGATCTTTTTTTCCTGCTGAAGGGTGCAGTGGGGGTAAGGGGCCCTAGGATGTGTAGATGTGGGTGAATGTATAAAATAGGTACTGTTAGTCCACACGTAAATTTTAATAAAGTGGTAAACAGCCTAACTAAAAACAATAGGAATTGAGGTGGGTATAGGCACTAGTAATTTATGTGACTAGTTATGCATGCCCTACTCTCAAAAAGATCGACATGTTTCGTGCCATGGTAGCCAATGGTCAGGGCACTTCCTCAGTATCAAAAATAAGAACTATCTACAATACTAGGTACGTGAACAATCTACATACCCAACAGGTTCAGTGAGGTAACCTACAAAAAAGAAAAACGAAAAGGTGACAATAAACAACACATCGTGGTGCACTCACATGATGAAACAGAGTCCTATCATTAGGAGGCAGAAGGTATCCATAAGGATAATGAGGAGAAACAAAGGAAGGATAATGTGAGGGTGCGCAAATGTAGCAGTCACCCAAGGTGAGAGTAAACAGTTTCTCACAGTAGAAGGATAAGAACAATGCAGTAAAAGGAAACACTCACCTATACTGCTAACAAGTAATTCTTGCAGCAGTGACCGGCGGTTATAAAAGGACTCCAATGTGTGTCCTAAAGACAGGTGCCGGAGGGGTGAGAAAATAGTGAAAATATAGTTAAAAGGCGCGGTGCTGATTGCGGCAATTAAAGGAATGTGTATGGCTAAACCGCGAGCCCCTCGAGGGTTAGAGAGATCAGGGAGAGTCAGGGTGGACCATCACCTAGTTGTTCACTACCCAGGGCGGTGTGGTGTGCAGCCATGGTAACCCGGCTACCCAGGGGAGGACGGAACGGAAGCCGAGCGCATGGGAGAGAGTGTAGTGGCAAGCCCATGCTCTCCTCCTGATGTGAAGGACCCGCGCCGTCCCCCCAAATGGCAGCGGGCCCAATCATGGACGGTAACGCCCATGCAGTTACACAAATGGAATAGGTACCAAGCCGCTCCGCAACAGAATTCTCACCTCAGTCAGGATCTGGATAGGAATGAGGGATGCGTGTGGTGCTCACCCGCGTCGTAGGACGCGTGTAATCCTGAACCTACCCCTACCGCCGGACCTGGGATGGTTAGAGGTAGGACGGTGTGTACGCCTGATATGCTGCCTGTTGATGACGTGTGGAGCACCATGTGACCAAATGCGCGTATCACAATGCGCGGAGGTCAAGCTCCGTCCAGGGTCGCCATGTTGGAACGGGGCGGAAGCCCCATTAGCTGCATATAGATGACGTGTAATCGGGTGCGTGTAACAAAAACGCATGGTGGTGCTGCTCCAGCCGTGGCGGCCATGTAGGATGGATGCAACAGTAAAAGATAATGCAGCAGTTGGTCAAGCAGCCACCTGTTTCAATTAGGTGAGCTTTCCCTTAAATAATGATGATGATGATAATAATGATAATAATAATAATAATAATAATAATAATAATAATAATGACATCCATTAGATGATGTAATAATATTAATAATAATCATCATCGCAACAGTGGAAAAAGTTCTTACCTGCTACTTACACATCCCACCTCCACATACTTTGTTGCTGCTTGCCAGTTGGATTGAACCATGTGATTGATTGTGCTACTGAATATCGACATCAACAATGTAGTCGTATAAATATACTGAGGGCACAATATCGAGTGGCAAAATATTGAAAGGTAGGTCCTTATAGGGAAGTATAGATTTACTGTTCCTAACGCCACATCTACGTACCTAAAAGATATATGTAACGCATATGTATATAGACTTGTCAATATATTTCTTTTGTATTTTGTCCTTGATATTTTTCTCCCACTCACATTGTGAATTTGATATTCAGGGGGCATACCCATGGGAAATAATGAAAAATTCAATACTATAGAAGAAACAAGTTATTTGCCTGCACACTGTAGTTCTCTAATATTGATATAGTTCATAGATTCATAGGCCACCCTTCATCCTCCCCAATTGGAGCGCACTACATCGAATATCTCATCTAAATTACCTTTATACTAATGCTGAGAAATCTGAGGTATTTGGGCCCTTAAGGGGGAAAAGTTATTTAGGAGCTGCTTCCTGATTGGTTGCAGTTTTGTTCTTAACAAAACAATATGAATTGGTTTACAATGTCACTTGTTTAAGCTTTTCTGTACAATGCTTTCTTTGAACTACTTGTTATAATTACCGTTGGACTCCCACCTCGACAACGGGGAAAATTCAAGAATGTAAATCTATGAAGTACTGGAGAAGCATAGTGTACAGGTAAGTAACTTGTTTTTTACCTCAGTTTCTTTATATATCATAACATGTCTCCATAAAGTTAAATACTGAGCAGAATCTGAATTCAATATCTTGTTTAAAAGTGGTGGACTCTATTACAAAAGAATCCCATAAAAGTACAAGTTGAGAGTTTTATCTGTGTCTGAACATACTTTGGACACCCATTTTTTACCTATCCACCAACATTCTGAACTTTACCACTGAGAAGCTGTGCCAGGCTCAGGTTTCCATGTGTACCATTATGAATATTTTGTGACTATTTCCATGCTCTCCCATTGTACAGAGTGCAACCTTTGCGCAAACGCACACTTTTTTTACTCCACTGGTAAAACATTTCTTCCTGTCGAGGCAAGGTCTTCCACTTCTCCCCCAGTAAATTAGATTGTAAGTTGTACTCATTTCCATCTCATAGGGCAGTTACTCCAGTCTTGAGTGAAAAGAGGTAAGATCAAAGTATGGCAATGCCCACAAATATGTATGTTTGTGGGCATACCCAAACTTTAAATGCCAACCACAGCATGGAACACCCACTTCTCACTGCTTGAGTGGGGTTTCCTACTGCGGATTTTTTTGCACTGTGGCAGTGAAATCTGCAGTACTAAATGCTTTTAGGCTGACCACAAATCCCTTTGTGAGTTCCTGACTGGTGTAAATAAGGTAATTGTCTGTGGCAAATCTGTGTTAATGGCCCAAAAAAGTTTGTGAATAAGACCTAGAGTAGCTGGTGCAGTAAATAGTTGGGAATTTGGGAGATTAATTAAAGTAAAAACCGATGAATACAAGCACATTCATTTATTTTCTGGAATTTTGTGTTCTGAAAACAGAGTAGAAGCTATAGAATCACTTCTGACTAAGATATCTAAAAATAAACAGAACTGGCATGGAATATCCAATAATTCTTGGATAAATATAACATTCAACAAAGCAAAGCTTTGATTGTTATGGACAAACATTGGAAAAACCCACAAATGTGAGCTGTGACTTTCCAAGGCTCTATCAATTAGAGTTAGGTAAGCTAAGCAGTGGTCTAGATGGACTCAAGCCAAATGCCTGGCTTGGCCCTTATCCTAAAGCGACTAACTCCAAAATAGTCCCAAGACAAAAACACAAAGCCGTACACCATTCTCCATTATTCTTCACCTAAATGAGTTTTTCAAAGTGAAACACAAAAACTGATTAAACCAATTTCAAAATTAGCTAAGAAGCGTGAATTTAAGGAAAAAAATAAATCTAAGGATATCGGAAAAGTTAGCCATCGATTTCAGAATTTAAAAGAAGGGATTGATATATTTCGTTTCTTAATGTAAATATTTAGGGATGTCACAACTAGCTTGAAACTAGGAAATGAATGGCAAGTTTCATAGCACCATTGCATGGTGTCATGTAGGATTTAATAATTATTGGTATTTAATATATAGCGCCGCCATGTCGCCTTTGTCACTTATAGAAACTGTATATTCTGTTTCAAACACTATCCAGAACGTGATGTCCACATGTTCGGTTTTAGTGGATGTTTGATTGACTGTCAAAAATGTTCTCAAATTATTTACTCATCACTACTAAGAGGTTGTTCTCTTATTTTGTTTAGGTCACTGTGTATCCATTCATTGAAGTTTCATTCCAGAATGCGGTTTATCAGACTTGTATCGCGGCTGGATGTAATCCTTGTTGGAATGAAGAGCTTCAGCTTGTTTTGAAGTAAGCAATTGGGCTAAAATCTTAAAATATGCATTCAACATATTCCATCAAAGTTTTCCTCTGTGCATCAGACAAATTAGTGCCTGATTCAGAGTGCAGAGTACAGTTTGTACTTCTTCAGGGTGATGGAGTGCCCATTGTCCACATTTAGTGATGTCCGCTGACATTCCATCTCATTGGCAGGGACCACTGTCACAGCGGTTTCTATCAATATGTTAGTTTGACGCCGTACCATCAAATTCACAGACATTCTTTAAACTTTTAACATGTTTTCGTTTTTTCGAAAGCAAACTCCCAAAGCTGGAGTTTGTTTTTTGAAATTCAAAAACTAATGACTCCCACACCATGGGAGTTGTCTCCCATGGTGTGCGGGTAATTTAAAAAAAAATTCTGTTGCAGGTTTTAACCCTGCGGTGACGGACTGTCAAACCTGGCCATTTGACCGACCACTCTAAATCGGGCTGGCGGTCGTATTGCCAAAACTCTGACGGCCCAACAGAGTAGTATATAGATAACTAGAGCTGGAGTTGGCTCTGTTGTTGATATACTAAAGGTCTGCCCACTAGCATATCAGGCTGACTGAGGGTTTGATGCAGTTGCAATAGAGTATCCTCTCCGCCAAACTCTAAGTTAGGCCCTTAGTCTTGATATGTGCATGTAAGTAATTCAACAACATTGACTCATCTTTCAATTTTTTGCATGTTCACAAATCTTCTCTTTATTTAGTTTTTCTATTGCCAAGACAATTGACATTCAATGAAACAGAATTGAGAATCAATTAAAAATCAATATGTATTAGTAATTATCATTCTCTCACTTGCCTATTGACGTTCATAAGGTCATTCAGACCAAAGCTCTAGAGTTTCATTTGTTAAGTATTTTCATTTGAGATGCCATGAGTTATGTCACCAATGATGTAATACAACGTGTTATGAGTGAAGTAATTTGTGAAGTCATAAGCAGTGCATAGCAGAAGCGCAAGTTATAGTTAGCTCTGATAGCTACAACTCATTAATTTCTGTGTTTTTAAAATTGTTACTTAACAAAGAAATTCTACGCTAACTATTACGCCACTTTCACCTTTGGTTTTTTCAGTGATTTTTTTTTTTTGTCTTGGAACAAATATGTAAACACACTTACTAAATGTACCTAACTATAACATTACTTTAACTTTCAGTTTTTTTGAGTGAATTTCCAATGTTTTTGTACCAATAAGTCTATTATTAACTATTTTTAAATAAAAAATATTATGTTGTTTCACATTTTATTAGGCTAAAATATATTTTCTTAGATATTTACATCCATTTACATAAATGAAATGAAAGTAGACAGCACAATAAAAATTGAGAAATCATAAGGTTTAGCCCTATGCAAACTTTATTTTTTGGGGGGGCTTCATTTGGGCTCCGTGATTGCTGCGAAGCCCAAAATGTCCAACCAATGCGGTTCCCGTGCTCTTCATCTTCCTGTTACAGGCATCCCAATAGATCTGTGGTTCTGGTGTAACTTTAAAAAAACACTAAGTTACTTAGGGCCTGTTTAAGATTTGGTGGGATTACTGTCCCAAGAACTCCATCGAGCTGACAGCGGTCCACCCTCCGTATTTAGATGTTGTCACTATAGACAGTTGACCGCCTCTACGGCGGTCTTCTCTGCTGGCTAACAGTACTCTGTCGCCGTCAGGCCGGTGTGTTTTCCCCAACCTGATTTAGATGTTCCCATTGTGCTGGCGGTGTCATGGTGGCGGAGTCCTGACGAAGTGAGGCCATGGTTGTGTAGAGACAGGTAAGTGCTACTTATCATTATCTCACTACACATATATGTTGTGAATCTTTTCATATGTATATGTGGGTTATGTATAATGCCATTCATTTTACATATAGATTGCACACCTATAATATACACATACTAGTGTATGTAGACCCACAGTCACCACAAGCACAACACCCACAACCACCACCACCACCAAATAATTTTTTTTTATGTATTACTGTAGGTGTGTACATTTTACCACGATAAGTTGGGAGATGAACACATGCATGACACATAAAAAAATTGCATGTAAGAGCAATATAAAAATACATGAGGCAAAAGATACGGTTAACACAGATTGATAGTGAGAAAAGTGACACAGAAGTCTACCCTAGATTCCGGTGACAACAGGGTTGCTGAGTGTCGTGGTCAAGTAGCAGCAGTACAGGAAGGACCTGGACAATGGGGTTCAAGATGGAAACGGAAGTGGGAACCTTAAAAAAGGTTAGTTTTCACCTCTTATGGCTCGTTTTCGTCAACCCGAGTTTGGCGGTTTCCCTGCAACATTGGCCACTTCAGGCTATGACGCCTTCGATGTGGGAGGAAGATTCTAATGGAGATTATAGGACTACAATGGTCATCCCTCCAAGGACCCGCCAACATCTAAATACAGCGGGCTCACCACCAAGCCGACGGGCAGGAATACTGTCAGAAAAGTGATGGCTGGACCAGATCCGCCAAGATCCAAAAATATTAATGAGGAGTTAATATTAGTCATGAATAAGGGTAAAAGTTAACTATGAGCCACACCAAAATACATCATCATATCTCAGAAATAGTTTTGACAGGTTTTTTTTCAAGTTTTTTGGGTCCTGCTGTACTTTTGCGACTGAGCTTCATTATTGTTGCAAATCATATGACACACCCAAAGAACACTTCTTATTGGTTAAAACAACTTTCCAACATCCTCAACAGGAAGTTCTCACCCTAGATCTGTTGTTTGGGTGTGCGACTAGGTTTGACGCCGGTCACTGGTACTGGCTGTGTTTTTCTGTTTTGAAGGGTTGCATTACATTTCAAAACATTAACAATGGCTTCTAGAGAGAAACACATGTAGAAGAGTTTGAACAAATAGGAAAAAGAGGACCAGAACACTGAGCAGTTCCCCCCCAAGAAGCAGTCACTGGTACGCAACTTCTTCGGTATTCCATCTGAGGAAAAAAAGGTGGTTGCCAGATATGTAGTGCGCTTTGTGCAAAAAATAACTATCCAAAGGCACATCAAAGTACAGACATGGAACGTGATGAAGCACTTGAGGACCACATTTGCATGACAGCTGGCAAGAGGTGAACTTCAAGAGATTCATCGCTTGCTTCTACTTGTGCTGCCAGTCTTGCCTTCCTCAGCTGCCTCAGCTTCAGAAGACAGTCACGTATTGCACCATCTGCAACAAAATAATTAGTATTGGGGAGCAAGCTGTCAACACTCTGCTCCAGGTTGTCGCTATTCATAAATGTTGATTTTTTTTCCTGTCCTAGTTGTGAACCCCTCAAGATTTTATCCCTCTTTTTGAAAGTAATATTCTACCAGAAAGCTGTGCGTACCGGGGCCACGTCCGAGAGGGTCTTGTCAATATCTTTGAGTGTAATAGACCTGTCCAGATCTTTTGCATCTGTTGGCGTCAGAGTGGGCAGCAGCAAGTCTACTATTAGTGAGGTGGACTCTGGCAGTGGCCTCATTAATTTCACATTTAAAGTGCAATAGTATTCCGCGAACGTGGATGCAATTTCCCAGGTCTCTGACACCCTCCCCAGCTTGGGGTCCATGATACTAGGGACCACTCTGTCCACCAATGTATGAGTCGCCAGCCAGTATAATAATTTGGCCGACATCTTCCCAGCTGTACACCCTACTCTGGGATTCAATCTAGCACCGTTTTGCCTCATTGAGGCACAGTTGTCTCAGCGACGCTCTGTCGAGTGCCGTCTGGTGTGATTCCGTTTCTCTGCCCCCCCCCCAACACTTCTCTACAAGAGCGATTCGGGCCTCTAACCCCTTTGGTCTGTAGCCTTTTTTGCCTCTCACATACTCAAAGGTGGATATGCATAATGCCCCACATATATACTTTGGTGGCCCTTCATAGGGTCCCAGGGAAGTCTAGGGAACCCATGTGTTGTTAGGAAAGTGTTAAGTTCTCGTGAGAGGCATTCAGTGACATCGTTATCAGTCAGGCGCCGAGCATTGAGTTGCCAAATGGAACGTTCCTCAGATCTCCATCCTCCAATATGGTAGCCACCAAGAATGATTAGATATCACCTTTGGAAGGATGTGGGACCACGTTGTTTTTGATCGAAACGGTGGCAGGTCAATTTGTGATTGTGTCTTGTGCGTGGCTGAGGTGTAGGTGAATGCATGCCGGGATTCCAGATATGCCAGACTTTGCAGAGTCCGAGGCCAGACATCCAGTCCACCAGGTGCAAGGCCAGCGGGCTGAAACCCTCCTGCTTCCTCAAACAGTCCTTGGTCGAAGACATTACCACATTGAAGTCCCCCACACCACTGTGATGCCCCTGGGAAGCCCTGTGAGCACGGCCCTCACTGTGTCCAGTGTGCTCCCAAACAACTGGGGAGGGATATATGCACTGACCAGGTTGTATACCTGCCCAGCAATAGCACCCTCTTCCACAACAAATCTACCCTATGGATCAGCTACACTATGGGAAATCACCATGGCTAAATGCTTGTGAATTAAAATGGCCACTCCCTAAGAACCTCTTGTGTGGCTTGCATGGTAAACCCTCTCAAACCTGTATCTGGCAAAGAAGAGGCATCTGGTGGCCAGTAGACCTAAGATGAAGGAGGTGCGACTAATACCGCCATCCACATCAAGTGACAATGCCGTAGGGGGGTGCCACTGACCCACTTGCACACGGACCCACCCAGGGTCCTGGCAGCACATGCAGTCGAGACCCCCTCCTGCACCTTCCCAGTGCCAATGAGCATCCAGGTAAGTTTAAATATGCCCCTGGGCTTGGTGCTGGCCCAAAGGAAACAGCCCCAGTGACGCCATTTGAGAACACCTCCTCCTCAAGCCCTGTCCAGCAGCCTATGGACACCTCCAGTCCACCAGGTATACACGTGGCCGAAGAGAGCGCCAGTGTGGGCTTCAGACCAGACCCAAAGCCTGACTCCTTTGTGCCCCCTAGCACCAGGTGTGGCTTCAGCTCTCAACAGGAATGCCCCAGCAGCAAGCCCCAACCCAGGGAGCCACTCCACTTAAGCCGATGACCACCCGGCAGCCCCCATGTTGGGCGTGACCATTCGATGTCGGCCTGGGTTGAAAATGCTGACTTTGTGTCTGTTGGACCTACGTCCTAGGGGTAGCTTGGCTCAGGTCAACAGGCTTACATCTCCACTGGGCCTCTCATGCGTGCATCCTACCCAGCTCGCAATCTTGCGCAGCACCACTCAAAAAGGACACTACACCGATTAAATGTAAGGTTTACTATAAGACTTTATCTCATTTTGTTCTTATTTGAATCGAGTTTCAATTAGACCTTACAATCTGAACATTTCATTACATTTTCATATGAACGTTCCTCTTTATCTTGAGGCAAAACCAGTCCTTACAGTACAGAATAAACTTTTCATCCAATGTGTTTTTACAGCTAAACACTCCGTTACATTTCAGAATAGCATTTCCAAATATTACATGTCAACATTGTACAGGGAGAATTACTTCAGACTTGGCACATCGTTAACACTCTCCGTGTGGGCTATGCATAGCACCTGGCCTCTGGAAGGACATCTAACCCCCTAGCAACCCTGCCCAGTAACCAATCCCCAATTTACTCTCTGGGTAATCCTTAAACTAACAAAGGGGGGTTAACTGGCTGCCCTGGATATATACCACTTATCAGGACAGGGGTAATACCGTTGACAATCTAGAGGTTACTTCCATCCAGGTAGCTATTAGAGATGGTTTGCACAGTGAATCTACACTATCCCAATGACCTTTGAACCCTCAATGCTTTTGGTTACTGGGGCTGGCACCACCACCATCCGCCCCAATATGTGTTCCACCCTTCACCTCGCTCGAGTCACTCACGTGGGGGCGCTATACTGCCAATAATTATAACAGTCGTGGAAGGTCTTCCCTTTCTTAAAGTCTTTGGAAAGTTCCCCAGCGCACAAACACTCTCCCTTCTCCCACGCTATTTTCCCCCTCTTACTGTCCGTCTGATGTTCTCCTCTGGCAGCTCACGAGATTGCGCGATATTCCCCTTCGTTGGTGTCACGGAGCCTTTAAGCGGTGAAGGAATTCTCTCCCAGCAGTCAGGATGGAAGATTCCCTTCCACGGGGCCACCTCCCCTCAGGATCTTCCCTCCCCCAGGCTCTCTCCTATTCCGATGGGAACCTCCGTCCGTCGTCGTCAGAGGGCACCCCCCCTAACTTGTTGGCAGAACCTCCTCCTCCCCACCTGTCACCTGACTAGGAGGCGTCGTTGTCGGTCGGCCCACCACTCCTGTGGCTCCAGTCCCGGAACAGCGCGTCCGATGAAGGTGCGGCCTCCGCTCCTGCACAGCCAGGGGGCGGCGCTCCAGCCCCGGCTCATGTGACTCGGGCAGCGACTTCACGGCTGCCCCGCTTGCACTTCCTGATGCGGGTTTCCACAGCAACGCAGCTGTGCTGCTCTCACTTCGCCACACGCCCGGGGCTGCTCCCTCTACCCAGGCGATTTGCTGTCGGCAGCGACAGCCTAATTCCTCAGGTAACGCTGTGTCCGGGCATTAGGGAAGACAGCTACAACTTGAAGGCGGCACTCGGGGAGGAAGGGCGATTGAGTTTACACGGTGCCGATCCTCTCACGGCACAAGGACTGAACTGACAGGACCCTCAGGGCATGGGCGCACACATCTTTCTCAGAATCAGTACAGATGGCGATCGCAGGCGACAGCGGAGCTATCAGTCGCTAGGCCCCAGCAATGGCACTCCCTCCGAACTCAGAGGTCAGGGGGGTACACTCCTCCTCGGGGTCTCACTAAATACTCCGGTCTCAAGTCACTGGCGGCACTCAGGGACTGGTCATCAGGTTGGGGGTGGTGTCGCTGGCGAGGGCAACCCGTGCAGACCCTAAGACCTGTCAATCCCTGACCAGTGCAGCCACCTCCCCACTCAGGTGCCTTACTCCTGGTTAACCAGCCACTCATCTCTACTCTAAAATGGCCGCCCTCCTGTCACCTCTATTTATCACCTTGGGCCTGACTTGCCAGAGGGGCCCAGAAGGTTCCGGAACCTCTCATGGCAGTCAGGGTCCAGGTGCTGAGGTGACAGTTGGAGCCACCATTTTGTGTATCTCACATCCCTCATCTAGTTTCCTCAGTGGAGCACCTTGCGCCTCTCCCTCAGGTAGTGAGGATGAGGCGCCCAGAACCTCTACATCAGCACCCAAAAAGTTTGGTAGACAGAAAAAAAAATGAGGAGGGGGAAAAGACAAAAATAATAAAATGAGGAGGGAACTGCCAAAAGGCTGACAGGTCTAACACGCGTCCCCCCCAGCTGAAAGTGGGGAGAGCTACCCAACCCCTTGGGAGTCCTCTTCACTAAGGCGGAAATACCTGGATAGACCGTCAGCATTGGCGTGGTCCACTCCTGGGCGATGTTCCACCCTAAAGTCCTTTCCCTGTAGGGAGATGGACCACCTCAATAGCTTGGGATTCTCGCCCCTCATTTGCATCAGCCACCTGAGGGGCCGGTGGTCGGTCTGAACCAGGAAGTGCGAGCCAAACAGGTATGGCCGCAGCTTCTTCAGAGCCCACACCACCGCAAAAGCCTCCCTCTCAATTGCACTCCACCTCTGTTCCCGGGGGAGTAGTCTCCTAGACAGGAAAACCACCGGTTGGTCTAGACCCTCGTCATTGAGTTGCGACAGCACTGCCCCGATACCGTGCTCCGACGCATCTGTCTGGACGATGAACTCCTTGGCGAAGTCAGGGGCCCTGAGAACAGGTGCCGCACACATGGCCTTTTTCAAGGTGTCAAAGGCTTGTTGACATCCCTCGGTCCAGATTACCCGTCGAGGGTGCTTTTTAGAAGTGAGCTCAGTCAAGGGGGCCACGATAGTACCGTATCCCTTGACGAAGCGTCGGTAGTAGCCCGTGAGGCCCAAGAAGGCCCGGACCTCTGTCTGAGTCTTGGGGGGTTTCCAGGCCATGATGGTTTCGATCTTGGCCTGGAGGGGTTGCACCTGGCCCCGACCCACCAAGTGACCGAGGTACACTACCGACCCCTGCCCGATCTGGCACTTACTGGCTTTGATCGTCAGACCTGCCTGCTGCAAAGCCTGAAGTACAGCCTGAAGGTGACACAAATGTCCTCCCAGCTGCGGCTGAAGACAGCGATGTCATCCAGGTACGCAGCTGAAAAGGCTTCCATCCCAGAGAGGACCTGGTTCACCAACCGCTGGAACGTAGCAGGGGCGTTCTTGAGCCCAAAGGGCATCACACAGAACTGGTAGTGACCCTCAGGTGTGGAGAAGGCTGACCTTTCCTTGGCTCCATCCGTCAGGGAAATCTGCCAGTACCCGGATGTAAGGTCAAAGGTACTGAGATATTGGGCAGCTCCCAACCGGTCAATGAGCTCATCCGCCCTTGGGATGGGATGAGCATCTGTCTTTGTCACCGAATTCAGTCCCCTGTAATCCACACAGAACCGGAGTTCTGGGGTAGTGCCCGGTGGGGCAGCTTTGGGTACCAGTACCACCGGACTGGACCAGGGACTACTTGAAGGCTCAATCACTCCTAGCTCTAGCATCTTGGTAACTTCTCCATGGATGCTAGCCTTCACCTTATCCGACAGTCGGTAGGACTTGGACTTCACAGGTGGGCTGTCCCCTGTGTCCACGTCATGGGTACACAGATGAGTCCTTCCCGGGATAAGGGAGAACAGGGAAGCAAACTGCTCCAAAACGCAGCGGCAGTCTCTCCGCTGTTCAGGAGTTAGGGATGGTGATAGGATCACTCCCTCCACCGACCCATCCTTCTCTTGAGACGCAAAAAGATCAGGAAGAGGTTCACTTTCTTCTTCCTCTGACCCATCAGTTACCATCATTAAAGTGACCTTGGGTCTCTCTTGGTGAGGCTTGAGGCGGTTGACATGGAGCACCCGATGGGGCTGCCTGGGGGTCTTAAGGTCTACCACGTAGGTGACTTTGCCCTTCTTCTCAACCACCTCAAAGGGGCCTGACCAGCGATCTTGGAGGGCGCTAACCTCTCCAGGTTCCATCACCCACACCTTCTGGCCAGGCTCCAGCTCCACCGGGTGAGCGTTTCGGTCATACCATTCCTTCATGACCGTCTGGCTGGCTTCTAGGTTTTCAGAAGCTTGCTTCCACAACCTAGCCATTTGGCTACGAAAGGCCAGCATGTAGCTCACCACATCCGGGGGAAGTTTTCTGGGAGTCTTTTCCCATCCATCCTTCACCAGGCTGAGGGGTCCCCGCACAGGGTGCCCGTACAACAGCTCGAAGGGGCTGAAGCCCACTCCCTTCTGTGGTACCTCCCTGTAGGAAAACAGCAAACAAGGTAGGAGGACGTCCCATTTCCTCCGCAGGCTCTCGGGCAGACTCCTGATCATGCCCTTTAAGGTTTTGTTAAACCTTTCCACCAGACCATTAGTCTGGGGGTGATAAGGGGTGGAGAACCGGTAAGTGACTCCACACTCTTTCCACATAGCCCGCATATATGCCGACATGAAGTTGGTAC
Source organism: Triturus cristatus (assembly GCF_964204655.1). Classification (NCBI taxonomy): domain Eukaryota; kingdom Metazoa; phylum Chordata; class Amphibia; order Caudata; family Salamandridae; genus Triturus; species Triturus cristatus. Next base: position 452,162,326 of record NC_140580.1, read on the forward strand.
CTCTGTCCGACACAACTTCCTTGGGGAATCCCATCCGGGTGAAAATTCCCATAAGGGCCCGTGCCACTGCAGGTGCAGTAATGGTCCTCAGAGGGATAGCCTCTGGGTACCGTGTGGCATGATCCACCAGAACCAGGATAAACCTGTGACCGGCAGACGTGGGTGGATCCAATCCCACCCTTTCAAAGGGGGTGCCAACGACAGGCAGTGGTTCCAGAGGAGCCTTCAGCTTCACCCCTGTCTTCCCACTAGCTTGGCAGGTTACACACGTCCTACAAAAAGTATCGGACGTAATCCTCATCTGAGGCCAGTAGAAATGAGGGACAAGTCGAGCAAAGGTCTTGTCTTGTCCCAAGTGTCCTGCCAAGGGTATTTCGTGAGCCAATCCCAATAGGAAGGCTCGGTAACGCTAGGGAACCACCAAGGCCCGGGATGAACCATGCACCGGAGCCTTGGGTTCGCTATACAGGAGTCCATCTTCCCAATATATGTGGAAGTTCCCCGAATCGTTACCCGCTGCCTGGGCTTCGGCCTGCCGCCGCAAACCCTCAAGGGTAGGGCACTCCTTTTGAGCCCGACAAAACTCCTCCCTAGTAGGTCCTACCTCCACCTGCCAGTCTGCAGGGGTAGGTAAGTCCTCCAGGGAAGTTGCATCCCCCTCCGTAGACTCCGGGACCACACCAGTCACCCCATCCGCCTTTGGAGGTTCCGATGCCGGGGCAGGCTTTCCCCGACCCCGTTTACCCTTTCCGGCAGCTGGTTGGGCCTTTGTCCCAGGCTCCAACCTCTGTGAATCCCCTCTCTGGGCAGTCACGGACCGGGTGTTGGCACACGTCCACTCAGGGGTTCCCAACATTTCCATGTGGGCCCTGAACTCGACCTCCTTCCACGCCGAGTGTTCAAGGTCATTTCCCAACAGGCAGTCGACCGGCATGGCAGGGCTTATCGCAACTCGTAGAGGACCCGCAACCCCTCCCCACTCAAAGGGAATCTGGGCCACCGGATAGTGACCCTCTCGGTTGTCAGCCATCACAACCGGGTGGACTACATTGGGAACCACCTGCTCTGGGGACACCAGCTGACTCCTTACCATAGTCATGCTGGCTCCTGTGTCCCGCAGAGCCTTCACCCTCTGGGCATTGATGGTGACCCATTGCCTGTACTTAGTAGTATTCGAGGGCACCTGGGTCTTAGGAACCATCTCACAATCCCCTAAGGACACTAAGGTTAACCCTGCCCACTCACCTCCCTTATCTAGGGGCAACTCCTCCCCAAGCACTACACTTGCCACCCCAGGGGTCTTTCCTCCATTGGGAGGGTGTGGTCTCTTGGGACACTTGGCATCCCCCTTATAGTGCCCAACCTCACCACACTCATAACATCGGACAACCCTAGGCTGCTGACCACGGTCAGGATAAGGGGGTTTGTGGGGGCCAACCTTAGGAGGGAATCCTACTCCCTTCCCTTGTGAACTCTTTTGGGGGCCTTTAGAGAACTCCTTCTTTTTGTCTCCCCCCTCTTTCTTCTGGGGGACGCCCTGTCCAGCCCCCTGGAAATTCCCTCCAGTCCCTTTCGAGGATACCCGAGTACTCGCCCAGATATCCGCCTCCTCTGCAAGCTTCCTAGGATTAGTTAGCTTGCTGTCCACCAGGTGCTGACGCAGCTCCGGAAAACTTATCTCGAGGAGGTGCTCCTTTAAAATTAAATTGTACAGTCCCTCATAGTCCTTGACCTCACTGCCCTGTACCCAGCCCTCTAAGGCCTTCTTGGCATAGTCCAAAAAATCTACCCAATTCTGGGTGGCCAACTTTTGACTGCCCCGAAACCTCTGCCTGAATTTTTCAGGGGTCAACCCAAATTTCCTCACTAGGGCGACCTTCATGATGGGGTAATTGGTCTGATCTTGCTGTTCTAATGCTAACAAGGCATCCCTCCCCACCGGAGGCATGTATCTATATAGGCCACCCCCCCACTGAGCTTCGGGGACCCCATGGGCTCTTAGGGAGACCTCATAGGCAGCCAGCCATTTAACGATGTCATCCCCGACACCATAGCTGGTGACTACATCTTTGGGCAGGTAAGGCCTGGACTCTCTGGGGACCTCTCTAGGTATGCTGCCACCAACAGGACTGCTGGGGGTTCCAAGCTGTAGGGCTTTGAGCTCTAACTCCTTTAAATGGAGCTCATGGAGGAATCTCCTCTCCTCCCTCTCTTTTTCCAAACGGGCCAGATCCATTCTGAACTGCCTCTCCTCCCTTCGGTCAACTAGATCAGCAGAGGTCAGGCTCCCCCCTGAAGCGCTACTACCCACTCTTGATGGGGCCCTAGATCCGACGTCCATGTTGCCGCTCCCAGGGGGGAAAAGGACTTCCGTTTCTTCCGGGAGGTCCAGTCCTGGTTCCTCCTCCCGTTTCCCGCTAGGGTGGGCCATAACCCAGGCTCTTAAGCTAGCTTGGAGCTCTATTTTCCTCGCCCCCTGCTTAAAGAATACCTCCCTCTCCTGGCAGAAGTCCTTCAATTGGGTCACCGTATATTCTTCCAGCCTACCCAACTCGAACTCCATCCTACCAGATGGGACCCCAACACAGTCAAAAAGAACTTCACACTGGAAGACCTTCCCTAAAAAGGAAGTATAACACAGGACAATTTTGAAAAGCTCCAATCAGGAAAACAATCTGGAGAAAACTCCAGTTAAAACAATCAGGTGTAGGAGGAGGAGCCTAGCGCGCAACCAAGATGGCCGCGTAGGTGCGAGGCTCCCGAGGACCTCCGCAACCTCCTACGTTTATCCTGTCTTCATCCTGCATTGGTTGAGGGGACTGTGTCGGGGAGCCTGAGCCGAGGTGGTACCCGTTTTCCGTTTTTGAATCGGACCCCGGGTGCCGGGGTGAGCACCGACTGAACTTTGCGGCCTACTTCCCTCCTGACCCCGGATTCGAGTTTGGGGGTAACCCAGTGGCGAAGTGAACAACAACGGCGGGCTGGGCCTGGCGAGTCGCGCACCCCGCACTTTCGCTTTTGACTCCCCCTGCCGTCATCGCAGGTGGGATTACGGCGTTTTTTTGTGTTGGGGTGGCCTCGCTGGGAGACCCTGCCTGCCTGCCTGCGGTGGCCCGCTCTGCCGTCCTGGGGTGACCCCCGGGGCTCTCGGCCTTGATTGATTGCTTGCTCTCCACTGCGTACCTGGTGAGGTCGCGAGCCACACGACGATGGCCACGAAGCAGGAAGGGGATCGGTTGAAGGCCAAGTCTACCCGGCGTGGCACCGCGCATCAGGCCAACATTATGGACCGCTACACCCTCCCGAAGGGGTCTCCCGGCGGATCGCACAAGTCCTCCGAGTGCCCCTCGGATGCCCCGGATTTGCCTGCGGATCTGACTTTGCAGGATGTTATGGGCGCCATTGCTGAGATGAAGACCTCAGTGGGCCAGCAATTCGACACCTTGGCACATAAACTCGACGCGGTCCTCATCGATGTCAACCTTGTTAGAGCCGATCTCTCTAAGACGAATGACCGGGTCGACTCACTGGCCCACACCGCGTCGGGCCTCACGACTGAGGTAGCGGCCCTTCAGACGGAGGTGCATCGACTCCGTCAGGCAAGTGCGCTCCTGGATCGGCGCCTGGAGGACTCAGAGAGCAGGGCCCGGAGGAACAATATCCGCATTATTGGAGTGCCCGAGGGACGGGAGGAGTCGGCGGCGGACCTCTTTGTGGAGGACCTGATCTCTACCCATCTCCAGCCTAAGGGGCTGAGTAAATTCTTTGCGGTGGAGAGGGCCCATAGAGTTCCCGGAGGCAGGCCGAAGGTCGGAGCCCCTCCGCGGCCTCTTATTGCCCGTATTTTTAACTTTCGGGACAGGGATGCGATTCTGCAAGCTTCCAGACTGCAAGGGCCGATTAAGCTGGAAAACATGGAGGTGAACTTTTATCCTGACTTCACGCAGGCAGTCCAGAAGCAGAGATTGAGTTTCCTGGGTGTCAAGCGGCGGCTTCGGGACATGAACCTAAAATATGCCATGCTCTTCCCGGCCAGGCTGCGGGTGGAGGCGGATGGTCGCACTCACTTCTTTGACCGTCCTGACATGGCCGGGGACTGGCTGGACACTTTGACTGGGGGACATGGTCGGGATGGGGGGGGGGGGGGGGGCGACGGGAGGTGAGCGCTCACCGGACCGGGTCTGAGGTACTGACACAGTGGCTCCACCCGGGTGATGCCACTTTTGGCCATGCTTAGGGTCTTTTGCCTATTGTGCCTTGTTTCCCCTCCATGGGAGGTTGTGCTGGGTCTCGAGGGGGTTCTCCCTCCTCCTCTAGGGGGTCTTAGTAGTTCCATCTATATAGGGGCAACAGGCACACTGCAAGTTGGGGGGGCTGTTTGGGCTCATGCAGGGGTGCAGGGAGGGGGGAGTTTTGTTGGGGCTGTTGGGTTGGGGTTGGGTATTGTTTATTTGTACCACAAGGCAGATGTATTGTTGTGCTACTTCTACAGTGCTCCCTGGGGGGAGATGGCTCGATTTCGGTTATGATGGGGGGTAGGGGACGGAGTCTTTTGTCCTGGAATGTCAATGGACTGGGGGACAGGATAAAACGGGGTGTGGTCCTGCAGTTTTTAAAACGTATTTCTCCCGATATAATATTTCTGCAGGAAACGCACCTCATTGGAAACTCCTTTCGTGCTATGAATAGACGGGGCTATCGCCTTATAGCCCACTCGGGCTTCACCTCTGGTTCGAGGGGCGTGGGAATTATGGTTAAAACTTCGCTCCCGTTTGAGATGGATGAGGTGTTCCACGATGACAGGGGACGATACACGTCTCTGGTGGGTAGATTGGAGGGTAGAGTGATTGTTTTAGTTTCTGTTTACGTACCGCCAGGGTTGCAAACAACTACTTTCGCTGATCTGGGACGCCTCCTCCTTGGCCTTCCGGAGGGGATTCTAGTGGTTGGGGGAGATTTTAACGCTGTGGTTTCCGGTACTGAGGACCGTCACCCTCCTAGAGATCTCCCCCGTGCCCAAGCGTGGCTTTTCGGCCTCTTGGATACATTGGGGCTGGTGGATTGTTGGCGGCTGAAACACCCTACGCAGATACAGTACACCTTTCATTCCGGGGCTCATGGCAGTCTTTCTAGGCTTGATTATGTTCTGATGCCAGCGGCACAGGCGGGGAGGGTTGGGGAGGTATGACATTTGGCGCGGGGTATTTCGGACCACTCCCCGCTCCTGCTGCATTTCGACATTGTCCCGAGGGGTGAGGGGAGGGTGGTCCCGGTCAATCCCTGGTATCTGCGTGACCCCACAATTCGCGCAGATTTGGTTAAATCTCTGGAGCGGTATTTTGAAGATAATGTGGGGTCTGTATTGTCTGCGGTCTCTCTGTGGGAGGCGTTTAAGACGGTAATCCGGGGGGAGGCCCTGTCCCTCATTTCCCATTCCCGGAGGCGCGGGCGGGAGGAGGTGACCCGTATTGAAACTGAGATAACTGAATTGGAGGGTGATCTGGAGTGTGGGGTAACGGATGATAAACTGCATGCTCTCCGACTCAAACAGGCGGACTACAAGGCCCTAGTCACGGAGGCAGCCAGGGGCCTGAGTAGAGAGCAACAAGGGCGAATGTATGATGTGGGTGATAAGGCTGGTAAATTGATTGCGTGGCTGGATAAAAAGGAGAGAGCGAGTCGAGTTGTCCCGTCGATTGAGAGACTGGATGGTGTGTGTGTCACTGAGCCGGAGGAAATTGTTGAATGTTTCGCTGAGTATTTCCGTGGGGTGTATTCCCCGGTATCTTCCCGTTCGGAAGAAGATTCCCATGACCTGCTTAAAGACATTGCGCTGCCTTCCCTTTCGGAAGAGGATAAAGTGTCGTTGGATGCCGTCCCTACGTCTGAGGAGATTGCCCTCGCTATACGGTCGGTCGCTTCCGGCAAGGCCCTGGGTCCTAATGGCCTTCCCATCGAATTGTACAAGCTGCGACCGGATACGCTGGCGCCACATCTTCGCGCTATGTTCCTCGCGGCCCGTTCGGCGGGCTCCCTCCCGCTGGACCAGCGTCTGGCCACTATCGTGGTTATTCATAAGGAGGGGAGGCCGCGGGATCGGGTCACGTCCTACAGGCCCATTTCTCTGTTGAATGCGGAGCCCAAAATTCTCGCCAAGGTGCTGGCTAATCGGCTGGTTAGCGTGGTGTGCGATCTGATTCACCAGGACCAGTCCGGCTTTATCCCTCATCGCAACACCGCGCTTAATCTGCGGCGTTTGCATGGGGTGCTCGCGCGGGTCCCGTTCATGCGAGAGCCGGCCATTTTGGCGTCCTTGGACGCCACTATGGCGTTCGACACGCTTGAATGGCCATATATTTGGGCGATGCTGGCGAAGTTTGGTTTTGGCCCGGGATTCATTGGCTGGGTGAAACTGTTATACTCCGGACCTCTGGCGCAGGTGTGAACGGTAGAGTGTCGGCTCCGTTTGAGCTGGGCAGGGGTACGCGGCAGGGCTGCCCGCTGTCGCCGCTCCTCTTCGCGCTTGCCTTGGAGCCCCTGGCGGAGTGGCTGCGGTGGGAGCCTTCCATTCGTGGTCTCCGTTGGACCCCTGAGTATGAGGATCGCGTATCTCTTTACGCGGATGATATCCTTTTATACCTTGCTTCCCCGCGTAAATCGCTGATTGTATTAGTGGATGTTTTGCATTCCTTTGGCCGTAATTCTGGCCTAGTCATCAACTGGGCTAAATCCTGTGTGTATGTCCTCTCCGGGGAGACTCCTATCCTGCCGCGGGGCTGCCCTATCCAGGTCGCCTCGCAGGGATTTAAATACCTGGGTATCTTCATTACCCTGGATGCTGAGGCCCGATATAAACAAAATTTGCTCCCCCCCCTCCAACGCCTGAAGGAGGACGTGGCACGTTGGAGGCGCCTGCCGCTCTCGTCGCTTGGCCGTGCGGCATTGTTTAAGATGATGTCGCTGCCACGTTTCCTATATGCTTTACAGAACACGATGGATGTTGTCCCGGCGCGCTACTTTCGCGAGGTAGAGAGTTTGCAGCGCCAACTATTCTGGGATGGGAGACCGCGTATCGCCCTTGCGAAGCTGACACTCCCGTGGTATGACGGGGGGTCGCCCTCCCAGACATCAAACGGTACTACTGGGCCTCCCAGCTGGCCGCGATAAACCACGACTTTTACGGGCCTGCTTTAAACCCGGCCTTTGAGATGGATAAACTATTACTGCCGGGTGGTGACTACAATCGGGCGCTTTATTCTCGATCGCTCGACGCGCGTCTGACGGGCCCTACGCGGGTCATGGTACGGGTGTGGCACGCGGCAAACTTGGCGATGGGGTGGAAGGATCGCTTGACCCGGGCGACGCCACTGTATGCCTCTGAGCGGCTGGGCTCCCTGTGGACCTCGAAGGGTTTTGAGAAGTGGGACATGATAGGCATCAGCAGGGTGGGCGATCTCTGGACGAGGGGGGGATTCAAGACATTCGATGTTCTGCAGACGGAATTCCAGTTGCATGACAGGGAGTACTTTCGATATCTACAGGTCCGTCACGCGCTGGTCTCCGTATTCCCGGATGTTGCCTCCATCCCGGAGTACTCCCCTCTGGAAGATAGAGTGCTAGATGGGCATGTGCCGGATGGCACGATTTCCTTGATTTATAAAAAGCTCATCAATGATCGCTCGGGACTGTTGACTAGCCTTCGTGAGGCGTGGGTCGCCGATGGATTGGAGCTGGACGACGAGGACTGGGTGTCTGCGGTGGCCTCCCCGAAAGAGGTGGCCATACCGGCCCGCCTTCGCTTCGTCCAGCTCAAAATACTCCATAGGGTCTATGTTACGGGGCCGGGTTTGCTGCGTATGGGATATTCCGTGGATGGGTTGTGTAAGCGTGGGTGTGGTTCATTGGGGACCTTCGTCCATATTTTGTGGGAATGTCCGGAGGTGGCGCGATTCTGGCGTGGTGTGCATGCGGTGTTGCGGGCGGTCACACATGTGCCGTTGCTTCCTGAGGCGAGGAGGTGTCTGCTAAATGTGTGGGAGCCGACTGATTACTCAGTGCCGCAGACGTGGTGGGTGACTCTGGGCTATATGGTGGCAAAGCGTGACATAGCGCAACTGTGGGGCTCCCAGAGGGCGCCTACGATCTCGGCATGGAAGGACAACATGGATTGGTGTATGTTTCGGGAAAAAGTGGTGTATGTCGCGAGAGGTAAGCCTGGGAAATGGGTGAAAGTGTGGGGCCCCTGGAACTCCTACCGTGGCGGAATTTGTACCCCGCCGCTGACGCCTGAACTGGCACTGGCCCCGTCTCCCTAGTCTCCTTGTCTCTTTGGTTCTGGGTACGGAGTCCGCTTTGTCTCCGCTCTGGCCTGTCCCCCCCCCGCTTTTCCTGTGTATCGGTAGGGTCCTCCCCGGGGGAGCGCATATTGCTGCTTCGATTTTTTGCTGCCTTGTGGATTTGTTTGTTATCTCTTACATAAAAATGGAACCGCCATCTGGGGGGTCCGGACGGTGTGGCCGCCAATGTTTTTTCTTTCTAACTCCTGTGATCTCTCTCTCGCTGCAGCGTGTGTTTCTCACTTGTATTCTATGTTCTTATCGTTTGCTAGCGGCCGGCCCGAAGGTTGTAGGCCCATCTTTGTAACTCTTTTGACTTCTGTAATAAAGGTTTAAAAAAAAAAACAAAAAAAAAAAACAATCAGGTGTAGGTGGTGACGCGCGCAAAACTGCTACTAAGCGGATGCAAGGACTGAATAAGGATCCCACCGCTGAGCACCAATTTGTTGGACCTACGTCCTAGGGGTAGCTTGGCTCAGGTCAACAGGCTTACATCTCCACTGGGCCTCTCATGCGTGCATCCTACCCAGCTCGCAATCTTGCGCAGCACCACTCAAAAAGGACACTACACCGATTAAATGTAAGGTTTACTATAAGACTTTATCTCATTTCGTTCTTATTTGAATCGAGTTTCAAGTAGACCTTACAATCTGAACATTTCATTACATTTTCATATGAACGTTCCTCTTTATCTTGAGGCAAAACCAGTCCTTACAGTACAGAATAAACTTTTCATCCAATGTGTTTTTACAGCTAAACACTCCGTTACATTTCAGAATAGCATTTCCAAATATTACATGTCAACATTGTACAGGGAGAATTACTTCAGACTTGGCACATCGTTAACACTCTCCGTGTGGGCTATGCATAGCACCTGGCCTCTGGAAGGACATCTAACCCCCTAGCAACCCTGCCCAGTAACCAATCCCCAATTTACTCTCAGGGTAATCCTTAAACTAACAAAGGGGGGTTAACTGGCTGCCCTGGATATATACCACTTATCAGGACAGGGGTAATACCGTTGACAATCTAGGGGTTACTTCCATCCAGGTAGCTATTAGGGATGGTTTGCACAGTGAATCTACACTATCCCAATGACCTTTGAACCCTCAATGCTTTTGGTTACTGGGGCTGGCACCACCACCATCCGCCCCAATATGTGTTCCACCCTTCACCTCGCTCGAGTCACTCACGTGGGGGCGCTATACTGCCAATAATTATAACAGTCGTGGAAGGTCTTCCCTTTCTTAAAGTCTTTGGAAAGTTCCCCAGCGCACAAACACTCTCCCTTCTCCCACGCTATTTTCCCCCTCTTACTGTCCGTCTGATGTTCTCCTCTGGCAGCTCACAAGATTGCGCGATATTCCCCTTCGTTGGTGTCACGGAGCCTTTAAGCGGTGGAGGAATTCTCTCCCAGCAGTCAGGATGCAAGATTCCCTTCCACCGGGCCACCTCCCCTCAGGATCTTCCCTCCCCCAGGCTCTCTCCTATTCCGATGGGAACCTCCGTCCGCCGTCGTCAGAGGGCACTCCCCCTAACTTGTTGGCAGAACCTCCTCCTCCCCACCGGTCACCTGACTAGGAGGCGTCGGTGTCGGTCGGCCCACCACTCCTGTGGCTCCAGTCCCGTAACAGCGCGTCCGATGAAGGTGAGGCCTCCGCTCCTGCACAGCCAGGGGGCGGCGCTCCAGCCCCGGCTCATGTGACTCGGGCCGCGACTTCACGGCTGCCCCGCTTGCACTTCCTGATGCGGGTTTCCACAGCAACGCAGCTGTGCTGCTCTCACTTTGCCACACGCCCGGGGCCGCTCCCTCTACCCAGGCGACTTGCTGTCGGCAGCGACAGCCTAATTCCTCAGGTAACGCTGTGTCCGGGCATTAGGGAAGACAGCTACAACTTGAAGGCGGCACTCGGGAAGGAAGGGCGATTGAGTTTACACGGTGCCGATCCTCTCACGGCACAAGGACTGAACTGACAGGACCCTCAGGGCATGGGCGCACACATCTTTCTCAGAATCAGTACAGATGGCGATCGCAGGCGACAGCGGAGCTATCAGTCGCAAGGCCCCAGCAATGGCCCTCCCTCCGAACTCAGAGGTCAGGGGGGTACACTCCTCCTCGGGGTCTCACTAAATACTCCGGTCTCAAGTCACTGGCGGCACTCAGGGACTGGTCATCAAGTTGGGGGTGATGTCGCTGGCGAGGGGAACCCGTGCAGACCCTAAGACCTGTCAATCCCTGACCAGTGCAGCCACCTCCCCACTCAGGTGCCTTACTCCTGGTTAACCGGCCACTCAGCTCTACTCTAAAATGGCCGCCCTCCTGTCACCTCTATTTATCACCGTGGGCCTGACTTGCCAGAGGGGCCCGAAGGTTCCGGAACCTCTCATGGCAGTCAGGGTCCAGGTGCTGAGGTGACAGTTGGAGCCACCATTTTGTGTATCTCACCTCCCTCATCTAGTTTCCTCAGTGGAGCACCTTGCGCCTCTCCCTCAGGTAGTGAGGATGAGGCGCCCAGAACCTCTACATCAGCACCCAAAAAGTTTGGTAGACAGAAAAAAAAATGAGGAGGGGGAAAAGACAAAAATAATAAAATGAGGAGGGAACTGCCAAAAGGCTGACAGGTCTAACAGTGTCCCATCGGTGATTCCAGTTACAATCAGTCTTTTTGTGGACATTTGTGATGTCACCAGCCATGAGCAGAAAGCTGCTTCTTATCTAATTAACTGTCCAAAAAGGGGTTCGGAGATCGTTTTTTTGTGCCAGCGTCCGGCCGTGACGCTACTGCTACAAGGGAGATGCTGCAACCACTGCTGCTGCTGCTCTGCTTGCCACTGGGCCTCCTGGGGTGTGTGGAAAAAGGAAGGTACTGCGGCTCAGCGCCTGAGAGTCCTTCTCCCCCTCACTTATTCGCTCATCGTTGGGCATGCCCGGAGGCCAGGTCAGGGTGAGTGAAACTCCTGAGTGTGGTACTCCCGGGCTCTACTGAGCTCTTCTGAGCTCGGCGACCTTAGCGGTCTGTCACTGAGTGCAAGTACAGGTCCACTGCGGAGGCGGCCTAGTTAGATCTGAGTGTGGCTTGTAGGGGGTTCTGGTAAGCTCCTGCTCAGACAGCCCTTTCACAGCACGGTCTTTTCCTTTTTGACGTTGCTCTCTTTTTCCACCTCCTATACCCAGTCTCCATCTCCATTTTCTCAAAGCCCGGACCCCAGGCCTCTATTCATAACTTGTGATGACAGTTGGTGGAGGTGTGGGCAGCAAGCAGTGTGTTGGTGGCTCCTAGGCCACCCCCAGATCATTTAATCTACTTCCACCAAATCAGGCAGGATAGGAGGTGGATAAACAATGTAACTTAAGGACCAAGACCAAGACCAAGGAAAGAATAAACAGGTCAGCGGAATCTCCTCATAGCTGCTTGAGATAGCCATTCCTCCTCAGTGAAAAAAGGAATCGCAAGTTGTGAAGGGGAAATTAACGGGCTCCTTGCAATTAAGTCTGCAAAAAACAAATATATATATATATATATATAAAATAAAATAAAAGGCAGTGGGGTTGAAGCTATTTGAGTAGCCTGACACCAACTACTCTGCCCATATCACCTGACCTACTACATCAGCCACTACGCCAGTCACTATAGCAAGGTCATTACCTTATTTAAAAGCTACTTAGTACACAACTACAAGGATGAGATCTTGGAGAGTTCTGAGCAAGGTGCAAGCTCCCATCAAAAGGAAGCTGGAGAGAGAATTTATATCTGGAGATCCAACTATAAAGCGGAGACCACAAAGGAAAGCAAGTGGTCCTGATGTTTGTCACCCTTCTGCCCTGAGGGCTAACAGTCCCATGTATGATTCAGAGCCAGATCTGGAACCAGTGTTCAGCCCAAAGGTGCCACTCATTCTCGCCAGTCTCGCCTGTGATGGCAGAGTGGAGATATCCCAAGGTATAGTGAGAGATAAGAACAAAGAAGATTTAGAACTGGTGGATTGGCCTAAATCATCTAAAATAACAGATTACTTTTGGGAGATAGGTAAACACGACGGTACTCCGCAATCAACCATGAACAATAAGTCTTGTCCGAAGAAGGAGAACGATAGTTTTAGCCCAGAGCAGGAATGTTCCCCCTGTTCCTTTCCATCTCCCAACTTAAGAAATAATATCAAGGAGCATACAGATCTTTACAGTTCAACTGTATGCATTCTCACACTTGACTGAGAATAAAGAAAAATTGAATACAAGAACTTTCAATACTCCCTTCTCTATACTTTTCTGGATTTGTGTGGATTCAAAGATATTGATTGTACTTTACAGTTGAATAGTATAGATCTGTATACTCCTTGACAATACTTCTTTCATTGGGAGAGGAACATATTTTCCCTTACATGTGACCTGAAAGCGGTGGGGTCACGTTAAGTTGAGCATCATCGAGTAATAGATAGATTGAAGACGATTATACTTGTGCAGCCAACGTTTGCCTACACTGCTGACAACATAACTTTACTATCTCCCAACTTATGGACTTTCCAAAATGTAATACTACATAGTTGGTCCTCCGGTCAAGAGCCCGAAGGGCCTGAAGAGGTGAAGCCTGTTAATATGATAACAGTAGGCCCGGAGGGATGGGCACAGGAAAGTGCACTGAAGTTCTATGCATTTCCTGAATTTAAGTAAACTACTCATGTTCACCCCATACTGCCACATTTACCTATCACGGACACTCAGGGAGTTATTGTTGACTAAAAGCTAATAAACAAAGCATAGACAAACAAACTTGGTGACAACTCTCTAAAGTTGTTGTCTGCCATTTTGAACTCAATGCATCTGGTCATGATACTGCATATGACAAACCAACATCTCCTGTAAAAGTGAAGACAACTCTAACCACATACAGCGTGCCCCCGGAGACAGGTAGCCCGCCGATTGGGAGAATATTTGGTGCGCAACAAACTACCGAACAGGCTCCCAACTTGAGGCATGAAAACTTTCAAATCAAAGTGTTTAAGGAGGAGGAAACTCAAACCCAACTCATAGAAGTTCAGAGCCTCCTGGAACCCCAAACGCTGGTACTAATAGGGCTGGCGACCATCCCAGTGGTCTGAACAACACTGTGCAAAAGAGCTTATGGATCCCAGAATTTAAATCAAGAGGTTCCCAAGATGTTTTAAATCGTTCAACCATCCTGAAGTTGATCAAATCCCTGCCAGGCATGGAGCATGCCAAGTCCGACGATATATCATCAATTAAGTTCATGCCGGCCAGAGGACATCAGCTTACGGATCCTGCCTTGATTACTTTTTCATCCGCTGTACTTCTGGCCCTGATCATGGAAAAGAATAGGCAGTTAAAAGCCTGGGGCATTGAAGTAATCAATTTCCATGGGGATCCTTACCCTCATGTGCTCCTAGCAGGGCCATACCTTGGCGAGCAACCAACGACCAACTCTTCAATTTTAAGAGGTGCAAGTGGTGGGCCCTCCCTCTTGGCTCAGCATAAAAACAACTTAGATTTTACAAAGGTGGTAGTCAAAGTAATCAAAGAAGCTGATTCAGGCCAGCACTGAAGACTGGTAACAAACAATGAGCTTCAAAATCCTTGGCGTCGGCTTCCGAGAGCCCTATCCCAAACTGGGAATAATCAGGATTGAGTGGAGCGGCGTCTATCAGTAACATATCAAGGAGGCATTTCAGTTTGCTCCTGGAACATCAGCGGCATACAGACAAAAACCTTGGCTCTAGTGTTTACAGGATTTCTGAGCTCATTTGACATCCTAATGGAAAGCCAGCACCGGAGCCAGTCTCAAACAATGCACCTGCTCTAAAAGCAAAAGACAAGTGAAATACGGTACATCTGCAAGCAAACGTGCTTAACAGTTATTCTTAGAACACCCTGTCCAAGTTTCTGGTGAGCGACCTCTCACCCGAGTATACTGCAACGCAGACAAAACTGTAAAAATGAGAAGGTCCACAACTGCCCTGGATAAAAGTCATTTCTCACAGTGCAAACAAAATAGGTAACAGCCAACAAAATGTTTCAAAACTTATCCACAACCGGGTGCATCAGATAGGCTCCAATGCAAATGTTCTGACAACTTCTCATCGCAAATTACAGAACAAATCTTAAGAATGACGTTGATGGAGCAAGGTCTCGTAGGAAAGAGACTTGCTCGGAAGCAATCCACTCGTTTAACTTATTAACAAGTTAATAATACATTTTCGTGAAAACTAATACGCACTACATGAACACGTGGGTCAGAGAAGCTTGCGTATGTGTGTACTAATGCGGATAACAATGAAAAGGACTAATATCACTTCAAGCGGGAAATCCTTTTTTGCGCATGCGTCATCTACATCTACGTAGGATGACAAACTAATGCTTGGAGGGAAACTCTGGTGCCAGTGCTTAATTTGTAAAATATTAAGTGCCAGGGCTCTGACCAGGAGGCCACTGCAGCTTGTACCACCCATCGCCCCTGTCATCACTGCCAAAACAACTACTAACCATCTCTCTCCCTTGTAAATGCGACAGTTCTGATTATTTCAGGTCCCCAAAGCTAAAGGAATGGCTGGGGAGGCAGGTATTAGTAATGTTTTCATGTATATTGTTTTCCTAAACAACTGTTATACTGCTCATCTCTAAATTACATGAGCAGCGCCACCTTGTGGCAGACTGCCCTAAGTGTGGTGTTGACAATTAGGTGCCGAGCACCGGAAACCAATTAAGTTCCGGTGCTCAGCACCGGAAAGCTCCAGCTCAAATTAAGCACTGTCTGGCACATGAGCTCTCCTTACTCCCACCCTGCACGACTATAAGTTTGAGCTGTAGCTCGCGCTGGGTCAGTTTGTACCACTCTACCACGCTGAAACCTGAGGCAGTGCTTTTAGGGTCTGGTGTGTTGTGGCACTTCTATGAAGTACCTTGACCATTTGTTTTTATTGATTGCATGTCACGCTGTGTGGCAGCGCGCTGTGTAATTTTTTAACTTGTTCTCGGCGCTGACTCCTAGCGCTTTTTCACCACTCTCACCTGTTGCTGCTCCTGGAATTATCGCGCTGATCGCTAGCGCTTGTACCGCTTATGGTGTGTGTATTTTTTAACAAGAACAGGCTGTGTTTGTTGTTTACCGAGTCTGTCTTTTCCCACTGACCCCTTTTCTGTTTCTGCACCTGAGGCGGAAAGCCGAGTGCATTTTTCCTTGCTTCCTTGGCTCTTTTTCTCTGGTCTTCTCCGCGTGTGCTGGGTGGCAACAGCGCCGCGGGGGGACTTGCTTTTCTTTCGCATCCCTTTCCAGTCAGGCATACGAGGTGCCGCTGGGTACTTGGGGATAGTAACAGGGGCCATCTTGGGAGGAGTTTTAGCACGCCGGTCGGCGGACCAGCGTTGCGGCTCTCCTTACTCCCACCCTGCACGACTATCGACTATAAGTTTGAGTCGTTTTGTTTTCCACGCAGCGGACGCGCTCGGTGGGCGCGCCTATTCCGCGCCAAAGGAGCGCCTAAGGAAAGCCCGTCTGCGCCCGTCAGCGTCCCGGATAGCGGACGGTGGCGGACGTTTTCATTTTCTGCTCCTTGGGCGCTACCTGTCTCCCGACACCATGCGCCTCTACTCCTCTGCGGAACTCCTCTCATTGCGAGGAACGGTGGCTAACTGCCGATGTGTCTTTCCTGGTAGGCGGCCACTGAAGAAGAGCTGTCCCGGTTGTGGCTGGCGTCTGACTGCACCCAACGCAGTTTGTCCCCCAATTCTGCCTACACACCACTCATGCTTTCTCCTTAATACCAGGTCTCTTAGCAGACATTCTTTGGATATTTACAACCTGCTATCAGAGTCTACACCGCTCTGCCTTTTTTTAACAGAGACCTGGCTGGGGGAGAGCTCTGGCCCTGATCTGGCTAATGCCGTGCCTGCGGATTATATCATCATCAGGTCAGACAGGGTTGCAGGGAGAGGTGGTGGGGTGGCCATGGTGGTCGACAAGCGTTTTTCTTGTGCAACTTTTCCAACTGAGAATATCGCGGGATGTGAGTCCCTCGGTTTCACCCTTTCATTGTCCCCTCATCAAGCCTGTGTCGGGCTTTTAATTTATAGAGCCCCGGGACCGTTAGGTCTCTTCTTTGAGGAATTGCAGGCTGCGCTTTCCGTACTCTGCTTAAAATCTGAACACTGCTTACTGCTGGGAGATTTTAATCTCCACATGGACATGCGCAGTGACACAGATGTTGTGAAGCTGTGGGATATCACAGCCCCTTTGGGTCTGTCACCGTACATCTTTGCTCCCACACACAATAAAGGTCATATCCTCGACCAAGTTTTCTCTACCACACTGATTAACACGCTTCCCCCGGCCCCGGTATTATGGTCCGACCACTATTGAATAAATTTTCATATCCCCTCTACCATCGTGACTTCCATAAGATCGTTGGAAGCCTCTAGAGGGACGGCACGGGCATTTCACCGGGTGTCCTCTGAAATGCTGACACATGCTCTCTCTCTCCACCCCTGTCAGCTATCCGGCAGTCTAGAAAATGATCTGGATCTTTTACAGAGATGGCTTGTAGATAGATTTGAGGAGCTAGCTCCTGGGAAAACTTCCAGCAAATTCTGCCGGCGCGCTTCCGCCCCATGGTTTACTCCCTCTCTCGGTGAGATGCGACGAGAGTGTAAGAAAGCCAAAAGGGCATGGTGTCGCCTGTATGATCCCGTGGATAAAACTAAATATAGGGAAGCTATTAGGCTTTATCACAGCCATATTGTGACTGGAAAAAAAGCCTATTTTGAAAGAAGGATTGACGATGCTGAGAATACTAGCAAAGATATTTTTCGCATCGTTAAGGAGTTTGACTCCCCTACTTCAATCTTGCCCTCACATTCCCATACCGAATTCTGGGTTGGCCAGCTCGCAAGTTTTTACACCACTAAAATCAAATCCATACAACATACTTTTTCCCCTATGAGTCTTGTATGTACTCCAGAGACCAGGCTCGCCCTGTGTCCTTCGGGGCTGGTGGAAGGTCCCTTTTTTTCTGAATTTCCACCTCTATCATTTTCAGCCTCTCTTGATCTCCTCACTCAGCTGAAATCTGGCTCCCCGCAGGATCCTTGTCCTGCTAAATGTCTTGGGCGAGTAGCACCTGCTTTGAACCCCTTGCTCAACCCGGTGCTCAATTTGTCCCTGAGCACAGGAGTTGTTCCCCAAGTCTGGAAACGCGCCTTGATCCTGCCGCTGTTAAAGAAGCCTAATCTGGACCCACTAATCCAGTCCAATTATAGGCCTATCTCCCTCCTCCCTGCTCTGGCAAAGGTGGTTGAGAAACATGTGCATGCCTCTCTCTCCACCTTTATTGAGAGCAACAATATCTTGCACGACACTCAATCGGGCTTTCGTGCGAATATGAGCACGGAGACCGCTCTTCTTGAAATCACCGATGCCATCAGGGAGGTATTAGACACTGGAGCAAAGGCCATTCTGGTAATGCTGGATTTGTCGGCGGCCTTTGACACCGTTTCCCACGACGGTCTCCTTTCAAGACTCTGGGAGATTGGATTGCGGGGAACGGTGTTGAACTGGTTTAAGTCATTTCTGACCGGCCGCCGGCAAACGGTCTGGGCGCCACCTTTTTCCGCCGAGATGCTGCCACTGGAGGTTGGGGTGCCTCAGGGCTCCATCTTAAGCCCCACCCTTTTTAATATCTATATGGCTCCTCTGGCGGCAGTGGCGGAGTCATTTGGTGCCCAGATCATATCCTACGCTGACGACACCCAGCTCCTCTTTACCTGTGTTAAGGGCTCAGACTTTGACGGCCTGCGGATCAGAGACTGTTTGGGGGCTGTTTTTGACTGGTTTCAACAGCACAGTCTTAAATGTAATTCTGATAAATCGGAACTGCTCTTCTTTGGGTGTTCCTCTGACCCCAGATGGAAGGCTTGGTGGCCCCCTGATATATTTCCTCCGGCAAATGTTTCATCTAAGGCTAAGAATCTTGGTTTCCAGATTGATGATGGTCTTTCCTTTAGATCTCAGATCCTTGGCCTTGCGGGTAAATGTTTCGGCATCTTGAAGATGTTGTGTAAGTTTCTTCCTCTGTTGTCTTTGCAGCATAGAAAGATCACGGTGCAGGCCCTGATTGGCTCTCGCCTTGATTATGCGAATGTGCTCTATCTGGAACTGCCAACATTTCTCCTTTCACGTTTGCAGATTGTGCAGAATTCCGCTGCAAGAGCCATTTATGGTCTTCAGCGGAGAGCGAGAGCATCTGATTTACTAAAAAGTTTGCATTGGCTCCCTATGTCTAAAAGGATCACCTTTAAGGCATTAACTCTTGCCTTTAAGGCACTTCATCAGGTAGGGCCCAAATACATTAGGAAGCGCTTGGCTTTCTATGTTCCTAGTAGAACTCTGAGATCTACATCTTTGTCCATGGCCTCTGTCCCTCCCATTAGACTGGCTAGAATTGGAGGTCGCTCTTTTCGTTTTCTGGCGCCTCAATGCTGGAATTCTTTGCCTGTCTCTTTGAGGAAAGCCAATAATTTACTGACTTTCAGGAAGGAGCTGAAGTCATGGCTCTTTGCCCAGTAGCCCTTCTGCTTGCTCTCATCGGCCCTGGTTTCACTTCTCGGGTTTTTGTCAAAGCGCCGGGACACTCTTCGGAGTAGCCGTGCGCTATAAAAGATCCGAATTAATATTAACATTAACATTAACATGAGCAGAAGCATTTAAAATGGAGACTTGGAGGCTCACGTGCATGGCACCTGCTTAGCTGAAATGAAAACAGGCTATTTTACTAATGCTAATGCGGGGAAAAGAACTAATAAATAGAATGGGATAGAGTAGAGGTGGGTGGTATACAGTGCAAACACTTTATTTTTTAAATAAATATTTGTCTTTCTGACTTTATCATTAGTGCGTATTTGGGTCTCTCTCGCATAACTGAATTGAGATGGGTGACATGAAGTCTGCGTATGTCCACTGAAAGTGAATCGTGAACAATGACCAAGTATTTGAATGGTATCCAAAGGACAAGTGTTACAGGATGGTGCAGAGTTCAACAATGAGGAGTCGTATTCATAAAGAAGTAGAATGTTTCTAATGCAGATAACATGGGTGTATGGGAATAAAATTAAGAATACAAATTAGGGGGATGGGTTTGCGAACAATAGTTGAACTAATTTGTGTGACATGTAAGCATGGTGTGATGGAGCTGTCCTCTCCTGAAGTCTTTGTCGCCTGACCTATCCCAGGGGACCCTTACCAGCCCTTTGGCCAGGGGGTTTGGACTTTCACACCATTCTTGGTAAATATAATTTCTCGTTAACTGCTGATGTTCTTATCTCTCAGTCCTCTCCCTTTCTGAGCATTGATTATTGTATGAGTCTGAGGTATATGCTTGATGTCTATGAATTGAATTTTCTCTCCTATCAATGTTGGTGACTGCACTGTATTTTTGAGATGGTTCACATACATTTAATTTAGATAAAGATTTAAACTTTCCTGAGTCTGTGGTTATTTACTTCATAAATGAATAAGTTAGTGTTATGTTAATTATCACCATCAACTAGTTCAACTAATGGGCCATTGACCAGAGGAAAGAACATCTTGATCAGTGAAGGGCTAGTTAGAGATGAACAGAGGTACCAAATAATTAATCCTGTATGTTATGAAATCTATAAAATTGACTATATGGTAGTGGAGTATCTGTTGTTGGTATACCACTGGATCAGTTTTCTGGCAGCAGAGCTATGGTTATTATTGACTAGTTTGGTGATAAATATTGTTTATTGATTATTGATTTATGTTTATCAAAAGAGTTAGTGTCTTGTTTTATGTCGTCTAGAAGCACAGTTACAGAGGTTGCCTGGGCATCCAGGGAATGGAATTTGAATAATGGGAAGCCACACTGCAGAAGGTTACTCATCTGTTGTCATAACACTGAGAAGCTGCGGAGGGCTGGCAATGTTATATTAGGGACTATTTTGTGTAAAAGCAGAGTGCGAGTGATAGCAGAGGGTTCGCTGGTGAAACTTTGGCCTTATTTCCCAAAAGGGGTAACACTGTAGAATTAACAGGTTCTCCCGAGCTTGAATGAAGGGTAAACAGAGGTTTTACTCTTAGTGAAAAGGAATCTGGAACAAGTTGTAATCTATCCTTTGTTTAGTGGAACAGACAGAGTAGCGCTGTTTTTATGTTGATACTAACGGATTTTTATTTAGAAAAGTAAAGAAATAAGTTATCGTATTACCTTGTAAAGGGAGGGTCAGTCGCAGGAGTTATACTGACGTCACAAAGAGCCGCGCTGGGATTGGTTGAAACAGCGGGCATGAGCAGAAAGCGAATTGTAAAGGGAGGGTCGGTAGTAAAGAGCAATACTGACGTCACAAAAGGCCACACTGGCATTGGTCAGACAACAAGCGCGAGTCTGAGTCTGATTCGTTGATAGATAGAAGACGCGTTAGGATTGGTTGAAAAGAGACTTGTATGTTGAGTTCTAATTTGATTGCTGGTGTGAGTCGTGCTGACATAGGATGGGACGTAGGTAATAGAGTTCTGAGGTATACGGAAGACTCTTTTCTATATCGTCCGTCTGAAATGTTTGGAGAAAGGAAGAAAATGACGTTAATAAAGAAAATGTAAAATTTCTTTAAGACAGACAAGCCTGTGATGACTAGAGAAGGAATTCTTATTCCGCCACCTAAAACGCCTGCTTCATTTATGATTATGGAAAGAGGATATCACACTTGTGTATGGTTGGAGAATTGGCTGGAGTATACAAAAGGTGATGGTGTTTTGGCTTTTCCAAATCATGGTACTTTTAATGTAAAGATACTTCAGAATTTGAGAGATAGAATGAATATCTTAGAACCAAATCCTAGATTGACACAGTAAGAAGCTTTAGAAGTATTGGAGATTGAGGCATTTGAACGTGAAAAATTCAGAAGTGGTCGAAGATTTAGAGGATTTTTGCCTAGATATCCGTATGAATCACGTGGAGATCAAATGAAGCGTTGGAGAAGAGCTGTAGTGACAGAGGGTTTATATCCAGTAATGATGGCTGAAGAGCAGTCAGGAAGCAAGTGTAAAGAAAAGACGAAACACATGAATACAACAGGATACGGAGAATCAGATGATGAATTATTGGAGGATATTTTAATCAAAAACCCTCCACCGTACCAAGAAAAACCTAGTAAGGTCACCCCAATTGCACCAGTGACAGGAACACCTTTAATCCCACAAATTTTACACGATACATCAGTTAATAGGGTATTGCAGGATAATGAGAGAGAAGCCTTATATACAACTAGGGAAGAATTAGTTCAGAAAATAAACCAATTGAATTTAAATGCTGAGGCCTAGACAGTACCAGTGACTATTGGTCCGGTTATCCCATTATATGGAGATAAAAAGGGTTTGCCCGAAATCTCAAGTTGTGACAATTCCTTTGAATAATCCTAGAAAAGAAGTAGTGATGTCTGATGATCAGGCCAGTGAAAGTGATTCAGTCATTTAATTAATGGATCTTCCAATAATGGAACCTTTAGCCGAAACTCCAAAGAGAGTTTCACCCGAAAATTTGAAAGAAAAGGGGTCTATGATCCCAATAGGAACAGGAGGTTTAACAACTGTCACTCCTGAGGATATAGAGAGATGGGCACAGGGAATAGAAATACGAAACTCTCGACCAAAGATTCTAGATATTAGCAAATTGAAAGTAGATTTGGAAGAGTTGATAGCTGGTAATGTGAGCACAGAAAGATTGAACATTTACAATGATGAGGAATTATTATTCTTATGCAAGAGCATAACAAGGAGAGCAAAAGTATTTAATGAGAAATTAACAGAAGTTGCCTCAGAGATTGGAATAGATATAGGGAGGTCAAAATTATTGCAGAAACCATATCGAGTGGAGTTTACTGAAAAGGACTTAGAAAGTGTAAATGCTTCTGGTAAAAGACTACAGATAAAAGAGTTGATGAATATTTTGCAAAAGTGGGGAGACATTGACAAATGGAGGACTAGGTGGACAAGAAAGAAAGAGGAAGTACAAGCGAGAGAAGCGCCATCTGCATTTCCAGTGAGAGAGCCAGATAAGATTGAGAGAATATGTCCAATGAGAGAAGTTCCTGGTGGTGGATATGTTCATGTTCCTTGGAGCAGACAGAATATTTTATCATTTACGAACGATTTTCATAGATTGAGAGAAAAAACTGTTGAATGGTACAAGCAGGTGGAAAGATGTGTGAAAGTTTCAAAGGTTTTGTTAAAGGATTTGGATGGTTTATTTGATATAGTGGTACCTGCTGATTTATGGACAGAGTGTAAAACCTGCTGATTTATGGACAGAGTGTAAAATCACAATTGATTGGCCAAATGAGGAACATGCAAGAGAATCTAAAACAGGAGCGTCATCAGAGGTGATGAAGAAGTATCACCAGGTTATTACTATCTTGAAAGGGAAAATCCCTCCTAAAGAAACTGATTGGGTAAAAATAGAACGACTCAGGAGCCAAAAGAATCTGTACATGCGTACTATGAGAGATTGTTACAGGTATTTAAGCAGTATAGTGGATTTGAGAACATTGGAGATAAGGATATGGGACATTTTGTATATCAGTTTGTGTATGGTCTGAAACCAGAGATTAGTCAGATGATTCAACAGCACATGCTGTGCTGGCAGAGCAAGACAATAGACGAAATATTGAAATATGCAAAGTATTGTGACGACGACATTGAGGCAAAACATAGAGAGCTGAAAGAGAAAATGATGTGGGCACAGGTGAAATTGGCAGAGCAGCACGAAACCAAATAAATTACCCAAAATAATGGTCAGACAAAAAAACAGAGTCAGAGTGAACAAGTGTCGAATGGTGGTAAAGGACGAGGACGAATGAGTAGAGAGGAAGCAATGAAGTAATTTCCTTGTCATGCGTGAGGATAGCATTGACATTGGAAGAACAAACGTAAAAATGTCCAGAATAATAATGGGGCAAATCAAAATTTAAATCCACAGATGCAGAATGAAGTGGTTGTAAATCAGCAACAGTAGCGGCAGGTAGTTACTCCACAGTATCAGGTGCCACAACCTCCTATGCCAAACCATGTGAACATTCAAAAATACAGTGCGAACACCGGATTTCATGGAGAAAGTGGTAAGAATACCTCTGTGGTTTCACAATATTTTTTGCAGAATGATGAAGCTGATTTGGACTATATACAATGATGGTGCCTGAGGGGGGAGGAAGAGGAGTGCGTGTTTGGTGCATCCTTGTCGGTAGATCAGACAGCTCCATTTATTGAGGGAAAGTGGAAGGTAGTGACGTCACTTTTTTATTGGACACTGGTGCTACCCGGTCTACTGTGAGAACAGCAGACATCTCAAACCTACCCCTCTCAGGAGAAACTATCCAAGTTGTAGGAGTGTCAAACAAACAAAGTAGAACCCCAGTTACAAAACCAATGGAAGTGCATATTGGAAATTTTAAAGACATGTATCGGTTTGTGGTATGCAATTCACGCCCAGTAAATCTGTTGGGAAGAGACCTATTGTGCGAAATGAATTGCACAATCTATTTTACACCTGATGGTGTTGCTTTTCAAACACCTGATGTTTACAACAATGTTGTTTACAAGATGATGTTAGCTAAGCAAGGTACAGAAGTGGATGAAATGTTCTCATTATTAACTGAAAATGAATTACCAGAAGAATTGAGAAACACAGTAATTCCAGAGGCGTGGGATTTTTCAGAAAAAGATATAGGGCTAATGGCGAATGTAGATCCAGTGAAAATATTGGTAAAAGAGGGTGCAGTTAATCCAAACACACAAAATGAGTCCAGAGGTAAATGCAGGAGTTGCTCCAGTAATTGACCAAATGATTTAACAAGGAATTCTGAAAGAAATAATGGGTAGTCCTTTTAATTCGTCAATTATGGGACTCAAAAAGCCTAGTGGTAAGTACAGGATAGTGCAGGATTTGCGGAAAATAAATACAATTGGAGTGCCTTGTTGCCCAGTGATGCCAAATCCAGGAGTAATCCTTTATCAAATACCCTGGAATGCAAGTTGGTATTCAGTAATTGATTTGTGCCAAGCATTCTTTTCCATTCCTTTATATACAAACAGCCAGTATCTTTTTGCCTTACGGTTTGGCGATCATGTTTTGGCATGGTGCCGAGTTCCTCAAGGGTATACAGAGAGTCCCTCAATTTTCAATCAAATTCTGAAAAAGTGTCTAGAGTCATTAATCATGCCCGGGAAATCAGTTCTGGTTCAGTACATTGATGACCTTTTGGTGGCATCAAAGACACGAGAAGATTGTGTCACTGAGGCCCTTGACGGTTGCTTGGCGGCTCTCTCTTCCACCCCTAACTATTTTCTCTACTGAGGAGGGAAGTTATCCCGAAACCCGAGCCATGTCTCGGGCGATATTTTAAAACCCGGGACATGTATCGGGTCTAGAGATCATCAGTTCAACAAGTACTTACTTGCACCCACTGGGGTGAACCACTCAAGAACTCCATCAGAGATCATCAGTTCAACAAGTACTTACTTGCACCCACTGGGGTAAACTACTCAAGAACTTCATGTACCAGCTTCCCTTGGGGCGACCCGGAGGAGGAGCTAGCGGAGTGCGGTCCATTGCGGATGTTTATAAAAATGGCTCCCTCGAGCTTTGAGCTGACGAGCTCCTGGACGACGCACCTGCGTGCCTGTGCGGGCACTGAGGCCCTTGACGGTTGCTTGGCGGCTCTCTCTTCCACCCCTAACTATTTTCTCTACTGAGGAGGGAAGTTATCCCGAAACCCGAGCCATGTCTCGGGCGATATTTTAAAACCCGGGACATGTATCGGGTCTAGAGATCATCAGTTCAACAAGTACTTACTTGCACCCACTGGGGTGAACCACTCAAGAACTCCATCAGAGATCATCAGTTCAACAAGTACTTACTTGCACCCACTGGGGTAAACTACTCAAGAACTTCATGTACCAGCTTCCCTTGGGGCGACCCGGAGGAGGAGCTAGCGGAGTGCGGTCCATTGCGGATGTTTATAAAAATGGCTCCCTCGAGCTTTGAGCTGACGAGCTCCTGGACGACGCACCTGCGTGCCTGTGCGGGCACTGAGGCCCTTGACGGTTGCTTGGCGGCTCTCTCTTCCACCCCTAACTATTTTCTCTACTGAGGAGGGAAGTTATCCCGAAACCCGAGCCATGTCTCGGGCGATATTTTAAAACCCGGGACATGTATCGGGTCTAGAGATCATCAGTTCAACAAGTACTTACTTGCACCCACTGGGGTGAACCACTCAAGAACTCCATCAGAGATCATCAGTTCAACAAGTACTTACTTGCACCCACTGGGGTAAACTACTCAAGAACTTCATGTACCAGCTTCCCTTGGGGCGACCCGGAGGAGGAGCTAGCGGAGTGCGGTCCATTGCGGATGTTTATAAAAATGGCTCCCTCGAGCTTTGAGCTGACGAGCTCCTGGACGACGCACCTGCGTGCCTGTGCGGGCACTGAGGCCCTTGACGGTTGCTTGGCGGCTCTCTCTTCCACCCCTAACTATTTTCTCTACTGAGGAGGGAAGTTATCCCGAAACCCGAGCCATGTCTCGGGCGATATTTTAAAACCCGGGACATGTATCGGGTCTAGAGATCATCAGTTCAACAAGTACTTACTTGCACCCACTGGGGTGAACCACTCAAGAACTCCATCAGAGATCATCAGTTCAACAAGTACTTACTTGCACCCACTGGGGTAAACTACTCAAGAACTTCATGTACCAGCTTCCCTTGGGGCGACCCGGAGGAGGAGCTAGCGGAGTGCGGTCCATTGCGGATGTTTATAAAAATGGCTCCCTCGAGCTTTGAGCTGACGAGCTCCTGGACGACGCACCTGCGTGCCTGTGCGGGCACTGAGGCCCTTGACGGTTGCTTGGCGGCTCTCTCTTCCACCCCTAACTATTTTCTCTACTGAGGAGGGAAGTTATCCCGAAACCCGAGCCATGTCTCGGGCGATATTTTAAAACCCGGGACATGTATCGGGTCTAGAGATCATCAGTTCAACAAGTACTTACTTGCACCCACTGGGGTGAACCACTCAAGAACTCCATCAGAGATCATCAGTTCAACAAGTACTTACTTGCACCCACTGGGGTAAACTACTCAAGAACTTCATGTACCAGCTTCCCTTGGGGCGACCCGGAGGAGGAGCTAGCGGAGTGCGGTCCATTGCGGATGTTTATAAAAATGGCTCCCTCGAGCTTTGAGCTGACGAGCTCCTGGACGACGCACCTGCGTGCCTGTGCGGGCACTGAGGCCCTTGACGGTTGCTTGGCGGCTCTCTCTTCCACCCCTAACTATTTTCTCTACTGAGGAGGGAAGTTATCCCGAAACCCGAGCCATGTCTCGGGCGATATTTTAAAACCCGGGACATGTATCGGGTCTAGAGATCATCAGTTCAACAAGTACTTACTTGCACCCACTGGGGTGAACCACTCAAGAACTCCATCAGAGATCATCAGTTCAACAAGTACTTACTTGCACCCACTGGGGTAAACTACTCAAGAACTTCATGTACCAGCTTCCCTTGGGGCGACCCAGAGGAGGAGCTAGCGGAGTGCGGTCCATTGCGGATGTTTATAAAAATGGCTCCCTCGAGCTTTGAGCTGACGAGCTCCTGGACGACGCACCTGCGTGCCTGTGCGGGCACTGAGGCCCTTGACGGTTGCTTGGCGGCTCTCTCTTCCACCCCTAACTATTTTCTCTACTGAGGAGGGAAGTTATCCCGAAACCCGAGCCATGTCTCGGGCGATATTTTAAAACCCGGGACATGTATCGGGTCTAGAGATCATCAGTTCAACAAGTACTTACTTGCACCCACTGGGGTGAACCACTCAAGAACTCCATCAGAGATCATCAGTTCAACAAGTACTTACTTGCACCCACTGGGGTAAACTACTCAAGAACTTCATGTACCAGCTTCCCTTGGGGCGACCCGGAGGAGGAGCTAGCGGAGTGCGGTCCATTGCGGATGTGTGTCACTGACACATTCGACGCATTACTGAACCATTTGGCCGAAGGAGGACACAAGGTGCCTCCAGAGAAATTGCAGTTTTGTCAACAAGAAGTTAGATATTTAGGGCATAAAATAGAAAGAGGAGTTAGAAAAGATAGCCCGGAAAGAATAAAAATAAATCAAACAAATGCAACTACCTCAGACACAGAAAGAGATGAGAATGTTTTTGGGAGTGGTTGGGTATTGTAGGCAGTGGATAAATAGCTTCCCCCTGCTAGTGAAACCAATGATACAATTGACTCGGAAAAGAGTGAAAGATCCAATTGATTGGAATGATGAATATTTGGAAGCATTTGTAAAATTGCGAAATTGCGTGAGGCCCCTGCCTTGAGCATGCCTGGTTATTCAAAAGAATTTGCACTGTTTTATTGTAAGAGAGAAAATTGTGCACTTTCAGTTTTAACACAAAGACATGGATTAAGCCGACATCCAGTGGCATATTTCTCTGTCACCTTGGATCCACTGGCTTCAGCCTTACCTGGCTGCTTAAAAGCAATAGCTGCTACCTGTATGAGTCTGGAGCAAAGTGAGTCAATTGTGATGGGACATCCTGTAAAGGTATATGTTCCACACTCAGTTGAGATTCTTTTAACAAGGACGCGAACACAGCACCTCACTCCTAGTCGGATGACTAAGTATGAAAGAGTGATTTTGGTAGCAGAGAATATGATGGTGATAAGGTGTACAATAATGAATCCTGCCACATTATTGCCAGTTCTATGTTGTGAAGAAGTGAAAGATTAGGTTGATCATGATTGTTTGGATGTGACTGAATTGTGTACTAAGCACCGCCCAGACATAAAAGAAACACCCTTGACAGAATCAGACCATGTATTATTCGTGGATGGGTCATGCTTTAGAACAGAAGGCGGAGGTTTAAGTGCTGCCTACGCTGTATGTAAGATATCAGGAGTCATTGAAGCATCCTGTTTACCGGGAGTCAAATCAGCACAAGAAGCCGAATTGGTGGCCTTAACAAAGGCATGCAAAATTGGGAGGAATTGGAGAATAACCATATTCATGGATAGTCAATATGGTTTTGGAGTTGTGCATGATTTTGGCCAGCTCTGGATGCAGAGGGGATTTCTGACTTCTTCAGGATCTCCTATAAGAAATAGCAAAAATTTAAAGGATTTGTTGGAAGCATTACAATTACCAAAAGAAGTAGCGGTTGTCAAATGCGTTGCACATCAGTCAGGAAATTACTACGTGACGGCAGGTAATTGTTATGCAGACCAAATTGCTCAAAACTGTGCAAGAAATACAATGGCAATCAACAGGAAAATGGAAACAGATGAAGCCAGCTGCCAACTTATGTTTTTCTCAGGTTTAGAAACATGGGATGAGGTCAGACAGTTGCAGGAAGAAGTGGAGGAGAAGGCAAAGGAAATCTGGATAAAGTCAGGTTGTACAAAAAGGACAGAAGATGAAGTGTGGGTGTACTAAGATGGCAGACCAGTCATGCCAGATTGCCTACTCTCTCAAATGGCAAGGGTATACCGTGGGCCAACACATATCGGCAGGGACTCAATGATCAGACTATTCAGACAAACTTGGTATAATCCAAAGTTTAAGGTAGTTGCAGAGAGCCTTTGACAAAGATGCTTTAGATGTGTCAGCAGCAAAATCCAGGCAGAAAGACAGTGGTTAGTTGGGGAAAAATTGGAAAGGCAGAAGGACCATTTACCAGGCTGCAGTTAGACTTCATCGAGTTGCCTCTGTGCAATGGATTGAATTATGTTCTTGTCATAGTGTGCCTGTTCTCAAGATGGGTAGAGGCATACCCCACTAGAAGAATTGGCAGTCTCACAGTTGCTAAATTACTGTTGAGAGAGTTGATACCTCATTTCGGTTTTTCAGTTACTTTGGAATCGGATAGAGGATCTCATTTTAATAATTAGATAATTCGATTAATCTGTGCTGCATTTAACATTGAACAAAAACTGCACTGTGCTTATTGCCCGGAGGCCTCTGGAGTAGTTGAACAGCTTAACGGCACAATTAAGTCAAGATTGGGGAAACTGTGTGCATCCACGATGCTAAAATGGCCAGATGCATTGCCTCTTGTACTGATGGGTCTCAGAAGCATTCCTGACAGAAAAACAGGATTGAGTCCTCATGAAGTACTCATGAGAAGACAAGCATTTATTCCTGGAAATAAGTTGATGAATATAACTGATGATCTGGTATTGGACTATTACAATATTACAAAGGGTTGGCTGATCTGGTGCATTCTGTCTCATCAGGTTGGGGAAGACGCACTTGCAAGGCAGCCAGACCAGGCGCATGATTTGAATCCTGGAGACTGGGTGTTAGTGAACAAACATGTGAGAAAATTGGGTCTAGCACTCAGGTGGGATAAACCACGTGAAGTCATACTGGTCACTACCACAGCAGTGAAGTGTGCAGGTCTACCCAATTGGATTCATGCTAGTCATACCAGAAGAGTTCCAAGCCCACCTGAACAACAAAAACAGCAACTGACCGAAAAAGCTGAAGCGTCAGAAGCTGAAGGTTGTGAAGTCGAAGAATCTAAAGTGACAGATTCTGAAAGACAAATAGATGATGAACAACCAAGTACACGTAAAGAAGGGTGGATACCAGTGATTGAAATACCTGAAGTTGTTATCGAAACAACAAGAAGAAACAAATTAGAGAGACAGGAAGACAGAAAGGAAAAGACAGGGAAAGAAGAACACAAAGACAATTATAAAGGGAAGAAGAACAAGAACGGATTGTGCCCAGACAAAGTGAAGATAAAAGAACTTTAGAAAACAACGAAGAAGGTGAAAGTGCAGTTCAGGTCAAAAGAGTCAGAAAAGGTGATAATTGGCCAGGAGTAGTGAAAAGATTAAGATACTACTTAAGGGAGTCAGAAAGGAAACCAGATGAAGTAAATGAAGTTTCAAGTCAAACTAAATCTAAACAGCCAATAGTAAAACTCATGTGAAGAAGCCCAATACTGAGGATTCTGAAAAGAAAATACAAGGCTCCTGAGTGGACCTATGTTATTCTTGAAGAATTTGAAAATGTAGATTTATGTGAGGAATCAGAGAAAGTTCATGTTGCACAGATTGATGAAAACAAATTAAGACCACCTTAAAATAAAAGACCGTATTTTGAATAAAAGAAAGAAAAGAGGAAAGAAATTTTCTCAGATTGAAAATGGCAGAAGTTGAAGTCACTGAACAACCGAAACGAAGTTTAAAACAAAAATGTCTTAAGTTTTGCTTATGTAATATTTTACTATTAATATTAGTGTGGTTATTTCTAACAGTGGTGGTACCTTTATTGATGGTAACAAGAATAATACAATTAGTAATGAGAAAATAGATAGAACAAAGGGAACCAAAATAGAATTAGGAAAAGTAGATGAGACAAACTATCATCATAATAAATCAGATAATGATTCATCTTTAAATGTGTTTACTAAATTTTTATTTCAGTACATTAATACAATGGAAATTAGTGATTGTTATATCTGTATGAAATTACCCTCATCTGTGTCAGAAGGGATAACTTACCACCATATACCTTTGACATATGGTGTATGATGTAGTTTTCTATCAAGTTTATTTTATGTAACAGGTAAGCGTCAGTATTTTTATTCAAACTTAGATGTAGTATTCTCAGAACTACCTATTAGAATGAATATGAATCCAGTACTTACTGGTAAAGATGCACAGTTCATGGGCAAATTTTTCTTAAAACTGAGCACAGGCACACAAGGATAACCTAACATGTATATTATGTGAAGAAGAAAGAGAATTTCTAAATTTAGTAGAAGAAAGTAGACAGGATTTAAGAAAGAAAGCTGCTGAACAGAAATCCCATGTACCTCCATGAGCTGAGAAAGTGGGAATAAATGCAAAGGGCGAGGCTCATGCTGCAATGTCCCTAGAATTTGTGAAAAAGGGAAAATTCTGCCTCCATAGTTTGAAGACTGATTACAATAACATTTTCATTGGTTCCAGTGAATGTGGACACAACTTCATAATTATAGGGGGATGGGGACTAAAAGGGGTAACTGATCCTGTATTCCCAGGAGTTTATTATGTGTGCAGAAATAACGCCTAATATAGGTTAACTGCACGGTGGTATGGTAGTTGTTATTTTGGGAAGTATTTTCAAAGATCTACCATGTGGACAGAATCAATGGAATCAATGAAGTATCTAATGGACTAACATGGAGAAGAAGAGCTAGTTTTTCTGAAATAGTGGGTGATATATTTGGTGCATTGATACCCTCAGTTGAAGTTATTCTAAAGGCATGCAAAATTTGCAAATTGTCAACAGTAGTTGATCGTCTTTCGACTGATACTGCTGGAGGAATCTTAATGATTAATACAGAAATGGTTGCAATAAGGTCTATGGTTTTACAAAATCGTCTTTCGCTTGATATCTTATTGGCAGAAGAGGGCAGAGTCTGTGGTATGTTGAAAATTCAACACTGCTGCACTTACATTCCTGACAAAAGCAAGGAAATTAAAGGGTATATTGAAAATATTACAAGAATGCATGACGATTTGGCCCAACTGGAGGTTGACAGTGTATGGGAGAGACTAACAAAGAGCATAACATCAATAGGGAAATGGTTTGTTAATTTTGGAAAGAGTTTTCTAGGTCAAATAATATTACCAGTAGTTCTGATAATGACAATAATATTGATAATAATAATTACATGCAAGTGTTACAGAAGCAAGGGAAAAAGAAGAATACAAACAGAAATGGAAGGGAAAGGAAAGAAACGAAAGAGAGAATATGAAGAAATTCAGTTAGAAGAGATGAAAGGAAAGCTGTACAAAAAGATGAGAGATTTAGGAGGAAAACAAGTTATTAATAAAGTTTCGTGAAAACTAATACGCACTACATGAACACGCGGGTCAGTGAAGCTTGCGTATGTGTGTACTAATGCGGATAACAATGAAAAAGACTAATATCGCGCTTTTAAATCCTTTGGCTGCCGTGAGGTGAACGGCCCTATGACATTCACACCGCTGCCGTGAGGGGAACGGATCCACTACACTCTATGCTGCCGTGAGGGAAACGGCCTTGGCTGCAGGAAACACTACATCCCCCATAAGGCCAGCTTCAGCGCAGAGAACAGGCGTCATCAGAGGGTGTCTGAAGCCATCTTAAACAGTCCGGGGCATACGCAGCGCGGGAGGCGCGCGGGTGTGCCCGGGCGTTGCCCGGGCCAAGGGCGGGCCCATCCGCGCCCGTCAGAGCCTGGAGGAGGCTGGGCTGAGCCACCTGTCTAACCGCCAAACCATAGGTAAGCGAAAATTCCTTGGTAATCAGGATCAGGGGGGAGCTAAGGCTAAAGTACCAAGAAAGTCTTCATCTATAATCTCATACCTGACTTCGGCTGTGGGAGTACTGAATAATGAGATAGCAAATGCCGAAAGGGAATTGGGTCAAAGTAATAATGAGGGTGAAGACATCGTAGAAAATGGTCCCCCACTAAAAACTCCAATACCCCTGAATCCAGTGGTGGTGATTAATGGTCCGAAGATTGACCCCGTATCCCAGGCTCCTGACAGTGTTGTCACAGGAGGAGGGGACATAACATTGCAAGTGCCTGTCTTGGATGGGGCAAAGTTACCTAAAGGACCAATTGTAAGGCCTCAGGGGGAACGGCGCTCAGCTAGAAAATCTAATAAAAAACAGAAGGGACTAAACACCTGTCAAACAAAGATTGTTTCCGTGCTGGATGAGAACACTCAATTAATGCTCCGGAACTTGGTGGAAGAGATATTTTCTACTGGGTTTGAATCCATACTGACTAATATTGCCAAAGAAGTAATTGATACTATGAATGTGTGTGTTGCTGATCTGAAGAGAAAATGTGACCGCATGGATTCTATGATAGATTCTTTTAGAAGAGATACTAAGTGTACTCCACAAGTTAGCGCGAGGTCGAATCTACCACTTACCCCTCGTTTAGAGATTGTTCAAGACTCTTGAGGGAAACAGCTAGGGGGTCACCAGCCTGTACCCGCGGTCGAGACACAAATCAAGGTTGTCGATAGTTTTGTGGGGACCCAAGGTCGAGTCGAAGAGGGAGGGCTTTTGCCTCTTGTAGATAAAAGTTTTGTTGACCTTACAGAGCTAGGCGTGAATGTGGCAATTAATAAGAATGCTGTTGTGCAGGAGAAAAAACCAAGCCCGAATACATGTAAAATTAACTTAACCCCAGAGGCCACTCCTTTGGTTGAAATTCTTGTAGGATGGATCAGAGTGATTGACCGGTGGTGACAGGGGCAGACAGGGCAGTTTTGTCCCAAACAAGTCAAGGCTTAGATGACATAAGAGCAGAATCTCCCCTAAGCTGTAGAATTATTAGCTAGAACATTGCGGGCCTCAGATCTAAAAGGGATGATCCACTTTGGTTGAATTCTATAAACCTGTATGATATAATTGCTCTCCAAGAAACATGGGATAGGGGGGATGGTTTTTGGTTGGATGGGTTCAGATCTTATTCCCTACCTGCATGCCCGTCGTTGGCTGGTAGAGCAAAGGGTGGTTTGATGCTCCTTCTTTCTCATAGGCTAAAGGGAACTTTAAGAAGACTTGAGGTTGACTCATCTAATCTTTTGATACAAGAAGTAAGTTGTCTAAACAATCCTAAGTTATTACTTATTAATTTTTATAACTCAGGGTATAGTGATTTTATAAATCAACATTTGAACAAATTTAACTCTTTTTTAGTAGAGTACAGGTCGAATCAATCCACATTTTATCATATAGTATTTATGGGTGATTTTAATATACATTTATCTGATCAACATTGTTATATTGTTGATCATTTGGCCCATACAAACTCAGAGACCCCTCACTTCGAGCATTCCTCTCAGGGTGAAGGCCTAGAGGCTTTTTTGTCTGAAGCCGACCTTTTTGAACCTGTTTTTATTAATCTTGCTGATCGTTGTTCTACATGCAAAGCTAGTGAGACTATCATTGATTATATTTTCTTGTCTCCAAAATTGCTTGACAAGGTAGTATTTTATAATGCTATAATATCGCCTTTTAGCAACCATAATCCTGTTATATTGGAATTAACTAACAGCTGTGGGTTTTTAGGAAATGGCGGGGAAAAATGGGGTGCTACTAGTATGGTAACTTGTGATCAAGGAAGGAGGCTTAAGTGGTCTAAAGTGTTGCCTGCTACATTTCTTACTGATCTATGCCTAAAAACAAGTGAGCACATTATAACATGTACTGATCCCTCAAACCCCAAGGATGTTGTACTTGGGGCTTTTGATGGTATCTGCAGACAGATCGCAGCAGTCCTGATCACTAATAATAAAATGAAAGCTCAACGGAAAGAAAAATGGTTTGACGACAATTGTTCACAAGCCCATCGTGCTTTAATTTTAGCTTTGAAAAGTTCTCCTCGAGATGGGACTTTGATAGTGAGGTTACGAAAACAATATAAGTTAGCAGTCCATAGGCGGAAATTAGAGATTAAGGCAGAGGCCTGGAATGCTCTCCTATCTGTTGATATTTTAAAGGATAGTTCCAGGTTTTGGTCTATTGTTAACACTCCACTCTTTTCAGGCCTGGAAAATGACAATCAGGATAGTAACGTTACAGAAGCACAGTGGTTGTCCCATTTTGAAAGAATCTATGGCTCTGATGAGGTAACTGATACTTATTCCAAAACTCCATCTCAGCAAGGTACAGCACCTCTCATTTTTGAAGTTGAGGAAATTGAAAAAGCAATAAAAAACACTTCTAGTAATAAAGCACCTGGTCCAGACCATGTCCCAGCAGATATTTATAAGTATAATCCCAAATTTTGGGTAAAGATATTGGTCAACGTTTTTAATGCTGTGGGAACGATTGGGTTCCCCGCATCTTGGT
The DNA here is from genome assembly GCF_964204655.1 of Triturus cristatus. Lineage (NCBI taxonomy): Eukaryota > Metazoa > Chordata > Amphibia > Caudata > Salamandridae > Triturus > Triturus cristatus. The sequence continues at coordinate 452,197,592 of NC_140580.1, forward strand.
CTCAATCAATTATTATTCCAGTCTTTAAAAAGGGTCAGAGGAGTGAGCCAAGGTGTTATAGACCAATATCTTTGATTGACTCGGTGGTTAAAGTATTAGGTAAAGTGATATTAGGGAAGATTACAGAATGGGCTGATGATAATAAAATAATATCTAATTTACAATATGGCTTTCGACAAGGACGAAGCACCATGGACCAATGTCTGAATCTTTACCTATTAATCAGCAAATATACCATGGCGTAAGAGGGTTCGCTGAAGATGGCTTTTATGGACCTGACATCAGCTTTCGACCTGGTTAACAGGTCGAAGCTGTGGAGTATTCTTCTGGAAATGGGTTTGGATCCGGGCCTGGTTTATGTTTTTGGCTGATCTTCATCGTGACCTCACTGCATCAATTAGGCTCTCACAGGATGGCAAGTGTTCTAAATCTTTTAAATCTAGGAGAGGTGTACGCCAGGGGTGCATAATGGCGCCCCTGCTTTTTACATTATATATTAATGCCCTGGATAAAACCTTGGTCAAGGCAAGCCTGGATATTCCGTGTGTAGGAGATTGCTTAATTCCGGTTCTCCTATACGCGGATGACGCTGTACTACTGGCACGGACTGCGGTAGGCTTACAGCGACTTTTGGATGCGTTTGGAGCCTTTATGTTGTCTCTGGACCTGTAAACATAGAGAAATCACATATCCTGTCTACTGGTCGCAGAGTCACTAAAGCTAAAAGTTTTCACTGCAATGGGGGATTAGTGTCTTCTGTATCCTCTTTTACATATTTAGGGGTAGTATTTGATGAAAGAAGTTCTTGGGTACCCCAGCAAAAAATTTTAAAAAATGCAGTAATTAGATCGACTTCTGCTCTATTAGGGTTTGCACAGCGCCTGGGGGCAAGACCTGTGGAGGCCATTATTAAGATATATAGATCCAAGTGTTTGGCTATAGCGGCCTATGGCTCTTCCATATGGGGATTTAATCATCAGGCAGAGTTACAGATAGTTGAAAATAGATTCCTGCGTAATCTCCTCTCAGTACCGCAATCTACTACTATTTTTTCCATACACCAGGAATTGGGTTTGGGTTTTCTTTTTGACACTCTGAGCACAGCACCGTTACTTTGCTGGCTCAAGGTATGGCTTAACCCAGAACTAACCCTGAATCAACGGATATTGCAGGACTGTGCTAAATTGGATAAAGCATGTAACATCAAGTGGTTAGTCTACGTTAAATCTATGTTATCTAAAATAGGGCGACAGGAATTATTTGAATTTCCTGAGAGGATTAAGAAGGAAGATTTGAAATAGGTAAAAAAGAATTTTATTAATATGTTGATGTTGGAACGGGAAGAACATGAGCTGCAGAAACCTTTAGTCAGGGCCCATTTTTTGGTCAGAACGACGTCTTTGATAGAGCCGTATCTGACAATTGTTACCAAGCCGTTCCATCGTTGGCTTTTGACTAGGTTCCGTTTTAATTTGATTCATTTTACTTTGGGGGACTATGCGGGGTGGTGTAAACCAGAGGAAGCATCACCGTGTTCTTGTGATAACCATTCTATCCAAGACACTCTACATTTTTTATTGTTCTGCAAACTCTATACTGACATTCGGAAGAAGTTTTTGGTCCCTTTATTAAATAGAAAGGGTTTCCTACAGGCCAAACCTGCATTACTTTACTTACAAATGTTAAGTAATACGTGGGATATTTTTAACATTGCTTCCTTCTTAGTTGCTGCTGTTAGGATTAGGGGGAAAATTATAAAATATAATAAATAAAACAAATAATAAATAAAATGAATGTCATATTATAGCTTATGTACCCTTATGACTTGAATAACTTTATTTGTAAAATTGATTCCGCTGAGAAGTACTTTTAATATTACTAGTCTTATTGCTGCTATTATGTGGAATGCGGAAATATTATAATAATTTTATATTTTTGTGAATCCTTTCTCTTATTGTTATGAAATAACTCTTTTGTAAGAGATATGTTTATGTGATTGATTATCTTATTGTTGTATTTGTCTATGATTGTAGTTGCTGTTCGTATTTTTATGATTTTAATTAATCGAATAAAGTGGATTGATTGATTGATTGATTGACTAATATCGCTTAAAACAGGAAATCTGTTTTGCGTCAACTACATCTACGTAGGATGACGAACTAATGCTTGGAGGGACATTCTGGCGCATGAGCAGAAGCATTTAAAATGGAGTCTTGGAGGCACACATGCAGGGCACCTGCTTAGCTGAAATGAAAACAGGCTATTTTACTAATGCTAATATGGGGAAAAGTATTAATACATAGAATGGGATAAAGTAGAGGTGGGTGGTATACAGTGCAAACACTTTATTTTTTAAATTAATATTTGTCTTTCTGACTTAATCATTAGTGCATATTTGGGCCTCTCTCGCATAACTGAATTGAGCTGGGTGATGTGAAGTCTCACATGTCCACTAAAAGTGAATCGTGAACAATGACCAAGTATTTGAACGGAATCCAAAGGACAAGTGTTACAGCATGGGAACAGTATGGTGCAGAGATCAACAATGAAGAGTCGTATTCATAAAGAAGTAGAATGTTTTTAATGCAGATAACATGGGTGTATGGGAATAAAGTTTATGAATAACAATTAAGGGGATGGGTTTGCGAACAATAGTTGAACTAATTTGTGTGACATGTAAGCATGGTGTGGGCTTCTTCCTTGCCTGACCAATCAGATTTTGTATTTTTACGATAATGAAACTTCAGTGAGTGGAACATGGAGAAATGAAAGGTATAATTAAGATAGCTTTAGTTAGTTAGTCAGATGATGATGGTGAGAGCCTGGGAGATGCAGACGCAGACTGATATGCGGAGATGATGCTGGAGTTGCTGATGAAGAGCTGACTTCAGAACCTGAAGCAGAACTTTTTAATCCTAATTTAATTGGGTTAGATCAGAAGATTGTGGAAGAATCTCGAGGTGGAAGAGAGTGCCAGAGAGGGGTGCGGCTCAACCATCAGTATTCTAGAGAGGTTAACTATCCTGCACTGATTCCTGTCCTGAAGTCTTTGTCGCCTGACCTATCCCAGGGGACCCTTACCAGCACTTTGGCCAGGGGTTTGGTCTTTCACATCATTCTTGGTAATTATAATTTCTCGTTATTTGCTGATGTTCTTATCTCTCTCTCTTCTCCCTTTCTGAGCATTGATTATTGTATGAGTCCGAGGTATATGCTTGGTGTTTATGAATTGAATTTTCTCTCCTATGAATGTTGGTGACTGCACTGTATTTTTGAGATGTTTCACATACATTTAATTTAGATAAAGATTTAAACTTTCCTGAGTCTGTGGTTATTTACTTCATAAATGAATAAGTTAGTGTTATGTTAATTATCACCATCAACTAGTTCAACTAATGGTCCTTCGACCAGAGGAAAGAACTTCTTGATCAGTTAAGGGCTAGTTAGAGATGAACAGAGAGACCAAAAAATCAATCCTTTATATTATGGAATCTATAAAATTGACACCAGCGTTTTACTTTAATGTGAGTTTATGGGCTCAGGTGAGTATATGGTAGTGGAGTATCTGTTGTTGGTATACCGCTGGATCAACGTGGTCGATCCAAAGTTAATGCCAAATACCAATGCACCATGCTGACAGGAATCCTAGAAGCATACCCCCAGCACTCATCGGCTCTGACATGCCACAGGTCAAAGTCTGACCAGAATACTCACAACCTACCGGAGGTAGAAAAAGAAACCAGTGACATGAAAGACAGAAGGCCATTATACGGACACCAGTCTCCTGAGATTTTTTTACTTCTTGATGATAAAACAAAATGGAGGCATGCTGAAATGGACAGTCCCAGGTGGCTCCAGGCGGGAAAATGCTGCAAAATGTCCTTGCGCAGCTTGCGTTCCTGGAAAACCATTAAGATGCTGCTGACTTCTCCCAGCTCTTTCATGCAACGTAATGGGTGCTCGAGCCGCCCAGAACACCATCTTGTGGCCCACGGTAACAGTGGAAGCTCACGCCAATGAAGTAAAACGCCACCCAGTAGTAACGGACAGTATTGCAGTGAGAAAAGCAACACTCACCACAAGCACAACTCCTACTGTAATACATATTGTTTTCCATTTCCTCTACAAATAACGTGGGTGCCGGCTCCACAACAAACACAACACTGTGGACATCTCCTAACACTAATGCCAGAAGCCGTAAATCCAAAATTGGCAGTTTGAGTACACATACTTGATGACTGCTTATCCACTTAATCCATCTTGTTAGTACTGCTATCCAGCAGCTTGCGGTCTGCTTGACATAGACAGCAACAAACTTCCCTTCTAACTCTTTGAGATTAAAATAGAGGCAAAAAGATATGCACCCTACCCATAGGCTGTCTGATGTGTCAAAACACTGGTGGGGCTGCAGTGCTTTCTGTATGTCTCTGTCCTTGACTTTTCAGTCTCTGTAAGTTCCAGTTAAGTTTTTCTTTCTTTTTTTTTTCTTCGTGCTTTAATTTCTCGCTCTTTGAAGTCTTGAAAAATTCCTTCTTTCCTCCAGATCACACACATAGGTTCTCCTTAGCCAAATCATCGATAAAAATGTTGTAATATAATGAATTCCAATAGTCCAGGTGTAGATTAAGTAAGATGGTTTATTAAGTAGTTAAGATCAAGAGCTATAGTAAAGAGCCCCACATGGAGCAGCCTTCCTGCTGCTCAGCCCATATTCCAACTGACTCTCTCAAACATCCAACATTCCATGCATCACCATGCACCAACATTCCTCACCACTCTCACACTGGTTGAGCAGCAGGTATAACAGAGAGACTAAGCCTACCGAAATGGGATGCATATTTCATGGGACATTGGCGACTTCCACCACAGCTTTATTTTGGAACACAACTGAATGTAACTGAGAATTAGCATACAAAAATTAAAGTCATGTGCTGAAACTCCAGACTCTATGTACAAGGCACTCTGACTTTTAAAAGGTGGTGTTTGTGCTCTGTTAATGGTCAAATTTGTTTACAGCTACAGGTGTATGTAGAAGAAAGACACCCTACTAAAAGGTGGTGTGTCAGTGGGAGAGGCTGTGCTATTTTTACAAACCTTACTTTAGGCAGACAAGAGTGTGTATAACATGCTTAGACTAGCTATTATACTATTAGGCAGTGTGTCTAGTGGGGTATTGGGCTCTTCATGCATAGTTTGATGAGAGGGAGAAATGTATGTAGAAGAGGCGTGCCCTACCAGTATATATATATATATACACAGGGTTTATGTCTCTCTGACATTTTCTCTGCAGGGGCCACTTTCCTCACGCTCCCTCCACTCTGACCATGGGTCCCATATCCTTGCGAATTTCCCGGGGCAACCCTTGAAAGGTATATTGACTTCTCTGCTTGTATACACCATTACATGTCAGACATGCAGTCTCTCAAAGTTGGGATGTGAGTGCAGCTTCAATATTGTATCACATCCCATTTCTCATCCACCAGTGCTGTGTTCCTGAGGATGAGTGTGTATCTATCCAAGGTCACCTCCCTCTAGACACCCAGGAGGATCAGTCGGAGTGAGTTCCAGGGCCTCCCCCAGCACCCTGGAGAGCTTCCGTTGTACCTCTGCCAAAAATACTCTCACCTTTAGGCAGTCCCTTAGTGTGTGGTCCAGCATTCCCTTTTGGCCACATCCTCTTAGACATCGGTCAGTGTCATAGGCAGCCTCCTTCTCTGTCATCTCCCATTCCAATTCCTCCTCCCTGCAGAGTCTCTCCCATTTTTTTGCTGCCACATGTGCTATTAGATGGCCTTGTGCCACTGCTTTTGAGGTCTCCCAGAGTACTGCCCCCGAAATCATTAAGCCTTCATTCTCTTGGAAATACGGGCTAGACATCTCTGGAAGAGAGCGTCTGGTGCCCCAGTCTGTTTGTTCCCAGCTGTCCCTTGGCAAGTAAACCATGTTCCTGTATCTGTGGTGTTGAAACCCCAACACCGGAAAAAAATCAAGCCGTGCCAGTGAGAGGGATGCATTGGTTGCATGGGAGAACTGTTTATCCCCCAGAAGTGTGACCCACCATAGGTGCTCCAGTCCCACGGCCCCCAGAAAGGAGAGAAGTCAGATCGGCCTATGTGCTTGGGTACTGACCTCTTGATGCTGAGTTTTATTTAACTGAACACCTGTATATCGAGAGGCTTGGCCTATTGAAAGATAATGGTTGTAGTGTGGGGCAGGTCACTTGCTGCACAGCTTTGTTTAAGAACACACTCCTGGTTTTTTTTGTTGGTTTTTTTCCCCGGGTCCGATGATTATGCCATTATACTCCAAGGTTCCTTGGTGGTTCCGTCTGAAAGGCTGTTCAAGTCTAGATGGAGTAGCGAGAGGATTGGTGTGCCCTCTCTTTTTTTTTTCCTCCCCATATAACATTCCGGAGAACGTCTTTCGCCAGTCTGCATCTTCTGGTGTCCGGGTCTAGGATATATTCCTATCTAGTTCCCGACGACATCCAAGGTGTTTGGCTTCTTTTTTTTGGGGGGGGAAATGTGGGGCAGGCAAATGAGGACAAAAAAAAAGAAAAAAGAACACACTCCTATGTAGAAGAGACATGGCCTACCAGTTCATGATATGTCTGTGGTCGACTAGACTGTTTAGGCTGAGCAGTATTTCTGGGCAAAATTCTATGTAAAAAGAGCTAGGCCTATTAATACTCAATATGTCCAGTAAGGAACTTCCCTGTTTATGCAAACCTTTGTTTAGGGGGGCAGTTGTATGTTGGAGAGGCTTGGCTTGCTAAAAGGTGATCGGTATTTGGTGGGGGACTGTCCAGTTGTAGCACAACTTTATGAAGGGGGGCAGATCTATGATAAAAAGCTCACCATAGTTAAAAGACGTTTATGCCAATGGGAACAGGTCTCTTGATGCTGAGTTTTGTTTAGCTGAACATCTGTTCATACAAGATGCTTGGCTTATTGAAAGGTGCTGTTTGTAGTTAGGGACAGCCACTTGCTGCAGAGCTTTGTTTAGGGAGATGTTGCCATGTACAAAAAGCTTGGTCTACCAGAACATCATATGTGTGATGGGGCACTGGTCTCTTCTGACTGAGCATTATTTATGAAGAATGCTACTTGTAGAATAGGCTCTCGCCACACAGATCACCTATTAATAAAACATGCCTTTACAACATGAAGCTTTCACTCAAGACTTACTTCATCATAGGGACACCTGTTCAGTACCACACATGTCACTTATGAGTAACTTAAATTTAATCTACAAACAGTTTATAGCTTCAATAGACATATTAGCAGACATGCCTGACCCCTGCAAACAAATCACATAATAAGTGGGCAACTGTTGTGCACATTATGTTTTGGTTGTGTTTTTTTGTCAAGCACTAGATCGTGTTATCATAATAATCTATTATCTTTTTTTATATCAAACATTATTGAATTTTATGTGGCTTAAATACAATCCAAAGTCAACCCACCAGCACCCAGCCTTTCCGCACATCTACAACATGAAATGACACTGAGCTACTGGATTAAAAACAGTAGAGGACCTCCCAAAGTTGTAGATTTGGGAGATCCCTGCATTTCCCAATGGGTCCAGTAGAAGTTTGGCCTCCAGGGGGCTGGATGGCAAGGGCATGTCTAAGTTGTAAGTATTTATGGAATTGTGTAGTGGCTAAAGAGAAGAGTGACTGCAGATCCTGAAACGACATCATTGCTGAACCGTGCCAAACTTCCCCCATCTATACACATTAACGTACATGAATGTGACTAAAGTTCATAAAAGAAAAAGTGCCCCTACATATCAAAAGAACCCCACTTATACTCAAATGAATATGCCCTAAATCTCCAAACAACCACTGAACAAGACAAAGGAAACAAACCTACTATTAAAGTCAAGATGTGCTGATGATATATGGACAGTGAGGCGGATCTGTTTGTCCGGCCCTTTCCTTTCTCTATCTTTGAAAGTATTCCTGCATGGTATCATTGAGCGCCAGGAACCAGCGACACCAGTGGATGTACAACCCCCTTTTGGTTTCCCCAAATTTAGATCTTTTAAGTGCCCTGAAGAAGGTGCGACCATATCTGCAAGTCTTCACCAAAACGCGCGTCGGCGCAGGTCCAATGAACAAGACAAAATGATAACAATGCTCTAAATGTCATAAGAATCAAATGAAAAAAAAGAAATTATTCGAAGAACATACTTCTGTATAGGAATTGTTTTCTTAAAATATTGTGCTGCTATCTTGTACCTATGTGTTATCTCATCAGCACATCTTGTCTTGAAAAGTAGGTTTGTTCCCTTTGTCTTGTTCAGTGGTTGTTTGCTGGTGTGAGTGTAGAGTTTGGTTTGAATGATTGTATGGAGATTTAGGGCATATTCATTTGAGTATTGGTGGGGTTCTTTTTGTTATGCGGGGGCAATTTTCCTTTTATGAATTTTAGTCACATTCATGTATGTTGATGTGTATAGATATATGTATCTTTTATATGACAATATGTATAATAAATCAACTATATACATTTTGATATCATATAAGCATGTCTGACATTTGATTATTCACAGTCCTGGCGTTTAGATACACACACTCTTTATGACTCCGTGGATGATGAGGTAAGCATCCCTCCAATATGGCGAGATACTCCACCAATGGAAAAAAATATTTTCAGGCAGTTTGATTTGTGTTCTAGATGAATGTAGTTACTTTCCCCTGAATCTCTCCCTTTGCATCAACCCAGAGGACCCTTTCTTTGACTTGTTTAGATTTGAGGTATGCCTCAATCTTGGTGACTAGGAAGTTAGTTCTTTCTAGGTCAGTCAGATACCATGTGTTAAGACACCACATCAATTGCCTACCAGCCGAATGGGACCTGAGGCGAACCGGTTAGTGGTCTGAGATGACGCAGGGAGTTATTTCTATGTTAGTGGCGCCTAGGGCAACCTGAGCAATATAAGAAAGAAGTTGATATACGAAAGAGTTTTAGGGGCAATGGACTTGTGAGTGTATTATCGTGTGCTGGGATGCCAGGTCGTCCACACTTCACGGAGGCACAAGCCCTCTTCGTTGTGTTCATTCTCCAGGGTGTTGATCCTGCGGTTGTGTCCACATGAACAGCAGGGACTGCATTAAGTCACCATTTAGAATCATGACACCCAGGGGAAAACCCATCAGTTCAGTGCGGTCCTGGGAGCTGGTGGTAGGATGTATACACTTAGGGGCATTTTCTCAAGAACGTGTCATAACCACTGCAAATTTAGCCTAACGCAACTTTGCACATCGCAGTTCATCGCGGGAAAACAACGCTGTGTTAGCGTAGTATTCTCAACTTGGCGGCACCATGCGATAGTCACACGATAACGCGTCAAATGACCACGTTAAACACAACGCGACGCCACAAAAATGGGAAATGCCAAAAAAGATGCAATGAGGTCAACCGCGATACAAAAATCAGTAAAAACCAGTGACAGGCCTGCAATTCCCACCCGGGACCACCTACACCCCACAAAGGAGACCCACACTGCGACAGAGACACATGCATACTTTCTGCAATGAACTATGCCCAGAGTCGAGGAACCATCATTCACACCCCCACGCTGGACCTCCGTACAACGGCCCAGTCCACTCCTCCCGTGTATTGAGCAGGTGAAGACAAAGCTGCATGTCCAAGGTCCCACACGCTGCCAGCAGTAACATTGTTGCACCCACTGTACACACCACAAAGGGACCCTCATGCATACACCATGACCACACGAACACACTGAGATAGTTCGTGGAACTGGCTACGGGCACGTGCGCCCGGCTCCTTTATTGGCCGGGACACATGTACAGTAACGCCTGTGCTGGATGTGTGTGGAGTGAGTGTAAGCCAGCCCGCACGGACTGGCTGGTGATGGCAACAACTTGAACAGTGAACACTATGAAAACGTAAACAGAAAACACCAGCATTACAGAGACAACTGCGGAGCATCATGTTGGTAGCAGGAGCAGGTACAGAGGCCACCCAACATGCAAAAAGAAGTGTCCGTGAGTTGCAGTGCACTGATGTTGGGGCACTAGAGCTGAGCTTGCTCATGTGAAGAAAATGTCTAGGATTGTGCCCCTTTGGAAAATACCTGATGCAGCTGCAGTGGTGTGTGTTACACCTTCATCATCTTCCTCATCATTGTCCCTGTTCTCCCACACTGCCTGAGGTGACATTGCTGCGTGAGCTCCCCACAGCACACGACTCAATCAGAAATGGTCCATGAGTCGTGGTGCTCTGAGTCAGTGGCACCTGGAGTACTGAGCAGGGTATCAGGCAGATGATGGCATCCACGACAGGTGTGACCAACTCTGATAGTCTGTCAGTAAGACACTTTCGACTCTAGCAGTCGTTGCCTGGAGGTGGTCCTGGTGGTGGTGGCCTGTGCCTCCTGCGGTGATGCGACGTCCAGGCTGGTCAGGACTCGAATTGATGTGTGAGCCCTGGTGGACCACAGTTGAGACCAGAGGCAGCAGACAGCGCAGGGCCACAGACACAAGGCACCACCTAAGTTCAACCAGAAAGTGTCCATGGATGTCGGGGAACAGACTTAGTGGCACCGGAGCTGAAAGGGGATGCAGTCTGCAATGAGGCCAGTGCAATGATATACAATCTGCCATGAATAAATCAAGACTCAGTTCCCAATGTGTGACCTACTCGACCGCAGTGTAGGCCGGAGGCAGCGGTCCGCATGGGCCCACAGCCACGTGTTGTTGGGATGACATGCACAGAGTTGCTGCCACCTGATCGAAGGGTGTACAGTGAAGTAAGGCTGCCATGTATGTATGGTCTCGGACATCATGGAATCAAGACACAGTTCCATGTGTGTGACCTACTTCACCGCAGTGTAGGCCCGAGGCAGCGGTCAGCAGGGGCACACAGCCATGTGTCATTGGCCCGCGATGCACAGAGTTAGTGACACCAGAGCAGTTGTTGGCAGTGTTCGATCACCTCCGTTACGATGATCCTTTTCTCCTCCGGACTGAACCGCGTCTTCCTCTTACACCTCTCCCTGCATGCAATGATATGAACTCTGGCATACATGAATCAAGACTCAGTTCCAAGTGTCTGACCTACTCAAACTCTAGGTAGGCCGAAGGCAGTAGTCAGCAAGGGACCACAGACAGGTGTCGTTCAAATGCTGTGCACAGAGTTGGTGGCCGCACATAGAAGGGAGAACACAGATATGACTCAGCCATGAAGTGTGTACTCTGCCATTGCATAATCAAGACTCAGCTCCAAATGTGTGACCTACTTGACCATAGTGTAGTCCAGATGCAGCAGTAGAGTATGTCAACAAGAAAGGAGTAAAGTGGGCCTGTGTCGCGGAGGCCGTGATGGTCTGAGGAGGCTGCCAAGGTCGCCGGCCTCGGGTTTGGAGCTTGCGCCGGCACGTGGTTGGCCCTCTTTAACACACGCCGGTGTCAGAAGGTGAGCAGTGTGGCCTGACTGCGCAGGGGCTGGCCTGACGGGTTTGGGGTCCAGCGGCCCGAGGTACAGCAGGTGCACAGGATTGCAGGCAACTCCGCTCACGATGACGGTGTCAACCTCGTGGCGGGGTGAGAGGCGCCGCCCTGGCTGAGACATTGGGCATTCCGGAAGAGAACCCCGCCCAGGGCTACGTGCTTTTTATTCACACCCCTACGCTGGCCTGGAGTACGCCGGGCCAGCCCACTCCGCTCACGCTTACGGGGGGATGTAACAGGCTACATTTCTACAAACTCCCCCACTGGCTGGGGTGACATGGTTGCGTCCTCTGTCCACTACACTCATTACACCAGCAGTGTATGTCGCCATGGATATGGGTGTGTTCTGCATGCTGCAGTCTGTCCAGCACATCTCCGCCACACTTGGCATTGTGTACTTTCCCATTCATGGGTCACTTGCCTCCTTCACACATGCCTGGTTCCCACCTCTCCCCACATTCCGCTATTGTGTGGCTTAGGTGCCATGACGTTGATGGCTCATGTTCATGGCTAGCCCAAGTTACCACAGTAAGTTGTGCTGTTGTGTCTGGTGGGTGGGCATGTTGTTTTGCATGTTGTATGTGATTTTGTGACATGTCCATTTCCAGAGTTGTGAGTTGCATGGTTATGGAGTTGAGGTGTGTGGGGTGTTAATTTGGTACTTGCCAACGGACTGTGCATTTCCATTGGTGCCATCCTGGAAGCTCTGGTTGATGTAGGATTGTCGGAAGATGAAGGTATCATGCACACTGCCTGGGTAGTTGGCAACGACGTTGGTGGCGATTCCACGGTATTCGAATGTTGCCTGCACATTGATAGGAGGCGTGTGCTTTCTGTTGAGGAAATTGTATGCTGTGTCACCAGGGGGCACAAGTAGGACATGTGTGCTGTCGTTTGCCCCCAACATGTGCGTGCATCCAACTATGGCGTATAGTCCTTGCTTGGTCTCCAGCTGTTCCTGTGCATTGTGGTGGACGTATAGGTACTGGGGTACCAGGCTGATGATGGCATCCAGGACAGGTGTGAGGGACTTGGATGTGGCTGGCTGTGAGACTCCTCCGACTCTGGCGGTTGTTGGTTGGGAGGTACCAGTGGCCAACAGGTGCAGCACAGCCAGCAGGTTTGTCTGGGGTGGGATGTTTGTTGTCCGCTTTGTTGGTGTCATCAGCCGGTAGGGCGATGATGGTCAGGATGCGTTGGATGGTTGTCCTTTTGAGCCTGTAGTGAGAAATTACATTGTCAGCTGTTAGGTCTGTGAGGCTGGTGCGTTTCCTGGGGGTCCGCTGTCTTTGTCCGTGCTGCCTCTGTGGTGGTCTGGGGGGAGGGTCCGGTGGGGGTGGCAGTCCTGGGTGTGGTGGCAGTGGGTGTTGTGGCCCTGTTGGGGCTCCGAGCTGCCTGATCAGTGGCTCCATGGCGTCTGTTGGTCTTCAGGTGTGGCTGTGGTCTGGGCTCCCTTTTCTGGTGCCAGTTGTCATCTGACTTTGCACCAGGTCAGAGCAGATGTTAATTTACTGCTGCTAACATGCCTTATCTCATGTTTTGTGATCTTATCGCTGATCTGGCTGGTCGTTGAGAATATTACAAAGTGGTGTTGTAGCAGCTTTTTGCTCGGGTACGCCTACTCTGCATCTCATTAGCGATAGTTGCCATGGTCATCTGTGGTGATGTTTTTTGAGGATGCTATCGCCGGGAATCTGGTGATATTGGCTGTTTGCACCAACTTGTGAATGGGGCGGTAATTTTATCGCTACTTTGGCTGCGATAAAGTGCTGATAACTCGGCGATAGCTCCTTGAGAATATGCCCCTTAATAGGTTAACTTTTGTTTCCTCTGTAAGTCTCCACAAGCCCCAGGTATATACATAGGGGTTTCAAGTAGACCCTCGTAATCACCAGGGTAAGGTTTTTTCTTTAGAAGATGGCTACTCCTCTTGAGCCTTTGGTGAAACCAGCATGATGGACCTGTTGTAGCTGTAGCGATCCGCAAATGCACAGTGGGTACCCAAAAGATGGGTCCCTTGAAGCTTGAGATTCACCAGTACATTACATTTGGCACAAAGGAGGACTGCTGATCATTTAATACAGTCTAGGAGACCATTTACATTCCATGAGAGGAACTTAATGTCAGTCATAGAGGTAAGTTCGGGTAGAGGCGCAGGGGCCCAGACCCTCTCGGCTAGGTCGCTCTCACACAGTTAGAGCCAGGGGAGTCACTTGTGAATGGTAGAGTAGAAGCATGCGGCTGGAATGTGGGTGCGGATTTGCATGCCAAAGTGATGATGCACAAGGAGCAAACCTTGAAACTGAAACCCAGCTAGCCCCCAAGAGCCCCCCATGCTATACTTACCTCCCATAAGCATCTGTTGCCCCTGAAACACCCCCCATAGCCAACAGCCAATACAACCCATATGAGGGAGAGTCCTGTGGGCTCTCTGACTATCTGTGGGTGAATAAGGCATCCATTGGAGGTTGGTTGCTATTTTGAAGGTGATTGGTTACTTGTAGGATAATTTAGGATTGGTATTACAAGGAGGAGGCAATATATCAGCCAAGCTATTGATGCTTTTATACAATATTTAGAATTTTGATATAGAGGTGAATGAAGACTTTCTGTAAGCAATGCCTGCAATAACGCTCCATCTACCTATTCCCACATTGAAAAGGATAGAGCACATGGAGACAGCTACCAAGACAGAGCAAAACTCAAGACTGCCACAACTTGGGCAATTCATCATTCTGCTGCTCTTTACCTCCCATTTAAAAATGCTCAGACTTCAAGCTCCCAGTTTAAACACCGTTAGACCTTACACTCCCCACTAAACCCCCATAACCTCATGAGCTTTCCATGATGAACAGGCCACACCGCCAATAAAGGGAACAAGGAGCACATTCTTCCCAGTCTCATACTCTTTGAAATATTTTGTTCTCCCAAAATTAACAAATGGCTTGTGATTTTAGCCTTTCAAGAAGCCATCTATGACTGCTTGGATTGCTGCTGAGTAAACTTCCATTCCTACAAATGACAGATGCCTTTAATTCTGCCAAAACATCTCTCGGTGACTTGATGCTACCCTTGAGAACAGTAACATCTCATTCACTCTTCATCTCTCAGTCCAAATCCTTCTTAGCCCTGTTTTCTGCTGGTAGGTTCCTCGCTTCTGTCAATAACCTGTGAGGCAATAAACTGGACACATTCCCCCTGTTTTTGCGCCACCTCTTCTTAATGGCCTGGGAACTCTTTATGGTCGTATGTGAAGAATATGATAAAAAACACAAACCTGCTGAAACCAGTTCTGACGAACCTTTTTCAGCAAACCCGTTTCCTGGAAATGTTCACATGGAATGGTGTTGAGGTTATCTTTGATTACCTGATGAGTTATGCGATAAAGCAACGGCACGGGATCGGGGCGGTGCTAGCCTCAAGATATATGAGCAATATGCCCGCAGCAGGATCCAAGTAGTCAAATAAACGAGTAGCATAGTCATTTAAATGAGCCTTCATGAGTGAAGCAAAAGTTTAAAACCAGAGGGTTAATCAAAAGTTAGAATTAATCACAGAAGGCAAAATATATTTAATATTTCATTAACAAGTACAGAATTACTATAAGGTTTAAACAGATGCAGCAGGAGGTCTGAAATAGAATCAAGTCAAATAAATCGTGAGTATAGATCTGCTCCCAAGAAATGAGAGAAAAGCTGCGGCTCACCTCCAGTAATGAGCCCTTTTTATAAAGTGCTTAATATGTGCTGGTGGTTTCTGGTGCTCTCTGCACCGGCACTTAATTGTCAGCACCGGCGCTTGTGACAATCTGTCACAAGGTGGCGCTGTCTGGCTAATTTAGAGGTGGCCGCAACAACAGTCAATTAGTAATTCAATATACATCAGAAATGACTATCACCTGCCGCCCAAGTCATTCTTATAGCATTGGGGGCTTGAAATAGTCCGAATTGTCACACTTGTAGGAGTGTGATTGTTAGTAGTTGTGCTGTTACTATCATTGGCTGCCTGGCAGGGTCAATGTGTGGTGCAAGCAGCAGTTGCCCCCTGACGTCATCTCTGGCACTTATTTATTAATTTTTTTTACAAATTAGGCACTGGAAATACACATCAAAAACCGATGCCAGCATAATCTGAGCAAGATTCTTACATAGGCTCAGCAAATCACATTTTCAGAATAAAATGCATCAGTACATGACACTATCCCCTACATGTATAATTAGACCCTTCTTGACCTAAACAATGACAGACTCATTGAATGAATAGCCCCACTGAATCAAGCAGGAAAGACCTTGAGCAGTTACATTCTGAAAGTAAAGCTTCCTCCGAGACTAACCTAGAATAGCATAGTCAAGCATTTCATCGGTGCACATTTTGCTGCGCGCGCAGAGCGAAGAAAGGAAAACATGGTCAATTTCAAAATGGAGTCAGACCTAGTTAAGGCCTATATTGGCCAAGGACAGAAAAACACGATTCTGTAAGATGCAATGAAATTGTTTGTGATGCAAAATGTTCAAGACATTAGACCAGTATTATTTGTTAATCAGAAATCATTCCGCAGGCTTACAAACCCAGCGGTAGAATGTGCTTCCTGGTGAAAATCCACTTGGCAAAGGTTTGACTTTCCTACAGTTTTCCCTGTTTTTCAGAGGACCATTCTTACACCCACAGTGTCCTTTATTTTTATTTTAGGTGCTCTCCCTCAAATACTTGTTTTCCTTTTTTTTGTCTGGTAGAACCACCAAATCCTGTGTTGTCCTTAATTCCTTGGCTCTCCATGTTTTAGTGACCTGTGAGACTGTGCTCTTTTGCCTCTCTTCTCTGTCTCGCTTTCATCTGCCTTTGCTCCTTTTGCCCCTGACCTCTTCACCTTGCCTTGTATTTTTTAAAGCTGCTAATTTTTTAACTCTTTTGCTCCCAAGCCTCTGTACCTCTAGACTCTCTGTTCAGATCCTCTTTTCACCTCTTTGCTTTTTTACCTACTTCTTTTTTATGTTTTCCATTGCTTCCCATCTTTTGCTGCTCTTTCTAAATTCAGTTTGCAGTAGATATAAAAAACAGACTTCCATGACGTATCAATTATTTGGTTTTTTAACCACTCTCTATTTTTTGGGTTGTAAATCATTAGTTCTTTCCAATCCTATACTTTTAGCAAATGTAGTTTTTTTTAATGTATACTGAACTTTAATATCAAGCCCAGCATATATTTCCATGGAAACCTTTTGCTTTTCATTGAAATCATTTGATTGTCGTAAAAAATGTATCTTGCCAATTTATGGTTTCTTCAGACCAGAATGGAAATGCACCAGACTATGTTTAAAAGGCTGGTGTTCTCCATTGTAGAATTTCATTGAAAAGAAATGCACCCCTTCTAAATCAATGAGCAACCAGGGTTATTCTCTCCAAGGTGGATGATAGTGCATCTCATATCCTAAACTGTCTGGCCTACTATCTGATCAGACAAAAAGCTCAGAACCTGTTGGCTTGTAATTCATAAGCCAAACTGACATAGAGGCATCCCTGGTCCTCCACTACTCCAAAAACTCATTCTTACCCTCACTCTGTACCTGAAAATTATCCTACTGCCCTGTGTGGCTAGAGAGACCTAAATGCAATCTTCCCTCTGATCAGTCCTTGATCTTGACTGTCAAATACAGACCACATTTTGCTTCCTTAGCACCTCTAACAGGAGTCTATACGATGTATTTTGTTTTAGATATTATGCTCGGAGCTACTACTGTGTCCTCTTCTTTCACTGTTACCCCCTGTGGTGCTCCACTTTCATTCTATAAAATATGTTCAGTGAAATGCTGATTTTAACAATTTCAAAAATGGCCAGCAGTTGTTTCTTAATCTCTTTACTTGGATTTTATTTCTGTCGAATGTATCAATCTTCCTTTGAATGACATTGAATTCACACTTTCTTAAGAAGTTAACCTTGCCAGCACGTGTTTAATGATCAGCATCATTGCTTCATTTAGGCTAGAAATATCAAACAGGGTGATATTTGCATGAATATCTTGCATACATATCTTCGTTTTTGTTATCTAAATACTACTCAACATAGTATAATGATTTGATTCGTTCCTATGCAGTGCTTTAAAGCCTTACAGGTTTGCTTGCATGGCTCAGGTGTGTCAAATTCATCATTTTCCAAGTAAATGCGTAGCTTGTTTCGTACTAAAGACTTGAATACCCTACAATCCCAATCAAACCTTGATGGTAAGTGGCACACTGGGAGTGATTTCTCAAGACTTTCACATTGTCTAGTACAAGGAGTTAAGAATATCGTAGCTCATTTGCAAACGTTCTATATACTAGGTTATGGAATCAGGAGTAGGCTCGAATTGGGGGAAAAACGTTTCTGTACTGGCTGACAGTAATCAAAAGTCCCCAATAATGGCTTTCCTATGTGGGCAGCTTTGAGGCATGAGTTCTCAGCTTCACACCAAAAATGGTGACAAATGGCATGTGATCACTTCCATCTGTTGCATCTATATACATCCTTACATTTGTAAAAATATTCCTTACTGACAATCGCTCAGTTAATATGATGGACACCGTTTCCTCAAATATATAATTATGTTGATCTGGTTGATCTCTCAAAAACCTGCCATTGAAGGGTGCTAGCAGATTTTCTTCCCTTGCAATACTCCTGAATCCCATTCTTATTTATCTTACTTAATGCAAAAAAGCGTTACAAATATTTAGGGCCTCATAAATAAATTATACTTTTCCTTGGTAAGAAGTAGTTTAGTGTTGACAACACCCAATTACGGCCATACACTCAGGAAGGGCTGTTATATTTTGTAAGTCCCTTTCAAAATTAGATATTACATGTCCTGCATAGAATTGAAATTAAAATTAAGACAAGGTCGTTCTCGCTGCATATAAGGATGTTTATTAATGTAGCTAAACCTCATGAGGACGAACGTTGACATGGAAAACTGGACCACCAGATTTCAAAGGTAAGCAATTAAACCACTCCTGAATCTGTTTTCCCTGTGGTTGTTTTCTTTACAATTCTCAAATTTTAGAACACTGTAGACTCGAGAGACCATGTCTCTTAGAGTATACCAACTGCATGCTTCCCTAGAAATTCACAAAGTAGTCGGGCAATGTGTTTTAAATTCCAAATCATGGGGCCACTGTCAAAGTGTGTGCCTGTAGGACTTTTGCAGAAGCTCTGCTCTAACTGCTTCCTATACTTTTGCTGCACCCGTCTACCCCCAAGGGTGACTACAATAATTCACTCCAAATCATCTTTCAATGGCTCTTTTGGTTTGCGTCCCTTCCAGGGCTGTAGAGGGTATCAGGCGTTTTCCTGGTAGGCTGGAAGGGTGGGGGCCAGTTTTGCAGCAGAGAGGCCATTTTTGTGTTACTAGGGGCCAGATTTGCAGCAGTGCTGAAATATAGGGCCCCAGTACCAAATGCAGCAGTGCTTCACACTTGCGATACACTCCAGCCCTGGGGCTGGTACTACAAAATTACCAGGGCTGCTTTGGGTTCCCAGTCCGGCCCTGGTGCCTTCCCCTTACTGCACATCTTTCTGGTTTCCTAGTCCTGTCTAATTTTGGTATTGATATCTTCCTTTTGTAGTTTATACATTCAGTTTGCCCTCAGATTGAAGCCAGTCTGGGAAAAGAAGCTGAAACAAAGGTGACTATAATGATTTTGTTTTCTTTAACACCTTTGCAAACATCTATCAAGCTCAAATCACCAGAAGAAATGGCTATCATGACTAGAATGTACAGAATGTACAGAAAGACTTGCAGTTTCTTAAAACAATTAAAAGTTTTCAGGTTATCCTGATTTTCCCAATTTACTAGATCCTACATTCAGATGATATATGGCAGTACCATCCACCTGAGAGTGTCTTACTTTCCTCTCAGAGCTTACTCCCTGTATCTAAAATGTATATTTACACCTTGTGCACTCACTCTGGTTGTTGGCGGTCAGATGCGGCGATGTGGTCTCTTGCCTGTCTGTGCCCTGGTCTCTGGTGTCAGGGAAGAGGTGTGCTGCTTTCGAAGTGGCGGGTGCAAAGACACGTTACACACTTCTATACGTTCTTACCGAATTTTTACTGCCACTTGGATGTGTAGCATACTTGTGCTTCTATTCTGGGGGTTGGAAGAGGTTTAGATTCCTTCCCGAATTGCAAGACAGTACTGAAATTACATCGGGGAATCTGTGCCGGATGTACCTTAAATCATCTGGTTCTTCCCTACCTAAGATAGTGGATAGAAACGTTGAGTCTTTTTCTCATTTCCTGAGATCTTTAGGTTTAAAGACAGACTTTAAAGCCCAAGTCACCACCTTGCAACTTGGATTCTTTGTTGCGTGCTCTTATTGGTCCACGGGTTCCTGCATGGCTACTTTGTTGCTCTTCCTTCCGCTCATACTTTGCTTGACTATCCTGCCTGAATCAGATAGATTTTTTACTCTGAAAACTAGTTTTACCAGCTCGCTCATGAGTTTGTTTAAAGCAGAGGTCTTCAAATTGTGAGGCGCACCGCCCTGCGGAACCATGGATGGGTTTCCTGGGGGTGAAAATGGGTTTATAGTGCTATGAGGTCCCAGACTGTGACAGAAAGCAGTGTGAGTGTCATTATTTTAAAATTGTATTGCAGTGTATAAAACAGGCTGCTGCAAAATAATGTTTAGGATAAAGCAAGTGCTTTAAAAAAATACATTTTAGTGATAAGCATTCAGACTATATCTAGTGCAAATATTTTTATATGTGTCCATTAGAAGGGTGCACTCCTTTTAATGGACGCATTAAAAAAGAATGCATATTTGTCACCATTAAGCTGAGTGACTTCAGGAATTAAAAGCTACAATGGATCCAAAGCAGCCTTTTTATTTGGTAATTAACCATTGCACACATTTACATTTCTTTCAATTAGCAGTCACCTTGAGGAGAAGGTATATTTCTTCTTTAGTTCTCTACTATCTGTTTCACAGCACAGGAGCCCCCACCCCTCTGTGAGTGGGTACTGGACCCCAGTAATGGCAGGCTTACTATGAAAAAGAACATGGGTGCATTTCCATTGCTGGCATTAGGGCCCAGGTCACCATTGTTGCGCATGGAACAGGGCCCGAGCAACAAGGGAGGAGGGAGGGGGGGGGGGCAATTTTGTTGTTGTTGTTTTTTACACAAGCAGCAGAAAGCCTGCTTTGGGCATCTGGCCTGCTTTGCAGAGCTGTAGGTCTCATTGGTGCTGCAGTTACCTTAGAGGCCCAGGGAATACTTGCTTTGCCAGTGCTTCTTTGAGCACTGGAGCAACGACCCAAGGAAGGGGAAAAATGGAACAGAGGAGACACCTTGATTTGGACATTAGAGAGAAGAGAGGAAGAGGGACGCTGAGAGATGGGAAGGAGAGGGATGATGAGAGATAGGTGTGAGATGGGAGCCCATGTTGTTCACAAACTTCAGAGGTGACAGCAATGCATTGCCTATCAATAGTGAAACAGGTGCAGTGACACTTCTGCTCAGGTGCCCACTGTATCACATTAAGAATGTTTTACGATAAAAAGTGGGCAATGGGGCTAATTTTCCTTGCTAGCAAAAGGGCAGGTGGCACCCTTGGCGCACAAAAGGGGGTAGCATGCAGTAGCTCATTTACTTTCAGAAAGAGACTGGACTTGTTTCAAGATTGAAGTGATGGCCAGACATGGGGTGGGGGAAGGAGTGAAAGAAGAAGAGATAGCCTGCTTCTCAGGGCTACAGTCATCATGCGGACAACAAGTCGGGTGCATTGGGGCCCACGGCACACCAATTATGGGCAGTAGTGTTTTTGGTCAATTCTGTTCTTGTTTGATGCTGCTGCTTTTTTATAAGCCAAACATTTGTTGTGGATTACTAGCTACAGAAAAGCACCCCGGAAATGACCTCATGATCCCTGCCCGCTGTTGGAGAGTGGTTTTTACCACATTAACTGGCACTGAAATAACAAGACACCTGTCTGAAAATGCATGATTCGAGTCAGGAGTGACACTGTTTATTCAAACAACCAAACAATAAATGTCAAAGGCACGTCATTAATCAAGAATAACACCACGCAATCTAGCAAGTAACAAGTGTCAAAGACACATCGCAGATCATGAGTGAAAACATGCAATTTAGTAAGTTTAAAACCGCGGCAATGCAAAGAAATAGAGAGAGAGAAATTGAATATCAAAGTAAAATGAAGCATTCTAACCTTTATCAAAAATGCTAAATAAAACAGTTAACTGGGAGCACTTCACAGTGAAAAACCACTGTGTGAAAAGATCAACGAATAAGTTAGCGAGTAGCCCTTTTATACACCTTTAATGAGGAACCATTGACTGCAAGATCTTACTTTAGCAGGTGTTTGACCGCAGAACGTAACAAAAACTGAACATTTTATTGAAAAAAATGTGGGTCACTTCTCGGAAGCTCTAAGGCGGAAGCTCCTTATAAGGCTATTGTTTATTTTAAGCCATGTCGCTGTCTTAGTTTCCAAAGATAGCAAAACATCAGGTGAGAAGCTGCAAAAGTTCCAGTTGGCCCCCACCCCTACTCTATGACCAGCTTCACCTTCTAGATGACAAATGCATCCTGTTATTGCTACATCTTCTTGCTGTTCGGAAAGATTTACACTTAGAGGACAGGGGCTCGGAGACTTGTTCATCAGAAAGACAGTGACCTGAGTTTATTGGCCTTCATAGGAGAGATACATCTGAGGTTACAGGAGGGCATGAGGCCTACTGCCTCTGTGGATGCTCAATGCAGTGTGGACAGTTTTAGCACAACCCTGTTTATGGGCTGGCAGGGACATTTGACACTCTCATGCTTCAGATGTGGACAGAATGGGCCTGGGGCACTATATGGTAAAACTAGACCCTGCTTCACCCCTGTGATCATCCCTCTCCCTCTCACTCCTCAGATCCTTGCCATATAGTTTTGGAGGGGGCCCAACTTCAAACATTTTGCTTGGGGGGCCCAGAGCAAAAACGTTTGAAGACCTCTTGTTTAAAAAATCTAGTGTTTTCCATCAACCTGGAGTCTAAGCAGGCTGAAAAAAGTCTCAGGCCATATTTCAGAACCAAGCAAAGAACTTCAATACCTACTGCAGGTCTGGTGACACTTAAAACGCATCAGCTCAGAACAGATTATGGATCAAGTTGAAGAGCTATTGACTGCTGTTACTATGCTAACAGTATAGGGTCAAGCATTTACCAATGAAAATGCTTCTCTCTGGCCCGCTCTCGCAATACTTCAACAAGGGACCTTGTATCTATCATTAGCTGGATTATGTGAACAAAATGTTGATGGTAATCCTCATAAATGTAAGTAGTTTCTTGATAACCATATGATACATTTTACTTTCAAGCCACACATATATTCATCTGATAGTACTAAGGTTGGTGTTGTCATTAGTAATAAGTAGGGAAATTACTTGGCTTGGGCCAATCCTCTGGTAACTCAAAGAAGTTCTCTGCTGGATGCTTATAATGCATTTCTAGCTGCCTTAAAGGAAATCTTCACCTATCCAGACCAACTCTACTCTGTTCATGAAGAACTTCTGGAGTTCTTTCAGAGTTCTTTACAAATGCATACAATTAAGTTCAAGGCACTAGCAACAAATACTGACTGGACTGATTTGACAGTATTTTCAGAAAACATTTAAAGCTAAAACACTTAACAGTGTTACCTGACCTGCCACCTTTTTGGAAACAGTAGCAGTGACTTTTTAAATTGATAGTTAAATCTTGGATATGAAACTGAAGATAAAAAAAAATCTCAGGTGTTCTAAGGTGTATTTTTGAAAAGCCTCAACATGTATTCCTATTTTGTCTTAGCCTTCCAATCCTACGGATAAAAAACCTATGCAATTGAGAGTAGCAAGTTCTCCTATGGCCAGAGAGGAGCAAAAGAGGAGATAGGAGCTATGTGCATGCTTATATTGTGGCCAGGAATGATGCTTGCTTGCCAAAATTCCAATTAGAAAAACTAGGGAAACAAGACTCACCCTTAAAGCAAGGGAAGGAGGTG
Source organism: Triturus cristatus (assembly GCF_964204655.1). NCBI lineage: Eukaryota > Metazoa > Chordata > Amphibia > Caudata > Salamandridae > Triturus > Triturus cristatus. The sequence continues at coordinate 452,221,090 of NC_140580.1, forward strand.
AATCATTCTTTTCAATCCTTGGCTCAAATCAATCAATTAGCATTGGCTCCTAGGTTGACTCCTAGTTTTATTCTTCCTCAAGCCATCTTTTCTTCTGACAAGACATTTTTTAAATTCCTGTTGTACTAGATTGTGAAGCCTCAAGAAGCTATATGGATAAAAAATGGGACCAAAGCTACCATGTTCCAATTTAAAAGGTAGAAATGCCAATAATCATTGAAGCAGTGGACAATACTCTCATCTCTTTTGATCCTGTAAAGGAACAAACTTACCAATTTGCATGACTTTATCCAAGCATACCAAAATGATAACTTTTAGCATTCGAGCTACTCCCTGATATCTCTAGGGGCAGCTCCTCCGCTATGGCAGAGGAGCGTCGCCCCACTGCTTTTAAGCAGTGAGAAATATAAAATGCCAATAACTTAGTTATAGTCATTTTATGTTTCATGTCCTGTTGCTTTGTGGCAGGCGGGCGGGTGGGCAGTGCTGCTTTGCTCTCCGAGCAGGGCAGGGGAGGAATGGTTTGCCCACTCCTAAAGTGCGCAATGACTGTTTGGTCGGCCATTTCGGGCTGCCCAAACCAGTCATGCGCACTTTCCAGTTCTCTATGCAGGCTGCATTACAGCCTGCATAGAGAACATGCCCACCCCCTTCAGCCCCTGGCTGAGTGCTGAGAGCCTATATTGCAGCGTTGTGATTGGCTTAAGAGTGGGAGCCTGGCTTCCTGCTTCCTGTTCCTGTTGGAGACAGGAGAGCAGGAGCAGAGAAGACGCAGGACCCAGCCTCGAGCTAAGATTAAAAAAATATATATATTTCTGCCCCCTGCACAAATGCCGCCCCCTACGTGCGCCCCACCCCCGTGAGCCTTGCCGGCCGCTCCTAGATAATTCTAGGAATTAACTGGCTAACACAGCCTTTTAACAAATTGAACTGCCAAGGCAATCCGCATTGGTTTTGAATCCTGTTTTCAACATTGTTTGGCAAGCAAGCCTTAGGTCAAACAATTTCTTTGTCTTCCTCTGTAGGTTCACAAGAGGTGGTTTCTCAAATCTTATGCCTTCCAAATAAGCACAAGGAATATCTTGAAATGTTTAACTGACCCAGAAGACTAAGTCTTAACTCATCATTGAACCTTTGACTGTGCCATAGGTTTTTTTTTACATGTTTTTATTAAAATGTTTGTACTTTTCATACATTGATTCCACTCATATGTTATTTGCATCACATTTTATATTGCATATGATACATGCCAACATCAGTTCTTTATGTCTGCAATAGTTTGTTTAGAGCATCTTGTGCCTTATACCAGGATCTTGTCTACATGCGCTCCTGTTCATGTTGTCACGTGTTTTGTTTTGTTGTGACTTACTGCGCTTATCCTTCCTGTATAAATCGGTCTTAAAAACTACTGAAATCTTTACATAGCTGTTAACTGTACTTTCAACTTGGATTAACTGTATGGGGTTATGGGTAATGCTCAGGCCAGGTTATTTGACTCGTCTCTCTTTGTGCGTCTTCAGATGTATTCTAGGTTGTTTGGACTACCTGGGTCTGGGATGTCGTAGGTACTTCTGCAAGTGCTGTCTGGTGTTTGAACTGGTGTAGGAGTTAAGTAAATTCCATAGATATATGATGTTTACGCATCCCTCTCACTTTGTCACTTCGAATCAATTCCTCCTCCTCAGTGCATGGCTATTCCTCTTTTTGCCAGCAGTAATGATAGTGATATGAAGCATGTTTGCACCTTGTGTGTCTTCCGCTGTCGGAAGCCTCCTAATGCGCAAGCCTCCCACATTTTCATGTTTGGTAGGCCTATGTCCTCCCATAATGTTTCATGCACAGAGTTCCAGTATGATTGCAATGTGGGGCAGCTCCAAAACATATGTTGGAAATTTGCCTCGGGGCATGACAGCAGGGGCACGAAAATTGTGCATCTGGGTAATATTGTTGGAGATGTTCTGGTGTTAGATATGCTCTCCGGAGGATGTAAAACTGTATATTTTTAAAACAGGCCCCCATATGGAATATAGTGTTTATTACTGGATGTGTCTCAGGTTCCCCTTCAGCTAAATTCCAAAAAGGGCGATAGCTAGCAATTATTTGTCTATGTAGTAGTAATTGCCCTGGAGGGAGTTCATAATCTTCCATTAGTTGGTTGTATGGGCGTAATTGTCTGTCTTGAAATAAGGATTCCATCTCAGTTAATGCATAATCTGTCCATACCTGTAGGGTCCGGGCTGTATAGTATGTCTCGTTCCTAGGCAGTCCTATCAATGGAATTAGTGGAGAATACATGTTCGGGCTATTGTTACCTGTAGTGGGTATGTTTGTACGGGATGAGTGCAAGGCAGTAGGAGGTGACGGATTGCTGGTAGCGGCATTTGCCCTTGCTCTGACGTAGTTTCTCCTAGGTAGCGCTCCGGCGTACAATATGAAAAATATGCCTCGAAGCATGGAGCCCCTAATCCACCGCGATCTGTGGGTAGTTGTAATTTAGATAATGCCACCCTGCGACGGCCTGTGCCCCAAATCAAAGAGGTAAGTAATGAGTCTAATTCCCGAAAGAATGAGTAAGGGGGAATGACCGGGAGGTTCACGAAATGATATAAAAATCTGGGTACCATAATCATTTTGGCCAGTGCCACCCGTCCGATAGGGTCCAAGGGGAGCGTTTTCCAAAGACTCACTGCTGCTCTTAGTCCTGCCAGCGTCTTACGGTGATTTCCCTCGTATATATATCACCAGGGGAGTGATATAGTCGGATTCCCAGGTACCGGGGGCTGTTCTCACTCCAGGCAATACTTTGGTTCCCCATTGTAATGGTCTGAGGAGCTAGGCTTGGGCTCAATGGGTAGGTTGAGGATTTATCCCAGTTTACTTTGAGTCCCGACGATTCTGCAAACTCCGTTAGTGTTGACCAGATTGGGGTCCGGTCTGCAGTAATGTCACGGGCGTATAGTAAAAGATCGTCCGCGTATAATGAAATGCGTGGACTGTAACTGCCATTGGGGTACCCCTGTTTTACCCTCCCTGACGTAGATGGATCGCTAGGGGCTCCACTGCAAGCGCAAATTGTATTGGGGACTGGTGACACCCCTGTTGTGTGCCCCTCTCCACTATCAATGTGGCGGAGATGTATAGCCCAAATTGTACTCTTGCGGTGAGATTTGTATATAGTTGTAGCGTGTATGCTAATAGAGTGCGGCCTAGACCTATTTAGTGGAGAGTAGCGAACATATATACGGCCATGTGAGAGTATCAAAGGTCTTTTCCAGGTCCAGTATCAGGCACGCAGCCCTTGGATATTTGGTGCCCACTCCGTCCTGTACATGGAACAGCCTACGTATGTTCTGTGATGTGTCTATTCTTGGAAAAAAATCCACATTGATCTGAGTAGATCAATTGTGGGAGTATTTGAGTATATCGGTCTGCTAGTATCTTCCCTAGTATTTTGCAGTCTGCTGTCAGTAGGGTAATGGGTCTGTATGAGGCCATGAGTTTTGGATCCCGTTTCGGGAATGTCACCAGGATGGATTCTCTCAATGATCCCGGTAGTTCATCTCGTACTAATGCATTATCATACATTTCCACCAGGCGGGGCACCAATATGGTTGAGAAGGTGCTATAATACTTGAATGGAAAGCCATCCATTCCTGTGGCCTTGTTATGTGCCAATGCCTGTATTGCGTGAGTAACGTCTGTCGACACAATCCGTGCATCCTGGGATTCCCTGTCTGCTGCCGAGATATTTGGTATGATTAGGGGTTCTAGTAAGTGCTCTATTGCCCACTGATTACTCTGTGCCGTATGTTTGTATATCTATGAGTAGTAACTGTGGAACGATTGCAGTATTTCTGCCTGTGTATGGATTAGGTTTCCAGTCAGGTCTATTAGTAATCGGCTTAATTTCTGTGTCTTGCCTGGTCAACCAGGCTAGCAAGGTCCCAGCTCTGTCGCCCTCTCTGTGTGCCCTTGTCGCGTACGCTTTAGAATTATATCTGCGTAAATCCAGCAATGTCGCTGCATAAGCTGTTTTGGCTGCCTTCACCTGGACCAGATCTGCCCTGTTCGCGTCTGCCTCTTTAGTTACTATTGCTAATGTGGTTTCTGTCTTTATTAGCGCTTGTTCTATTGTTTTCCTGGGTCCTACTATTTGTTGTATGCACTCTCCTCTAGCAACCACCTTAAATGCGTCCCATTCTGTTAGTCTGGACGCTGTTGTGAAGTAGGTTTGTATACTATTCCCTTGTTCGTGTCGAAACACTTGGTCAGGCAAGCATTCGCGTGTCAGTTTCCAAGTCAGTACCGGAGGAAGAGGGGGCCTCCATCTGAGTGTGAGGATGTGTGCGTTGTGGTCCGAGAGTATCCTAACCAGATAGTCTGAGTGCTGGACTTTGGGGACTATTGTGGCGGAACAGAGGAATCTGTCTAATCTTACTCATGAGTTGTGAGAGATGGAGTGAAATGAATATAATTTGGAGTTTGGATGTCGGGCCCGCCACGCATCCTTAAGTGCCCAATGCGTAACCCATGCTCTGTAGCGTTCTGTCTGTTTGTGTATGGGAGAGTGTATTAGCAGGGGATGTGATCTGTCAAGTAGTACATCTAATACGCAATTGTAGTCCCCCCCCCCAGCAGCAATGGGATGGACGTGTATTGGGCTAGGACTCCTGTAAGATGATCCCAGAATTTGCCTTGCTCTGTATTGGGGGCATAGATACTGCCTATCAGTATTGGTTGTCCTTCTAGGAGACCCTCCAGGAGTGTGTATCTACCCTCTTTATCTACTGTTCTCTTGATTTCCTGAAAGGGAGTGCCCGGCCTGAGCCAGATTAGCGTCCCTCTCGCAAAGGCCGAATATGTCATGGCGCACAGAGACAACCGCCACTTCCTACGCAGGAGCTCCAGCTCTTTTGCTGTTAAATGCATTTCCTGAAGCAGGGCTATCGGCCCTCTTTGTCTTTTGATGTACGAGTATACTGCATTCCTTTTGCTCGCTGTATGTATGCCCCTGAAATTTATTGTAATGAGACTGAGGTCTGTGTTTGCAATCTTATTGGTCATGTTGTACTGACTTTTGGCTGTAATGTGCTACCACCCCGGCGTGTCTCGTTGCCTGGGTCCTCCCCATTTTTGGGTCGCTTTATGTTTTATAATGGTGTTCCCCGCCTGTAGGGTATGTTTGGTAGTGAACCAGGGGTTCGGTTAGGGGAAGGGGTGAAACTTTGCGCGGGACGATGATCCCTAATAAACTGACTTATCGCTCGAGGCAATATGTCCAAACTGAATATTTTGTTTCTACCCTAGTGCGTTATTGGAGGGGGTCGTGGCTATCTTTTTTTGTTTTGTATGGCTTGTGCTGCCCATTAAATCTTATATGTGTGGATGTGGCACCGGTGGAGCTTTCATGTGTACTCCTATTATGTCTGTTAGATAGGTATGTGTTCGCCTTACGCAGCGCATTGTTTAGATCAATATCCATTATCCTGTCATTATTTCTCTGCCAGGTTTAGGTGGACAGGCCAATCATGTTAAATATAATCATACATTTGCTGGCAAGACTCAAATAAATGTGTACGCCATCTGCGGAGTTACCACTGGTGGGGTTATTGAGCCATCTCGGGAGGTGTTGGTATCACTTATGCCATCTTTGGGTGTGAAGATATGGGGACCCCTCTCCCCGTCCGAACTTCCTGCCATCGGACCCAGTTCCGCCACCACCTGCAGGGCCTTTCTACGTTCTGCTATGATTTGTTCTAAGTCCGGGGGGTTCCTTGATGCTGTCCCTGGTCTCGTTCCTGGCTGCCTTGGAATTGTTTTCTTCTGTTGTCGCCGTTTTCCTCTGGATTCATGGTTTCCTAGTCCGGTGTCTCAAGGACCCTTGCCTTGCAGCTGCTGTTCTGCCCATTCATACACTTCTTTCGGGTCAGTGAAGAAATTTGTGCGACCTTCATTCGTGATTTTTAAGGGAGGTGGGAACAGGAGGGCATATTGGATATACCGTTGTTGTAGCATGCGCTTGACCTCCAGGAATGACACTCGTTGTATTTGTACCGCTTCGGAATAATCAGGGAACAGCATTACTTGTTTATCTTCCACTCGGATTGGGCCCTGTTGCCTGGCTGCCTGGAGCACTGCGTCCCTATCACGGTAATGTAAATGTTTTAGTAACAATGGTCTAGGTGGGGACCCCGGGGGCGGTTTGCGTGCCAGGACCCGATGCGCTCATTCCACTGAGAAGTAAGGAGTTAGTTCCGATTCCTGTGTGAATGATTTGAACCAGGTCTCTACGTACCCAATGGGGTCCAGTCCTTCTACTCCTTCCGACAAGTTCAGTACTCTGATGTTACTGCTTCTTAAGCGCCCTTCTAGGTTGTATGTCTTTTCCTCCAGCGTCTTAACTCTCATTTGTAGGTCTCTCAGTGTTTCCTGCTTTGATTTAATCTGGGGTTCTATTGATTGTATAGTTTTCTCTCCTTGCCTGACTTTGTTAGCTAGTTTGCGGTGATCATCCCTGAGTAGATTGAGGTCAGTAGCCAGGGCTCCAAATCTGTGTTCCATGGTGACTCTGGAATGTTCTATGGGCGCTAGTACTTTGTCTATTTTATCCAACATTGTTGCTGTATTTGAGGGTTCCCCCTCCATCTGGGTATTTTTGGCTTCTGGGGAGGACTGTCTCATGTGGGCCGGTGTCTGCGAAGCTCCGATATTCTGCTGGCGCCCCATGCTCAGGCTGGTTAGTGAGGGGCTTGTGCTCTTTTGTTCAATTTCTTTGCTCCTGATGTGAAGATCACAGGTCTCCTTAGCTGCTCTACTTTTGTCCCCCCCGTTTCCTTATTTTGTTTTATTGTCCGCCGACCCTGTTGCCTGTGGCTCATGGGGCTTGTAGTGCTAGTGTGCCGTTTCCTGCCCTTCCCATGGTTGGATGTTTGTGCCTTCTTCACTTCCCTCCCTCCTCTGTCCCTCTGTCGCATTATTCTCTCTTTTAGTTGATGTTCCCATGTCCTCCATGCCTCGGGGCCTGGCGCCGAGTCTTCCGGTGTTTAATGGCTGCAGGGGCGGTGAGACGGGGAAATGGGGCACGCGGCATTTCCCAATATTCCCCCGGCTATTAACCACAATTTCCTTGCTGGCTGAGGGTTTCCTATTGTTGTTTGGCTGAGCCGTGTATTATTAGTTAGCTGCCTGCTCCTCTTTTTGCAGTCAGTTGTTAGTTCTTGCTTCTCCTCGGGTTTAGTCCCTCTAAAGATGACTTCCTCTTGCTTTTGCTGGTCTCTCAGCTCTCGTTTCCCGTGCCCAAGCGCAGAGCTCTTCATCGATCGAGTTGTAAATGCCCTCTGTGAATACCGAGTGTCGTAAAGTTAGAATTTCGTCTAACTTTACCTTTGTGAATCGGGCCCAAAGTATTTACCAAGCTCGATTTAAAATAGGCTTACACAAGTGCTCTGAATCAATAAAGGGGATGAGTGGAAGGTTGCCTTTCGAACACCTCTGGGACACTATGAGTACAGAGTTATGGCATTAGGCTTATGTAATGCCCTGGCAGTTTTTCAGCGGTTCATGTATGCCATCTTTGGTGATATTCATCCCATGGTTGGTTATATGGATGATATCTTGATATTTTCAAAGCATCCAGAACAGCATGATTTACATGTAAAAGAAGTCCATTTTTTTTTTGTGAAACTTTATTTATATTCCGTAAACAAACAATAAAGAGATCTCTGCGCTGAATACAATTCTCATGTGTGTGATAAATACATTTCGATAATAATGTCCCCCTGCCCTTGAACAGTACTAGAGCCTGGCTCCAGGCAGCAACTTCTCGTTCTCTATTACAACAATATATTCCGTCAGAACCCATGGGAGCATACAATGCAGCACTGAGCCTCCCCAAATCCATCTGGTACATTAGAGCCCATCATTCAGCTTTGCCATGTCAAACCCAGGCGTTATCCATAGTCCTGCACCCGCAGTGAAGGAGTCCGTAGGTTTACCCCCATCTCAAGGCCCACCAGATCGCTCCGCCTCCCCACTACAAGTTCTAACCTACCCCCGTGGGCACTATTCCTGAGTCGGAGTGTGCTTGGGTGGAGCTTGGCAGATTCGCGATGTATGTTTTGTATGGGCCCCAGATGTCTTTTGGGCGGGCTATGGTGGGAAGTAGACTTGAGTAAACCTCGCTGTTTAGGCTACAGTACGCCATGGCCGTGAGCCACGCTTTAGCCGTAGGGGCCGTCCTGCTGCCCCAGCGCCGAGCTATTTCCCGTTTTGCTAACAGAAAGCCCAGTGACGCAAGCCTTCTAACTGACTTGGGAAAGTTGACCGTGTATCCCAGTAACGCCACCTCCGGGGTAGGAACCAGTGTGAGCCCCAACATCTCCCCCAGGACCTCGTGTACCTGTGCCCAGTATGGTTGCAGTTTCGGACAGGTCCAGGTCATATGAGCAAAATCCGCATGCGGGGAGGCACACCTCCAGCACACGTGAGGTCTCCTGGGATCAAGGGAATGGAGTTTGTCCGGCGTCATGTAGCTTCTGCGTAAAAACTTGTAGTGTATAAGTTTGTGGTGACTATTGAGCGATATCCTATTTGTGACTTTGCAGCAGGCTGTCCACTGCTCTTCCATGATAGGCCTACCCAAATGCCCCTCCCAGGCCATACGTAATTTGTCATCAGAGCAGGGAATCTGTGACACACATAGCTTGTACAGTTTAGAAACTATATGTGCCCCTGTATCCTTGTCAATGAGGAGAGTAAGTGGCTCGAAGGAAGCCGGCTCGAGAGGGAATCCCTTAATTTCTGACCGAACTGTAAAATAGAGCCGGTTGAGGATGAATCTATCCATGAAAGTGGCATCACTGAAGCGTGCCTCTTCCGATACCGAATGTAAAAGAAGTCCTTCATCAGTTAAAGGAGAACCATCTTCTGGCAAAGACTCTGTAGAATATCTTGCTTTTGTTCTATCTGCAAATGGCCTGGCCATGGAGGAGAAGAAAGTGAAGACCATGTTAGAGTGGAAGAATTCAACTACGGAGTGCAAAGACTTAAGGCAACTAAGCGATTATTTAACAGCACAACAGTTGCAAAATAAACTGAAAGAACCAAAACAAATTAAAAAAATACAAAACAAAGTTTATCATTACAAATAAATGCACTTTACATAAAATACCCACTCATACTTGCTTCATTCATATCCACATGCACACAACACATCCACAAATTTTAAATCACAACATTCAAAAGACAAATAGCTGATGCATCTTTACAGGAGCTAATCAATTTTACTCCATGTATGTTAGAACAATTCAATTTTAGTAACTACTTCAACATTGGGTGAGACAATGATTAAAGATTCAAAGATTTTGCAATAGGACTGCAGAAACAAACAAGCAGCTTGGCACAGACTCAGATGGCTTAGATGGAACTTAACTACTGTTCAGGATATGCAAAGACTGATTGGTTTACTCAATTATTACTGAAAGCTTAAATGAAACTTTTCCAAGATCTTGAGTGCAATTATGGATCTTCACAAGAAAGGAACAACTTTCAAATGGTCCAAAGATGCATCTATTGCATTCTCCCAACTAAAGAAAACCTTAATAGAAGCTCCAGTTCTATTACCTTCTGACTCCACAAAACCATTCATGATAGTGCCAAACACCACTGATCAGGCCACAGGGGAGTCTTTTTTTCAAGAAGATGATGAACAAAATGAAGATCCAGTGGCCTTCTACTCCTGTAAACTGAATACATCAGAAATTAATTATTTGATCCATGGAAAGGTACAATTTGTCTTTAAGGCAGCATTTCAGGGATGGAGAACATTTTCATCAGGAGGATCCTACGAGTGCATAATTAGAACAAGAAAACTGCAATTTGCAAGACTTACAGCAGACTTAATGTAGGAATGGTTTCCAGGCTAGATGGGCATTCTTTTTTCAATAGTATGATTTCTGCATCACATAGTTATTTGGTTCTCAGAACACTGCTGCCAATAGCCTGTCCATAATGTGTCCTGAAAAGGAAAGTTTCCTATCTAACCAAAAGATTATTTTGCCATGGAACTTTTCTACAAAAACTTAAAACATTTAGTTTTTTCAGATCAAGTTGAGATGGAAACGAAGTAGAGTGGAGCTGATCCCTGGAGAAGGAAAGGAATGAAATTCAAATAAAGTAAGGCTACATTTCTGTAAATCAGTTTCTCTTTATTCTACAAAAGGCTTACAAAATATAATGTTACAGTTAAGTCACGTCTCATTGACAGTGTGACATGAGGACAGAAGACTACTGAGGAACTAGTCAGGAGAAGAATCTAGTGGCCATCTCTCCATGTGCACATCATAGACTACTTGGAGTCTTGTGGTGAATGTGCTCAAACTAAGGAGACCCAGCAGTTAATGTTTGGGCTTCAACATCTGCATAAATATCTTAAGGCCAGACTCCATTTTGAGCACACTGAGACTCCATTTTCTACCTGGTCATCAGTCATCCACATGTCTACCTTTTAAGTAGATGCCGTCTGTCCGTATCTTTTCCAGACCCTATGAAGGTGTCAAGTCAGCCAGACAGTGACATCCATAAGACACTCAATGCGACATCAGTCTGAGAGAAGTGTCTTATTATCTATATTTCAAGGTCAGCTAGCAATATTAACATAAACTATGTAATCTGACGATGTATGTTTACCATATTTGTACATAATAATGTGTTTAAGACTAGCATATTGATGCACACAGGTTATGTCAGAAATTACACAAAACCTCACTATATCAGATAAGACCAGTTATCAACAGCTTATAAGGCTCATTAAGTGGCCACATAGATAGAGAGGTAATTCACCCCAGATTATCACACAAAATACTGCCAGAAGATCGTGACAGAGACTGCCAGACTGCTGTACTGCTGCAGCAGCCCGTCCTATGTAGAGAGCTGCCACCAAGCCAAGCCTGAGAGAAGCTGAGCCCAACTGATGTTGATGTTTGTTTTCCTTTCGAGGAAACACTTTCTTCCAGCTACTGATAACAACAGTTTCTTGCTGTAAACAAGTATGCAATGCACTGATTCCTCCTAAGAAACTCTAGATGCAAGTTAGGCGACTCCGTGCTCTCATAGTAAACTGCATAGAAGTAGGCTTCATTATCTTAGGTTCTCAGATGATATTTCCACTATTGTAGAAATTTTAATTTTAATCTCTTCATTAGTGCTGTTTTTATACTATTCTGTGTGGTTATTTTACATGTGCTAAGCAACAGGATGAGATTGCTGAAATGCAAAACTTTTAAGAATAAAGTGTATTTTTCTTAGTGTAGTGCTTGTGTGTGATATAAAGAAAGAAATTGGGTTTGAATTACCACTGTGTTCCTGAACCTTTTGTACGGGGCTGTTAATAACCCAAAAACCACAAATGCCACATTAACAATATATTGAGTGGGGTTGTGTGGGACTACAGGAACCTGTTCTTTCACATTCATGCGTTGGTGCACTGAACTAAGTTCAGGCATCCGTGGGTGTGAAAGCAAACCTTGTAGATCTAAGCCAGAGTATTAGTTTATGCAACACATCCTGTAGAGCTACCTCAACAACCATGAGAAATTCTTTCTATCTATTTTATTTTGCATCTCACAAAATCTCAAGGATGAAATAGTGTCATGGTTACTGTAGATTTTTTCATCAAGATGGTACATTTTTCTCTCTTGTCTAAACAGCCTTCATTGAGCCTTGCAGATGACAACCATCTTCTTTTTTCGAAATTGTAAGAATCATTGAACTTCCAATGAAGATTGGTTCTGACAGGGAACTATGTTTTCTTTTTACATTTTGGACTCCGCTTTGTCATAATCTGTGCATCAACAGAGCTCTCTCATCAGGACTTCATCCCCAGACCAATTGCCAGACAGAAAGATTAAATAGAACTCTGAAAGAATATCTACATTATTTTGTCAGTGCAATTCAATCCAGTTGTAAATCCTAATTTCCATCTGCGTGTGTTCACATATAACAATGCCAAACATGTGTTAATTGGATATGGCCCTTTCTTTGCAAACTACAGATACCATCCTAGAACTTGTCCTTTTTATTCCTTTTCTGAAGACCAAGTTCAGCCAGTTGAGGATTTTCCACATGACCCAAAGTTATAACAATTTTATCTCTAATTTGGAAAGAGCTCAGGAAAGAAGGACCAAGCCTACTTGTCCTAGAATTTTAATGAAGACCATTCTAGGGGTTGGAAGAGGATTAGATTCCTTCTTGAACTGCAATATAGTCTTGAAATTACTTTCAGCACTAGGTCCAAAAAGAAGTCCTCCATGTGGTAGAATTAACAAGCCAGAAGACCATCTCATACTTTAAGAAAAGCATATACCAAAATAAAGAAACATAAAATCCTTGAATCTTTCAAAGTTTATGGAACTCCTGCAAGAAAATGTCCTTGTTCTTGATGAGGCGAGTATCAATTCACAGTGAGTGGATTTCTAAGTTCATGGAAAAGTATGCAGTAAGAAAACAGTGAAACAATGATTTTCTTCTAACCTGAACTAAAGGAAAAGGAAATTGAGGAAACTCCAGAAACAGAAGATGGCAAAATAACAAGTTAAAGTTAACCCTGTATCCATAAAAGCTTATAAAGTGTGTGAGAAGCGGTTCAGAGGAAAGGAAAATGTTTCTGACAACTCCTAGGGAGAGCATTTTAGGACTTTGAAAATAATTGTGGATCGCTCAATTGAGATAGATGCTGCTTTACTCTATAAAAACAGAATGTAGAAAAAAATGAGTAAGTCGAGGCAGTCAATTATCGAAACAGGGAAAAGACAGTTCAGGAATGTGCAGGTATGTACAGAAAAAAACACACTTTAGGAATGGGCTTATTTAAAAAAAAAAAAAAACACAATAGAGGAAGTTGCATATGTTATCAAATATATGAAGCTTACATTCTGTCCTTGTACTTATTGTCCTTCTGATGAAGTATGGAATGACAGATACTGGCTAGGTGGTCTTTAACACATGACCTGTCTACTATAAGAAAGAAAGTTAAAAATTCTCTAAAACCTACTTTGGCCATAAGATCAGATATCCATTTATCATTCAGCTTTTTTACCAAGGTTTAATAGTAAACATTTATAATCACTGTGTATCTTATTTGGAAAGAAACAATTGCACTGTTTTAGTTGTTGAACTTACACTGTAAATACATTTAAATCTAGATCCCCTAATGGTGACTACAGCTTTTCTAGCTTGTCTAATATTATGGACAAAGTATATATCAACATTTTCGATGAAGAGGTGGTCGAGCAACATGAGGTAAGATTTATTTATTAAATGCACTTGTTTGAGCTTTTAGGACATTTTCAGAAATGATAAAGGATTAAAGTTTATGGGCCCTAAAATATGATTTAATTTAATGCCAGAATTTTACTGGTGCCATTTTTAATTCACGATTCTACCAAACCTAAAATTCATGAAACAGTATAGTTTCTATCTTCTGTCAGTCTGTGTATGTTATAGTTACAATAGTTTAATTATTAGAAAGATCAGTGTATTACTGAATCCCTTCACACATTATCATTACAATGAAAAATGTGTATATGTGTTCTTTTATGTATTTTAGCATCTTCTATTATGATGCTGGGTTTTGAATACCCTTCATACAGTTTGATTATTAATAATAGACTGAACACATTGACAAGCAAGGGAAATGGGAGTACTTACAAATGTATAAACCTATGAATATGTTAATGGAATCAAATATGTTTTTTAAAAGATTTTGCTCAAGTGAAGCTCATTGTCTACTCTGCACTTCCCTTAATCACACTCACAAAATGCAAGTGAAATTTCACTTATGAAACTTTTAGACTCTGAAGATCTGGTTCAGTGGTTTTTATTTTTTTTTATTATTTTTACATTATACTTTTCATTACGCACATTTTGTACAATCAGTTGTTTGTTAACTCCACAGAACATTTTGTAAAAGATATAGTACATACAATAGATCAAGTTACAGAGTCAAAATCATAATCAAAATCAAAGTTCAAAATTCAAAGTCACTTTCTCTAGTGCTACCCTATCCCATCCCTCCACCGAGCTAATGGCTCCCATATTCTTACACCCCGAGCTCTCCCTAATCTACCCTTCCTTGCATATATAGGCTTCTCCAAATTGAATGCAGCAATTAGATTCGCCAACCATATTTGCATGACTGGGGGAGTCTTATCAAGCCAGGCCCTGGCCAAAGTTAATCTGTAGACAGCCGTTATCATGAACATGAACTCCTTCTGTGAGTTATTATTACCATCGGGTCCTATTCCCAGCAAAATCCATAAGGGGGTTAGGAACACCTGTATCCATAATGCCCTATCCAAGAAGCCCTCTATATCTTTAATTAAAGTATATAATTGGGGACAAGTAGCAAACATATGAACTATATCTGCGTCCGGTGAATTACATTGAGGGCAAGTTGTCCCCGCAGTACCCCCCCACTTAGCGATCCTAGCTGGAGTATGGTAAAGTGAGTATAAAGTTTTATAATGCTGGGATTGCTGGGGAGCCGAACATAGGATAGTACGACCCAAGTCCAATGAATCCTGAAAATCCTCAAGTTCTCCCCCTAGTTTCTCCACCCACTTATTCCTATGTTTGTCCAAATTGTCCGGTTTACTTTTTACTAATAACGCATACGCTGATCTAATCGTATGTTCGCCGCCGGTGGTTATACTCTCCAGGAAGTCATTGGACTTGTACCCTGCTAAACCCCCCTGTTTATTGCCCAAAAAGCTCCTAACCTGTAGATACTTGAAAAAATCTCTTCTGCCTATATTGTATCTATTTACCAGATCGCCAAACTGTGCTATTCCCTCGGAATCCCTTAGATCCCCAATCTGCTTAATTCCTTTTTGCTCCCATGCGGCCATTACTGCATCTGAGAATATTTCTGGAGGAAAAGACTTATTATTATACAATTTGATGTATCTGTTAAATCTGCCAAGTCCCGACTTTTTCAAAAAAACATTCCATATTTTCAGAGCCGCAGCAAGAGTCCTGAACGGTTTCCTTCTGAAGTACCCAAAATCTATGTGGTATAAGAAGCAGTTTTCTGCCTCCTGTCCTAAGGCAACTGCATATACATCTGTGGACATCGATGTGATTTTCTGCAGGATCCCCCCTCCTCCAATCAAACCCTGCATATATTGGAGGGCAGTCGCCAGATAATATAATCTAAAATCAGGAGCCCCCACCCCCCCCCTTTCTCTAGGTAAGGACATAAATCTGTAGGCTCTACGCGTTTTGCCACAAGCCCATATAAACCTATTTAAAATACCTTCCAGTATATTAAACCATTTGGCTTCAAAAAATAGTGGGATTGCTCTGAATAAGTAAAGGAACTTTGGTAAAATCGTCATTTTAACCACATTGGTGCAGCCTACTAAGGAAAGATGTAGGTTGCTAACTCTATCTAGATCTGTTTTAACTTTAGCCAGTAGAGGAGTCATATTAACCTCAACCACAGTATCCAGATTTGCTGCTATTAATATACCCAGATACATAGCTGAAGTAACCACCCTGGGATCGGTGCTAGTGGTATATTCATTCCTAACTATCTGGGTCTTAGATTTATTTAACCTATATCCCGAGATTTGCCCAAATATACTAGTTTCCCGTTCAACCTCCATGATAGCCAAATCCGGGTCGGGGGTCAGTATGGCCACATCGTCGGCATAGGCCAAGGTCTTAACTGTACAACCATTCAGAGCCATTGGGGGGATCCCTCTATTTCTTTCTAATCTTCGCATAAGGGGCTCAAGATATAACGCCAATAGCAGTGGGGATGATGGGCACCCCTGTCTCGTCCCCCTTAGAATTTTAACTGCATCTGAGTGCCCTCTATTCACTCTAATCTTAGCTGTTGGGCCTTTATATAGGGCTTGGATGGCTGTCATAAAACCTTCCCCTATGCCACTCCACCTCAGAACTGCCCAAAGGTATTCCCAGGCGACCCGATCAAAAGTCTTTTCGGCATCTAAAAACAGCGCCGCGATAGGGTCGCCCAGGATCCCCATGGCATCAAACATCGTAACAACAGTTCTAACATGCTGAGTGGTTCCCTTACCCGGTATAAAACCATGTTGTGATGGGCTTACAAGCTGCTCTATATTCCCTGCAAGCCTTTTTGCCAGCATTTTCGAGTAAATTTTGACATCCGAATTCATAAGGGTGATATGTCTGTATGATGCGGTGAGCGTCGGAGGCTTCCCTTTTTTTGCGATAACTATAATATCCGCCCCCCCCCCCAAGACTCCGGAGGTGAACCACCCCGTTGCGTGTGTAGCATAATATCAAACATATCAGGCAGCAAAGCATTTTGAAACAATTTATAAAATTCCACCGGGATTTGATCTGGCCCAGCCGCTTTTCCAGAGGGCAGACTCCCTATGGCCCCCCTAAATTCATCCAGATGAAA
Organism: Triturus cristatus; assembly: GCF_964204655.1. NCBI lineage: Eukaryota > Metazoa > Chordata > Amphibia > Caudata > Salamandridae > Triturus > Triturus cristatus. The sequence goes on from NC_140580.1 coordinate 452,237,540, forward strand.
AGGAGCATCCAGCATCTCTCTATCCTCTGGCGGCAAGGAAGGTGGCAGAATATCACTAAGGTACCTATCTATCTCTATTAGGCCCCTTACAACCCCCAAAGAATATAGCTCAGTATAAAAATTCCTAAAAACTTCCCTTATCAAGTCAGGATCTGTAACCGGATTTCCCTGCGCATCCTGAATCTCCTTGATATCGGCAGCGGCTGTACGCTGCCTGGTTCGCACAGCAAGGATATGGCCAACTCTCTCACTTAACTCATACGTATCCTGTTTATTTGTTAAATACTTCTCAGCAGCTTTCATGGTGATACCCTCTGTAGCATCTCCTTTAAGGGCAACTATACTAAGTATAAAGGGCTCGAGAGGGAGATCCTGCGTTATAGCTATAGCTAAGTTTTCTTCTACTGCAAGTAACCTAAGCCTAATATCTTCCAATTTCCTTCTTTCCCTTTTCCGTCTTGCCAATACATAACTCATCGTCTCCCCCCTAACCCCAGCTTTAAAACAATCCCAGACCGCGCCAGGGGAAGCTGTACCTCTATTAACTTCCCAAATTTTTTTTATCCAACCTTCCATATGTTTCTGATAAGCCACATCCTTTAATAAACCACGCTCAAAAGTCCACTGCGTTTTCCTAGCCTGTACATGAGTCATATTTAATGTTAACACGAGTGGACTATGATCTGAAATAATTCTGGGTTGTTTTTCTATTTTTGAATGAGGGATTAGAGAATTAGAAATTAAAAAATAGTCCAGCCTTACCAAAGTTTTATGTGGGGCGGAGAAGAAAGTGCTACCATCCAAGAAGGGATGAAACTTTGCCCATGGATCCCCGAGGGAATTATGTTGAACCATACCAGCAAGGGCTCTGTATGTCTTCTTCTTTCTCCCTGCGTACCTTCCCCCTGGTTCTACAAAAGAGCTTTTTGGATCGTGAATGTTAAAATCCCCACAACATATAATGGGTTCCGGCCACTGAGCCAGTTCCGTATCCATGAACTGCCAAACATCGGGATCATCTTCAGTAGATCCATATATTGTGACCAGTGTAAACCGTGCCCCTTTAAAACATAATTCCACAATGACCCACCTACCCCATTGATCCTCTTTTTTCCTACGTACCACTACATCACTATTTCTCCCTAAAATTGCTACCCCCCTAGTTCTAGTCCCTTGTTTACTGGCTGCTAGTACATCGAATCCCAGCTATTTCAGAAGATATACCTGCGTTGCTTCAATGTGGGTCTCCTGGAGGCAAACCAGGTCCAATTGTAGAGACCACAGCAAACCTTCTACCATCGCTCTCTTACCAGAATCATTGAGGCCACATACATTAATTGAAACAATCTTGCAAGGCATTAAAGGGCATCAGACAAATTCCCACTCATAATCAACCAAATAGCAGATAGCATATAAATATAACCTCCTACACTCCTTGAATACTGTCTATACTGTCTGTATTGTCTGTACCATTGCTCAAACCAAGTAAAAATGTGCATTGTCAAACCACCAAAACCAAACATTTTAACCATGATAAAGAACCCCACCCCTCCCTCACCCATCCCACCCCTACAGTTCCACCCCCCCCCCTGTACAGGCAAATAGGTCAGGATGACCTATATGTGGCCGGTTTTGGGTTGCGTCAATCGCACCCCTCTCCCATCTTACACTGACACTAATGCCCCCTCAAACCCCCTGATTCTGGGCAAACCTCTGCAAAAAAACCAAGTGATTCTTCCAGCTACATTGGCTTTAAAATACAAAAAAGACAAGAAAGAACACGACAGTATAACATTCCCCTTTACACATTCTGCTTTTTCAAGTCTTCCATAAACTGCTGAGCTTTAATCTCTGAAAGAAACATTCTGGCTCTTCCTTTGGTAATTACTTTTAACTTGGCAGGAAACAATAGATAAACCTCTGACCCTAGAAGCCTGAAATTGTAAGATCATCTGCCTCAGCCTCCACCTTCTCTCGACCGTCACGTGACAAAAGTCAGGCCTGGCAAAGAAGGTGGTGCCCTCAAATGATCTCTTACTGTCAGGCCTAGCTTTCTCGATGATTTCTTGCCTTAAGAGAACATTTCCTACATAGACTAGGAAAGCTCTTGGGAAGGCCGCGTTCCCTCCACCTTCTCCCCATGCACCTTTTTCTGGGTAAAAGGGAACTTGTGCACTCTCTGGACCTCCCTGTCTCACTGCCACTGAGACTCCGGGAACGCCCCCTTAAGTAAATTAATCACGTAGTGCCTAATATCCTGACCTTCCAGCCCCTCAGCCACACCCAAAATTCTGACATTGCTACGCCTTTGGCGATTTTCAAAATCCTCCATTTTTCACTGAAAATCTTCTAAAAACTTTTCTTGGGTCGACTTAGAGGTCTGCCAATTGCCAAGATCATCTTCAAGCTTGCCCGTGCACTCTTCCACCTCAGTCACTCTACCCACCAATTCATCATATAGTTTATTTGTCTTCCTGAGCGTCAATTGTAATTTTTTAGCATCCTGCCTTGCTTTCCGGCTCACTGCTCTAGCCTCTGCTTGCATCTGTTTCAACATATTAAACAAGATCTCAAAAGGAGCATTCTGTTTTTGCGGCCCAGCAACGTCATCTTCCTGGTATGTCTGGGAAGTTGCTGAATAGTCCCACAATAGTCGCTTCTCTGTACCCCCCGGTGAACCGGCTAGCTGACTACTTGGTTTTAGCTGTCTCTTCCTCAGGGTGGTGTCTTCACCTGTGCCTATATCACTCCCTGAGGAGCTAGAACCTGAAAATGAGACCTCCTCAGCGACTTCCTCCTCCTCTGAGGTCTCCTCACTGGGCTGCGCTGACTCCGAGTCTTCATTTAAAGAAAAGAATCGCTCTCCTTCCACCGAGTCCACCTCACCTTTTTCCATCGCCTCATGGTCTCTGCAGCCCCCACCGGGTCGTTTTACTTTATTTGCCAGGCTAACCGAGCTTCCCCATGTAGGCATGGGGTTCTTTGGAGCAAGCAACTCCGCTTCGAGCACCATAATTGCGTCCTTCATGTCTGCATCCGCATTTCCCCTATCGCCTGGAGTTGCATTTTCTGCCTGAAGCTGACCCCCCTCAGCGCATTCTGAAGCAAAGCCCATTGCTAAGGCCGCGTCACTCTCCGCCTGGAACCGTGCCACATCCTGTGTCCCAGAAGTACTATCAGAATGCTGTAGCTGTTGCCTAGCACCGAAGGCGTCCACGTTCGACGCACCCCCAGCGTCCTCGAGGACGCCACCACCATCGCTGGGAGAGCCGCCGATACTTCTGGTGAGTTTACTTTGTCCCCCATCGCCTGATGCCACAGAACGGGCGGTGAATACTTCCGACAAGGTAGGCTGCCTGAGGGGGGTTTCCCTGGATTTGAATTTATCAATTCTGTCCGTCTTTTCCGCAGTTTTTACCGGCAACTTACTCCTTACCTCAGTAGGGCTGCCTGAATTGATACCTACAATAGCATTATTCTTTCCCCGCGGCTCCATCTTTTTCTTCAGCTGCGGAGCCGCCGTCTTCCGTATCGCCCCTAAGTTCTTCATTACTGGTACTAACTCTTCATTTAGGACAGTTGGGGCATTTTTACCAGTTTCAGATCGCTCCTTTGCCTTCTCCTTTTCTTTCGCTTTATCGCTTTTAACAAGACGTGGGGGCATTCTGGCCGACTGTCCGTGCTGTGCTCTCCTGTATCCAAAAGTACTCACTAAGTTCCCAAATCTTTCCTTTAGCCAGAGCAGCTCCGCCAGCAATCTATGTTTGAACGCTGTAATGGAAGGACGCACCGGTGCATGAATAACTAATCCTGCATACCACCTCCATTCAAGAGCCATCGAGGGTGCATAACATAGCGATCAGCTCATCTCAATGCCGATGGGAGAGAGGTCAGCTGCGACCGTTCAGCACAACCCGTCCGCGGCCATCTTGCCTCCGCGGTTCAGTGGTTTTTAAACTGTGGTCTGGGGAACCCTGAGGGCTGCGTAGCTTATTGTGGAGGTCTGTGACTTCTTGGAAAATTAAATAAAATAATATTAACATATTAATAAGGTGTTAAATTAAGAAGCAAAATTTAAAGCTGAAAATTGTAAAACATTTTGTAAATGTGAGGGAATTTGAAATTGGAGGCATACATGTAGCTGATATCCTCAGATTGATTTGTGGGTGTAGTTAAATGCAAACGGACAATGAGTGGCTAAATTAAATTTAGAAAAGCTCCAACCTTTCCATTAAAATCAAAATTCTTATTTTTTTATATTTGTGAATCAAATAAAATATTTTATAATTTCTGAATTTTTTGGATGGATGCTTGTTTTTGTATTTTTTGTTTAATGTTTTGCAGTTCAAATAATTTAAAAAGGCTTCTTCAGAGGTCCCTGGCTTCCAGTAATAATTCAGTTGGGGTCCTCAGAGTCCATGAATAATTCAAAGGTGGTCTCCAGGTGCCAGTAATGATAAAGTGGGGTTCCACAGAAGTCAAAAGGTTAAGAATCACTGATGTACTTAAAAACACAGGTGTGGATGTGGGAGACATGATGGTATGCACCCAAAGACCTCTGCTGGGTCCTCTCCTTCATGTCATTAACATTAACAAGTTATTCATGAAACATATACAACTAGATCGAAAACACCACTCCTGTAACAGTCCACCTTAAAGTTCCAACACTGGCGCCCTTTGAAAAAAACTCACTTGATGCTAATAATCACAGTCATTCCATATGCACTTCAAATCTGCGTTCCCTTTCTAATTTCTAGAACAATTTGTGGTTGACAACTGCAAACCCAAGCTGGTAACAAAGTTAGACCCCGAACACTATCAGTAGAGACCTTGACATGAGTTTTAGTCACGGGTCAGTCATGGACAACTTTATAAGACTCCTATTGCACCTATGAGTTACGTTTGACACCTATGATCATTCAATCCTATTGGATAGTCGACAGCAGGTCTCTTGCACTGATCTTGTTCTCCTCTGGATAGGGCTCTTTTTAACAGAATGTTGCCACATCTCCTTATTCCCCCTTTAGATTTCAGGTCAGACTTAGTAAGCAGAATCCCACATGGTTCTCTCTTTCAGATAATTTTGTCTGATATGTCCTTCTTCCACTGACTGACGATTTGGTACACATTTTAGGTACATTTAGATTCAAAATTGTAGGGCTAAACTTTATATATAGAATTCAGCATACCTTTTCAGTTCTCGCCTCTAGAGAGTGTGCATGCACTGTCTGGAAGGGACAATGCTGTATATACTGTTGTGGGCTTCAGCCTGTCCATAGGCTTGCCATTTGCTGGCTCCCACCTTGCTCCCTTATTCCTTCTCCCCATTTGTCAATGGCTCTTGCAGGGTTTAGCCCTACCCTAGAGCAGTGGCCACCTGCATCTAAGTCTATGCAGCGTCCATTCAAAGGCAGTGTTTCGGGCCTACATTCTTTTCAATAAGATTACATTTCAGGAGAGCTACTGTTTTTACACGCTCCTGCTTATGCCACTGTATGCTGCCTGCTTTATATAAAAAAGTCACTTATCACATAGTGCTACTGTTTTTAATTGCTCTTGCCACTCTTTGCGCCTGCTTTTTTGCTTTGTTGTTTTAGAAATGTACCATCTTTTCATGCTGACTCTTCTGTTTCCCACTTCTTTTCTCAAGCGTGTGAGTGACTTTACTTGATTTTGGTACGCCGCGCATAGTCACTTTCACTGATTATATTTTTCCTTCTGAGGATCCTGTAATCTGGGTTGAGCTGGACGTGTGTTTTGTCCCATGAGAGTTGGTTCTCTAAAATAGCAGCATTCCAATTGTTAGAGGCACTACATTTCCCCCTCTCTCTTGCTATTTTCAAAGACAAAAAAAGAATATTTAACAGCTGAGAGCATAAATTCTGAAATGATGCTATTTTAGGTCTCGGCTAAACAGCGCATGCGCTGTCTCGAAGAGATCGTTTTATTCAATATGTGGGCTTCAGCTCGCACAAAGGCTTCTGCTTTGCTGGCTTCATTGTCGCTCTCATATTCGTTCTCCCCATTTGTCCATGGCATGCATGTGTCATGGCTCTTCTTGTGTTTAACGCTTTCCGGAGCATGGACCAAGTACTAGTATCCATCCACTGCTCCTATTTTATGACCATTTTAGGACCTACTTTGTTCTTTGTTTTTGAGCACTTCACATGAACACTCGTGTTTTGACTCACTCTCTTCTCCATTTGATGTTGCATCTTTCAATATTCTCCCAAGAGCTCTGTTTCTGTAAACAGACCCGTTAATCTTGTTTATAAGTGTGTGCCGTGGAAAAGCTTGCCTCCTAGTTTGTTAAAAGCTTTCTTCTTTACTGTTCCTCTATGCTCCCCTTTATAGGCACTGGAGGAGGATGTGGCATAACTGCTTGATTGGCTGACTTTGAAGCTGGACAACTGAGTTCAAGGCTCAGTGACAGGCTCAACATCCTGTGATTCTAAGCAAATCCTGGCTTGTTTTATACTTGCAATGTTTGCAGCTTGTGACTGCTCGTATTTATTTTCAACCAACTGTGCAGTGGAAAAGCATGCCTCCTATGCTTCTTTTTATAAACACCGGGAGAGCATACAACTTGAGCCATCGACTTTGCAGCTGGGGAACCGGATTTAAGTCTTGGCGCTGGGTCAACACCCTGTGATTCTGGGCAAATCACTTTCTCCATTCCAAAAAGGAACGAATGCAACTGGTGCTCATATACAGCGCTCTGAAACCTTAGGGTTGTGTTTGCGCTATCTAAATCAACAAAAAAGGTGGTTGCTTGCTGAATACTCTGGAATGCTTTTTAAAATGGACATGATCTTTTTATTTGTTGTAATGATTTTGCAATAAAATAATTATCACGCACCCAGTTAATTCACACGTTAACACCTAGAGACATTCTACACATCTACGGGCCGAGGTTTAATGCTTTTTTACTCCACTTTCAGCCATGTTGAACAGCAAATGTGCTGCTATTTAACATGGCTCACGTCATTAACATTAACCATGCCAACAGCTCTCGGATTGCAAAGACCTATTGGTTTTACCAATGCTTGTTTCAAACAGTGCTTAATAGTGGCACCCAAGTGTCAAATTAAGATAATTGCATGAATATTTTTCTGTGACCATTTGCAGCCATCCCAGTAATTTGTGTAATCATTTTCAGAGTATCAGCTGATTACAATGCAAGTAAAATGTAATTTGTTATTCCATCAACTTTTGTGGTTTCATGCTAGAGCTTTCCCATTGTGGTATTCTTGAATCTTCTGATTCTTGTCTGGAGTTTGGTCCTGATTGAAGCAATGTTGTCCTCATCACTTATTCTTTGCCTCCAGAAAAAAGATGATTGATCGAATGCTCGAATTAGTCTAATCCATTGGGTGATATTAGTATGGGCCACATTGCACCCCCAGCATCTTTGTAATCACTGTACCACTGCAGAGAGAGATTAGTTATATGCTGTAAAGAACAAAGAGTTATGAGTGCATAAGTGTGAGTAACCCAAATGGAGATATGTATACCTAGACATGAGTTCCATAGCTTATGGACTCATTGATGAGGCCCAATGACACTGATAGATTGGTTCTGGTTGCTGTGCGCCTGTACAGAGGAATGAGGATTACAAGTTGGAATGGACTGTTTCTTTGTGGCCGGTCTGGACTAGATAGGACAAATGGTATGCTTAATCCATGCAGAGGAAACTGCGTGCATACGCTATGGCCCTTACAAGAAGTTAATTAATGCCATCCAGACATCTACGGACGGGCTGCATCCCTGATGGTTGGCAATATTCCAGTCTCTCTGCGTCTTCATGTGATAAACTGTTCTCTATGCTTGCACAGAACAGCTTAGTTAAGTTGTGAGGGTACTCTGTACACCTAAGATCTGACACTCCTAAAGCACACTCAACAATTGGGTGGATCACAGACAGCGTTAACCACAATTACATGAGGCAATATGTCTCAGAGACAAGGTACAAAACAGAATTTTAAAATACAGTCAAATAGGAAAGGACGGACTCAAGAAGAGAGTTCTAGAGCACAATTTCCAATAACCATAAAGGTTTATTACAAAACTTAAAAAGTACAATACAGGTTAATGGGATGCAGAAACTGCTGAGTTATATAGAATTCAGCTGCCTTAAACACCATCCACTCAGAATTATACAGAATAGTGACAAAATGAGAGAAATTCTAAGTGTCAAATGTGCACCAAAATCAGTAAGAAATATGACCACGTCCATAGAAGAAGCCCAAACGATCTGGCTTACTCCCTGATTTGAGTGTTTCTATAACAAATTTCTGTAAAGAGAAAGATGAAAACTACAAAGTCCCTGTGGTGTGAGCAAAAACATAATTTTTCAATAAATCAGAATATTGATTTTAAAATCGTCATACAGCCCTACCACCTAAGCATTAGCCCACCATATTAATATTGATTCAGTCCTCCTGACATAATGTCATCCGAAGGTGTCAGAACAAACTAGTTATAAAAACAACAGTGAACTATTTTTAATGAATGTAATACTATGTGAAAGCAGAAGATCCTTGAAAACATGTCACAATCGAACTCTCGCTGGCAAGCTCTTCGGGAACAGTGTAATTCGTAAATAAACAAACTCGTGTCTTGTTGAACTACGTACAGCGGAAATACAACGGAGGAATAAATATTTTGCTGTAGCATCTATTTTGTATAAGATGGCATTAAGGCCTAATTGAAGCCTAGTTAGCAGAAGCTAGGAAAACACACGGATCATAGCAAAAAAGTTTCATGGCAGTAGCATCACATTAACATGTATATGTGAAATCAAGTGTAAATTAATATTCTGCACACTTGATAATGCACGTTCTTGATTAATGCACAAAAGCTGCCTCAGTTGCTATGTGGTTTTGAAAGAATTTGCTTTGAAAATATTCCTATAAATAATAGTGTGCAGTGCAAGAACTTGATCATTTGTTATAAACAACATTTAAAAGATGGAATATTCTTGAATGCCCATCAAACAGAGGGGCATATGTGCAAGAAAGTGGGGGAGTGAGGCGTTAGCCGTCATAGCTTAACGCCTCACTCCGCCACTTCAGAAACGCAAGGCTGCACCATATTTACAACAATATGATGCAGCCTTGCGTTTCCTCCTGTGCTGGCTCCAGACTTAGCAGTGTAGCGCCAATGCGAGCACCATAGTGCATGGGTGTCTACGTGCAGGGAAAAATGGTTTATGTGCAGGAATGTCTCCCTTCCAGCACATAAACAATCTTTAAATGCCATTTTGTCACTTCTATGTGTGCTGCTTAATGCAGCAGACATGGAAGTCACAAAATGTCATTTTTTTAAAAAGATTTTGTATGTGTAGGAAGGGCGACTTTCTTGTGCATAAACAATCCAAGGCAGCACATATGGAAAAAGCTAAAACGCGGAGAAATAAAGCATTTCTCTTTGTTTCGCCAACTTAAGACCAGGTTTTCCCTGGTCTTAATTTTGGCGCTGCCTACTATTTACTCTGCCCTTTTAAATAGGGGGCAGCGTCAAAATCAATGGCACCGCATCACCCCTTTCACGCTAAGCATTGCATAAAAGGGGGCCTTATTTACAAGTCAGTGTTAAGCCACGTTAATTGACTTAACGCTCCCTTGTAAATCGAAGCGTCACAAAAAGTGTTGTGCCCGTGGCGATAGGGGCTTGTACATATGCCCCAGAGTTTGACTTCCTAGGGATTCCTTCTTGTAGCAGAGATGCGGTGCTGCCTGCTGCTATAATTCTGAAATGTCCTGGCCTATGCAATTGCCTACCTGGGCACTTCCAACAAGAAATTGGGAGTTGCACTATCTCTGCTGGTTTGACATATAGCAAAGCTGTTTCTCTATTCTGTGCACTTTATAGGAGAACTGTGAGGAATTAGCAATGGTGTTGCGTTGGATCAACAGGGAATTGTTATTTCAGTCTGCTCTTTCCTTCTTTTTTCACTCTCAACATTTTCTTCCTTGCTGAATTGGACATTATTCCATTCTTTACTGCATTTGCCTTTAGTCAAACTCCCTATGATTTCCAGTCAGAGAGCCACAGGGGAGGTCTAGAGCGGACCCTCTTCATTGGATTCATTTTGTGTGAACAAACCCTAGTCTACCATAAAATTTGATATTGTCCTTCAATCCTACTTTGATATTATCAGGGTCACTTAGAGTTTGGCATATGTAGAACATTTGACAAAAAGCAGACACAAGCCAAGCTTGGCAACCTTGCAGTTCTCCTACCCAATAAGAGACAAGGGAAATGTGGGATTTGTGACGACAAAGTATCAACTGACTCTATCATGGTATACACTTGACTTGACTGCCAATCCACCACAGCCGCCAGCTCACAGTGACAGATACCTATTGGATATCCATGCCTAGGACCACTTTACACGGGAGACCCATCAATGGGCCCCACAAACAGGGACAAAACGTTCCGTCAGTCCCACTGCTGTTTTTGCTTTTCTTTAACAAACTCCAGCTCAAGGAATTTCCTGCTGAAAAGACAAAAGTAATGCAGAGATGGAGAACCAAATTATGGCTTCCAGTCGTTGTTCATTAATGCCTTCAGTGCAGCCACTGCACTGGCGACTGCAGTAAACACATTGAGGTGCCCTCCAGACTGGTGGGATCTCTAAATATGAGAGTGGTACTGTGCCAGTTAGACGACAGAGGTGAGAGCCTCTGCCTACTTGGCAGCAACTAAGCCACCTGCCATACTCTAAATCAGTCCCAATGTTTCAGTTGCATATGTGGTCAATTTAAATGGCTGGGAGTAAATGTCCTTTCCTCAGACAGCACCCTTAGAATAGAAGAACAGTAATTTTCAATTTAGTTTCTATGCTTGTGATGACTCATTGGACATAGCTGCAGGAAGAGGTGTGGTGCAGCGGCCAGAGCCCCTGGCTCACGACCACGGGGGCTCACGGTTTGATCCCCGGCGGCAGGTAAGCTCAGCACCATGTGTCTATGGGCAATAGCTCGCTTAATCTCCCCGACAGCCTCCAGCACCTTCAGGGCCGGACTGGCCGTAGCGGGCACCGGGCAATCCCCCGGTTCGCCGCACGGGTGGGGGCCGAAAACCAGCCCTCGCAAAGAGCTCGGCGGCACCCCCAAGCCCTGGGGGGCCAGCCGAGCATTTTGCAAGGGTCGGTTTTGGTTCCCAGTCCGGCCCTGAGCACCTTGACACCCTCGGGTAATTGTTCGTACTTTACAAATACTGGATTTCATTTTTTTTTATTTCATTTCATACGATCTCCTTCTCTGCCCACTCTATAGGAACAGAAGGAAGCAGTGGCTCTTGCTGTGATGTAAGAGTTTAAACATGGCTAGAGGGGCTGACGCAATATATCTTTGCTATAATGTTCTCACTGGGCAAGTTTATCAAGTCTGCTTGTGCTTTCTCGCATTGTATACAGGGCATAACAGCTCCCTACTATATTAGTGGTTGCCCTTGAATAACAACTGTTTAGTTTACAGCAACTTTCAAACATTACTAGGCAAATGATTTATCAAACGTACGTTGTACGTTTTGTAATAACCTCTTTTGTATGTTTACTTTGTAAAAATACTTTTTGCAAATGTTCGATTATAAATTGTGCTCCTATGCCCTTTGTCACTGTGGTAAATCTGGTTTCCTGAGACTAATTAGTATACATTGGCTGTTAATGGTGGGTGAGACTCTAATCATGGACGTTCTTCCTGGTGTATCCATAGATCACAAAGGTCATTTCCTGAGGTTCATTTCACAGAGCAGGTCCTACATCTGCTCTCACAAGTTTCCACCTACTTTTAGAGTAGATTTACAACTTTTTTGTAGTTTCAAAAGACTACCAGGAATACTCTTGGGAAGCTGTGACTTCGGCAGTTTACACTAGAGTATCCCTGAAAGGGATTTGTGAATTCTTTTTTCACACGCGTTAGTATCTATTAGTATTTTAACTCATGAAAATTCGGGTTCAGGTGCAAATAAACTTACTCACTGTTTTAATATATCAACGGGTAAAATATTGTCTCCAAAGGAGTGATCTTTCCCCCTACCCTCGGTCCACTTTTCAGGGTGTCCCCAATCAAATCCCACACAGTAAATAGACTTATGCCTGCCTATGGCACATGCAAGCTATTTCCAGGGTTAGAATGTGCCAAGAAACAACTTGTGTGCACAAAGGGGAATCTCTGCACTGAAATACACACATTCCCTGCTCCAGGCATGAGATTTACTCACTCGAGAATCAATGGTTCAAAAAAACGATTTATGAATGTAAATTGTAAAGCCACATTTTGTGAATCACACTTCAAATTGAACTTACACGTGCAAATGATTTGTGAATGGCGGCTTTAGAGTCCAGCAACAATACATGTTATATTTATAAGTGCTGTCACAGATTTATATTATTTTTCTGAAAATAACTTTAAAGTATAATTTATGCTATGCACCTCGTAGCATTTACACGAAATTCATGACAACAATTACAAGTAAAATAAAATAATCTAGTACTAGCAACATATTTCACAAATCGTCAGAAGTTTATACGTCGTGGTTTCCCTTTGCATAAGAGAACGTCATCAATTGCAGCATTCTTTAAATATTAGTAAAAATCGATTTCATGTCATTAAATATTACAAAATTGATCTCCAACTCTGGTTATTTACTCCATTACCTTTCCTTGAGTATATCAGAAATTTAGAAACAGCATATAACACTTTCAATGAGGAATCTGATTTACCATACCAAAGGGCCTCCTTATGGCTTTGATCCCTGCTTAAATACGGATTGGTATCAGCCAGGGAGCACACAATATATTTGTATGTTTCTGTGAATCCTGATCAATGTAAAGTCCCAATATAATATATATTTTGATAATAAAATATAAACAAAATTGATCTGACTTATGACTATGGGGGATATTCACAAAGAAGTGGCCTCTCACCGCCACTTCGGAAACGTCAGACTGCACCCTATTCACAAGAATGTGGTGCAGCCTGGCGTTTCCCCCATTGACGGCGCTAAGTCTCACGACTTAACACCAAAACAGACACCCTTGCAGCTCGCAAGGGTGTCTGTGGGCAGGGAAGTTTGTTAATGCACAGGAAGGTGTCCCTTCCTGTACATTAACAAACCGAAAAATGCAAGTTTGCTTTTTCCATGTGTGCTGCTACATGCAGCACACATGGAAAAAGCAAAAACGAGGAGAAATAAAGCTTTTCTCCTCGTTTAGCTACCTTAAGACCTGATTTTTCTAGGTCTTGAGTTTGGTGCTGCCACCTATTATCGCAGCCCTTGATAATAGGCGATAGCGTCAAACTCAATGGGTGTTGCGGTGGTATGCCCACCGCAACACCCACTGCACGCCCCCTTTCCTGCTAAGTTTAGCGTGAAAGGGGCCCTATTCTCAAGGCAGCGTTAAGCCACTTAACGTAGCTTTAAGCCACGTTAAGTGGGTTAACGCTGCCTTGAGAATCATCAAACAAAAAAAGTGACATTCCTGTGGCGATAGGGGCTTGTGAATATGCCCCTATATTTTTAAGATTGTTTTGCTTTTCTAATGTTTAGGAAAAGCTATTGTTATGTTTCTGTGAATGTTAATTACTCTGTTTTCTTCTCCTCATACCTATATCAGGGGTCCTCTTTTGTCCTGACTCAGTATCAGCCAGGGCCAGGGCCAGACAGGCCTTTTATTACAATGGGCTTTTCCCTGGTGGGCTGGAGCCATTATTGAAAGGCCCTGCTGGTGCTTCTGTTACTTTCCCCGGTTCCCTTAGATTAATTGCTACAGGCACAGGTGGAGAAGGCCTCAAGAAAGAGAGAACGAGAGGGAGGAGCTGGAGAGAAAATGATAAGTGAGGGAGAAGAGAGAAGGAGGGAAAGAAAAACAGATGTATAGAAAAAGGAAGACAGTGTGAAGAGACAAATGGAGTGGAGCAGCTTTGAGCATTTTTACCAGCGCTGCTTTTGGTTCCCCAGTGCATCCCTGCTACTGGCTATTTCCTTCAGAAGCCAGAGTGGGCTGAGGAAAGCAAAAACAAAAAACAAATTAAAAAAAGCAAATTGTCTCCACTCCTCAGTGCAAACGTGGCACAAATTAAATGGTATATTTCCTCCACCCCATTCTTTGGTTGACCAACCTACAGGTAGAATTCCAAGGCAGAATTTTACAAAAAGAGATCAATGTGTGCTGTCTTCATATCGTACCCAGTTCATAAAAGGGTCTGTTGCAGGGATTCTGTTCATGCACAGAACTATGCGCAGGAAACCAGGACCTCAGTGAATGGTGGTGTACCAAAAACTCACCTCAGTACCCCGAACCCCTATCCGACTAGCATCAGTGTCTCATTCGTTTTCCGTATCATCTCGAAGCTACCACTGATTAGACAACCCAGAACAAGCGACTTAAAGTACTCTCAGCTCAGGAATGGTGGGAATCAGAAACACTTTTTCCTTTTTATACTCATATCAGTCCACAACAAGAGTAATCAGAGACACGGTAAAGTTTAAAATGTTTATTTTTAACTACGTGCCCTAAGATGCAGTACTTTGGCTAACATAAGCAGACAAATGATTAAAAACAAAACCATCAGCATTGTTACAATACCATAGAAAAGGAAGGGAGAAATCATGTTATAAATGATAATGGAATAAAGCCCCCCTCCCTTCACAAGTAAGCTAGTTTTATGAAACTAATGGAAGGTCTCTAGGTTTGAATGGAGAACCCCATACCGTAAATATCAGCTTAAGTGAATCACATCACAGGATTAGCTCTGCTCTGTGTCTGGAAAAGGTCTTCTCCAAAGTGTTCTAATCATGCATGCAAAATTAAAGGCACCCGAGTTTCAGATATTTGCAGCTGTGTGCGTGTTATGGCTAGAGCGTGGGCCGATCAACATGAATTCAAAAGCATACATTGTTATTTGACCTTGACGGCTTCTGCACACAGTGTTCAGACTAAGGTCGCGGTGCACGTCTAGGGATGTGAACAACAGACCGTTCTCATGTGAGGAAAAAGCAAGCAAGCAGTTCTTCTTATAATACCAGCTACCTGCAGTGTCGTGTGCAAAAGCAGCAAAAGTGACAAGATGGCGTTTTACATCTAAGACGCTTATGCTAACATAGCAATGTGTGTACATGGAACTCCGTCTCCACTACACCCTCCCTTGATCGGACCACGGACAAATATGGAAGCAGAGTAGGAATGCAGAGGTCAAGTTCGATAGAGACAGAACCAAGTTCATGTATTGCCAATCCATATAAGTGGTAGTTCAAAAAAGTAAATGAACATACATGTTCTTCGATAACTGGAGCCTCTAGCACAATCAGGGGACATCTTGCATGTTCTTCAAGATAACTTCTCGCTAAGAAGTCATATGCTGCCGTATATATATCCCAATTCCCTAGGACTCCATGTGCCGCTCCACAGGCCATAATACCGATGCAAGAACAGTCCAACTCATGAGCCACTAAGGGACTCATCAGTCGATCATAATCCGGGGCAGGAGACACCGAGTTCGACAGGCACAAATCCAGAGCCCATTCGAAAGGACAATCTAGGCAATGAAAAACAGGTTGCACGCAAGTAAAGTAGGAGAACCGGAAGGACAATCCATAGGCTACGCTTAAAGTGGCCAGTGGTAATGTTCCATAATATTGAAGCATCCGGTTACGAAGTTGAAGCAGCTGGGGCAGGCTGTCGTGTGACACATATCGTGGAGCCATTGCGCAGCAAGCAGACCAACAGGAGCACACCGGCCGTGAGGGCGAGAATCAACGGAAGCCCGCCTAAGACGCTGAAAAAAATAGAATGAAAAAATGCCGGTATCACACCAAAAATTGGTTGGAAGGAGGTCACGAGGCCGGAGCCCACAATTTTGAAAAAATGCACCAAGCCAGTTGTTGACGAGGCATTGAAAATAGTATGAATCATGGGCAAGGGGATTGTTTCTGCAGCAGATCACGATGTCGACCAAATCGGAAGCCGAAAAACAGAAGCCCAAGAACACCAGGCGGGGAGGATACACCCAAACCAACAACATGGATCGTTATGCCCAGCAGAAGGGGTCACCGGGCGGATCGGGACGGCCACTGGAAGCCTTGAAAGATGGTTTGCCCACCGCTACGGAACTAACCCTGCAGGATGTCATGGGGGCCATCGAGGGGATGCAGTCCTCTATCGGGCAACAATTCGAGACCCTGGCACATAAAGTGGACACAATCTCGATCGACGTCAACTTGATTCGGGCAGACCTGGGTAAAACCAATGGACGGGTTCACTCTTTGGACCTTAAAACCTCTGGCCTCCTGGGAGATGTCTCTGATCTGCAGCTGGAAGTCCGAAATTTGAGGTCTGCAAACGACCTCTTTGCCCGACGGCTGGAGGACTTTGAAGGCCGGGCACGGCGCAATAACGTGCGCATCATTGGGGTCCCGGAAAACTCGGAGGAACAGTCGGTGGACCTGTTCGTAGAGGACTTGGTGGTAAACCATCTGGCGCCCAAAGGCCTCAGTAAGTTCTTTACTGTTGAACGGGCCCACAGAGTCCCTGGTGGGAGGCCCAAGGTGGGGGCCCCTCCGAGACCGATTGTCGCCAGGATCTTTAATTTCAGGGACCGCGACGCCATTCTGCAAGCATCACGAGTGTCCGGCCCGATGACTTTCCAGAACACCACAGTGAGTTTTTATCCTGACTTTACCCAGGCGGTGCAGAAGCAAAGGCAGAGCTTCCTGGCGGTTAAGAGAAGGCTAAGAGGGATAGAACTGAAGTACGCCATGCTCTTCCCGGCCAGATTGCATGTGGTGTATGAAGAGCGGACTTTCTTTTTTGAATCACCGGACATGGTCGGAGACTGGCTGGACACATTGCCCCAACGACGGACTAGCGGGGAGCATACTGGTGGAGCAGAAGGTGGCCGCGATGAACAAGAGTGAGGACTCTGGTGCTAGATCATTTTGACTTTGCCCAGGACAGTGAATCACAGTTTTCGGTCTCTCCGGGAGGGTAGTAGCCCGGGGGGTGGCGGGGGTATGAAGGGAGCTTTTTCCTCCTCTGGGGTTCTTTTTGTAGACTAGTTTTAGAATAGGGCGACAGGCACACTGCAAGTTGGGGGGGCTTCTTAAGCTTACGCAGGGGTGCAGGGTGGGGGGTGTTGTTGTTGGTTTTTGTTTTGCAAGGCGTAGTGATGCAAGCTTCTGTAGCTCGAGTGCGGTTCTACAGGGGGGGTGGAGGTCTCCTTACATTTCGGGATGGGGGGTAGGGGCTTAAAGATACTCAGTTGGAATGTTAACGGCTTAGGGGATCGTATTAAGCGAGGGATTGTCCTGCAATTTCTGAAGCGATGCTCCCCTGATATAGTTTTATTGCAAGAGACGCACTTGATAGGTAACACGTGCTACGCACTCAACAGGAAGGGCTACAAATTCGTTGCGCACTCGGGGTTCTCCTCGGGCTCTAGAGGGGCTGGAATACTTGTTAGGGCCTCACTGCCGTTTGAGGTTGACTCCACCACTGTTGATGAAAGGGGGCGATTTGCGGCTGTGGCGGGGAGGTGGGAGGGCAGGACGCTGGTCTTGGTTTCTGTTTATGTCCCTCCTGCGCTGCAGCCCTCCACATTTGCTGACCTGGGGAGGGCTCTGTTGGACTTCCCAGAGGGGATGTTGGTGGTGGGTGGCGATTTTAATGCGGTTGGCTCCGGATTGCTTGATAGACACCCGCCAAGAGGCTCTGGGGGGGCGCAGAAATGGCTTTCAGACTTCGTGGATACCCTGGGTCTGGTTGACTGTTGGAGACTGCTGCATCCCACTCAGCGGCAGTACACTTTCCACTCTGGGGCGCATGGCAGTCTCTCTAGAATTGATTATGTACTTACTTTGGCTGCGCACGCCTCCTTTGTGTCCGAGGCTAGACACATGGCTAGGGGTATTTCTGACCATTCGCCGGTATGGATCTGTATGGATGTTGGTCGAGGAGTGGTGGGCAGGGTGGCTCCGATTAACCCCTGGTATCTCCGTGACCCTAGGACTCGTAGCGCGGTGCTGAAGGCGGTCGATCTCTACTTCCAGGAAAATCTAGGCTCGGTCACGTCTGCGGTGTCTTTGTGGGAAGCGTTTAAAACCGTGCTGAGAGGAGAGGCCCTTTCCTTGATAGCGGCAGCCAAACGTCGGAGGGATGCGGAGGTCGCACAGATTGAGGCGGAGATAGCGGCTCTGGAGGAGGAGGTTACGGCAGCAACGCTGCATAAATTGAGCCTTAAGCAGTCGGAGTATAAGGCCCTGGTGACGAATGCGGCCAAAGCCCTGAGTAGGGAGCAGCAGGGGCGACTGTACGATGTTGGGGACAAGGCCGGGAAATTAATAGCGTGGCTGGATAAAAAAGAGCGGGTTAATCGTGTGGTGCCAGAACTAGTAACAGAGGGTGGCGTTATTGTTACTGAGCCGGATGGCATAGTCCAGTGCTTTGCAGATTATTTCCGCACGGTCTACACCTCAGTCTCGGACAGGCCGGTGGAGGACACGTGTGAACTTCTGCGCGATCTGGCTCTGCCCTGCCTCTCTGACATGGACAGGGAAGATCTAGATGGTGACATCACAGCTGACGAAGTCGCGGGTGCTATTCGTTCACTGCGCCCTGGCAAGGCCTAGGGCCCGAATGGCCTGCCAATTGAGTTCTATAAACTCCGGCCGGACAAGATCGCTCCACATCTGCGAGCTATGTTCGTAGAGGCGCGGGAGATAGGATGCCTTCCATTCGACCAACGCCTGGCGACAATTGTGGTCATACACAAAGATGGCAAGCCCAGGAATAAATGCAGCTCATATAGGCCGATTTCGTTACTTAATGCCGAGCCGAAAATCCTTGCTAAAATACTGGCCAACCGTTTGATCAGGGTGATCGGGGACCTGATCCACCCGGACCAATCCGGTTTCATCCCGCACCGTAACACTGCGTTGAACCTTAGGCGCCTCCACGGCGTGCTCGCAAGGACGGGGACGCTGCGGGAGCCGACCATTGTGGCTGCACTTGATGCCACGATGGCTTTTGACACGCTAGAGTGGGTATATCTGTGGGCCGCACTTGCGAAATTCGGCTTTGGACCTGGCTTTGTTGGCTGGGTGAGACTACTGTATGAAGGACCCTTGGCCAAAGTTGCGGTTAATGGTAGGGCGTCCTGCCCGTTCGTGCTGGGGAGGGGCACCAGGCAGGGTTGTCCCCTGTCGCCGTTGTTGTTCGCTCTCGCTCTTGAACCGCTGGCGGCGTGGATACGATGGCACCCGGACATAAGGGGGATCCGATGGTCACCAGATCATGAGGACCGCATCTCTCTTTATGCCGACGACATTTTGCTATACCTCACTTCACCCAGGAAGTCTCTCATAGTAGTCTGTGACGTTCTGACTTCTTTTGGTAGGAACTCGGGTCTCACCATTAACTGGGGGAAGTCGTATCTGTATGCCCTGAGTGGAGACGTCCCTGTTCTCCCGCGGAATTGCTCGATCCAGATCGCCCAGGAGGGCTTTTTGTATCTAGGGATCTATATCTCCACCGATCCAATTGTTCGATATGAGAGAAACTTGCTCCCTCCATTGACGCGCCTGCGGCGGGATGTGGCGGGTTGCCGGCGGTTGCCGCTTTCCCTCCTAGGCCGCGCCGCGCTGTTCAAAATGATGTCTCTTCCCCGCTTTCTCTATGCCCTACAGAATACCCTGGAGCTGGTCCCGGCCAGCTATTTTCGGGAGGTCGAGAGCCTCCAGCGCTCGTTGCTGTGGGATGGCCGACCGCGTATAGCTATTGCAAAGCTGACCCTTCCGTGGTACGATGGGGGTATCGCGCTTCCTGACGTTAGAAGATATTATTGGGCCACCCAGTTGAGTGCGATCAATCATGGAGTCTACGGTCCGGCGCTGAGCCCCGGCTTCGCTATGGATCGGTGGTTGCTGCGCGGGGGTAATTACTTTAGAGCACTCTACTCCAGGTCAACGGATGGGTCCCTCACCGGGCCAACCAAGACGGCGGTGCACGTGTGGAAGGCGGTTACGAACTCGCTGGGTTGGAAGGATAGGCTTACCCTCGCTACTCCGCTGTTTGACTCTGATATGTTGGGGAAACTTTGGCACACGAAGGGGTTCGAGAAATGGGACCTGATTGGGATATCCAGGGTGGGGGACCTGCTGGTTAAGGGACGAGTGAAGTCGTTTGACGAGCTACGGACGGAATATGATTTGGAGGGTACGGAATATTTCCGGTATGCACAGGTACACCACGCTCTGCGGTCCGTCCTCGTCGAGGGGGAGACTGTTCCTGAGTCCTCTCCCCTGGAGGATCGGATCCTGGATGGCCATATGCCGGAGAGTACAATCTCCTTAATTTACAAGAAGCTTGTTAATGTCCGGACTGACCTCCTCCTAGGGGTGCGTGATCAGTGGACTAGGGACGGCCTTGAACTGGATGATGAGGACTGGCAGTATGCCATCTCATCTCCTAAGGAGGTCGCGATCCCGGCACGACTAAGGCTGGTGCAGCTTAAGATACTTCATAGAGTCTATGTCACGGGGCCCCGACTGATTCATATGGGTTTCTCCGAGGATGGCTTATGTAAGAGGGGCTGTGGGATGCTGGGCACCTTCCTACATATCATATGGGAATGTGGTGTGATCACGGAGTTCTGGAAGCGAATTCATGTTGTGATGCAGGAGGTCACGGGTATTGCACTGCTGCCAGAGGCACGGCGCTGTCTTTTGAATGTCTGGGGTCCTACTGACTATGACGCGGCGCAGACTCAATGGGTGACCCTGGGGAATATGGTGGCGAAGCGTGATATTGCACGACTGTGGGGTTCTCAGAGACCTCCCGCTATGGAAGCATGGATGGAAAATATGGACTGGAGCATGTTTAGGGAGAAAACGGTGTATAGTGCCCGGGGGCGGCCTAAGAAATGGCATAAGATATGGGGGAGATGGAACCAGTATAGGGGTGATATATGTCTGCCCCCGGCCATTGAACCGTTGGAGGAGCAACTTTCCCCCTAGCTTCACTTCCAACTTGGGATTTTTATGATGATTATATGCTAGAATGTTAGCGCCTCTGCTTCTCCCTCATCCACCCGACCGGTGGCTTTGTTCTGACTTTGGGAATGGGGCCGCGCCCCCATCGGGAACTGGCTCGAGTTCATTATGTATACTGCCTTGCTTGTGTTATTTACTTTCAGGTTGTTTTAAAAAAAAAAGGAACCTTTGTTTTTCTGGTACCAGAGCTGTGGACACTTCCATGTGTTGTAATTAATTGGCTGCCGAACCTCCGGGATGTCGGCTGAATAGCTGTGTTCCAGACTGACATAAATAAAGGTTTTCTTAAAAAAAAAAAAAAAAAAAAGAAAATAGTATGAATCAGGGCATCGAAATAAAGGGGGAGATCAGTATTCAGAAGTGCATGCACCTCGGTGCGGGTGTTGGCCACGTGAAGGACGAATGTTTCACGGGAGGAAGTCAGTAGGACTTCTTTTTGAGACAATAGAGCCCTTATTCAGCTCATCTTGTTGAACTCTGCTTTCAAGGTTGGGATGGAAGGCCAGATAGATACATCTAGTCTCCCATGGAGGGGCGGGAAAAGGACATTTTGTAAAGCATACTACGCGTTGTGAGACAGTTACAATGTATGGGATTCCCACTAGCATCCCGCAGCATGCCTCATTATTTAAAAGCACATAACTACCGTTAGCTATTAATGTATAAGTGGGTGTAATTGCTGCCACTGGGTTCCCCTTCAGAATGCAAGCTAAATTCGGGGCCTGAACATTGCAGGCGCCATGCAATTGAATGTGCCTACAAACTACTGAGTGATCAGGTGTGGAAGTGCATTCCTCTCCTTTCAAATAAACTTCTTTACCCTCTCTCATGCACCTGTATGTAAATGGAAGTGACCAAACTTCATGCAGGAAAGCAGTACCTAATGGTCCATATCTGCCTAGGGCATAATGTTTCATACACAAACTGAACTTAAACAATGGAAACGGCAAGGTGATTAAACCGGAGTTCGATTCGGCCACAGAGAAAGGTAAAGGTTCTAACTTTTCAATATGCAGTAATGAGCATGTTGCATATTTCATGGATATGAATTGTTGTTTTGCAGTTAGATTAAATGGCAGGAATAATGATGATGTATTCATGTAGTCCCAGGGAACCTTCCCAGCCTTCAATGTTTGCAAAGTTCATGCAAACTGCATAATAGAACGTAACTGATTCTGACCGTGATATAGAACAGACATATCATCCTTGTACAATATCCACAACAGATGAAACAATATTATCTAATATATAAATCCTGGAAGAAAGGGTATTAATGCTGTTATCGATGACAGCTAGCACTTTTTCCAAATTAGCTTGATCAATAGCTCTTAATCTGGAAGCAGCCTCAATTTGAGATAATTTCCGAACTTCGTTGTAAATAGCATACACCCATATTTTGGATCTGCCACCCACAGGACCCCTAACAAAATCATTCAAATCCACTTTGTCATTTAATTTTGAGAGATGAAGTTTAACAGATGCTAAGGTGGAATGTTGCAGCCAATTCTGGCACAATTTCCCGACAGAATAGGTAGTAACAGAATGAGAAGATGCAAATCTGGGGTCCACCCTAACCTGTGTATAGCCAGGATATAGACCCAGAAAATGATGTTGACAGGAATCTGAGCTCTTATGCCATATCAACCATCCTTCAGGATCTAAGTTGGAAATGTTGAAGGACGTATTAGTAATAAAAGACTGCAACGCATCAATGGACAGATCTGTGGGAGTATTCCATTTTGGATAAGTGCCCAGATCAGGAACAGAGGGTGAATTCATCTTTTTACAAGCGGCCAATCCAAAGCAGGTGGTTTGAAAAATGGTAGAATTCAAAAACAAAATATGGTTTGGGATAAGGCAAGCACGATGCAGAGCTTCTGTACCTTGTACCTGCCATGCTTTAGAACCCCAAACAGATTTAAGATCAATGGTATCTTTCCACAGCTCATAGCCCCCTATAGCCAAATCATCCATAAAGGATTTGGAATACAATAATTTAGTGTGGGTTAGTCTAACTTTGGAAGCTGACTCCGCAGCCATTTTAAAATAAAAGGCTTCAGGCTCAGATACACTGAAATCGGTAAAATATATACATTTGCGCACTAGAATTCTAGAGCTGCCCTCAACGGGCGCAGGGCAATGTTCCCATTGAGTATAATTGACAACATTTCTAAATGTATTCGCTTTATGCAGGAAATGATTGCCATAGTGTTGGTAGCAAAACAACTCCCCATAATTATCCGTGTTTAAATACAAATCTTCAGCATCAAAAGCAGCATAATATTTCAAATCAGAAATAAGAGCCTCTATGGCCTGGACATCCCAATCATCAGACCGGATAATTTGTTTAACAACATCTCCCATAGAAACAAGAAGTACATTGAGGACATTAATCACCTCTGTGGGACCATGAATTTTAAATTTAACAGCATCCCATACAATTCCATCCAACACAGGCCAGACAGTAATATTCACAAAAGTCTGGTCCTTTTTCATGATGTGCGATGAGGAGTGGGGGGCCAAAGTTCCATCAATTAATCTAATTGAAGATCTTTCGGTGAGATAGTGTCCATTTATTAAACGAAAAAATACCACCACAAATCCAATGGACATAAGCAAAAAAATAGTTATGAGCACCAGCCAAATGTAAGTCCAAGGGGGAATTAAAAAGTGTCTTTTAAACCATGTTGTAAAAATAGAAATTTTCGATGGGAGAATTGGAAGTCATGGAGTTAGTGTCAAATGAAAAACGTGACTGGTCAACTGCAGTTAATTGTAAACCAGGCAGCGACACATCTGTGGGATAAGTATACTCACTATCTTCAGTTGGACCACCAGCCGGTGGTGGCAATAAAGGATTAGTAACTGTATTCATCTCGACGGCAATGTCAGGCCTGGTGGTATTTGCCGGAGCCAAAACAGAATTTCTCAGCATTGTAGGACAAGAGACCGCTGGAGTCATACTAAGAAGAATCGGCCACTCGCTGTAGTTTGACATTGTCAATGGAGATGTACCTGTTATCCTTGCGACCAGGAAGTAGAGGTAAAATGACTGTTCTTGTACCCTGCACGCCAAGCACTGGTACTGGAGCATGATAAAAGGGCCGAACTCCTTCTTGTTCTCCACCTTCTCATGGACCAGGTCACCAACTCGAGGTAACCAGCCGACTACCGGAATCTGAAGCGCAGCATCAGTCGTGGAGGGCAAGTGTTCCTTTGCAATACCGTCTCTGGTCTCTTGTAGATTCTGTAATACAGCACAGTGATCATCTACGTCAAAGGGTGTGGCCGACGCCGCCATGTCTAGACCATCAAGGTCTGGGACAAACATATTTATGCCAAAGAGCATTTCGTATGGGGTCCGCCCACCCAGAGACCTTCTAGGGAGATTATTAAGTTCACGTTGAACGCTATACAAATGGGCCAACCAGTTCCTGCCAGTACCTAGAAACCCTAGCTGTCAAGGATTGCTTTAAGTAACGGTTCATTCGCTCCACAACACTATTGCCCTCAGGCAGGTATGGAGACGAAAATTTGACTTGGACCCCCAAAGATCTCATGGCTTCTTTGTACGCCTTAGAGGCGAACGCAGGACCTTGGTCAGAATGAAGGGTACCACATGCGAAAGTTCCCACAAAGACACGCAAATCCCTTATGACGGTTTGAGCATCAGCACTCCGTTGTGGCCATACTCAAAGAAAACGTGTGCACGAATCCACTGCAACTAAGATGTACTTGTACGCAGTATCAGAGAAGAAAGGACCGCAGTGATCCAATTAAACACACTCAAGTGGTTTATTAGATATGTAAAACTGTGTTTGTGGTGGGCGCGCAGCAGTAGGAGGTTTAATCTGCTGGCAGATGTCACAATTAAGAACATAAGCACGAGCCTGTTTATACAATCCGCGCCACCAGTAACGTTGTTGTAAGAGAGTAACAGTCGCTGAAACGCCGGCATGCGCAGAAGCCATACCTTCGTGAGCCACTGTTAGCAAGGAAAGTCTGCAGTCCGCGTTGGGAATCAATCTGTCACCAACGTCGTTAATTCTCACATAGGTAACTTTATCAGGACTTAAATGATAAGAGTATTTAGAAGGGAAAACTCTAGGGTAATTACTTCCCTTCTCCGTTGCAGCAATAGCTGGCAAGATGTCATCATCAATCTTACTTTTGGATCTTGTAACTGCTGCTACTAGATATGTTGCCACTGCTGTTTTCGCTGCTTCGTCAGCTAAGCTGTTTCCGACAGCGTGGACATCAACTCACTGGTGCCCAAGAGTATGAATTACATTCACGAGAGGCAGATTCTGTTTAAGTTCTGCTACTCGAACCCAAAGCATGTTATGCTTGATTGTTCTACCCTTGGAATCACGATACTCATTTTGAGACCAAAAGAATAAATTGTCGTTAAAAGACTGAACACAGTAAAATGAGTCACTCACTATAAGCATTGTAACTCGAGGATTAGCAAACTTCAGTGCGAACACCAGAGCACGTAGCTCTGCCAACTGGGTGGTACAATCACCCAATGACTGTGTATGCACGACATCAGACTTGAATTCACCATTCACGAAAGTACCAGCCACAATTGCGCAGGCCGCTGAATATGCATGCCTAGATTCTGTCGCCGGTTGCGCCGAACCGTCAGTGTAAATGACACAATGGTATCCTCAAGTGGGCGCAAAGACAGAGGAGCCAGATGAATGAACTCATACTGCAAATACTCCTGAGTCTGCAATGAGGCATCAAAGATGTAGGTGATATCCGGCGATGTCAAGGAAGTGACCCATTGTATCCAACGTGGATACAAAGCTTTAGAATTAGGTACACTGGCTTTCGTCACTGCCTCTAGGGCAGGATAAGGTGTCACAACCAATATGCGTTTCCCTTCTGACAGCGCTCTCTCTTTCAGAATTGTCATCTGCACTGCAGTCAAAACTTTCTCGACAGTGGAAAAGCGCATTTCAGCCGAAGTGTACAAGTGTGATTTGTAAGCAATGGGGACTGTTTCGCCCTCATTGAACGTTAAGTACATGAAACCCACTGCACCAGGCACAATTCTTATCACCAAGTTAGTGTGGTTATCATATGTCAGTAAGTACTTCGAAGCAAGAAGATCAGCCTGCAAAGATTGCAAGATAGCTGAATGTTCTGGCAGCCAGCTCGATTTGGAAAAAGTAGGTTGAAACAAGGCATATAGCGGCTTGATACGCTGGGCATAATCGGGAATGTAAGTACGCCCGAAATTTAGAAAACCCAGAGAAGATTGTAGCTTCTTCAGTGTCATCGGAGCACGCAAACATGCGCACTTCTCCAGGAAGTGAGGGGCTAATCCTCGGCCTTCGTTGTTGAGTTCATAGCCCAAAAACAACACTGTATACTCGGCAATGTTTGACTTTGCAAAGTTGAATTTGTATCCGAAGTCCGCAAACATGACAATGATGCGATCAACGCAACACAGATGCGGCCATAATTAGTCGTCTGTGAGATAGATATCATCAACATACGAGTACTCATTAGGGTCAATGCTCTCTAACAGATAGACTACATGTGTGGCAAAGACGCCTGGACTGTTTTTATAGCCCATGGCTAATCTTTTAAACTGTTTTTGTTTGCCGCCAGAAGTAAAGGCTGTCCACTGACTACTAATCGAGGACAGATTATGGCTATAAAAGCCATTGGATATGTCAAGTGTGGTCTTAAACCATTTTCTCACGAGACTATCAACAAGGGCAGAACTATGGGTATTCTGTACAGCACAAGTCCGACAATGGGAGTTCAAATGCCGGTAATCCAAAACTAGGCAGTACGACCCAATAGGTTTAGTTACAGTGAATAGAGGATTATTCATGGGTGACACACATGTTTCAATAACACCTTGATATTCCAATTGTTCAAGGATTTCTGCGACGTGAGATCTAGCTTCGCGGTGCATGGGATATTGGTGTTGCGGCTGGGGCATAGACTGTAATGGAATCTCGTGGCTTGGTGACAATTTATTCCACCCAACCGGAGTATGGTACAAAGCCGGAGCAAGTACCTGAGCCCACTCTTCTGCAAAGTTTTGAGCCTGATCCTTCGGCACAGTGTGCGCCAAGGATGGGAGGATTACCTCCTCTCCTCTGGGAGTGGCCAAAACGAAAGCTGGGGGCCAGTCTGCCTCCGCTAACAGAATGTCATATGCAGAGGTCAGATTTTCCCCAAAAAATCCCTTTTATGGTGCGTGTACCTTCTATTAAAATGACTATGTCATACAGTCTGTCAGGGGGAGCCACTCTAGTATCAGCAGTTTCTACAGTAATAAATGTGTCAGTTGCTGTCACCTCCAGATATGGACGCAGTGCTAGCCGTACTACTGTAACCTTCGCTGCGCTGTCGAGCAGCGTTAGTGCCCATGTCAGGTTCCAAAGCTGCGTTCTCACTATCTGTGGCATACCTCGCTGTTAATGCAGCAACTTTCTTCTTCTGAAATGGGGGTCGTTGGTGTGCAAATTCGTCCTGTTGCCTTTACCGTCAGGCTGACGGGGCTGCTCACGTCCTTGTTGGGCACCCCGACCTTTGCCACGTTCCCCTCCACCGGACTGTGAGACCGATGTTTCCTGTGAAGAACGAGGGGAACGTTGTTCAGTAACCTGAAATCTATCAGGTGACCTAATCCTGGTGCGATCGAGCAAATCATATGTGCGCTCACCAGTCGCCTGTACAGGCGATGCGGGACGAGACCCCTGTTTCTGTTGCTGCTTTCCCTGTTTCATGGCTTTCCAGTTTTGTTTTGGAAAAGATGGATGTTTGTCTTTCAAAGACGAACCCATCTTAGTTTGCAGTTGAACAGCTGTTGTCTGAACAGAAGGCTTAACCTCTAAACTACTGCGGCCAATGGTCCTATACGCCTCCGTAATCATTTTAGGCAACTCGCTGTGTTTATCGACGTCGTCGACGAGGCGCACCTCTCCCTTGACGTTACCAAGGATGAGTGTGGCAACTACGTCGAACACACCGACAAGCCTCATCCCCAACTCGGCCTCCGGACCGTGTTGATCTTGAACGCGTTTGATCACGGAGGGCAGTACGGCCATAGACAGGGTGCCGAAGCACTTTGAGTAGACTGCTGCAAAAACTTTACCCCAGTTATCACAATCAGCCACCTCTGGGACTAAGTCTTTCTGCAAACTAATGGTGAGTATCCTGTGTTTTTCCACGGGAATAGAATTCGGAAAAACGGCTTCCAGCTGGTCAAATTTCTCAGCAAGCCAATAAGGCATATCGTACTTATTCGGGGGGCGCTTGCCCATTACCGAATTAACCATGACAGGACTAATAGTAATCCCGGCCGGGCCAGCTGGTTGCCCCGCAACAACAGGTGCCCCAACCTGGACATTGCGTGAAACGTATTGCACTAAAGCCCGATGTACCGTAATCAGGGCGGTATGGAATTGATGTAACTCATCCACCATGGCATGCAAATAACGTGGATGTGGTGTGAACCCGGCCAGTACTGGCCAAGTGGCCCCTAGAATGGACAAGGGGCCCAAACGAACCGGTGTATCCGTGTGGGGGAGGGCGCCATAGAAACCAAATACGATGCTGCCAAGCAGAAATCGGAATTTCCAGCGTCCAGTATGGCGTATAATTCGCCGGGACAACCGTAGGAGTGTAAGAGTGAAACATACTGTCGTCCGCATTCACCGCCGGCAAAGTAACCCAAGAGTAAAACAACTCATAGGGATATGATGTATCGGCACTCACTACAAAGATAATAGACATCCCATCGTCAGGCACACCAAACTACGTCAAATGACGCCGGAGACTCCGCCGCAATAGCGACTTCAGCCATAAGGACACAGAGAAGAAAAACAATCTATATTAAAAGTAGCACAAAAAAGGGTATAAAGTAAAAACCTTTTTAATTGACAAGCTTGACAGAACCTATATATTAACTATTAGGTAGGTTAAAACCGTCACTCCCTCTATCCGGAAACAAGAGTGAGGGCGTTGTGGCCTAATATAAGCACTACTAAGGTGTCTCAATCATAAGACCAAACGTTAGGTGCGCCATGTTGCAGGGATTCTGTTCATGCACAGAACTATGCGCAGGAACCCTGGACCTCAGTGAATGGTGGTGTACCAAAAACTGACCTCAGTATCCCGAACCCCTATCCGACTAGCATCAGTGTCTCATTCGTTCTCCGTATCATCTTGAAGCTACCAATGATTAGACAACCCAGAACAAGCGACTTAGAGTACTCTCAGGAATGGTGGGAATCAGAAACACCTTTTCGTTTTTATTCTCATATCAGTCCACAACAAGAGTAATCAGAGACACGGTAAAGTTTAAAATGTTTATTTTTAACTACGTGCCCTAAGATGCAGTACTTTGGCTAACATAAGCAGACAAATGATTAAAAACAAAACCATCAGCATTGTTACAATACCATAGAAAATGAAGGGAGAAATCATGTTATAAATGATAATGGAATAAAGCCACCCTCCCTTCTCAAGTAAGCTAGTATTATGAAACTAATAGAAGGTCTCTAGGTTTGAATGGGGAACCCCATACCGTAAATATCAGCGTAAGTGAATCACATCACAGGATCAGCTCTGCTCTGTGTCTGGAAAAGGTCTTCTCCAAAGTGTTCTAATCATGCATACAAAATGCAATATTAAAGGCACCCGAGTTTCAGATATTTGCAGCTGTGTGCGTGTTATGGCTAGAGCATGGGCCGATCAACATGAATTCAAAAGCATACATTGTTATTTGACCTTGACGGATTCTGCACACAGTGTTCAGACTAAGGTCGCTGTTCACATCTAGGGATGTGAACAACAGACCGTTCTCATGTGAGGAAAAAGCAAGCAAGCAGTTTTTCTTATAATAACAGCTACCTGCAGTGTTGTGTGCAAAAGCAGCAAAAGTCTGGCGTTTTACATCTAAGACGCTTATGCTAACATAGCAATGTGTGTACATGGAACTCCGTCTCCACTACAGTTCATAAAAGATTCAATGACCCAATTAATTGTTAAGAGCAGGTATTGGTTTAATAAAGTATAACTGATAAACCAACGATACTGGCCTTTTTAAGTGGAATCACGTTTCCTGTCAGCAGAGAGCGGTCGAGCCAGAGGTCCAAGCAGCCCTCCTAGACAGCTTGGATTTTTCAAAAGTAAACCTTTGCAAACAAATAGTACTGGGTCTTCTAAAAGTCACACAGAGCATCTCTGTAAGGTTCATTGGGAGATGAGCTTCAGACTCTAAGTCAGCTGGATAGTAGCATTAGGCTCATTTTTAGGGGTGACTCCTCCGTTAAGGCGGAGGAGCGTCGCCCCACTAAAACATTGCCCCAGAGATAGAAAAGATAAAATGGTGATAAAGAGAGTTAATTTTTTACCATTTTGTTTTTCAAAACCCTGTCCTGAGCAGAGCGTCAGGACGAGGGTGGGGGGTGGGGGCAAGGTTTTCTGATTTCTGCTGCTGCCAGGCTGCAGCAGAAAGCAGTGATTGGCAGGACACTTTAAGTTTAAAGTGCGCATGCCATCTTCCGACGGCCAGCCAGACATGCACATTTTAAACCTCTCTAACCCAGCTGTCTTAGACAGCTGGGTTACCAACAGCATAGGGCTCCAGTGTCCTCTAGAGCACCACAGAAGGCTGCTCCCTCCAATCATGGTGCTTCTTTCATGCTGCATGAGAGCAACGCCAAGATTGGTTACTGCTGTTACTTGGGTCCCGCGTTGGAGCCTGCCTGCCTGGAGAAGAGCCGAGTGAGGAGGATGTCACGCCAGGAAGGTAAGTGGAATTATGTTTTGTTTACTTATTTTTGTACTTTTATTTTTATCTCCCACCACCCCCCTTACATGCCAGCTGCCACTGCTGATTTTGAACAACACTGAATTGTGGCCAAGGGACGTATAAAAAATGGCTAAGGGTAACCTAACTTGAGGAGCCACCTCAGAAAAGCAACTTCATACATGTTGTAAGATTAGCTCTGGACACTGTGGCAGAAATAGATTTAGCATAATGTGCTCGAAGAGATGACCCTCTCACTATTCCACCGAAGCATGCAGAAAATCTTTTTAAAGCACTGCCTCTGTGATAAATTATGGCTGAACTCTGCCACTTAGCTAAATAATTTGGCATCAGTTCTGAGATGCATTTTAACATATTCAAATTCTGAGACCCATTTTTATCGGTGAAATAGAACGGACATATTCTGTCTGAAAGTTTTGTACAGATTTCAGGTCCATACATTTTATTTTAGTGTTGTTGATGAACACTCCCCTGTCAGAGTAGAAATCCGAGAACCTATTAAGATCAGAGTCCAACTGGGTCTTTGATCTCAATAGCAAACAAGAAGGCCATTAATCTCTCAGCACAGATAGATGGCGCGCCAGTCAAAACGAAGGTGACAATAAAGGACAAGCAATTTATGTAGATGCAGAAAAAGGCCATCACATGGACACGGATTACCTAACTTCATTATCCTGTGTGATTGGTTCATTGGCCACATCTTACCGTGGCAAACTTGTTTGCATATAGCGATTTTACTGCTTCTAGTAAGCTGGATGGAACTTCCATTCCTTTTTATCTGTAGTTTGATCCTAGGGACATGGTCAGAGGGGCATTCCAAGACCACAAATTAAACATAAAAGTGGTTTTCTGAGCATCACATATTCAGAGATTAATAGCCTCAGTCTAAACATCTGAGGTACTATGCTGGTTTTGGCGGCCAGAAAGCCCTCTTTGAATAGTAATATGATCTTTTTGGTGCACGTTCAATATCCGAATGAACCCTACAAGTTCTGTCAGGATTCAATCGGGCTAATTGTGCGATAATGCATGCCCCTTTCAAATAGATTGAAACAGTTTTCACACCATTTCATGTTCAGGGATCAACAGCAGTCGATGCTACAGAGTCCACAAGCCTTCAAATGTAAGAATTACAGATTTTAATAGTACATTTGTTGAAGTCTATGTGTTCTTGATTAATACCAGGATAATTTGCAGTTTTTGTGATCTAATTACTACGAGTAGTTAGTCCAAAGTCATTGGGGGACTAAAACATCCAACATCTTTTGTACACACAACATTGGAAAAACATGTACAATTCTTGTCAAATTGAGATTAAACAATATTATATAAGCCACAGTAAGGAAGATCCCAACAAACTCAGGATGTGTTGAGCTTTGGAATGGTCTACAAGGTTGATTATTTTTCGCTTTTAAAGCTTTACCCCCTCGCCCCGACATCCTTACTTGTTTATTGGCGAAATTGAAAGAAACCGGGAAACAAAGTATCCAGTGTTGAGTCCTGTAGCGGTGCTTCCCACTCTGCACCGAGTCTAGCAAGGCCATCAGGAAGTTGCAGAGCGCCGATAACTTTGCTTCTAAGTAGCCCGTTGTGGAGAGCCGCCGCAGGGTTGCATTGAGCGAGGATGCCGGAGCCGCATGGCTCCCTGTTCGTGACGCGGCTGTCAGATGCGATACCTCTCGACACCCGTGCCGGCCCCGGCACTGCACTGGAATCCGAATGGCAGTCATACGGCAGGGCATCCACAAGGTAGTTTTTCAATAATGATTTCTTGGGGGTAATTACCACGTCAAGACACGGCACAATTTTGAATCGGTGTTAGATCGTTTTTAAAGCGAAAAATAATCAACCACTGGCCCCTGTAACGATCAAAGCAATACAGCTGAGTTAACCTGAAAGTTTACAGAGACGCCCAGAAACACGGGGCAGAAAAACAAGGAGCAAATTGAGCAAGTGATATCAGAGGATAAGTTAGAGCGAGTGGCAAAGCAAAGTAAAAAGCTACAAACTTTCAGACACCGCTCAAATCCACAACTCTCAGCCCTTAATTTCCAATATGTTTAGTCCATTAGAGCTGGGAAGACCTCATAATGGTCTGTAGAAGGGGCTGCACTGGAAGATTTGCCTGTATTACCCGTGTCAGAGACACCCTTAACAGATGGGGGGGTAATTCAAAATCTTGCTGCCTCCTCACTGCTGATCCACGTAGCACCGGCTGCACATCCCATCCTATCCTCAGTAAATTCAGGAGTGGCCGTAGTGTCTGTAACAAAGGTCGGGATCACACAGTTGAAAGATGTTCCCTCAGCCGTTCTTGCTCCTCCAGATTCAAGAGTTTTAGGGCTGGAACTTAGTGCAACAAACAGCCCACAAGAAAACACTGAAAATACTGAAAACCCTGAACGTCCCGATATCCTGCAGAAACCTTATCCAGTCACAGATGAATTAGAACTGTATGAGACTGGTATATCTACATCCAGTGACGGGGAAGATAACGGAGGGAAACATGACTGGGGAAGCAGTACGGACTCAGAGACCCCATGGCAAACGGCAGCGTGAAAAAATAAGCCTGAAAAGAAAAGGAAAAAAACTCAAAATGGCCACAAAAGTGGTGAAACCACTGATCAAGGCAGCAACCCGGAGCTCAGATGGGACTATTCATCTTCCCAGTTTGCGACTCCATCGAACTGTACTGTACGGACAGCTGGTAATCTCTCAGTAATGACTAACCCGGGGAGTGGGAATTCCGGAAATATCGAAGAACCTACTCTTGCTGAAGTCCTACATTCAATCAAGGGCTTCCAAGAAGAGGTCAAACTGGATAACCGAATAAATCGACAAGTCACACAAAAATTGTAATGTGCAATTAGGAAAGTGGACCGAACTTGCACTGAAATTGCAGACAGAATGTCGTCTGTTGAAGTGCGCACAGAGAACTTAGAGAAAGATGTTTCCTCATTAAAAGTACAGACAGTGGCGCATGATGCTATTCTAAAAGATTTAATGGTGAAGATCAAGGAACAGGAGAATAGAATCAGACGCAACAATCTCCGCATTCTTGGAGTCCCGGAAGGGCTGGAAGGGAGTGATCCTAGGGCTTATATAATAATGCTCTTTAAAGGTGCATTTCCTGAGATGCAATCCTGGGACTGGGATAAAGAAATACAGCGTGCTCACCGATTTCCTCCGACACTTTCTAAATGGCCTGTATCTCAAGATCAATACCCCCGTGCAATTTTAGTTTATTTTGGAAACTTTCTCTTGCGGCAAGCTCTCTTTGATTCAGCCAGGCCTGCAAGTAAGAAGGAATTTAATGGCGTCACCTTTTTCACCAGGCCTGACTTTGCCCATGCCACGGTGGAGCGACAATGGAGATTGAGGCAACTATTTGCACCGTTTCAACAAATTGGGGCTACGATATATCTGCAGAATCCAGCATGTCTAAAAATAATTTTTAATGGGGTCACTTGCAGTTTTATCTCTGAAGTTCAGGCTCAAGCCTATCTGCAAGAAATTACAGAGACACGAAGAGACAGAAGCAAGGTCTAACAGATATGGATTCAAGGCTCAATGTTTAGACTAAATGTAGCAATTTGGTGATATTACAAAATGAGCAGACATAGATAGAGTGAGCAGTTTAGGGCATAGGCCGGACCGGGGGGGGAAATGCGGGATTCCGTTCTCTCAGATGACCTCATCCTGGCTCCGAATAACCAGGTATCCTCAGTGGTTGGTGGTGGGTGGGAGGGGAAGGTCTTTGGGGTTGGGGTTCAAATCGGGGTTGGGCTGGGGAAGGGGTTGGGGTTGGCACTAGGTGGGATGTCTCAAACAGGTCTTCTCAATATGATTTATGGCTTTTAAAATAGTAGGATTTTTTTTTATCTTAATGAGTAAATTACGTATTGCAACGATCAATGTCTGCGACCTCAACGATCCGAAGAAACAACGTAATACTGCCATAGCTCTTAGGCTACTTAAAGCCGATATTTTATGCATACAGGAAACCCATATCGAAAGAACCCAGATTCACTTGTTAGATTTGCTTGGCTATACAGTGGTAGGGGCCACAACACAAGGTTCCAGGGTACAGGAGGTGGCAGTATTGTCTGCGAAACGATCAATTCAATTTACACGCACACTAACTGATCAACATGGGAGATGGGTTATCATTGTGTGTCGTCGGGAGAATGGAGTTCCACTTACGATATGTACCGTATATGGTAACACCGCAGATGACCCTGCAATTTTTGAAGCTATTAATAATGAATTGACCAAATGGCCGCTACCTCTTATTATCTGTGGTGATTTCAATATCAATTTGCCTGCCAATAAGAACATAGCCCTAGATAAAAATTGGGTATATTGTGGTCGGAAACCGAAGGTTTTTAAAGCCTTGAGGACTTCATGTAAAGAACAGGCACTTACTGACATTTGACATCTACAACATCCCACCGATCCTGGCTATACTTTTTACTCTTTCCCACACAATAAAATGGTGAGATTAGATTTTATTTTTGCTTCACATTCAATTCTTCACTTATGTCTAATAGAAAAAAAAACACGTATAGTGTCAGACCATAATCCTTTAGTTGTGGAAATAAAAGGGGCCACAGGGATTCCCAGAGAATAGATTAGCTGGACTTTTGAACGATCCCTGCTTTTAAATGACAAATATTGTAAACATATTAGACACTGGATCCCACAATTTATTAAAGATAATTTAGATAGTACCGGGATCAAAGTGGTTTGGGATGCCCTAAAAACATCAATAAGAGGTGAGACTTTGAGCTTCTCGCTTTCCTTAAATAGGAAAAAGCGCCAACTTATGGATAATTTACAGACCCGATTAGCTGCCGCAGAAGAAAATTTAATATCTGCTCTAAGGGATGGTAATGAGCCGGCGGATGCACTTGCCAAAGTAATGTCAGCAAAATCATCAGTCATGGAGCAAATTGCCAAAAAAGCGGCTGATAGATTATTAATTTGGCGGGAAGAAGCATATGAATGCAGTGAACAGGTCGGGCATCATCTTGCGATAAGGGCAAGACAAAAAAAGAACATCATAACAGCAATCAAAGATTCAACACAAAAAACAATCTCAGATCCAGAGGGCATTCGCAAAGTGTTTTTTACATATTATCAAGATTTATATCATGAAACCTGCACGGCACATGCAAATTATATTTCAACATATCTTGACTTAATTCTAGGGGTGCAATTAACTCAAGATGACCAGGTTTTACTTGACGAATCCCCCCAATGGATTGATGCCCTCCTTTGTATAAATAGTCTTGCTAATGGTAAAGCTACTGGACTGGACAATATCCCGGTTGAATTCTATAAAATAAATTCTACTGAACTTAAAGAGGTAATGCTCCGTCTATTTGCACATGTATTTAGGGGGGGGGGGGGGGAGACCACCTGAAACATGGTCACAAGCTAAAATTATTATTTTTTTGAAAAAACACAAATCTGCTCTTGAACCTGCCTCCTATCGTCCCATAACCTTGATAAATGTAGATAGCAAAATCTACTCAAAAATACTAGCTGTTCGATTAGCCGGGGTAATACATAAAGTTATATCACCTTGGCAACATGGATTTATCCCGCGACGTGGTACAGTAGATAACATCAGGAGAACTATTTCACTGTTTGACGCCGCTCATATTTCTAGGGATCCAATCGCACTTATCTTACTTGACGCCGAGAAGGCCTTTGACAGGGTCTCCTGGCCTTTTTTGTGGGAGACCCTGTCTGGTAACAGCGAATCCTGGAATATCTATGGTGGAGGTTGAAATAGAGGCGGAAAGATTCAGATTTTTAGCCGGTTATTCCCTTAATAAATCCAAAACCCAGATCATTTATAAGAATGTTAGCATGGGTGATGATATTCAACAAGTTGAAAAGGCTACATACCTTAGTGTTGATATTTTGGCCAGCGTCGAAGGGATTGTTGACTGTAATATAGACCCTTTGACAAATAAAATCAAACCCGAATTAACTCGAATACATAATTTGCTCCTCTCAATAATTGGGTGATGCAACTTAATTAAAAGGCTTTTCTTTCCAAAATTTCTGTATATGTTTTGAGCCATTCCGTTAGAATTTAGTGCCAGCTGTTTGAAAAAGATCGAAGACCTGTTTTCTCGATTTATATGGGCTTATGAAAAACCCAGAAGAGCTTATAAGTATCTTTCCTTACCCAAGGAAAGGGGAGGCCTCGCCCTCCCAAATATAAAACTCTATTACTGGGCAACTACTCTCTTGCATAATCTTACTCTTTTTTCTGATAAACCAATAGATAATCAGCTGAGGGATATACCAACCCCAATAGAACTTATAATGGGTAGAGATGCTTGGGGATGACTATGGAGATTTTTGAATAATTCTCACTACAAGAAGGTTCGCTTGAAGACATTAATTGCTGGATTCAAGACCATGAAAGCGGCTCGCAAAATACTAGGCCTGGGTCGCTTGAATTATTAAACCCCAAGCTATAATAATCCTAGCTTCCCAGAAATTTTTAAAGACCCAATAATTAAAAAATGGCAAAATAAAGGCTTGATAAAAATTG
This sequence comes from Triturus cristatus, assembly GCF_964204655.1. NCBI lineage: Eukaryota > Metazoa > Chordata > Amphibia > Caudata > Salamandridae > Triturus > Triturus cristatus. The sequence continues at coordinate 452,274,973 of NC_140580.1, forward strand.
GTGATTTGTATTCTTTATCTGAGATAGATTCATTTGAAAAGCTTAAAGACAAGTATGAATTAGATTGGCGGGACTTTTATAAATATTAGCAAGTACGCAACTTTTTAAGGAAAAAATGTGGTGGCCCATCAGGATTTATAAGTAATTCCTTTATCGATAACTTGAGAAAGAAACATTCAACTATTGGAAATGTATATAATTCTATCAACTTATTAATGTCTGATGATTTCACAACACGGGCCAAGAAATGGTAATCGGAAATTGAGATATCCGAGGATTTATTTTTCCATTCAATCAAACTAGCACAAAATGTGTTAATTCCGGCGCGGCTTCAAGCCCAATATTGCAAAACCTGCTTTTCCCTCTATTATACCCCGAAAAGGATTGCAAAATGGGGGACAGGGAAAGGAACTTTTTGTCCCCGATGCTCTTTCTATCAGGCAGATCTTAACCATATGTTTGCCTCTTGTGACACATTAAGAAACTTGAAATTAGAGATTTCAAACTTTATGAAAGAAGTGCTAGGAAGAGATATCTATCTCTCTCCTTCTCTGATCTGTCTCAGGGTGGATAAGGAGACAAAAGAGAAACAGGGAGAGCAATTGGTTTTTATAGGCATGGCGATATACCGTCTCTGCCTCGCCTCGGCTCGGTTAGATTCATCCCCACCAGGGTATCATCAATGGGGAACTATAATTTTGAAAAAGTAATTTACGAAAAAATTGTGCATGAGACAACTTAGTTGATTTAATATGGTTTTTCTTTTTTTATTCTTTTCTTTTTCTTCCTGTTTTTTCCTTCAAATTGTGCTTTAGAGTAGATGGTATGGGTTATCACGTTTGTCGTTTTTTATGTTTATATTTTTCTTTATTAATATGAATGAAATTTGAAGCGCTGTATTGTAATTTTTCAATCATGCACTAATAAAAGAATATAAAAAAAAAAAAAAGAATGATCTACAATGATTGTCACTATTTCTGACAATACTTCACAATGCACGCTCATCATGGTTGCCGGTAGAATGCTCCAGGATTGTCAAGTTATTTGTCTCCTCTTTAAATTGTTCTTTTGTGACATCATTTTATAACCCTTTTTTGGTCTGGCTTAACAGCCCTAAACCTTTAAAACCCTTACTGTCTGTTACAGCTACCCACCCCTAAACCCTGAAACCCGATATTAATCCTTAAAGTTACCCTTTCATGAACTGGAAAAATGTACTACCCGTTAATGCTACCCATCTCTGAACCCTAAAACCCCCCTTGCTACTCTTTAACACTATGCAGCACTTTACTAAAAAATCCCTTACTACCCCTTAACGCTAACCTTACCTGAACCCTACAGGCCCATACTACTTCTTAACACCTCCACCAGACTCGTTCTGAACATTCCATACCGCAACCACATCACCAGCCACCTGAGAGACCTGAATGCTAAAAGCTCCCTACTACACCTTAATGCTACCCTGTTCTGAACTCTACATACATTTACTACCCCTTAACACTCATTCGGGGGCTATCACAATGTATTTTCCCACAGTTATTAATACCAGCGGTATTGGGAACTCTGAGGAGGAGTTACCGAGTGTTATCAGGGATATGCTTGTAAGGCACGCAATGGTATCAAGCAACACGGAAAAGCCTACCTCTTTAAATAGTTAGAAGAATGCGTTTTAGGGCATCAGTGGAAGCACTTTCAAGACTACATTCTGCTGTTTATGTATAGTGTAGCAGTGCAGCAGTGCAGCATTGCCATTGCTTAGAAATGAGCACCACCCCACCAATGGAGTAACTTACAGAATGTCAGATATTTTGTTGTGTCGTATAACAATTTGCAATACTGTTACCACAACCCGCTATCATGACATTAGAGCAAATGTAGAGATAATGGGTAGGGATGGCTCCTTTAGAGTGCAAGGGTGTTGCCCCCCTACTAAGTACAGCTACGATCATATAATTCCCCAAGTCTCAACTCTTATAAGGGACTATGCTCTGCCTGGCTGAATATTTTGTTAATCAGGGATTGGGCAGGGCATGGCCAATCCTGCTGATTGGCATGGCAGCCAGGTGAAGTCTAGTGCACATGTCAGGTTGGACAGGTTTCAGACTGTGTCCAACTCGACATGTGAACTTTTGTGCACTTTGGCCCTCTTAAAACATATGGTACGCATAATCAGGGGTACCATTGTCCTTCTTAGATTTCACATTGTTCACTGCAATATTTGGAAAGTATCCCACATTAGACATGTGAATTACATTTTCTTCTCACTCTCAGGTTAGATGGTAACATTGCTGAATGACCTTTCAGATAACGCTCTGGCTCTCCATGTTCTTTCGTCAAGGTCTTGTTCTCAGGCTCTCTCCTTCTATCACTGGTACTTTAATGTATCTATTCTCAAACTAACAATGCGTGTAAATACCTGCAAGAAATGTCATGTTAGCAGAAAAGGGAAAACAGTATTTTATGCAGCATTGGGAAATACAGACCTACTAAAGACAGCTTAAAGTATTAATTGGATGGGGCACATTTAATATGCATTTGCACATCTAAACACAAATGAATATAAATTGTCAGTACATTAGATTCATATTATATGTTGCATGCAGTAAAATCTTAAAATGAACCTTTAACTATGTTTAAGAAGTATATTTAAATGCAATATATGAAACATTAATGCACACATTACATACATCTAATTTGTTTCTAATATTAATGAAATTTCATAATGTGAAGATAGTTTTTACTCAAATGTCTTAACAGTAAATTTCAATTCATGTATTAAGGCAATTTTGTTTAATAGTGAGTACATGTCTACTAAGTAAGGATGGTTTATTAATATCTTATTTAATAGAGTTAATCCTACAGTGAATGCACTTCAATAATAATGTCAAGTGCAGCACTTATTTTAATGTTGCTAGACTACACAAGAAACGTGCTAAGTGCACGTTCATGTTATGTATTTATGACACGTAAAGGTGTAGGCAATATTGCACTCCGCCAATAGCAAACGCATTTTGTCATGAGTCCTCCAGCAGGCATGATTTTTGCCACGATTGAGGGATGGAGCACTTTCAGCAGCTGCTTGTCTTGCTCCTACCACTCCGCCTGGCTCTGGAAGTTTTGTGCCCCCCTTTGCTGGTGTTTGTGCTATGAGGTGTGTTTCCTGGACGGATCATGTTTTTTTCGGATTTTGCTGTGGAAACAAAACAGGGGAGTTCAAAGCAGATCCTGCTATTAAAATAATATGCCTATTAGTGTTCAATTCATGATTCTTGCATGTTCCTGGGATTTGTTTCTTTATTCCTTCATGTGTATAGCACAGACCTTACCACGCAGATAGCTTCACATAGCAGAGCAATACCAGTAAGTTAACTTTAGAGACCAATACAGATATAATACATTGTAGGCGGTATGTTGCTAGAGGTTCAGGAGATCTGTTCAAAGGCTTCATGGAACACAAGTACTAAAGGTTTGAGTGGTTGCAAACAGAGAATCTGGCCGTTTGCGACCGCTAAATAGCCTTTGACATGTACTAACCCTATTTTGCGAGTTGGTAACCTATTACTGAGTTGAGGAAAGCAACTTTTCGGACATATGCCATGATTAAACAGTGTCATTTAGACATGTAAGTGTCTTGTCATTCTGAGAATCTGTCAGGTACGATTCTGTGTGAAACAAATTATATCTCAGTTTAGAGAAGAGGACTATTTTAAAGTGGCTAGAGCCAAGCTGTTGTTATGTGTTTGGGGGGCTGGTGGATAGGTAGGAGGAGTCATGAAAGAAAGTGGGGCCTGACCTCCTCCACTGTGACACTTTAGGCAGTGGCTATAGGTCCTGCACCCCTTTAGAAGTGGAGCAGCTCCATATGTTCCCCAGCGAAGTTGACCTAGAAGTCGTGCAGATCTTGTGCTCCTTCATTACGCTGATCTAAATATCCTCAGCTTTTCCTAGAGTCAAGAGCAATGGGGGAAATATGTGCAAATAGTGTCCTGAGAACACCACCGAACCCACTGCCTGGCTACCCCCTCCAGTGATTAGTGCGCTATACAAATCTACATGACATAACATAAGAACATAACACTTTTGACGGTTGGTCTCACTCACTACATTCAACACATCCTCAACTTTTAAGTCTCACCACTTTCAAATGGCACCAGTCGCCACTATAAATGTGCAAGCATAGTTTTAGTGTCTTTTTTCACAAATATTGGTGTAAAATTACTACTATCTTTTTGCTTGTGCTCTGCAACTAAGAGGCAAATTATGTGTTTACTTTTTTCTTAATGCAAAAATAGTGTTCAATGCACTGAAAACACTTTCCAAATATTTAAGCAGATTTTTTCAAAGCAAAGTAGTATGTGCCTAAATATAGTCAAAGTATTTGTAAAAATACACCAAATATTAGTGTATGGCTATTGTACATTTGACATAATAATGGATATTCACATTTTCCGTAATAATAGTCTACCTATGTAATGTAAACTTCCCTTGTAAGTGTGGCTTGACAGACCAGTTGTCTGGAGGACATAGTTTTAGCAATTCTAGTTTAGCAAATATGCATAGAGTGGGCTTCAGCTTGGCTCCACTCAGAGGAGTTTTACTCTCTCACCCCTTACTATAAGCTGGCAATGTATCATTTCACCTTCTAGGAAGTGCTTCCATTAGAATGCATGAGGGATTATTCTAAATCTAAAAATCCAACTCAACTATGCTGTTAGTTGCAGTTATTTTTCTACTATATGCATTCTACACATAAAGAAATACTTGTTGATAATTTTTCCAGGCACTAAACAAAGCCAATAGGACAAGGTTTAACCCCTTCGCTGCTAGGCCTTTTCCCCTCCTGTGCTAAGCCCTTTTTGGGCTATTTGAGGTAGTGCGCGCTTAGGCCCCTGTAACTTTTTGACCACATTAGGTATCCACGCCAAATTTGCGTCCTTTTCTTCCAACATCTTGGGGATTCTAAAGGTACCCAGGGTTTGTGGATTCTCCTAGAGGGTTCCCAGAAATTAGTCAAAATACAGCAATTTTTTTTTTTTTTGTGTAAAATGTGAAAAACGGGCTGCAAATGAAAGCTTCTGGGTTTTTCTCTGCAAATGGTATCAAAAAAGGGTTTGTGGGGCTGAAATCACAATTTCTCCAGCTTTTAGGGAATGACAGAATTTTGTTAGAAAACCAACATTTTTTACACAGTTTTGGCATTTTTCTGGGACATACCCTATTTTTGCTATTTTTTGTGCTTTCAACCTCCTTCCAGTTAACGGTAGAAAAGGGTACAAAAACAATAATGGATCCTGGAAAGCTATACATTTTTGAAAAGTTGACAAAATTCTGAATTCAGCAAGGGGTCATTTGTGTAGATCCATCAAGGTTTCTTTATAGAAATTTACAGGCAAATATAGGAAAAATTAAAAATTTGTTGAAAAAAGCAGCCTTTTGAGTCAACGTTTTTACCTGTAACTTCTTCGAATTATGACATCTCTTTGAAAGCAATGTACCGTTACATCCGGTAGACCTTCCTGGTTGTGGGGACATATAGGACTTGTAGGTTCACCAAGAGCCCAACGAACCCAGAGTAGAAAAATGAGCAGCATTTTGTAATGTTTTTTTTTTTTGGTCCGGGTATATAGCAATTATTGTGGGAAAATGTATACATGGAAAAATCGGTATGAAAGTCACCTATGTATTTCTGAAATGGGAACAAATTACAGAGTTCAGAAACAGTGCATATTTGCACATTTTCGAAATTGGGAATACTCATATTTGCATGACAATTATTGGTCATTTTTCAAAATGACTTTTTTTTTACACAATGTCTTTCATTTGGAAGGGAGAAATGCATCAAAAATCAATAGGTAATAACAGTTGCTTTACAAATTTGAACTACCCTAAGTCTCCCGAGAAAAATGGTACCTCACTTGTGTGGGTAGGCATAGTGCCCACGACAGGAAGTGGCTCAAAACCTAAGGTGAACACACCACATTTTCACACTGAAAATTTACACTTTTTTTGCAAAGAGTCTAGCTGTAGTTTTTGAACCCTAGCCCTGCCGGCACCTAGGGAAACCTAGCAAACCTATACATTTTTGAAAACTAGACACCCAGGGGAATCCAGGATGGGGTGACTTGACTGCCTCCCACCATGGTCTGTTACCCAGAATCCCTTGCAAACGTAAAAAATTGACAAAAAAAACACATTTTCCCCACATTTCTGTGATGGAAAGTTCTGGAATCTGCGTGGATCCACAAATTTCCACCCACCCCGCGTTCCCCAAAGTCCTACGAGAAAAATGGTACCTCACTTGTGCGGGTCGGCCTAGTGCCCGCGACAGGAAACGGCGCAAAACGCAACGTGGTTTTGCAGTGAAAAATGACCCTTTTTTTGGCAAAGTGACTAGCTGTAGATTTTGTACCCTAGCCCTGCCGGCACCTAGGGAAACCTAGCAAACCTATACATTTTTGAAAACTAGACACCCAGGGGAATCCAGGAAGGGGTGACTTGACTGCCTCCCACCATGGTCTGTTACCCAGAATCCCTTGCAAACGTAAAAAATTGACAAAAAAAACACATTTTCCCCACATTTCTGTGATGGAAAGTTCTGGAATCTGCGTGGATCCACAAATTTCCACCCACCCCGCGTTCCCCAAAGTCCTACGAGAAAAATGGTACCTCACTTGTGCGGGTCGGCCTAGTGCCCGCGACAGGAAACGGCGCAAAACGCAACGTGGTTTTGCAGTGAAAAATGACCCTTTTTTTGGCAAAGTGACTAGCTGTAGATTTTGTACCCTAGCCCTGCCGGCACCTAGGGAAACCTAGCAAACCTATACATTTCTGAAAACTAGACACCCAGGGGAATCCAGGATGGGGTGACTTGACTGCCTCCCACCATGGTCTGTTACCCAGAATCCCTTGCAAACGTAAAAAATTGACAAAAAAAACACATTTTCCCCACATTTCTGTGATGGAAAGTTCTGGAATCTGCGTGGATCCACAAATTTCCACCCACCCCGTGTTCCCCAAAGTCCTACGAGTAAAATGGTACCTCACTTGTGCGGGTCGGCCTAGTGCCCGCGACAGGAAACGGCGCAAAACGCAACGTGGTTTTGGAGTGAAAAATGACCCTTTTTTGGGCAAAGTGACTAGCTGTAGATTTTGTACCCTAGCCCTGCCGGCACCTAGGGAAACCTAGCAAACCTATACATTTTTGAAAACTAGACACCCAGGGGAATCCAGGATGGGGTGACTTGACTGCCTCCCACCATGGTCTATTACCCAGAATCCCTTGCAAACGTAAAAAATTGACAAAAAAAACACATTTTCCCCACATTTCTGTGATGGAAAGTTCAGGAACCTGCGTGGATCCACAAATTTCCACCCACCCCGCGTTCCCCAAAGTCCTACGAGAAAAATGGTACCTCACTTGTGCGGGTCGGCCTAGTGCCCGCGACAGGAAATGGCGCAAAACGCAACGTGGTTTTGCAGTGAAAAATGACCCTTTTTTTGGCAAAGTGACTAGCTGTAGATTTTGTACCCTAGCCCTGCCGGCACCTAGGGAAACCTAGCAAACCTATACATTTTTGAAAACTAGACACCCAGGGGAATCCAGGATGGGGTGACTTGACTGCCTCCCACCATGGTCTGTTACCCAGAATCCCTTGCAAACGTAAAAAATTGACAAAAAAAACACATTTTCCCCACATTTCTGTGATGGAAAGTTCTGGAACCTGCGTGGATCCACAAATTTCCACCCACCCCGCGTTCCCCAAAGTCCTACGAGAAAAATGGTACCTCACTTGTGCGGGTCGGCCTAGTGCCCGCGACAGGAAACGGCGCAAAACGCAACGTGGTTTTGCAGTGAAAAATGACCCTTTTTTTGGCAAAGTGACTAGCTGTAGATTTTGTACCCTAGCCCTGCCGGCACCTAGGGAAACCTAGCAAACCTATACATTTCTGAAAACTAGACACCCAGGGGAATCCAGGATGGGGTGACTTGACTGCCTCCCACCATGGTCTGTTACCCAGAATCCCTTGCAAACGTAAAAAATTGACAAAAAAAACACATTTTCCCCACATTTCTGTGATGGAAAGTTCTGGAACCTGCGTGGATCCACAAATTTCCACCCACCCCGCGTTCCCCAAAGTCCTACGAGAAAAATGGTACCTCACTTGTGCGGGTCGGCCTAGTGCCCGTGACAGGAAACGGCGCAAAACGCAACGTGGTTTTGCAGTGAAAAATGACCCTTTTTTTGGCAAAGTGACTAGCTGTAGATTTTGTACCCTAGCCCTGCCGGCACCTAGGGAAACCTAGCAAACCTATACATTTTTGAAAACTAGACACCCAGGGGAATCCAGGATGGGGTGACTTGACTGCCTCCCACCATGGTCTGTTACCCAGAATCCCTTGCAAACGTAAAAAATTGACAAAAAAAACACATTTTCCCCACATTTCTGTGATGGAAAGTTCTGGAATCTGCGTGGATCCACAAATTTCCACCCACCCCGCGTTCCCCAAAGTCCTACGAGAAAAATGGTACCTCACTTGTGCGGGTCGGCCTAGTGCCCGCGACAGGAAACGGCGCAAAACGCAACGTGGTTTTGCAGTGAAAAATGACCCTTTTTTTGGCAAAGTGACTAGCTGTAGATTTTGTACCCTAGCCCTGCCGGCACCTAGGGAAACCTAGCAAACCTATACATTTCTGAAAACTAGACACCCAGGGGAATCCAGGATGGGGTGACTTGACTGCCTCCCACCATGGTCTGTTACCCAGAATCCCTTGCAAACGTAAAAAATTGACAAAAAAAACACATTTTCCCCACATTTCTGTGATGGAAAGTTCTGGAACCTGCGTGGATCCACAAATTTCCACCCACCCCGCGTTCCCCAAAGTCCTACGAGAAAAATGGTACCTCACTTGTGCGGGTCGGCCTAGTGCCCGTGACAGGAAACGGCGCAAAACGCAACGTGGTTTTGCAGTGAAAAATGACCCTTTTTTTGGCAAAGTGACTAGCTGTAGATTTTGTACCCTAGCCCTGCCGGCACCTAGGGAAACCTAGCAAACCTATACATTTTTGAAAACTAGACACCCAGGGGAATCCAGGATGGGGTGACTTGACTGCCTCCCACCATGGTCTGTTACCCAGAATCCCTTGCAAACGTAAAAAATTGACAAAAAAAACACATTTTCCCCACATTTCTGTGATGGAAAGTTCTGGAATCTGCGTGGATCCACAAATTTCCACCCACCCCGTGTTCCCCAAAGTCCTACGAGAAAAATGGTACCTCACTTGTGCGGGTCGGCCTAGTGCCCGCGACAGGAAACGGCGCAAAACGCAATGTGGTTTTGCAGTGAAAAATGACCCTTTTTTTGGCAAAGTGACTAGCTGTAGATTTTGTACCCTAGCCCTGCCGGCACCTAGGGAAACCTAGCAAACCTATACATTTCTGAAAACTAGACACCCAGGGGAATCCAGGATGGGGTGACTTGACTGCCTCCCACCATGGTCTGTTACCCAGAATCCCTTGCAAACGTAAAAAATTGACAAAAAAAACACATTTTCCCCACATTTCTGTGATGGAAAGTTCTGGAATCTGCGTGGATCCACAAATTTCCACCCACCCCAAAGTCCTACGAGAAAAATGGTACCTCACTTGTGCGGGTCGGCCTAGTGCCCGCGACAGGAAACGGCGCAAAACGCAACGTGGTTTTGGAGTGAAAAATGACCCTTTTATTGGCAAAGTGACTAGCTGTAGATTTTGTACCCTAGCCCTGCCGGCACCTAGGGAAACCTAGCAAACCTATACATTTTTGAAAACTAGACACCCAGGGGAATCCAGGATGGGGTGACTTGACTGCCTCCCACCATGGTCTGTTACCCAGAATCCCTTGCAAACATAAAAAATTGACAAAAAAAACACATTTTCCCCACATTTCTGTGATGGAAAGTTCTGGAACCTGCGTGGATCCACAAATTTCCACCCACCCCGCGTTCCCCAAAGTCCTACGAGAAAAATGGTACCTCACTTGTGCGGGTCGGCCTAGTGCCCGCGACAGGAAACGGCGCAAAACGCAACGTGGTTTTGCAGTGAAAAATGACCCTTTTTTTGGCAAAGTGACTAGCTGTAGATTTTGTACCCTAGCCCTGCCGGCACCTAGGGAAACCTAGCAAACCTATACATTTCTGAAAACTAGACACCCAGGGGAATCCAGGATGGGGTGACTTGACTGCCTCCCACCATGGTCTGTTACCCAGAATCCCTTGCAAACGTAAAAAATTGACAAAAAAAACACATTTTCCCCACATTTCTGTGATGGAAAGTTCTGGAACCTGCGTGGATCCACAAATTTCCACCCACCCCGCGTTCCCCAAAGTCCTACGAGAAAAATGGTACCTCACTTGTGCGGGTCGGCCTAGTGCCCGCGACAGGAAACGGCGCAAAACGCAACGTGGTTTTGCAGTGAAAAATGACCCTTTTTTTGGCAAAGTGACCAGCTGTAGATTTTGTACCCTAGCCCTGCCGGCACCTAGGGAAACCTAGCAAACCTATACATTTCTGAAAACTAGACACCCAGGGGAATCCAGGATGGGGTGACTTGACTGCCTCCCACCATGGTCTGTTACCCAGAATCCCTTGCAAACGTAAAAAATTGACAAAAAAAACACATTTTCCCCACATTTCTGTGATGGAAAGTTCTGGAATCTGCGTGGATCCACAAATTTCCACCCACCCCGCGTTCCCCAAAGTCCTACCAGAAAAATGGTACCTCACTTGTGCGGGTCGGCCTAGTGCCCGCGACAGGAAACGGCGCAAAACGCAACGTGGTTTTGCAGCGATAAATGACCCTTTTTTTGGCAAAGTGACTAGCTGTAGATTTTGTACCCTAGCCCTGCCGGCACCTAGGGAAACCTAGCAAACCAACGCATTTCTGAAAACTAGACACCCGGCTGCTTCCAGGGAGGTATGGCTTGCGTGGATCCCCCAACGTTTCCTTACCCAGAATCCCCTGCAAACCTCATTTTTTGCTCAAAAAATCACTTTTTTCACACATTTTGGGGTGGGAAAGTAGTGGCATCACCGGGCTCACACAAATTTACCACCACCCAGCGTTCCCCCAGGTCTCCCGGTAAAAATGGTGCCTCACTTGTGTGGGAGGCCCAAGTACCCGCGGCAGGCAAGGGCCTCAAACGTAGTGAGGCGACATCAAAATGGCCTATCGCCAAACCACCTGGTTTTGCAAGGGGGGTCACTTTGGTTTTTGGCCCGGTGCGCGGCGGCCATCTAGGGAAACCTACCAAACCCAGGCATTTTTGAAAACTAGACACCCGGCGGCTTCCAGGGAGGTATGGCTTGCGTGGATCCCCCAACGTTTCCTTACCCAGAATCCCCTGCAAACCTCAATTTTTGCTCAAAAAATCACTTTTTTCACACATTTTGGGGTGGGAAAGTAGTGGCATCACCGGGCTCACACAAATTTACCACCACCCAGCGTTCCCCCAGGTCTCCCGGTAAAAATGGTGCCTCACTTGTGTGGGAGGCCCAAGGACCCGCGGCAGGCAAGGGCCTCAAACGTAGTGAGGCGACATCAAAATGGCCTATCGCCAAACCACCTGGTTTTGCAAGGGGGGTCACTTTGGTTTTTGGCCCGGTGCGCGGCGGCCATCTAGGGAAACCTACCAAACCCAGGCATTTTTGAAAACTAGACACCCGGCGGCTTCCAGGGAGGTATGGCTTGCGTGGATCCCCCAAAGTTTCCTTACCCAGAATCCCCTGCAAACCTCAATTTTTGCTCAAAAAATCACTTTTTTCACACATTTTGGGGTGGGAAAGTAGTGGCATCACCGGGCTCACACAAATTTACCACCACCCAGCGTTCCCCCAGGTCTCCCGGTAAAAATGGTGCCTCACTTGTGTGGGAGGCCCAAGGACCCGCGGCAGGCAAGGGCCCCAAACGTAGTGAGGCGACATCAAGATGGCCTATCGCCAAACCACCTGGTTTTGCAAGGGGGGTCACTTTGGTTTTTGGCCCGGTGCGCGGCGGCCATCTAGGGAAACCTACCAAACCCAGGCATTTTTGAAAACTAGACACCCGGCGGCTTCCAGGGAGGTATGGCTTGCGTGGATCCCCCAACGTTTCCTTACCCAGAATCCCCTGCAAACCTCATTTTTTGCTCAAAAAATCACTTTTTTCACACATTTTGGGGTGGGAAAGTAGTGGCATCACCGGGCTCACACAAATTTACCACCACCCAGCGTTCCCCCAGGTCTCCCGGTAAAAATGGTGCCTCACTTGTGTGGGAGGCCCAAGTACCCGCGGCAGGCAAGGGCCCCAAACGTAGTGAGGCGACATCAAGATGGCCTATCGCCAAACCACCTGGTTTTGCAAGGGGGGTCACTTTAGTTTTTGGCCCGGTGCGCGGCGGCCATCTAGGGAAACCTACCAAACCCAGGCATTTTTGAAAACTAGACACCCGGCGGCTTCCAGGGAGGTATGGCTTGCGTGGATCCCCCAACGTTTCCTTACCCAAAATCCCCTGCAAACCTCATTTTTTGCTCAAAAAATCACTTTTTTCACACATTTTGGGGTGAGAAAGTAGTGGCATCACCGGGCTCACACAAATTTACCACCACCCAGCGTTCCCCCAGGTCTCCCGGTAAAAATGGTGCCTCACTTGTGTGGGAGGCCCAAGTACCCGCGGCAGGCAAGGGCCCCAAACGTAGTGAGGCGACATCAAGATGGCCTATCGCCAAACCACCTGGTTTTGCAAGGGGGGTCACTTTGGTTTTTGGCCCGGTGCGCGGCGGCCATCTAGGGAAACCTACCAAACCCAGGCATTTTTGAAAACTAGACACCCGGCGGCTTCCAGGGAGGTATGGCTTGCGTGGATCCCCCAACGTTTCCTTACCCAGAATCCCCTGCAAACCTCAATTTTTGCTCAAAAAATCACTTTTTTCACACATTTTGGGGTGGGAAAGTAGTGGCATCACCGGGCTCACACAAATTTACCACCACCCAGCGTTCCCCCAGGTCTCCCGGTAAAAATGGTGCCTCACTTGTGTGGGAGGCCCAAGGACCCGCGGCAGGCAAGGGCCCCAAACGTAGTGAGGCGACATCAAGATGGCCTATCGCCAAACCACCTGGTTTTGCAAGGGGGGTCACTTTGGTTTTTGGCCCGGTGCGCGGCGGCCATCTAGGGAAACCTACCAAACCCAGGCATTTTTGAAAACTAGACACCCGGCGGCTTCCAGGGAGGTATGGCTTGCGTGGATCCCCCAACGTTTCCTTACCCAGAATCCCCTGCAAACCTCATTTTTTGCTCAAAAAATCACTTTTTTCACACATTTTGGGGTGGGAAAGTAGTGGCATCACCGGGCTCACACAAATTTACCACCACCCAGCGTTCCCCCAGGTCTCCCGGTAAAAATGGTGCCTCACTTGTGTGGGAGGCCCAAGTACCCGCGGCAGGCAAGGGCCCCAAACGTAGTGAGGCGACATCAAGATGGCCTATCGCCAAACCACCTGGTTTTGCAAGGGGGGTCACTTTGGTTTTTGGCCCGGTGCGCGGCGGCCATCTAGGGAAACCTACCAAACCCAGGCATTTTTGAAAACTAGACACCCGGCGGCTTCCAGGGAGGTATGGCTTGCGTGGATCCCCCAACGTTTCCTTACCCAGAATCCCCTGCAAACCTCATTTTTTGCTCAAAAAATCACTTTTTTCACACATTTTGGGGTGGGAAAGTAGTGGCATCACCGGGCTCACACAAATTTACCACCACCCAGCGTTCCCCCAGGTCTCCCGGTAAAAATGGTGCCTCACTTGTGTGGGAGGCCCAAGTACCCGCGGCAGGCAAGGGCCCCAAACGTAGTGAGGCGACATCAAGATGGCCTATCGCCAAACCACCTGGTTTTGCAAGGGGGGTCACTTTGGTTTTTGGCCCGGTGCGCGGCGGCCATCTAGGGAAACCTACCAAACCCAGGCATTTTTGAAAACTAGACACCCGGCGGCTTCCAGGGAGGTATGGCTTGCGTGGATCCCCCAACGTTTCCTTACCCAGAATCCCCTGCAAACCTCATTTTTTGCTCAAAAAATCACTTTTTTCACACATTTTGGGGTGGGAAAGTAGTGGCATCACCGGGCTCACACAAATTTACCACCACCCAGCGTTTCGCCAGGTCTCCCGGTAAAAATGGTGCCTCACTTGTGTGGGAGGCCCAAGTACCCGCGGCAGGCAAGGGCCCCAAACGTAGTGAGGCGACATCAAGATGGCCTATCGCCAAACCACCTGGTTTTGCAAGGGGGGTCACTTTGGTTTTTGGCCCGGTGCGCGGCGGCCATCTAGGGAAACCTACAAAACCCAGGAATTTTTGAAAACTAGACACCCGGCGGCTTCCAGGGAGGTATGGCTTGCGTGGATCCCCCAACGTTTCCTTACCCAGAATCCCCTGCAAACCTCATTTTTTGCTCAAAAAATCACTTTTTTCACACATTTTGGGGTGGGAAAGTAGTGGCATCACCGGGCTCACACAAATTTACCACCACCCAGCGTTCCCCCAGGTCTCCCGGTAAAAATGGTGCCTCACTTGTGTGGGAGGCCCAAGTACCCGCGGCAGGCAAGGACAACAAACGTAGTGAGGCAACATCAACATTGCCTATCCCAAATGTCGCCTCACTACGTTTGTTGTCCTTGCCTGCCGCGGGTACTTGGGCCTCCCACACAAGTGAGGCACCATTTTTACCGGGAGACCTGGGGGAACGCTGGGTGGTGGTAAATTTGTGTGAGCCCGGTGATGCCACTACTTTCCCACCCCAAAATGTGTGAAAAAAGTGATTTTTTGAGCAAAAAATGAGGTTTGCAGGGGATTCTGGGTAAGGAAACGTTGGGGGATCCACGCAAGCCATACCTCCCTGGAAGCCGCCGGGTGTCTAGTTTTCAAAAATGCCTGGGTTTGGTAGGTTTCCCTAGATGGCCGCCGCGCACCGGGCCAAAAACCAAAGTGACCCCCCTTGCAAAACCAGGTGGTTTGGCGATAGGCCATCTTGATGTTGCCTCACTACGTTTGGGGCCCTTGCCTGCCGCGGGTCCTTGGGCCTCCCACACAAGTGAGGCACCATTTTTACCGGGAGACCTGGGGGAACGCTGGGTGGTGGTAAATTTGTGTGAGCCCGGTGATGCCACTACTTTCCCACCCCAAAATGTGTGAAAAAAGTGATTTTTGGAGCAAAAATTGAGGTTTGCAGGGGATTCTGGGTAAGGAAACGTTGGGGGATCCACGCAAGCCATACCTCCCTGGAAGCCGCCGGGTGTCTAGTTTTCAAAAATGCCTGGGTTTGGTAGGTTTCCCTAGATGGCCGCCGCGCACCGGGCCAAAAACCAAAGTGACCCCCCTTGCAAAACCAGGTGGTTTGGCGATAGGCCATTTTGATGTCGCCTCACTACGTTTGTTGTCCTTGCCTGCCGCGGGTACTTGGGCCTCCCACACAAGTGAGGCACCATTTTTACCGGGAGACCTGGGGGAACGCTGGGTGGTGGTAAATTTGTGTGAGCCCGGTGATGCCACTACTTTCCCACCCCAAAATGTGTGAAAAAAGTGATTGTTTGAGCAAAAAATGAGGTTTGCAGGGGATTCTGGGTAAGGAAACGTTGGGGGATCCACGCAAGCCATACCTCCCTGGAAGCCGCCGGGTGTCTAGTTTTCAAAAATGCCTGGGTTTGGTAGGTTTCCCTAGATGGCCGCCGCGCACCGGGCCAAAAACCAAAGTGACCCCCCTTGCAAAACCAGGTGGTTTGGCGATAGGCCATCTTGATGTCGCCTCACTACGTTTGGGGCCCTTGCCTGCCGCGGGTACTTGGGCCACCCACACAAGTGAGGCACCATTTTTACCGGGAGACCTGGGGGAACGCTGGGTGGTGGTAAATTTGTGTGAGTCCGGTGATGCCACTACTTTCCCACCCCAAAATGTGTGAAAAAAGTGATTTTTTGAGCAAAAAATGAGGTTTGCAGGGGATTCTGGGTAAGGAAACGTTGGGGGATCCACGCAAGCCATACCTCCCTGGAAGCCGCCGGGTGTCTAGTTTTCAAAAATGCCTGGGTTTGGTAGGTTTCCCTAGATGGCCGCCGCGCACCGGGCCAAAAACCAAAGTGACCCCCCTTGAAAAACCAGGTGGTTTGGCGATAGGCCATCTTGATGTCGCCTCACTACGTTTGGGGCCCTTGCCTGCCGCGGGTCCTTGGGCCTCCCACACAAGTGAGGCACCATTTTTACCGGGAGACCTGGGGGAACGCTGGGTGGTGGTAAATTTGTGTGAGCCCGGTGATGCCACTACTTTCCCACCCCAAAATGTGTGAAAAAAGTGATTTTTTGGGCAAAAATTTAGGTTTGCAGGGGATTCTGGGTAAGGAAACGTTGGGGGATCCACGCAAGCCATACCTCCCTGGAAGCCGCCGGGTGTCTAGTTTTCAAAAATGCCTGGGTTTGGTAGGTTTCCCTATATGGCCGCCGCGCACCGGGCCAAAAACCAAAGTGACCCCCCATGCAAAACCAGGTGGTTTGGCGATAGGCCATCTTGATGTCGCCTCACTACGTTTGGGGCCCTTGCCTGCCGCGGGTACTTGGGCCTCCCACACAAGTGAGGCACCATTTTTACCGGGAGACCTGGGGGAAAGCTGGGTGGTGGTAAATTTGTGTGAGTCCGGTGATGCCACTACTTTCCCACCCCAAAATGTGTGAAAAAAGTGATTTTTTGAGCAAAAAATGAGGTTTGCAGGGGATTCTGGGTAAGGAAACGTTGGGGGATCCACGCAAGCCATACCTCCCTGGAAGCCGCCGGGTGTCTAGTTTTCAAAAATGCCTGGGTTTGGTAGGTTTCCCTAGATGGCCGCCGCGCACCGGGCCAAAAACCAAAGTGACCCCCCTTGCAAAACCAGGTGGTTTGGCGATAGGCCATCTTGATGTCGCCTCACTACGTTTGGGGCCCTTGCCTGCCGCGGGTACTTGGGCCTCCCAGACAAGTGAGGCACCATTTTTACCGGGAGACCTGGGGGAACGCTGGGTGGTGGTAAATTTGTGTGAGCCCGGTGATGCCACTACTTTCCCACCCCAAAATGTGTGAAAAAAGTGATTTTTTGAGCAAAAAATGAGGTTTGCAGGGGATTCTGGGTAAGGAAACGTTGGGGGATCCACGCAAGCCATACCTCCCTGGAAGCCGCCGGGTGTCTAGTTTTCAAAAATGCCTGGGTTTGGTAGGTTTCCCTAGATGGCCGCCGCGCACCGGGCCAAAAACCAAAGTGACCCCCCTTGAAAAACCAGGTGGTTTGGCGATAGGCCATCTTGATGTCGCCTCACTACGTTTGGGGCCCTTGCCTGCCGCGGGTCCTTGGGCCTCCCACACAAGTGAGGCACCATTTTTACCGGGAGACCTGGGGGAACGCTGGGTGGTGGTAAATTTGTGTGAGCCCGGTGATGCCACTACTTTCCCACCCCAAAATGTGTGAAAAAAGTGATTTTTTGGGCAAAAATTTAGGTTTGCAGGGGATTCTGGGTAAGGAAACGTTGGGGGATCCACGCAAGCCATACCTCCCTGGAAGCCGCCGGGTGTCTAGTTTTCAAAAATGCCTGGGTTTGGTAGGTTTCCCTAGATGGCCGCCGCGCACCGGGCCAAAAACCAAAGTGACCCCCCTTGCAAAACCAGGTGGTTTGGCGATAGGCCATCTTGATGTCGCCTCACTACGTTTGGGGCCCTTGCCTGCCGCGGGTACTTGAGCCTCCCACACAAGTGAGGCACCATTTTTACCGGGAGACCTGGGGGAACGCTGGGTGGTGGTAAATTTGTGTGAGCCCGGTGATGCCACTACTTTCCCACCCCAAAATGTGTGAAAAAAGTGATTTTTTGAGCAAAAAATGAGGTTTGCAGGGGATTCTGGGTAAGGAAACGTTGGGGGATCCACGCAAGCCATACCTCCCTGGAAGCCGCCAGGTGTCTAGTTTTCAAAAATGCATGGGTTTGGTAGGTTTCCCTAGATGGCCGCCGCGCACCGGGCCAAAAACCAAAGTGACCCCCCTTGCAAAACCAGGTGGTTTGGCGATAGGCCATTTTGATGTCGCCTTACTACGTTTGGGGCCCTTGCCTGCCGCGGGTACTTGGGCCTCCCACACAAGTGAGGCACCATTTTTACCGGGGGACCTGGGGGAACGCTGGGTGGTGGTAAATTTGTGTGAGCCCGGTGATGCCACTACTTTCCCACCCCAAAATGTGTGAAAAAAGTGATTTTTTGAGCAAAAAATGAGGTTTGCAGGGGATTCTGGGTAAGGAAACGTTGGGGGATCCACGCAATCCATACCTCCCTGGAAGCCGCCGGGTGTCTAGTTTTCAAAAATGCCTAGGTTTGGTAGGTTTCCCTAGATGGCCGCCGCGCACCAGGCCAAAAACCAAAGTGACCCCCCTTGCAAAACCAGGTGGTTTGGCGATAGGCCATCTTGATGTCGCCTCACTACGTTTGGGGCCCTTGCCTGCCGCGGGTACTTGGGCCTCCCACACAAGTGAGGCACCATTTTTACCGGGAGACCTGGGGTAACGCTGGGTGGTGGTAAATTTGTGTGAGCCCGGTGATGCCACTACTTTCCCACCCCAAAATGTGTGAAAAAAGTGATTTTTTGAGCAAAAATTGAGGTTTGCAGGGGATTCTGGGTAAGGAAACGTTGGGGGATCCACGCAAGCCATACCTCCCTGGAAGCCGCCGGGTGTCTAGTTTTCAAAAATGCCTGGGTTTTGTAGGTTTCCCTAGATGGCCGCCGCGCACCGGGCCAAAAACCAAAGTGACCCCCCTTGAAAAACCAGGTGGTTTGGCGATAGGCCATCTTGATGTCGCCTCACTACGTTTGGGGCCCTTGCCTGCCGCGGGTCCTTGGGCCTCCCACACAAGTGAGGCACCATTTTTACCGGGAGACCTGGGGGAACGCTGGGTGGTGGTAAATTTGTGTGAGCCCGGTGATGCCACTAATTTCCCACCCCAAAATGTGTGAAAAAAGTGATTTTTTGGGCAAAAATTTAGGTTTGCAGGGGATTCTGGGTAAGGAAACGTTGGGGGATCCACGCAAGCCATACCTCCCTGGAAGCCGCCGGGTGTCTAGTTTTCAGAAATGCATGGGTTTGAAAGGTTTCCCTAGATGGCCGCCGAGCCCTGGGCAAAAAACCAAAGTAACCCCCCTTGCAAAACCAGATTACCTATTGTTACTACAGCGTGAGAATTTAGGAATAATACTGCAAAGAAAATGTGGCAGACAATTTGAGGTTTACAGGACAATGGGGATAAAAAATATTTTTCAAATCACTAGAGAGACATCACCATGAACTCCCAAGGGTTTTCGACAATATCTACAGTTGGTGGGTTATTCTTACATGGAAAGTGTACCTTGGCAGAGAAACAAAAGACAAAGATTCCTGCACAACCATCTATTCCTCAAACACACACACATACTGGTTGGATTTGGCACGAGGGCAAGTCATGATTCAGTGTATTAAATTTTATTAACAAGAGATTTCACAAAAATGAAATGCACTGTCAATAATTAAATTCACAAAAAACCAAACCAATGACTTGCAGCTCGTGAGCTGTAAAGCCACGTCAAGGCACCAACCACTTTACAGGCCATTCACACACCTTTCATACGTGATACAAACAAGACCATTCGCACCACCAGGTACAAAAGCAACACAGTACAAAAATCACCAAAAAGGGACAAGGTACACCCTGCTTCAGAAAGACAAATATTACTGCACAGTCATCTAACCCGCAAGCACACACACATACTGGTTGGATTTGGCATGAGGGTGAGTGATGGTTCAATAGATATAATTGTATTACCAAGTAATTTCACAAAACATGAAATGCACTGGTAATAATTGAAAGGGCAAGAAACTGAACCATTGACTCACAGCTCGTGAGCTGTAAAGCCACGACAAGGCACCAACCTCTTTACAGGCCATTCATACACCTTTCATACGTGTGAGACATACAAAACCATTCACACCGCCAGCCGCGGGCCCATCACATAACAAAACTCACACCAGCACACAGCGCCATTCAAGGGCCCATCACTTTCACACGCCCACAATCCAGACACAGCAACTACACAGGCTGAAGGATTGCGTGGAGTGGCACTCAGCTAGCAGTGTGTGTAGTGACCAGCAGAAAGTCACTACTCACACACAGCCAGCCAAGCACCAGTCGACACACACCGCTAGCCAAACGCCAGTCCACGCACACCGCTAGCCAAGCGCCAGTCCAGGCACACCGCCATCCAATCGCCAGTCCAGGCACACCGGCAGCCAATCGCCAATCCACCTACACCGCCAGCCAAGCTCCAGTCCACGGACACCACCAGACAAGCACCATTCCACGCACACCGCCAGCCAAGCTCCAGTCCACACACACCACCAGACAAGCTCCAGTCCACGGACACCACCAGCCAAGCTCCAGTCCACGGACACCACCAGCCAAACACCAGTCCGCACACACCACCAGTCCACACACACCGCCAGCCAAGTACCAGTCCACGCACACCGCCAGCCAAGCACCATTCCACGCACACCACCAGCCAAGCACCATTCCACGCACACCGCCAGCCAAGCACCATTCCACGCACACCACCAGCCACGCACCAGTCCACGCACACCGCCAGTCCATGCACACCGCCAGTCCACGCACACCGTCAGCCAAGCACCATTCCACGCACACCACCAACCAAGTGCCAGTCCACACACACCAACAGCCAAGCGCAAGCCTACACACACCGCCATCACATTTTGGATTTTTTGAGAAAACAATAAAAACACAAACAAATTGCAAATAGATACAAATCTTCTAACAGAAAATCAGCAACTAAATACATTGCACTAACACCAACCTTGAAACAGAATCATATTTTCCAAAGAATACAGACCAGGCAGTTCACTTTACCACTCATGAATCTTCCCAGAAGTTTTTACGCGTGTGGTACGCTCGGAAACAAGCAGAGAGACACAGTGCAGGATGAGAGGGACAATCGGGGCAGTACATACGACTCTCCTTCCGCAAACCTCTTCGCCAACAGACTCTACATCTCCTACTGGGAAAATCTTTTGCGGGTGTGGGAGGAATGTGATCTGGAAAGTGGCGTTCTTTCAATCTAGCAACATCCTCCACCAGTCCAACTCTAGGAACACTTGCCTGTTCCACTACAACAAGGCTGCCTATTACAGACTCCTGAAACTTAGCAAAAGTCATCTTTGACTCAGGGCAAGAATCCTGGAACACAACAAAAGCATTAAACATTGCCAAGTGGAAAAGATGGATAGCCAACTTCTTGTACCAAATGTAAGCCTTACGAAGAGCAGTGTAAGGTTCCAACCTCTGATCTACTCTGTCAACACCACCCATGTGCCTATTATAGTCTAAAACACATACAGGTTTGCGCGCTTCAGCGACCTGACCCCAAACAGTCACAGGTGCAGTGCTTTCATCATGGATGGAAGTCAGCATGTAGACATCTCTCCTGTCTGTAAACTTCACAGCAAGAAGCTCCTGGCAACGCAACGCACTGCACTGTCCCCGCACAAGCTTTTGACAAACAAGTTCTTTCGGAAAACCTTTACGGTTACAGCGGACTGTGCCACAAGCAAAAGTGTCCACTTTGGCCAATTCCCTGAACAACCGCACACCAGTGTAGAAGTTATCTACATATAAATGGTGGCCTTTGTTAAAAAATCCTCTACCAAGTTCCCAAACAATTTTCTCAGTCACTCCAAAAGTGGACGGACAACCAGGGAGGTTAAACCTAGATTCCTTACCGGTGTACACCCTGAAATTAGAGACATATCCAGTCCTACTGTCACACAGCATATACAGCTTTATTCCATAGCGTGCCCTCTTACTAGGAATGTATTGCCTAAAAACCAAGCGGCCCTTGAACAACACCAAAGACTCATCCACTGCAATTTCTCTACCAGGGGCATAAATCTCAGAAAATCGATCAACAAAGTGATCAAGGACAGGCCTAATCTTAAAAAGACGGTCACAATCAGGGTGATCTCGTGGCAACGCTAAACCATTATCAACAAAGTGCATCATCCGAAGCAGAAGCAAATACCTGTCACGACTCATGACTGCCGGAAAAATAGACGTTGCCATCAAGGGACTGCTAGACCAATATGAAGCCAATGATGGCTTCCTTAGCAAGCCCATCAAAAAAGTTAAACCCAAGAACTTCTTCATCTCTTCAACATTTGTGGGAGTCCACCGGGTAGCTCTAGAGTGTGGCTTAAGACTGGCACTGTTGTCCCTCAAAAACTGTTCGGCATACAAATTAGTCTGCTCAACAATCTCTGCCAAAAACACATCGTCCATAAACAACTGAAAAAAATTTACAGGCAAAAAGTTCTCAGTATTCACTCTAGACCCTGGAACACCAGTAAACTCTGGAAATTCCGGCTGCACCATGCCAGGGGCAACCCAGAGGTCATCACTTTCAACGGGAAGACTTGCAGCCCCAGCCTGCAGCCCAGATGTCTCTTGCCGCACTACACCAACGGAAAGGCTTGCAGCCCCAGCCTGCAGCCCAGATGCCTCTTGCCGCACTACACCAACGGGAAGCCTTGCAGTCCCAGCCTGCAGCCCAGATGTCTCTTGCCGCACTACACCAACGGGAAGCCTTGCAGCCGCAGGCTGCAGCCCAGATGCCTCTTACCGCACTATCGGCACATCAGTCTCCTCCTCTAACACAGGCACTTCATCCGCACTAAGAGTATCTTCATCATCCGATGACCCCATACGGAGAGAAAACTCACTGCCAGAATCGTCCCCTGCCCCCTCTCCCTCAGAAGCAGAGTCAGTCTCTGACCCAATATCAGAGGAAGACTCAAACAGCAAACCAACAACCTGCTGAGCAGTCATCCTGCGGCTAGCCATTATACCTACTAAGATAGAAGACTACACAAACAAGTCAACAACAACCAACAATGTGCAAACCAAGTAAGTAAAGAAATGTGTACCTTATATCAATAAGATCAATGTACTCAAAAACTATACAATCCAAAATCAAAAGAGACAGCTGCACTCACCAGAAACAAACTCTGCAGTGACACAGCAAAGACCAACGATATCAAACTAGAAAGAAGAAAAAAAAACAAATTACTCACAAGACAACAAAATACACATCGAGCACCAATGCAAAAAGTTTTTGACACTCAAAAACCAAACATACTGCTATTATTACACCATTTGCAAAAAAAAACAGGCAGAGAAATCAAACACATTTGCATTGTACAAAAAAACAGTCTCTTACCAAACTACACAAACAGCAAAACCACCAGAACCAAAACGTCAACGTGAACAGAAGAAAAGCCTTCACCTAGAACAAAAAAGTAAACAAAAAAAACATTACAATTGGAAATCACAAAAAATATAACAATAAACATTATAACATGCCATGTCACTACCCAAATGGTCAATCGGTTTGTGTGCCAGGTCAGGCAGAAAACAGCAGGAAAAAAAAGGCTATTCAGTCCCGGGGCGGGTGAGCCAAATACATATAACAAATTGCACCCTGGAAGCGAGGGGTCACTTCTATTTCTAATTGAACTAATTCCCTGGTGTCTAGTGGGCTTTTCTGCCCCCAATGGGAGCAGAAACGGCAAAAAAATAAAACCGATCTGCCCACAGAGGGGGCAGAAAAGTCTTCAAAACATTTAGGGGCCCAAGGAAGCGACCCTTGCCCAAGGGGTCGCTTCCTACAATAATATTTATATCCCTGGTGTCTAGTGGGCTTTTCTGCCCCCCCCTAGGAGCAGAAACGGACAGAAAGATGACCAATCTGCCCCCAGGGGGGGCAGAAAAGTATTCTAAATAATTAGGCCGCAAAGGAAGCGACCCTTGCCCAAGGGGTCGCTTCCTACATAAAGAAAAAGACATCCCTGGTGTCTAGTGGGCTTTTCTGCCCCCCCTGGGGGCAGAAACGGGCAGAAAGACGACCGATCTGCCCCCAGGGGGGGCAGAAAAGTCTTCTAATCACTTTACCACCCGAGGAAGTGACCCTTGCCCAAGGGGTCGCTTCCTACATAACGAAATAGACATCCCTGGTGTCTAGTGGGCTTTTCTGCCCCCCCTGGGGGCAGAAACGGGCAGAAAGAAGACCGATCTGCCCCCGGGGGGGCAGAAAAGTCTTCAAATTATTGGGCCCCCCAAGGAAGCGACCCTTGCCTAAGGGGTCGCTTCCTACATAGCATAAACGACATCCCTGGTGTCTAGTGGGCTTTTCTGCCCCCCCTGGGGGCAGAAACGCGCAGAAAGCGGACCGATCTGCCCCCAGGGGGGGCAGAAAAGACTTCCAAAAATTTTGCCCCCAAGGAAGCGACCCTTGCCTAAGGGGTCGCTTCCTACATAGTAAAAACGACATCCCTGGTGTCTAGTGGGCTTTTCTGTCCCCCCTGGGGGCAGAAACGCGCAGAAAGCGGACCGATATGCCCCCAGGGGGGGCAGAAAAGACTTCGCCAAATTTTTACCCCCAAGGAAGCGACCCTTGCCTAAGGGGTCGCTTCCCAAATTCGAAATAACAAATCCCTGGTGTCTAGTGGGGCATCCCTACTCCACGATCGCGACGCTGTGCGCGATCGTGGAGCAGGAATGCCCTGTATTGAGACATCGGGGGAGAGGAAATACTCTTTCCTCTCCCCCGATGCCACAATACTACAAATTTCACCGCCGCGGCCCCCACTGGACTACAAAACCTACCTCTGCTCCCTTGGACGCGCTGGAAGAAATGGATTCCAGCGCGTCCAACGCTTCCTGATGACGCCGGCGCGCGCTGTGCGCGCTGACGTCATCAGAAAGCGTGGGGGGGCTCGGGGGGGCTCGGGGGTGGCAGCGGAAGCTCTTCCGCTGCCACCCCCGTAAAGGGGGTGAAGATCGCTGCACAAGGGGGGGAGCGCCAGCGCTTCCCCCGGGGGCTGTCCTCATGACGGAACGGTTCCGTCATGAGCACAGCCCAACCGATGCTCATGACGGAACCGTTCCGTCATGAGCATCGAAGGGGTTAAAGGTTTAAAGTGGTAAACAAATGTATGTTTACATTGCCTGTGTTGGACTTGGCCCTTTTTGCAGTGTTATCCCCAAATCTTTTGCTTCTTCCTCTTATTTTTTCCTGACCTGTTGTTGTTGGTTTTAGCACTCTGGGCACTTTACCACTGCTAATCAATGCAAAAGTGCATATTATCTCTGTGTAAATTGTGAACATGATTAGTTATCCATGATTGGCATATTTTTATTTACTGGTCAGTCCCTAGTATAGTGCACTGGGTGCGCCGGGGCTGGTAAATCAAATACTGCTAGTGGGCCTGCATCACTGATTGTGCCACCCACATGAGTAGCCCTGAAAAGATGTCTCAGGCCTGCCACTGCAGTGCCTGTGCGCAGTTTGTTAACTGCTTTGTCGACTAGGCAAGTGCACCCACTTGCAAAACCCTAACCTCGCCTTTTCTTACATGTTAGTCATCCCTAAGGTAGGCCCAAGGTACTCCTCTGGGCAGGGTGCAGTGTATGTGAAAGGTAGGACATGCCCTGGTGTGTGGGGGATGTCCTGAAAATGAAAAACTGCCAATTTCATTTTTCACTATTGAAAGGCTATGGTCCCCTATAGGACAGAATGGGGAAGGCTTTGTAACATTTTACAAGCACATCTTCCCATAGGGATAAGATAGAAAAATAAAGTTTAGGCTCTCTGAACTCAGAATTCAATTACACATCTTTAACTAAACATGTTTTATTTTTTATTTTTTAAATGTTCTTTATTGATATTTTACAAATAACAATCACACAGTGAGTGCATAATAATGTACGGCTCATAACAGCATGGATATATGTTCGTGACGATAAAGAAAAACATCAATATTACAACAATGAAACAAGGTACGGAAGAACAATTCAGAAAAGAGAAAAATAAAAACCCCAATAGTCAATGATTACATTCACAGTGCGGTATATCAGGTACGTTCAGGATAGCAAAATCTGCAGTGAGCCAAAATTTGTTTCACAGCTGCCGTATCCAGCCCCAGTACTCCAGTTCACTCCACATCTCAATACTCCAGTATAGTAGCCCATACAGCTGCAACCATACGCACTTTTCAGATTTCATCAAGGGGGTGAGCAAGTAGATAGTTCTTTAATGGTTGCCAAATATTTCGGGGGCGGGAGGTGGGTGGAAATAGTGTGGCATATAATTCCTGCTAAGTGGTCCAAGGGTCGCAATACCAAGTCTAGTCTGTGGTTCAATGACAAGCTTGGCAGTATGCGTAAAGTTTGCAAAAGGTTGGAGCGGGTGTGGAGACGCGATTATGATTCGATCTTGAAGGGACACTATCAGACAGCTATCAAGAACTACCACAGGGCCATTCAGTCAGGTGAGCAGCTCATTTTGCAGCTGAGATTAGAGGCAGGCAGAACCCTGCTAAAAGTATTTTTGGCATACTTAAAGATCTTAAACGGGCAGGGTTACCCCAAGCACCTCGTATGACATCAGATGAGCCATGTTAACTCCA
The DNA here is from genome assembly GCF_964204655.1 of Triturus cristatus. Lineage (NCBI taxonomy): Eukaryota > Metazoa > Chordata > Amphibia > Caudata > Salamandridae > Triturus > Triturus cristatus. The sequence continues at coordinate 452,301,536 of NC_140580.1, forward strand.
TTCTGACAGGTTTCTTGGAAGACAACAACATCTTAGACCCCTCACAGAATGGCTTTCGCTCGGGCCACAGCACAGAGTCTGCCCTCCTAGCAGTGACCGAACATATGAGGGTCACACTGGATGAGGGACGTACTTCGGCACGGATTCTATTAGACCTCAGTGCCGCGTTTGATACGGTCTCTTACCAGATTTTGCTACAAACGACTGGAGGAAGCGGGTATTGTGGGCTTCGCCCTGGATTGGTTTGCCTCTTTTGTTTCTGAGAGGACCTTCCAGGTGACGGCTCCCCCTTTTTCCACTCGGATCCATACTATCAAACAAAAGGTGCCACAAGGCTCAGCACTGAGCCCCACGCTGTTTAACCTTTACGTTCAACCACCAGCAGCTGTGGCCAGGAGCAAAGGGCTGACAATAGTATCGTATGCTGACGATACACAGCTGGTAGTGGCACTCTCTGGCAATTCCGTGCAGGATGCTTCCAAGTTTCTGAGTGATCTTGCAGCTATTGCTGAGTGGATTTCAGCCATCTGTTTGCAGCTCAATGCGAGTAAGTCTGAAGTTCTGCTGGTTGGGCGGGATGTAGAGCTATGGAGCGAGCATTGGTGGCCTATGACCTTGGGCTGTGCTCCCACCCCTAAACAGGTGTTAAAAAATGTGTGTGTCTGGGTGGTCTCGGCCCTCAGCTTTCAGGTCCAAATCAAAAAAGTGGCAGAGATCTGCTTCGGCATTCTGCGAGGGCTCAAACCATTGCTAGGTTACTTTGATCCGTCCACTCGACAGGTTATCATTCAGGCAGCCATTCTGTCCAGATTAGATTACGCCAGCTTGCTCTATCTGGGGATCAATAAGTCTGAGACTTTGAGATTACAGAAGGTTCAGAATGCAGCAGCCAGAACTCTCCTTAGCGTCCCGAGAACTTGCTCCACCTCTAGTGCCATACGCCGACTACATTGGTTACCCGTGGCCAGACGCGTGGAGTTTAAGTCTCTTTGCATCACTTTTAAAATCTGCATCCTGGCATTTTGGCCACCCTGCTCTCACCTTACACGCCCTCCCGCCAACTTCGTTCCATGTATCAACTTCTAGCGGTGGTCCCTAGGGTAAGGAGAGTATGGGCTGGTGGGCGCTCCTTCCGCACACTGACAGCTAAACTCTGGAACTTTCTCCCACTGTCTATCCGCGGCTTGACCAATTATTTGGCATTCCGTAAAGCAATTATATCACATCTCTTCCCTGCACTGTAGGTTCTTTTGCTTTTTTCAGGGATAGTGATAGGTGATATAAGCGTGAGACTAAGTGAGTTTTATCTGTTGATGCAATGAAGAGCGTGAGAGGGGGAACTCTTCCGGCTCCACTGGGGCGTTCGGTATCGCCCCAATGAGGGATCTTCGGACTCTGTGCAGAAGGAACCTATCCATGTATGTAGTGTCCCATGTGTAGTAATCTCCGATATTGTGCATGGTCGTGAATTTTTTAAAAATCCCCAATTTTCTGAAGTCTAAGTTTGACTAATGTGCGCTTGCTAAGGGCTTCGGTGGTGGGGGGTAGCCATGGGTTGTCTGCCAGTGGCATATGCGCCGAATATAAAGACTCTTTTTGTAGGTACTGCCGTAATTTGGTCCACGCCCAACAGGTTGTGGGCAGAGTTTGGATCTCAGCTGGGAAACGTGACAGTCCCTGTGGCAATTTGACAGATAGAGAGTTAATATATATTTGAGAACGTTCAGCCTTAAAATATTGGAGCCGGGCATCAGGGTGACACCAATAATATGTAAACGTGGGTTTGGGCCACCAGGTAATAAAAATAGAAATCTGGGGCACCAAATCCCCCACTCTCGTATGGCATAATTAGTGTGTTCCAGCTTATACGCGGCTGTTTGCCTGTTCAGACAAGCCGAATAAGCAATGTTTGTAATGTATCGAAAAATTTTGTGGATAAAGCGATAGGAATGTTTAAGAAAAGGCATAAAAACGTGGCAGGACCACCATTTTTATTTTTGGCAATTCTGCCAGCCATGGAGAGGGGGAGCTTAATCCATTTTTCAACCTGTGACGAGAGACGGTCTACCGCAGGTCCATAGTTTAGTCAAATTACTTCAGGGGCACCTCAATGTAAATAAATGCCGAGGTACTTGGGAAGGGTCTGTACACCACTTCAGGGGGAACTCGAACTCCTCTTGTGTAGTTGCCAGGGTCGGCGGGAAAATTTCCGACTTAGTCCAATTTATTACTAATCCAGAGTATACCCCAAATTGGACCACCTCCCTTGGGAGTGGGGACAGGTTTTCAGACGGTTTCGGCACAAATAGCATTACTTCGTCAGCATAGAACAACGCAGCCAGAGGGCCTGTATGTAATTGCAACCCGCGGTGGATATGCCATTCCTGTATGAGGCGTGCGAGGGGATCAATAGCCACAATAAATAATAGGGGCAAGAGGGGACATCCCTGCCTAGTGCCACGTGATAGAGGGAATTGATTTGTTATTTCACCATTAAGTTTCAGCCGGGCCACTGGGCTTGAATACAGGAGACGGACCAAGTTTAAAAACCCAGCAGGGTTCCCCAGTTTTTGCATTACGGCGTATAAAAAAGGCCACTCCAATCAATCAAAAGCCTTTTCGGCGTTGAGTAGAACGACCGCTACCGGCAATGTGGGTTCCATTTGATTCATCACAGAGAAAATTGCTCGATGATTAAGCGCCGTCGATCGGCCCGAGATGAATCCAGCCTGATAAGGGTAATGTGGTATTCACCAGTAATGCTAGTCGGATTGCTAATATTTTGGCCAAGATTTTATAATCATGGTTGAGTAGTGATAGCGGTCTGTATGATGAGCATTGACGCGGCGATTTGCCTTGTTTGAGCAGTAGTGACACTATGGCTTCTCGCATAGTCCGAGAAAGGGACCCGCTCTGTAGAGCCTCATCATATACTTCCAGTAACCGCGGCGCCAACTCGTGTTGGTAGGCTTTATAAAACTCTCTGGAGAGACCATCCGATCCCGGGGCATGACTGCTGGCTAAATCTTTTATTGCCTGCTTGATTTTGTCCTCGTCTATAGGGGAGGCTAGAAACTCGCACTGTCCCTCTTCCAACTAGACCATGGCTATCTCCTGTAAATAGTCCGTTAATGCCTGCCCAACCGGGGGTCACGCGTCTTGTACAAGTGAACATCGTATGAGAGGAAGGCTGCAGTGATGCCTGACCCCCTTGCCAATGTGATATCAGTGTCAGTGTCTAGGTGTGTGATGAATACAGATTGATATTGGGGCCAGAGGAGGTGGGAAAGTGTTCTGCCGGGCCCCTCTCCTTCTCCATATGCTCGGGCCATTGCATATTTGCTGAGATATTTGACCTCACAGGCAGCAGATTCCGTGAATTCAGTCAAGAGAGCTGCGCAGTCATGCAGGGATTCTGAAGATGAGGTAGCCTGTGTGGTTGCATCCATAGCTTTTAGATTTTTCTCTATGTTCTCAAGGTAATTTTGTATGGATCGGAGTACGCCAGCATGATTCGATATGCAGATCCCCCGGATAAATGCCTTAAAGGCATACCATAACACCAGTTGTGAGGTTACAGTACCCTCGTTTAACAAGAAATATTCTCTAATAGCATCGCCCTCCTCACTTTGGAATACAGAGTTGAGTAGTGGCCATGCAGGAAATCTCCACAATGGACGCTGTGTTGGCACTGTGGGGAAATCCACCAAGAGCAGCACTTGAGCGTGCGGGGCAGGTAGTCAATCCCCTGTACCTCTAAGAGTAGTTGTGGCGTGAGGTACCAGTGGTCTATACAGGACCATGAGCCATGCGAGCAGAATAAAAAGAGTAGGCACGGCTTCCCGGGTATTCCTCGCTCCAGGTATCAGCAAGTAAGCCAAGGTGCAGCAAGTTGATTAGTCCCTGTGTGGCTGTATCAATATACACACCCCCGTGAATATGTGCTATAGCTGGAAAAGAAACGGTGTCTCCCCCGTTAGGAAGCAAAACCGTGTGCTGGGAGCGGTGCGTAGTGTGTTTACTGAAGGAAGGCAACCTGGATAGTGTGCCTGGCCAGATATGCCAGAACCTAGTGTCCCTTTTTAGGGCTAGATAATCCTCTCACATCCCAGGACAGGCATTTGAGGTTCAGACACCGGCCTCGCAAGTCTTTGGAGATCATTTGACCACTATCAGACAAATCACTGCAGGTTGTAAAGTTGTAAAAAGTGTACCCATGGTTATATGAGTGGGACTTGTTCCGTACCAACAAGAATCAAGACGATAACCAACAAACCAGAACACCCAACCTCACCTCCACCCCCCACCCACATCGGATAAACAAAAACAAGGCACCCGGTGAATCCTGTTCAAATAACCCCCGACATAAGGGAAGGGGAAAATGGAAGAGAAGGAAGGAAGGAAAGAAAGAACAAACAGGAGAACATCCTGAGGGGGAAGGCAACACTCCAATGAGCCGTCGGTCTATGGGATATGCATTTGACAGGTTTGTGTCTGCCCAATATATGCCTGTTTCACATCAATAATTGTTTGCTTCGAGGGATTGCAGTATGGTAGAGTTGCAGTTACAGGGTCCCACACAAACGTCACCAGCGGCCCCCAACACACCAAAGAAATTGCCAATAATATACATCAGAACCAGAAGAGGTTTCTGTTAGGTGGTAGGTCAGAAGGCAGCCGGCAACCGTTAGGAACCAGGGTCGCGTCCATCAGCATTCCCTTGTGTTTTGTCCCTGATTTGTTGTTTCTTCCAGAATTTTGCAGCTTCCTCTGGAGAGTCAAAAATGTGTTTTGACACCCATCTGAACTCTGAGCCTGGCAGGGTGCAACATAGCGTATTTAATATTTGCTTTTTGAAGGGAACGTTTAATGTCTGTGTATTTGCGGCGCGCCTCCTGCACCATTACGCACAAAATCCGGGAAAATGGAAATGTTCGATCCTTGATAGCTGAGGGAGCCACGTTCCCTTGATAATCGTAGCGCCGCATGTCGGTTGTGATAATCATTTTCGGAGTTTCTCCCTGTACCCGAGCGGGTCCCAGTGTCCGGTGTGCGCGTTCCACCGCGAATGTGGCAGAAAAAGCCTCTCTCCCAAACATCTGTAAGAGGATGGATTAGACAAGTTTGGCCATGGGGCCGATATTTGTAGATTCAGCTATACCAGCAATACAGAGGTTATTCTAGCGCGACTGCGCTTCTAAATCCTCCGCCTTCATGTCGAGTTGCTTAAGTAGGCCCTCCGTCTTCTCTAGCCTTCTCTGAGTGGTGAGTTGCGCGTCTTCCAGATCTGAGATTTGCTGTTCCGCATTGCCGATTAGAGAGTCCTGCGCCTCCAGCTGACCATTTATGTCATCAAGGCGTGTGGTAAGAGTGTCTAGTTGGGCATCGATGGACTGGAATCCGGCCCGCAGGTCGGCCAGTATGGCGGTGGCACCTTCCAACTGTTGCGACTCTGGCTCTGTGGGGTGTTCGGCGTCCTCACGCCAAGGGGTCCTCCCAGCCTTAAAACTCAGCTGACGCTGCTTGGGGTCTGTCCGCCCCTTTATGATACTGCAGAGGCACAAGAGGTGACCCCACAAGTCAAATAGATGTTGAGACACTAGTTTACCGTGTGGGATCAGATGACTTCTACTGCGTCAGTCCCTGGTTTTGCAGCAGGACGTTACATAGAAGCTCTGCGACACACAGCAAACACAGAGGCAGGTAAGTTGTGCATGGGACGTTATGCATGAATCCCCCATACATGACACTATTGAGCAAAGCGTATCTCAGCAAGTCGTGCTGGTGCAGTGTTCAAGGCCTGCAATGGTAAGGGGCCCACCATAAGCGTCGTGCCCTTACTCAGTCTTAACAGGGAGCCACATATTTTGGGTCCTGGGTTCTTGCGGTGCTTTCATGGTGCTTACTTCAAAACAAAATGTATGGAGAAAAAAAATAGGGTATTGTCCGGAGGAAGGGGCCAAGTAGGCAGCATGCTGCCTCCTACCTCTCGCCGTGTTCAATATCTGCATGCACCATCCAGCACCGGGAACTGGCTCCGATGCGGATTCATCTGGGGCTCCCGCTCCACGCCCCAGAATCACCGGCACTCTGAAGTCCCCAGGACAGTGTCAGCTCGCTCCTACGCGGGATTGGGCTCCCACTCTGCTCCGCTCCCCAGAGTCACCGGCACTCCGAAGTCTCCAGGACAGCGTCAGCTCACTCCCGTGCACGCTCCCATCAGACCCGGCCCTCAGACTCACCGGAGACCCCTGTCGTCTCCGGGCCTCCGAGGGCCGTGTCAGGTCTGGGAGTGCGGGCAGCCAAAACACAGTGCAGTGGGTGTCGTCGGCGTCAGTCCTTTCCATCTCCGGGTGACTCCACAATCATCTGCTATGCAGCGAAAGTCTGACTACTGGCATGGGAACACAGGCAGGTGGAGAAAGGAAGCCTACGGCTCGGGAGCTACAAAGTTAAGCGGCCATCTTGGTCGCTTACTCGGCCATGCCCCCCCTAAAGATGGTTTTTAAATTGTGTGTTTGAAAATGCCACTTTTAGAAAGTAGGCATTTTCTTGTGTAACCATTCTGTGCGCCTCTGCCTGTTTGTGTATTGACTGTCTGGTTTTGGAGTGACAGGGAGTGGGGAGGTGCATTCTCTCAGACAGCCACCGGGGGGGTTGATGTGTGTCCTGCCTTTCCTGAATGAGTCAGGGCTGGGCTGAATAGACCTGGGCAGCATTCAGAGTAGAGGGAGGAGTTCTCACTAGCACCTCAATATGCCCGCTGTACATTTAGAGTGGTGGTAGGAGATTTCCATTGCACCTGAATAGGGCCTGTCTGCCTTAAACAATGCTGTCTTCACATCCTGCCTGGCAACTGCACCAAGAGGACAGAACCGGTTTGGACTCGTCTCAGAGACCCTTGCACAAAGAGAACAAAGAGAACAAAGACATTTTGGTGTATAATTATTAGACTTAAAACCCCTGAACTTTAGACTACTTCTGGAATCAAGAGGAACCTTTGCCAAGGAGAAGAGCTGGAGAAACTGAGGAGAAGTACTGCCCTTGCTGTGCTGTTTCTGCCAAGGAAAGGAGAAGGACTTTGCTGTATGCTGTGTCCCCTGCTTGAGGAAAGTCTCCAAGGGCTTGAGGAGAGCTTGACTCCTGTTTTGAAGTCTCAGGAACACAAAGACTTCAACCCCAGCTCCCCTGAACTTCCTTGCTGGGAGTTCTGGCCTGCCAGGAGTGCCCGTGACTGTGTGGGGCCTCTGGAGGTTGGCTCTGCTGCTGGGAGCTTGAAAGCAACGCAACAACAAGAAAATTGACGCATTGCTCATCTTACAACAGTTTTTCCGATGCAACGCTGTGGTGCAAGAAGAATCTCACCGCCGCGCCACTGCTGAAACCGATGCACCGCCTGTCGCCGCTGAAAGAATCGATGCATCGAGGGATCGCGGCTGAGGAAATTAATGCAGTGCCGCTCGCCGTCGCCACATCATTTGCCAACGCATCCGGGATTTCCACGCATCGTCCCTTTGCGGCAAGTTTTCTCCGACGCATCACCCACAGATTGGAGTCGTCTCAGAATCGAAGCATCGCTTCCCCCTACAGACCGGACCCGACGCATCAGTCCCCTGTGTACAGCGGAAATGTCGCATTGCATCCCCAAATGTCTCAGGAACGACGCATCTCTTTGTTTTTTTACGCTTCTCATTGCTGCTGCTGTTTGGCTTGGTGAATTTTGTCGCAACAACAGGTACTTTGCAAAAAATCACACATCCACAGTTTTCTATGGACTCAGTTGCTAAAACCTTTTGAAAGTAATTTTTCTTAACACTTGCATGTTGGATTTTTATTGTTTTAGTCTTGTTAAATTTAGATAAAGATACTTTATAATTGTTTTTCTAAACCGGTGTGGTGTCCATTTGTGGTGTTATCACTGTGTTACTGTGAGTGTTTGCACACATACTTTACACATTGCCTTTGGGATAAGCCTGTCTGCTCGTGCCAAGCTACCAAGGAGATGAGCAGGGGTTATCTAGAGTGTGTATCCCCCTTACCCTGACTAGAAGCAAGGGTCCCTATCTGGACATCTGGACAAAGGTAACTACCTCTGCCAACTAGAGACCTCCATTTCTAACAGCATGCAAACCGTATTTGTGTATATGCGTGTTTACATTTGTTGGTACATTAAAGTCAGACCCATTGGCCATTGTCTTTCTTCATTTTGAATATCAATTCCGCTTTCTTCTGTTAGCAACCTTTATCCTAACATTCATATCTAACATTTTTCTTCACTGAAGCAGAATTCTTAAAATGGTTGCTACCAAAAGAATAGATTATAGATGCTTTCGATAGTGGAAAGGAAGCAAGCAGATGACATTCAAGGATTCATTTAACCATACACTCTTTAAAAAATGTGTGACCTTGCGCTATGCACGTTATTCCTGCTATAAGATTTATTGTCATATCCTACTCACTTTCATGGTCTCCTATCTAAAGTTGGTTCCAATTGTTGTGAAGGAGAAGGGGAGGGGCTCAGGAGTTTTTTTTGTTGTTCTTTACCTTACTTAACTGTTACTTTCTTACCACATTGAAACTGTTTGTTTTTGTTCATAACGACTCCTATTGATTCTTTCAATATCCTACCAGGCATGTTTTGTACTTTATCTTCACTGAGTTTACCCTTATCCTGGAAACCACTTATTTGTCACTGTGTTAAAGTTTCTGCTAGGGAATGTACTTGTTGTCACATCCATTTTTCTGTAATCCCTCACACTTTATCCATAGCACACTGTAATGACTCTTTTAATGTTGGAGATGCGTTGTCTGTAGAGGATGGATTGCTTAATTTGAAAATCAATAAACAGATGAACAAAAAAAAGACACATTAGATTGGCTTATACCCAATTGGCATATTTAACTTGCAAGTCCCTAGTAAAGTGACAGTACCTGTTCCCAGGGCCTGTAAACTAAATGCAACTAGTGGGCCTGCAGCACTGATTGTGCCACCCACCTAAGTAGCACTTTCAACATGTCTCAGGCCTGTCATTGCAACCTGTGTGTGTAGTTTTAAACTGCTATTTCGACCTGGCATAATAAACCTTTTGCAAGGCCTAAATCTTCCTTTTTAATACATATGTCACCACTAAGGCAGGCCCTGGACAACCCCAAGTGTACTTTTGAGCTTTACATGTCCTAGTAGTGAAAAACTCTTACATTCTTTTTCTCACTACCGCAAAGCTTAACTCTCCTATAGGATGAGGTGATCAGTTCATGTTTGGGATCTCTGGGATGGTAATTTAAAATTCTAACTCATGGCGAAGTGGGATTTTAAATGACAATTTGGAAAATACCACTTTAAGAAAGTTTTAACAGGTAAGTATGCCTATAAGGGATTTTCTGACTTATACACAACTTGGCATTCAATATTCAATTCAATATGCAGACAATTCCGGCAAGTTCTATCTAGTAGCTTACATTCAATAATTTAGATATTCAATTAACTTATTTCAAGTATAGTAAATCTGCTACAAATAGTCTTACACAGGTGTACATGTTTCAAAAAAGCAAATTTATAGTAAAAAGATTTTTCAAAGGGTACAAAAAACTAGTACAAAAATCTGTATAAAACAGCACATAGCAACTGAGGATTTCCAAATGATTTGATATTACAGACACCTCATTGTTACTACTGTGGACACCTCTTTCAATCAAGAACAGGAAAATGCGACTGGTCAAACACAAAACATATCCTTAAGACAAATGATTTCGAACTAAACTAGGCGTGGTTGTTGACGTTTTGGTCTATATGGTGTAGACATCAGCTAGACCATCTTCATGACGTTAGAATCAAGCGTTGAATGACCCCTAAGGAAATTACACAAACAGTTACACTTTGTAGTTGTGTCCTTTAAAATCTTTCTATTTGAATTCGGGGAAAGGTCTGCTCATTGGCAACCAGTACTCCACAGCAATTCATGCTGAAATGAAAAACGGAAGGGGTGACTGCATTGTGACTGTCAATGTAGTATCAAGTAATCAAGATGTGGCTATGGAGTACAAAACCTGAAGAAATAATTCTCACGAATATACGAATATTTGGAATATTCTTATCGCTACTAATAAAATAATGGACACAATCGCGCATAAAATGATTATGTGGCCTTAGCTATGTTGGAGCTTTGAGGCCAAGGGACAAGCCCTTATGTGCACAATAATGGTAACATGCATGCACATTTTTTAACTGACTCCCAATGCTAATATAATCCCCACAGGGTTACAAATCAGGAATATACCAATAATTTTTACTGAAGACGAGGACTTTAAAATTGGATTTAGCTATTCTGCCAACAAGTGCACACGCACTTGGATGGTGTTAAGCATTGAAACAGCATTGAAACATATCAAACTACTTACGAAAGAAATACAAATTAACACAGACTCAAGTATTACAAATAGCAAGTTCCTCCTTGACAAAATTTCACTAACGATAAAGGAATTTGAAGAATTGAATGCACATAAAAAAACTGAGAAATTACAAAAAGATATTAAAAGGTACAGTAAGGAAAGAACTTATCCATATCTCAATAAATATTTTATCTTACTCAGGGCTCCAATCAACCATTTTATAAAAGAATGACATTTTCAGGCACCAACTTAGACACAGGCAGTGACCAGACCTCTGACAACTCATATTGCCAGCAATACGAACAATAGCCCTCCACATCCCATCAGGCTTTTTTAGGACAGGATCGGAGGATGTCAGGCCCCCCCAGGAGACAACAAGCAGCGAAACGAGGATGGTATTGCAACCAATACACACCAGGGTTCAGAGAGACGAGGAACCAGTACTACGAGTGGTAGTTCCTCACCAAACCATCCCCATCTTTAATCTGTCGAAACATACACTATCAGAATCAGAAATCTCTGTCCTGTCAGCTGGTCTTTCTTTTGTTCCAACTTGTAGAAATTATTTATTTCAAACAAAATTAGAACTATACAGATTTTTTCGCTCAATTAGACTTAAAAACTTCTTTGCGACCAATGTGTCTATACCCTCAAATGACATCACAGGTTTACACAATCCATCCATGTTTTTTCAAGCAAACACGATGGTTGTGAACGAGACTGTCACATTTGAAAATGCGATTCTGACAGAAGTAGACAATTTATTCAAGGAAACAACACATGTCCAATTTAATCTCTCTAGAAATGAACAAAAAGCGTTACAACACCTACAGACCCTTCCTGAAACTGTCATAAAACAGGCAGACAAGGGCGGTGGTATAGTCCTATGGGACAAAGATGCATATAGATCTGAATTATTGAAGCAACTTTCAGAACAGGAACATTACAAAAAACTGTCAAGCAATCCCACAAATAGATTGGCGAATATCATTTCCAACTTAAGCCGTGAAGGTTTTGACGGTGGGTGGTTGAGTGAAAAGGAGGCTTCCTTTCTCATAAATAAAACACCTATGGTACCGACAATTTTTGCCAAAGGTACATAAAGATATTACAACACCTCCCGGACGACCTATCATTTCCGGTTGCAATTCAATATTGAAGCCTTTGGCACAAAACGCAGATTTGTTTATTCGTCCTTTTGCTACGGAACAACCCTAATACATCAGGGACACGACGGCAATGATTAATATTGTTGAGAACCATCCATTTGATCCTGTCCATAAATTACTGGTCTCCATGGACATAGAAGGTTTATACACCAATATCTCACAAAATTACATTTTGACGATTCTAGATGGATTACTAGAGAGAAGACTTAGCCACACCATGTCCCCACATCTTTTATCATTGAATGCATTAGAATCTCATTGTGTGAAAAAAAAAATCATTTTGAGAATACATTCTATCAACAACAGAAAGGTGTGGCCATGGGTGCAGTCTATGCCCCAGATATAGCAAACATCTATGTCTCAACCTTCGAAAACCAATTAATTAATGATGTATCTAATCCTTTTTCATATGACATCATTCGGTGGTTGAGATACATAGTGTTTCTCATCTGAAGAGGTAGCAGGGATCAGCTTGTCATCTTTCATAAATGGCTCAGCTCCAGGAATCCCAACTTGAGATTTACGATTGAATCTGATTCAGACAGTACAAACTTTCTTCATATTACCATCAAAGTAGATACTAATAACCTTCTATACACCACACTCTACACTAAGCCCATAGCAAGAAATACACCTGCAAAGAGGATTATTTTCTTGAAGTGAAAAAACTAAAGGAAAAAATGAAAGCAGGTAGTTACCCAGCCAACCTGCTTAAAAGATCACTTAAACTTGCCTTGTATAACAATGGGAGGCACTATTGGAAGTCAAAGAATGGTCCAATCTACTGCAGTTGGTTTGTGTATCTACATTTGGACCCCAGTCAAACAGCATCAAGAAAATATTAAACAATCATTGGTCATTATTTAAAGGTTTACCAGAGCTAAAAAATAAACCTAAGTTCTCCTTTAAGAGGGGATCTAATCTAAAAGACTGTCTAGTGCATGTGTATGAAACTAGTAACACCGACACTGTGGACAATATGAAGCAACTGGTATCACTAGTGGGACACTATAAATGTAACATGTGCACAGCTTGTGGCACTACTCAAACTACTAAGGCATTTGAGATTAACGGACTTAAGGTCTTACTCAAGCAATTCTCAAACTGCAATACAAACAATGTAGTTTATTGCATTAAATGCCCTTGCGGCCTACATTATATAGGCAAGACAACGCAAATTGTAAAGAAACAGATTCTACAACACCAATCACGTATCCGCTGCAGGGTAGAAAATGTCCCTCTAGTGGAACACTATACGAAATTGAAACACTCAGAAAAAGACATGTCTTGGTGGGTAATTGAAGTGGTTAAACCATCAAAAAGACTATCTAATGTTGATCATGTGCTTACTTTGAAAGAAAATCTGTGGATTTGCTGTATAGATAACATAGCTAAAGGTTTAAATTCAGCAACAGAATGGCACACCCTGATCTGTATCATGTAACATGTTCTTTAATTGTTATATCTGTAACCACGTTTTTGGTTGTGTTTCTGCATGTTTCATCTATTAATGATCTATATTGGGCATTATATATGTCAACCTCTTGCTATAACAAACTCTAGTCGGATACAGACTGTATTGTCACATCCATTTGGCACAAATATGTGTAATAGCCAGCTATGTAATATGTGGTGACATGCTTTAATCCATGTTTTTATATTCTAACATGGACTGATTGCTGCATGTTTCTTCATATCAAGATCTTTATTTAACCAGTTATAAAAACTAAAGAAAATTGTGTATCGAGCACTATGTATGTCTAACTCTAGTCATGATAAATTTCATTTGAGATATAGACTTTATAGATGCATCCATCTGATGCAAGTGTTTACACCAGTTAGTTATGGAACATATGGTGACATGCTTTAATCAAATGTTATATTGGTTCTAACATAGACCATCTGTAGTATGTTTTATCACATCCAGAATATAGAGATATTATGAATCAACTGAGACTGTTAAAAGCCTTCCGAGCATGTGCATATTAATAATTGACAATATACATTCGCAATTACATGATGTATCTCCCACTGTTGATGCTATCTCTCTTATTCAGAATTTGCTGGAAATCACAACTCTTCCTTTTTCTCACTTATTAAGGAAGATTCTCCTTTCCTTTACTAGCATTTAAACACGGTCTAAATACGTTTGTTAAATGCCTTTAGGTAGGAGTGCTTGCATTAATTTCCTACAAAACTTGTGGTGTAATAGCTTTTTGAAGTGGCCGCGGACATGCCTAACTGCTCCTCTTCAATATGGCCGCCACAAAACATTCTATATTTCATTGTTCATCGTGACCTTTTAACTATTTATGAGATTTAGAAGTCTTTTCAAGAAGAGAAGCATATTTTGCTCCTCTCTAATATGGTTGCCGTAAAGCAATTAATTCTGCAAGCAGTCCTGAGCACAGAAACATTCCCTGCTCCTCTCTAAGTATGGCTGCGGCAAATTACTCTTCATCACGTATTGTGACTATTCACCTATTCCAGAGGGTTCTGTCTAAGAGAAAGAACATAATTGTGTTAATCTGACCTACAAACAAGGTGATGTCTTAACAAACTCACACTTATTTCGCCTCATAAGATGGCCGCTGTTAGAACTGGGGGTCTCTAGTTGGCAGAGATAGGTACCTTTGACCAAATAGGGACCCTTGCTTCTAAGTCAGGGAAAGGGGATTACACTACTGGATAACCCCTGCTCACCCCCTTGGTAGCTTGGCACGAGCAGACACGCTTATCTCAGAGGCAGTGTGTTAAGCATTTGTGAACACATACTGTAATACAGTGAAAACACTACAGATGGACACCACACAGGTTTTATAAAAATAAGTATTCTTTATATAGACTTAACACAAGACCACAAACGACAAAAATCCACAATACAGTACTCAAAATTGACTTAAAGATGGTAGAATTAACTTAGTTCAAGTTGAAAAAGTACCTGGATGCGTAACGCAAAATAAACAACGTTGGAGATGCGTTGGTTCCTTGCTTCGGGGGGGACGATGCGTCGTGCCTCAATGCTTGTGCAAAGAAGGGGATGCGTCTTGACCCTTACCGGAGAGGAGGTGATGCGTAGATTCTCGTGCTGTGGCCTGGTTGCGATGCGGCAAGATGGCGCCTCGATGCGATGCGACAATCCGGTGCGATGCGATAAGATGGCGCCCTTGATGCGACAATGTGAAAACGATGCGTGCATGCCCTGGCAGCCTTGCGGCGACTCTGTACTTTGGAGCCCTGCAACACGCTTCTCCGGTGATACGACTGCGACCCTCACGGTGGCGACACGCTTCTCCGGTGATGCAACATCAGACAACTGTGACGAAGACACGCTTCTGGGCGATGCGGCGGCGGCACACTTCTCTGGCGATGTGACGACTACAGCTGCGGCAGCGACACGCTTCTTCTCGTTGCGTCGTGCTTCCATCTCCCAGCGACACGCAGGCTTCTGCAGATAGAATTCCCAGCAAGGAAATTCAGAGGGGAGCTGGTGGTGAAGTCTTTTGTCCCTGAGACTTCAGCAGGAGTCAAGCACAAGTTCAAGCCCTTGGAGTAATATTCTGCAAGATGATGAAAGTCCTTTGAAAGTTCCTTCTCCTCTCCTTTGCACTGAAGACACCACTGTAGGCCAACCCAGAAACACAGCACACTGGCAGGGGGGCAGTACAACTCCTACAGCTTCCTTTGGTTCTTCTCCTTGGCAGAGGTTCATCTTGTTGTTCCAGAAGTGATCTAAAGTTTTGGGGTCTGGGTCCCCATATTTATACTACTATTCTCTGAAGGCAGAGAGGCCTTTGCCTAGTCCAAACCAGTTCTGGTCAGTCCTGGAGCACTTTGTTGACAAGACTCCTTCTTTCCTTTCACAGAGCAGGCCAGGGAGATCAGACGCACCACAGGAGGTGGAGCCAGCATTGTGGAAGGAAGGCACAGCCCTATTCAGGTGCCAGGTGCAGCTCCTCCCACCCATCTACCTGCAGATCGCTCTATTCAGCCCTGTGCTGACTCACCCTCTCTCCTGGAATCCCCCAGCCCCTGTCACTCACAAAACCAGACACACAATACACAACCTAGCAGAGGCAGGCTTGGACAATTAAGCAAGAAAATGCCTACTTTCTAAAAGTGGTATTTTCAAACACAGAATGTTAAAACCAACTTCACTAAAATATGTATTTTATCATTCTGAGTTCAGGCATACTAAACTCGAACTTCTACCATGTTCCCTGGGTCAGTTAGGATTATAGGATGTAATAATCAAACTGTCCATTCTGGCCTATGGGGAACAGGTAGCCTTGCAATAGTGAAAAACGAAAATGGCTGTAATTCACTATTAGGACATGCCACACATACCATGGCATGTCCTGCCTTATACTTAGAATGCACCCTGCCCTTGGGCCTACCATAGGGGTGTCTGATATAAAGAAAAGGGAAGGTTTAGGGACTGGCAAATGGATGAACTAGCCAAGTCGACATGGCAATCACAGACTGCACACAGGCTCTGCAATGGCCGGCCTGAGACACACTTTACAAGCTGCTTCTGTGGGTGGCACAACCAGTGCTGCAAGCCCACCAGCAGCATTTGATTAACGAACCCTGGGCACACATGGTGCACTGTACTAGGGTCTGACAAGTAAATCTAATTATCCAATCATGGAGTAACTAATCAATACATCAATTTACCATAGGGAGCACTTGCACTGTGGCACTGCATAGCAGTGGCACAGTGTCCAAAGCATCTAAACCAGCAAAACATATCAAAAACAGAGGAGGCAATCAGAAAAAATGGAAGGGAGTAATAGTACCAGGTCTAACGGCCGCGAACTTAAAATTGCAATGGAATGACAACAAGACAGTCAGTCACTTATGTTTACCAATAACTATACCTGGAAGTACGATAAGAGTAGTGCAGGCAGTCAATACGCTTCGCAGACGCCGACTGCAGAGACAGTGGCACATCGTTGAAGCTGGGCCCAGACAGTGTCGAGGTAAGCACAACCTGTAGGACTAACCAGTGCGCCTCCTCTCAGTGGTTTCCCAATGTGGAATTTCAGGATTTTAATCTTACTGTTTCCCTCACAGACTCATCCTAGATTCTGACACAGTGGTGCTCTAGGGTGACACCGGGAGGTTCATAAATTACTGAATTAACCTGGTAAGCAGTTTGAGTGTGTAACGCTAATCGCACCATGCTATTGGGCTGGTGTGCTAGTTTACATTTTAAATTATCTCAATGGTTCTTTGCAACTGTTCATGACTTTTACCTAATGTGTCACATTGGGTTTACATATAGTCACATTGTGAAGTAGTTAAGTAATTCTCCACGTTGTTTGATTTAACGAGTGAATGATGTGCCTACAGACATTAACGCATGCATAATATTCATCGTGACTAGCGCGTGCAAATAGTTAAATGAAACCTCATTTATTAATGAATGCGGTTAAGACCGATAATATCTTATAAAATACATCGCACTTTTTTGCATGTTAATGTACTCATTCCTTGAACATAAGATCCAGATCTATTGAAGACGCAGTAATCTTTTTGTGCAGGAACGCATCTACAGTTTGTATGAATAGGGTTAATACCAATAAACATTCTAAAAAACACATTGCACTGTTTTTGCATGTTAAATGCACTAATCCCTTGATGGTAAAATATAGATCTTTCCAAGTCGCAGTAATCTTGCTGTGCAGGCATGTGTTCTTAGAGCAGCGGTTAGGCTAATTCCAAATATGTAGGAGAATTTATGCATGAAATAGTCACGCAAATGGTTGTTACCATTATTGCGCACATAAGGGCTTGTCCCTTGGCCTCAAAGCTCAAACATAGCTAAGGCCACATAATCATTTTATGCAGGATTGTGTCCAATATTTTATCAGTAGCGATAAGAATATTCCAAATATTCGTACATTCGTGAGAATTATTTCTTCAGGTTTTGTACTCCATAGCCACATCTTGATTACTTGATACTACATTGACAGTTACAATGCAGTCACCCCTTCCATTTTTCATTTCAGCATGAATTGCTGTGGAGTACTGATTTCCAATGAACAGCCCTTTACCCGAATTCAAATAGACAGATTTTAAAGGACACAACTACAAAGTGAAACTGTTTGTGTAATTTCTTAAGTAAGTTTTAGACACTGGCACTTCTCTCTTTTTTCTCTTTTTCTAACATTCTCTTTGAGTTTATCTCAGCCTTTATGGTTAAACAACTCCCTTAAGAGGGGATGCATTCTTGTCCCTTCACTCACTTTGATCAATTTTAAGGTGGATAAGTCACTTTTGCTTATTCCTTTTTCACACGGGTGTATTTTACTTCCTTCTTTCAATGATCTATTTTTGATCATGTTGTAACTTATGGATTATTCCATTTTGTACAGGGGTCATTCAACACTTGATTCTAACGTCCTGAAGATGGTCTAGCTGATGGCTACACTATTTAGACCGAAACGTCGACAACCACACCTACTTTCGTTCTGAACCATTTGTCTTAAGGATATGTTTTCTGTTTGACCAGCCACATTTTCCTGTTCTTGTTTGAAAGAAGTGTTCACAGTAGTAACAATGAGGTGTTTGTAACATCAAATTATTTGGAAATCCTCATTTGCTGTGTGCTGTTTTATACAGCTTTTTGTACTGTTTTTTGTACCCTTTGAAAAATCTTTTCACTATAAATTCACTTTTTTGAGACATTTACACCTGTGTAAGACTATTTGTAGCAGATTTACTCTAATTGAATTGAGTTAATTGAATTTCTAAATAATTGAATGTTAGCTACTATATAGAGCTTGCCATAATTGTCTGCATATTGAATGCCAAATTGTGTATCAGTCAAAAAATCCCTTATAGGCACACTTACCTGTTAATATTTTGATTACCCAAGCCTCTAAAGGTGTATTGGGTTTCCCACCTTTTCCTGTACTAACTTTTAAAAAGTTGGCATGTTCTTTCCTTAGCCATTTGGTGCCTGCTGCCTGTCTCTGGGTCACATGAGTGTGGGAGATAGTTGGGCTTTCTGTATTCCTCCTAATCAGCCACACACAATGGGGAGCTTAGGTGTGACTGGATGGGCCATCACTGGCAGGATGGGAGGGAGGAGCTGAGTCCAGCCCCACTTTCACTCGAGAAGGCTATGTCCTGTCTCCACACAAAGAGCTGCATACCCCCTGTAGTTAGTCTAGAGCCAGGACAGGAAGGCAGAGCGCCTGTGCCCTTCAAAGGCATGCCTCTAGAAGCTTCTCCTCACTTCAAGGCACAAATGGGTATAAATACAGGACATCAGACACCACAACTTCAGTACACTTCTGGACCTGTGGATGCTCTGCCAGGAAAAAGACTGCTGTGCTGCTGAAAGAACTGCTACTCTGCCGAACTGCTGCTCCGAAGGAACTGCTACCCTGCTGTGCTGACCTGCTGCCTTCTTGCCTGGGTGAGAAGGACTGGACTTGCATCTCTTGAACGCAGAACCCAGAGTGACTCCAACAACTAGTTGGCTGGCCTCTTGATCTTAAGCCTCAGGGACACAACAGGCTTCCAACACCCTTGCGCCTGTACCTTGATTCTGCCATCTGTGAGTGTACCCTGCTCAGTGGTCCCACCCCAGTCCCGTATCCTTGGAAGTGGGTTTGGGGTGCTCTGCCAGCCTCTGTAGATCCAGCTGAACCAATGCATCTTGGCCGATGTGCAGCGCAACCTCGAGCAGAACCAACACATATCCGCTGATGCATGGATTGGACCCATCGCAAAGACCCGCATCGCTGCCACAGCTCTCATGGCCTTCACAAGCGCCACTGTGCAACACATCCTCTGCAAAGGCCCTCACATCTCTCATCGACGTCAGCCTTGACAATGATGCTGAACTCCGCACGATGGCCTCTCAGCTCCCCATAGCTGCCGCTTCGCTCTGACTGCGTGCCGCAATGCAGGACTTTTCATTGCAGACCCCATCGAGGGATCCTCAATGATGATGCAGGCCCTTGCATCAAAGCCCCACTGCAGAACTGATGCATCACTTTGGCTGCGAGGCGCAATTTCAACGCGGATCCTCACACCTCTCTACAAACCAGGATTTAAGGTACTGTGTTCAGTGGACCTAACTGGGTCCCTGTAGATGGACCGCGCTCCATCGCAGTTTGCCTGAACTTGTGACTTTGCCCTGGTCTGGTGCGACCAGAGATCCACAGTTGGCGCTGTGTGATTTTTGGCACTATTTTCACTAAAATCTTCAAAATTGCATATCGCCGATTCTAACAATTGGATTTTTGTTGTTTTGGTCTTGTTTTATTTATCAAAGTTCTAATTTTCTAACTTGGTGTTGGGTCCTTTTTGTGTGAGGTTTTCACTTTACTAGTGTTTGAAGTGTTGCACAAATACTCGTCAGGGGCAGTAAGCGCTATATAAATGCAATTACAGTACAATTACAATACTTTACACATTACCTCTAAGTTAACTCACTGCTCTGTGCCAAACTGCCAGGGTGTTGAGCACGGATTCATTTGGAGTTTGCTTGTGCCTTACCCTGACAAGGAGTGTGGGTGCTGTTTGACCAGGGCTCACACCCCAGTCAACCAACAATCCAATTTCTTACACTCACCCACACTTTCAATGCACTACATAATACTGGCCCAGCATACCTTAACAATCGCATCTGCTTTCACAAATCTTTCAGACACCTCCGCTCGACTGGACCCCTATATACACACATATGGAAACCCAATAGTGGTAGAGCCTTCTCCTACATCACTCCTAAATCATGGAACAACCTGCCACTAAACATAAGAGCCTACTCCTTGCTTCTTGAATTCCTGAAGAAGCTGAAGACCTGGCTTTTCGAGTAGTCCCTCTAGGACCTAAGTTTGGCTAGGCTCATACCTGATCAGGGCCTGGATATCTTCCCTGGTGATAGTGCGTTCTGCCATCTGCATAACATAACGTAACATTGCGGGAGGATAATGACATTGTGAACAAATACTTCAAGGCGTTTGATGAAAGATTAGGATTACTGAGCAATCTTGAACTTAATTGTGTTAAAAAAAGTCCATAGACTGAGTCTCAGATTTGATGTAGCAGCCCTTGAAAGAGGAGTTACACAGGTTGAAGCAAAGGGGGTCATTTAGGAAACATCTGAATGGCTAGCACCAGTGCATTTAGCACCTAAAACAAAAGGTTAGAGTATTAGGCCTAATAGACCTATATCACAACATATGGATTGACAGACATCTTCCATCTCACATAGTGGAGTAATTAGCAATGTTGACAGAGGCACAGCAGTTTAGTGTTATGACTGGTGCAGGCGCAAGAGGTGTAGAAACACCTTACTTACTTTGTGTTTGATTAAAGAGCTTATTGCTTTGTGAGAATGTAGTAATTTGAGTTGATATCCATCTGGCACTCCCCCTCAGCTCTCCTGTTCCCCAGGTCCTTAGGGGGCAGCGCTGGGAAAAACACACTGCTTCCGGTGCTGGGCCCCAAGGAAAAAAAAGCACCTCTCTCTCCAGCCCTAGAGCAGTTGCAAAACAGTCCTCCTCAGCCTCTGTTTCTGTCTCCTCCTCATGCAGCGCATCCTCCTCCTTCTCATCCTCTGGTGCTACAACTTGCATTCTGCTGACCTCCTCCCAGGCTCTAAGGGCCATGTGATAATGATTCTTCGAATAATCCTTAGGGAGTTTCACCCTGCACAACTTCCTCAGCTCAGCCATGCTGTAGCTCTCAGTGGCATGGATACCCAACTTCATCTTGGCAGGCAAGAGTCATAGCCACAAAAAACGTGAGGCAGGACTCAAATTTAGAAAAAGGAACAAAATATGGTCAATCAAGGACAATTTGAAAAAAGTCAACTCTTGTGTCAAATTATCGAACTGTGATTTTCGTGTAATATAAAACACTTTATGGTACTCCACAAACACAAGTCCTGATCCCACCTCTGAAAACCAAATATTAGGGATTGGGTTGTTGATTGACCAGGGGTAGAACCCTGGTCAAACATCAGCCACAATCCCTTTACAGGGGGAACTACAAAAAGTCACTAAATTAATCTGTGCTTAATCCTAGGTAGCTTGGCACAAAAAGCAGTCAGGCTTAATTTAGAGGCAATGTGTAAAGTTTTTATGCAGCAAGTTCGCTGCAGTGACAATGTGAGGTTGTTAGGTCTTTTGTATGAAGGCAGAGCAAAGGCTATTCAGTAGCAAGCAGGGCTGTGCTCAGCTCCGCCCCCCCCCCTCCATCTTGCCAGCAGATGGCTCATTCAGGCACACCTAATAGCTCTATTGTGTGACTGTCTAGGAGGAATTCACGAAATCTGTCAGTTATAACCCAGTCATGTTAACCAAAGGCAGGCTAAAGGCACAAAAGAACAAACGGTAGCAAAATATAGACTTTCTAAAAGTGGCATTTTTAAATTGTGATTAAAAACCTGACTTTACCATTATATAGAGGTTTTCATTACAATTTCATAGACACCAAACATGACATAGCTACCACTCCCATTTGGAAATGATAGCTTATTAAATTTAATTAGGAATCCCCAATGTTATCCTGTGGGAGGGGTAGGCTTCACAGTAATGAAAAACAAATTTAATTATTTTCACTACCAGGACATGTAGAACTTAAAAATACATGTCCAACCTTTTAAATATACAGCACCCTGTCCTACGGGCTACCTAGGGCCTACCTTGGGGGTGACTTATATTTCATAAAAAGGGAATTTAAGGCGTAACCAGCGGGTTTTAATGCCAAGTAGACATGGCTATTAAAAACTGCATGCAGGCTGCAGTGGCAGATCTAGGACATGTGTTAAGTTGCTACTTAAGTGGGTGGCACAATAAGGGCTGCAGGCCCACTGGTAGCATTTAATTTACAGGCCCTGGGTATAAACTTGCTAAGAGAATCTCCAATATCCACGCATCTTCAGGCCAATGAATCTTTGCCACAGTGTTAGAATGGAGCACTACCCAAATACATTTCTAAATAAATCATCAACTTATAAAATGTAATGTTCAGTCAATGATGAGAGGTTGGGTGAAGTTTTAAAAGTTCTCTTTTCCCATTAAGAGATTAGTCTGTATTTTTGTCTTTTATTCAAGTTAGTCAAATAAATTGGTTTACAGAAATATCAAGAAAAATGTGGTTAAAGACAGAGTACAAAATAACAATGTGTTCCATAATGGAATTAGTCCCCATCTTAATCTAAATGACCTAACCTATTCTAGCCAGAACCCAGAAAGAGTTCCTCTGGAAAAGAGCAAGTGAAAATTTGAAACATCATGCTAATAGTCATAAAAGGTCGAACTCCCCATAAAGAGTATTTATGGAACCTAATCCAAGTTCCCTGACAGCTGCAGTAGCAACCTTTAAAACAGGTAGAAGGAAATAATCACAGCAGTAGCTATGATCAGCATGGACAATGTCTCCAAAAAGGCATCAGAATAACAGAAAATCACCTTTAGCAGTAACTCACAGCAATTTCTGGCAAGAGTAGAACAATCAAGTGCGAGAGGAAATGGCAGGGGAAGATACGCATAGAATGCCGTAACTCTCTAACAAGGAACATATACTATATAGGTAGCACAAAACATATGTTGGAAAAACAAGTCCTTAAGTCATTTCGAGCTAATGAAGAA
This sequence comes from Triturus cristatus, assembly GCF_964204655.1. Taxonomy (NCBI): domain Eukaryota; kingdom Metazoa; phylum Chordata; class Amphibia; order Caudata; family Salamandridae; genus Triturus; species Triturus cristatus. Next base: position 452,324,712 of record NC_140580.1, read on the forward strand.
GGATCTTCCGATGACCTGTCGTCTTCTCTCTCGATTTCCTGGGTAAACATCTATGTCGACATGTTATTTGAATGTGGCTACAGAGAATTACAAAAAAGATACATCTAGGAAGGTTCTCATAAGAACCTTTGCAAACCTACTCTGTTATCTGTTCAGTGTCCCATCGTGTTAACAATGGACTGCTCTATGAAATGAAAAATTAATATCTAGCATTGCCTGCCTGGTTAGATCATGAAATTCAAGTCTAATACATTTTCTTTCATCAATATACCTATTTCTTATAAGCAAGTGGCAATGAAAATGATCTAAAGTACGATTAAATAATTTGGTGTGAGGAAAGAAGGAAATACATTTTACAGCAAACAACACAACACATCTTTATGAAGATGTTAAGTTCTGCAGTTCAATAACATTAAATCAGCATTTACAAAAAGGTATCTATTTTATTAAAGGGAAAGGAAAGAATACAGAAAAATATCTCAATAGCAGTGAAAGAACAACAAAATGGGAGCTTTCTGCAGATTTAGACAGCATTTTCTTTTTGCACGTTTAATAATACACATTTTCTCTAACCACTATATTGACACGCATTTTCTTCATAAATATTAAGGCACATTTCTACATCGTTATGAGGTAAATTTCCATAAAAAGTTTCAACTTCCACATTGACTCTCACTGACAATAAAGGAGTAAAATGGCTCGTGGGATTGGCATGGGAATATTTTACGGTTCGTTCTTCACAGAACACTCCAACAGAAAAGCCCAGCACAGCAATTCAGAAACGCCACGCCTGAGCATAGGGTTTGGCTAGTGACATTTTTAATAAAATAATATATATCACTGGCTCACAAAGGGCTGTTCGCGGGTTAGAAGGGTGAGTGCGTGTATGTTTGTTACTGCACCCTTTTATCACGCAGGAGCTTATACTCCAACACGCACGCAACGCGAGTCAGCGTGCCTCAAGCTGCTCCACACAAGTTATTTATGCATGGAGCGGACATTGCGCTTCATAATTGTCTAAGAAGTGCCATTCTTTACAATAAATTAGCTGTGACATTACTCCCTGTTATACTTAGGTGATCCCCAGGCAATTTACATTCGTGCTTTACACATTATTGCGCACAAAGTGGACTGCAAGTGTTAATTTAGTCAAAACCTTGCATATACTGCCATCTAGTGAAAAGAAAGAAAACAGAGGAAAATCTGTCTAAAGCAAACATCAAATCTTTTCCACATCAAACCAAAACAAAACATCAACTTTGAATTCTAACAGATTGGCGTCAGTATCTTTAATATTCTCATCAGGCAGTGGAAGATAGTAAAATGGATTTTTATAAATTCATATATATGTTTGCATACTATATACATTAATAATTCACAATCACCTCAACAGGCAAAACGAATGACACAATATCGCTCTCTTAGCAAATTGTGTCAGATGACATCATAGAAAACACCATTTCACCTACTACAATAATAATTAGACGGCCACAACATTTTCATATGTCAGACTCACAGATATTTAGCATCACTATGGGACAAATGGCACAGATAATTTGAGCATTACTTAAAAGCGACATGTAAAAACACACCCATGAACTAGCAAGAAACCTATAATTAACTTAATAATAGAGGACGATTTGGAAGAATTGCTAACAACTTTCCACCATAACAAATCGAAACATATGTAGTAATAAAAAAATCTTTAAATGAACGCTTTGACCCTCAAAGAATTATTGATCTTTAACAATACACTTGCCATATAACTTGTCAAGAATCTGACAAAACGTTGCATGAATTTGTGCCGCGATTAAGACAATTAGTAACACATTGTGATTTATACATATATTTATATATTAAATGAGGAAGAAGCAATACCCTTGTGAGTAATAGGAGGTAGTCATTGTGTTGCATTCAGAATGAAATTATAAAAAGAATCATCTGATCTGTGAAAGATTAGGGGGGAGTGGTGATGATCCGGTAAACTCCGCTCTTCCGGCAGTTGGCGGAGTTTTTGCCGAACTCCGCACCCCAAGCGGAGGGAGTCACAAAACTCCACGAACTCCGTTGGCGGAGAGGAGTTTACCGCCCAACCCTACAAAAGATATGACAAATGGCCCGCTCCGAAGCAAGAGCAGAATCTCACACAAGCAATTTGGAGATTAGGCAAGCTAAAATGATGGATTATATCAGACACACGAAAGGAAGGTCGTAGAATATAAATTAATTTAAAAATAAATGAATAATTGAATTTATGTTACAGATGTAGAATGGCATTTTCACAGTCATTGGAAGAAAGTGTTGGAAGTGTGCAAAAAACAATCACTTTGCAAGTGTAGGTAAAGAAAATAACCCGATATATGAAGCAGAGCACTCCATGAAACAAGAGAGGCAAGTGAAAAGAACAACTCAGTATGTGTGAAACATGGAAAGCTGAAATAAAAATGATGAATTAACATTTCTCCTATCAGAAATATGCAAGATAGACTATATTTGATAGAACACAAAGAAGAATCTGAGAGAAATTAAAATTGCCATGAACAAGTAAATCTCTTAGGTAGAAAACGGATTAACAAAACAGCCTCAGTGGAACTGAAAATGAGTCCGCATGGTGCTATATTTGTATGAACTAGTGGAGGAACATGTAACATACTATGCATATCTGAATCATCATATTGGTGAACAAGCCAGCACTCTCACCATCAGTTGTGAATGGTTTCCTATATGTAGCATGAACTCCTCCAGAAAATTTAAGAAAATGTGAAATTACCATCACATATGGAACAACTTCACTAAAAGAAGAAAAACATTTTTTAAGTGGAGACGTTCCTGCCCCATGTTTGTTAAGCAACATGATCACACAAATAATGGGGCTTTTAGCCATGACATATAATATAACAACTGATCAACCAATATATAAGACATTTCCAAAATTATTTGAAGGTAATGGCAAGTTATGTGATACTCCAATCAATATACACATAAATTAGTCCATGCAATCTGTGAATCTGTACAATCCAAATGGATCTGTCAAGCAGCTCAAAATCATTGCAGAACACCAATACATTTACATGATCAAATAAAGGAGGACATTCACAGTTTCATACAGCAAACTATCATACAATCAGTTGCCTGACCGACTCCTTTAGTTTCTCCTTTTGTAGTCGTCCCAAAAATAGGAATAAACAAATTTGTATCTGTGTCGATAAGCGTCAAGTCCAATCTAGCGATTGAAGTGGAACGACACCCAGGTCTGATTTTAGGAGACTTGACCATTTGTTTGAAGAGAGCATCAATATTCTCCAAACTAGACCAGTGCAAAGATTATTATCAGTTGGAATTAGGTCAACAATTATACTACATTACTACTTTCTCATCTCATGTAGGATTATTTCAATACAAAAGACCACATTTTGGAATATCTCGTAACATCTTCAGCTGCAGAAACGTTTCAAGAAATTGTAAGAAAAATAATTGGACCTGTAAAGAACTGCTATAATTAGTGTGATGGCATTCTTGTGTATAGCAAAACTAAAAAAAAACATGATCTTGCACTTCAAGAAGTATGCAACTGATTAATTGAAGCAGGCCTAACTCTAAATAAGGACAACTATGAGTTTGACAAAACGAAATTGAATTTTGTAGTCACATTTTTCTCAAAGCAAGGAATGCATCCTGATCAATCAAAAATAGATTCCATATTTAATACTCCTGTCCCAACTCGTGTTGCTGAAGTAAGGCCCTTTTTAGGTCTTGCGAGTCACTGTTCGCAATCTATACCTAAGTTTTCAAAAAACAGTGCACCCATAAGAGAACTAACAAATAAAGGACACATTTTTAACTAATCTCAAGAGTGTGAAGAAGAAGAAAGAAAAAGTGATATCAGTGGACAAAGAGGGCACATTTTGATTCAAATGCAGGCGCTCAATTAATTGCGGATGCGAGCCCAGTTGTGTGGGGTGCCATTGTAGCACAACACAAACCAGGAACACATTCTTTGAGACATGTGGGGGTGTATGTGCTAAGATTTTGCACCGTGTTTGCATCCGAAAAGTGAAGCAAATCAATGTAAAATCTTTTTTCCTAATTACTTTTCAGCACAAAACGTATTTTGTGCTGGAAATTCACTATGCTATGCGCTGCTTTGCATTACTTAGCACCAAGGGGGAGTTCCATGGGTGGCGTATGGGCATTTCCATGCAACCACCCTTGGTTTTTGACACAAAACCCTATTTACTAAAAAAAAGAAACATGGTTTTGCATAAAAAAATAATGCCCATTTCAAATAGGCACTGTCAAGGAGAACTGCTTTTATTTCTCCTTTCTTTTCCTTTTTTGCATGTGTGCTGCACTGTACATCACACATATAAGATGTTAAAAGTTTTAAAGTTAGTCTAAGCATAGTATTTTGTACTGGAAGGACATCCTTCCAGTACAAACCAATGCTAGTCTCACACAGACACCCTTGCACTATGGCACAAAGGTGTGTGCGTGGTGCTCTGCAGCAAATTTCTCTGCCGTGCTAGGGAGAGGGGAGGAGAGAGCCATATCTTAGTAAATATGGGTTGTCGGTTGACTGGGGTGTTAACCCTACTCAAGCAACAGCCAAAATCCCTGTTGGGGTGAACCCCAAAAGTCACTAAATTAACCTGTGTTTAACCCTCTGATAGCTTGCCACAAAAACAGTCAAGCTTAACTCAGAGGCAATGTGCAAAGTATTTATGCAGCACACAAACAGTCAAGTGAAAACACAACACAAGAGAAATTCTACACCAATTAAGAAACACAGTAAATTGTAATACATTATTTGACACCAAAAAGACAAGAGTCCAGTCAGTATGACCCAGAGTTATGAATTTAAAGTTTAAGGTAAAAACTAGCAGCATAAAGATCAAAACGCCAATTGTGCAAGACCGGGTCAAAGTAACAACATATGGCCAACAGCAATAGAGAGCAGATCAGATACAAGAAGTGGATTGTGCCCGGTCGCCCTTACCTTTGGACTTATAAGAGATTTTGTGGAAAAATGTCTGAGAAGGTAAAGTTCGATGGGGCAGGGCTGCAGGCGGTGTCCGAGAAGGAGGCCTCATCATCAGGAATCCACTGGACAAATTTGCTGTGAAAATTTCTACATTTGAACCAAGTCTGTTTTTTGCAAGTCTAAAATTTTCAGTGGGATGAAGCTACAAGCTGTAGCTGACGAGGGCTGAACGAGGCAAGATACCCCTTCTGCCAAGGACCGCTGAACAGGATTTGCTCTTGCGGAGAAGAATGTAGCAGGAGCTGCTGAGAAATCAGGCCAACCAGCGATGCACCTCAGGGGCTAGAAGAACAGGTAGGTCCCAGTATCCTCTCGGTTCTCAGAGCACTTTTAGCCATACAATTTCTAAGTCCCAAGTTTGGAATTTTCACTATCTTGGCACCTTTATCACCCCTTCAGAGGGTCTAGAACTGGAGACACTGCCAGAGGGGTCAGGATACGCTTAGGCTGAGTCCAGGTGCAGGTTCATGATGGTTGGACCCTTTTCTAGCCCTTGGAGTCACTCTGGTAGTCCTAGGTTTAAGAAGTGTACAGGGCTCAAGCAGCAGGGCAGGCCTTTAAGGGTTCAAGATAGGCTTCAGGCAAAAGATCAGTCCTTCCAGGTGAAGCGGAGGTTGTTTCTGAAGTATGCTGCCACAGCAGCAGGCACTCCTTTGAGAGTTCTTTGGGTGGTCCAGAAAGTGAACTGAAGAGTGGGTCTGAGCGTCCTATTTTTATACGTGCTGCCTTCTTTGAATTAGAAGAAGTTGCTAGAGTATTCCCCTTGAAGTCCTGCCTCCCTTGGCTCCAGCCTGACTATATGATGAGATATTGTGAAGTCCTTTGTGTGAAGGCAGGGCACAGCCTATTGATTTTCAAGTGGGGCTGTGCCCATGTCCCTCCTGCATTTTGACAGTGATGACCTATTGAGGCACACCTATTGTGTGGCTGTCTAGGAGGTATTGGAAAGCCAAACTGCCAACTACACCCAATCATATGACTGAGGAACAGGCTGCAGGCATGAAATAGCTAGGTCGGGAAAATGCCAACTATCTAAAAGTGGCATTTTCAAAACTGTGACTTATAAATCTGACTTTACTGTTGATCCAGTGCTTGGCCAACCTCATACCATTGATTATCCGATGGGTGTTTTCTTTGTTGACTGAGAAGTGGCAAGGAGTTAGCATTAGTCAAAGAAATCTAATTAACAGTGTAACCCATTAGGGTAAACAATAAGGACTAGAAATCAGGAAATCAAGTTAGGAAGCCTTATTAAGAGGTAACAGTCAAGTTAATGTAAATGAATCTCAATACCGTGATGTAAAGATACAAAATAACAACAGGATAGCCAAACCTCCTGACGAAGTTCAGGCGCATCAACATAAGGTAAACAAGAAGTTCCGTCACAGGTATACAGGAAACTAACAATAGGATTTGATGCTCAGCGAAGAGAAGTCTAAAAAGGTCTCACAAAGTTAGGAACATGCAGAAATTAGACATTTGGGAAGGTAGATCAAAAATGACCTGAATGATCAGGTAAAAAGAACCTAACCTGGGGGTGTCAGAACAACAATTGGATTCCGAAGGTCACCCAAACAAGGAAGAAAGGGGCAAAACTTTGCCTTTCTTGAGTCCCCTCACTCACCAGGGTTTCCCCACGGTGACATGCTTCATCATTGGGGTCCTCTCAGTCCTCTACGGACTGAGGCGTGCTGCGACTTGCGGATTACGTAGGAGCACTTAAAACAGATTATGTGTAGTGCAAGTGTCGTGAAATGGAGTGGGACAAAGTGAGTTAAAATAATCAACTAGTGGGCCAAATATATTTTATTCTTGCTCCTAGCTAATTGGCTAAAAACGGGGTAATATGCTAAAAGGCCCTAACTATAATGGATAGGTGTACCTAGCATATGGTCAACTAGTTTCGAGCTTCCCCAGCTCTTCTTCAGGACTACACCGGGACCAGCCCAGTGCAAGAAACCACTCCTAGTAGACCTGAATACGGTGAAAAAAGTGAGACGCTGCAGCTAATAGGCATGCGTTAAAATTAATACATACGTAAGTATAAGTCTGATAATATATTTTTAGAAGCAACAATATGCCTCATGGTCAACGGAGGGGGTGTGGAGATCTCGTACACTTGTACGTTGAAAACCACACTCGGGTACACCTACTCGAGCCCAAGCCTCACGGACCGCAGGCTAATAAAATATATTTGGCCCACTAGTTGATTATTTTAACTCACTTTGTCCCACTCCATTTCACGACACTTGCACTACACATAATCTGTTTTAAGTGCTCCTACGTAATCCGCAAGTCGCAGCACGCCTCAGTCCGTAGAGGACCCCAATGATGAAGCATGTCACCGTGGGGAAACCCTGGTGAGTGAGGGAACTCAAGAAAGGCAAAGTTTTGCCCCTTTCTTCCTTGTTTGGGTGACCTTCGGAATCCAATTGTTGTTCTGACACCCCCAGGTTAGGTTCTTTTTACCTGATCATTCAGGTTATTTTTGATCTATGTACAAAATGGAGGGTGAACCTAACCTTTAAAAACCTCTAATTCCCCCCCTTCTTTGGTAAACATTTGGGAAGGTGTCAGCATTGCGGAAGCTCAGTCAAGAGTGTTCTAGGTATAGGGAAATAAGTGTTAGCCTAAGCCACATTCAGCAAAAGAGTCAAAGGGGAAAGCATAGCATTTTGTACCTCTCAAGGTCCAAAGGAATAGTGGCACATTCAACCTCTGGTACCAAACAAATCTTGTGAGCAACACCCCAGTTTTTTATCCCGAATAAATGCAGTCCTACTTATGTCAACCTTAAACGTATAATTCAGTGGTGCACATTTAGGTGCCGATTCCGATCCTGTAAAACCCGGGTACGAATGGTCGTACGGAGCGTATTCTCTGTACGACTCGTACCCGGGAAATGCTCCTTACAAACCAGCAAGTACGATTCGTACAGAAATACCATTTCCGTACGAATTTTAAAAAACTACGTGCGACGAAAAAATACCCACAATTCCGATCCGGGACATCGCGTATGTGACGTCCGGACGGAGTCAGGCAGCGTTCTACGGACCAGCAAGTACGATTCGTGCCTACGTCACTCCGCACGGATCATTTTTTACGGCAGCCAAAAACTCCCGGGAAATTGAGGACGGCGCGAAGAAGGAGCAGCGGTACGTGACGGACAGCCATGGACCCCATCCTACGTGTCATCCCGGCCCTCCTAGCCTACGACCTGGTGCACCGAAATCGCCGCGCACACCGCAGATGGTCAGCACAACACCCAGGGGCAAAGGGGGGGCGAGGGGCAGGAAACATAACCTCTGAGGGCGTGGGTACGGCCCGTACCACCATTGTAGTGGTGATGTAGGGGTACGCGTGGTACGGCCCGTACCACCATTGTAGTGGTGTTGTAGGGGTATGCGTGGTACGGGCCGTACACACGCTCTGAGGGCGTGGGTACGGCGCGTACCCCTACATCACCACTACAACGGTGGTACGGGCCTTACCCACGCCCTCAAAGCGTGGGTACGGCCCGTACCACCATTGTAGTGGTGATGTAGGGGTACGCGTGGTGCGGGCCTTACCCACGCTCTGAGGGCGTGGGTACGGCCCGTACCACCATTCTAGTGGTGATGTAGGGGTACGCGTGGTACGGGCCATACACAAGCTCTGAGGGCGTGGGTACGGCCCGTACCACCATTGTAGTGGTGATGTAGGGGTATGCGTGGTACGGGCCGTACACACGCTCTGAGGGCGTGGGTATGGCGCGTACCCCTACATCACCACTACAATGGTGGTACGGGCCGTACCCACGCTTTGAGGGCATGGGTACGGCCTGTACCACCATTGTAGTGGTGATGTAGGTGTACGTGCCGTACCCACGCCCTCAGAGCGTGGGTACGGCCCGTACCATCATTGTAGTGGTGATGTAGGGGTACGCGTGGTACGGGCCGCACACACGCTCTGAGGGCGTGGGTACGGCGCTTACAACTACATCACCACTACAATGGTGGTACGGGCCGTACCCACGCCCTCAAAGCGTGGGTACGGCCCGTACCACCATTGTAGTGGGGATGTAGGGGTACGCGTGGTACGGGCCGTACACACGCTCTGAGGGTGTGGGTACGGCGCGTACACCTACATCACCACTACAATGGTGGTATGGGCTGTACCCACGCTTTGAGGGCGTGGGTACGGACCGCATCACCGGTACCTCTAGGGCACCAGTACATTAGTGATACAAGGCGTACACACGCCACGAATGTTGGCTTAGGGCCTGGTGCAGCATATAACCAGTATATTGGGGTGTGGTTACGGCCAGGACAGCAGTGTACAGCACCAAGGGTGCGGGTGGGTGGGTGTCTGCCTAGGAGTCTCAGCAGTGGACAGAGACATGTGAGGGGTGGGTGCAGAGGAATACCAGCAGTGGACAGAGACATGTGAGGGGTGGGTGCAGAGGACTCCCAGCAGTGGACAGAGACATGTGAGGGGTGGGTGCAGAGGAATACCAGCAGTGGACAGAGACATGTGAGGGGTGGGTGCCTATCACTCCCAGCAGTGGACAGAGACATGTGAGGGGTGAGTGCATATCACTCCCAGCAGTGGACAGAGACATGTGAGGGGTGGGTGCATATCACTCCCAGCAGTGGACAGAGACATGTGAGTGGTGGGTGCAGAGGAATACCAGCAGTGGCCAGAGATATGTGAGGGGTGGGTGCATATCACTCCCAGCAGTGGACAGAGACATGTGAGGGGTGGGTGCAGAGGAATACCAGCAGTGGACAGAGACATGTGAGGGGTGGGTGCAGAGGAATACCAGCAGTGAACAGAGACATGGGAGGGGTGGGTGCCTATCACTCCCAGCAGTGGACAGAGACATGTGAGTGGTGGGTGCAGAGGAATACCAGCAGTGGACAGAGACATGTGAGGGGTGGGTGCCTATCACTCCCAGCAGTGGCCAGAGACATGTGAGGGGTGGGTGCAGAGGAATACCAGCAGTGGACAGAGACATGTGAGGGGTGGGTGCATATCACTCCCAGCAGTGGACAGAGACATGTGAGGTGTGGGTGCATATCACTCCCAGCAGTGGACAGAGACATGTGAGGGGTGGGTGCATATCACTCCCAGCAGTGGCCAGAGACATGTGAGGGGTGGGTGCATATCACTCCCAGCAGTGTACAGAGACATGTGAGGGGTGGGTGCAGAGGAATACCAGCAGTGGACAGAGACATGTGAGGGGTGGGTGCATTGGAATACCAGCAGTGGACAGAGACATGTGAGGGCTGGGTGCCTATCACTCCCAGCAGTGGACAGAGACATGTGAGTGGTGGGTGCAGAGGAATACCAGCAGTGGACAGAGACATGTGAGGGGTGGGTGCCTATCACTCCCAGCAGTGGCCAGAGACATGTGAGGGGTGGGTGCCTATCACTCCCAGCAGTGGACAGAGACATGTGAGGGGTGGGTGCCTATCACTCCCAGCAGTGGACAGAGACATGTGAGGGGTGGGTGCAGAGGAATACCAGCAGTGGACAGAGACATGTGAGGGGTGGGTGCCTATCACTCCCAGCAGTGGCCAGAGACATGTGAGGGGTGGGTGCCTATCACTCCCAGCAGTGGACAGAGACATGTGAGGGGTGGGTGCCTATCACTCCCAGCAGTGGACAGAGACATGTGGGGGGTGGGTGCAGAGGAATACCAGCAGTGGACAGAGACATGGGGGTGTGTACATCATGATCAGATGAACACAACTCCATGGGTGTATGTACGCATCCCTAATGTTCGACTATGTTGATAGTGCCATAACAGCACATCACTGAGAGCAGTGTCCCACACCCATGAGGATGAATGTCTTTCCCCCACTGCATGACACAACACATGTGGGTGTGAGGACAAATGACACATGCATACCCACCCATGGCGGATGCAGCACAATACACACACAGAGATCATGCCACAAGACTGTATACTCATGTCAATGCCCGCTATACTAAGAGAGCCAAAGGGAACACACACTGTCACGCACATCCCAGGACTGATAGGAATGTACAGGTGCTGGGACAGCCACCAAGATGTTGCCTCTCATGGAAGGAATAGGGAGGAGTTCCCACAGATACAATGCCCACAATTGTCTGTCAGGTGCCCAAATACCCTGCAAAAAAAGTACCAATTGTGTGCTAGGCTGGGATAACACACATGCATAGTGCGGAAAATGGTGAATGTCGCCATTAAGGCATTACAACATACTCAATACACAAGTACAGTGACTAGCAAGGATGGCACAGACGATGCAGCCGGAGACATTGCTGAGCAGGCATGGCCATAGTTGAAGGGATCCGTCACCAACAAAGGAAATCTACACACAGGTCAGCACAACAAATGTGCAACTCCCTGCAGGGAAGATGTCAGGTGCCACAGAGGAAGGAACACTCCTTTTGACAATGTCTCCAAACACAAATAGCACACACGACCAAAGATACTTCGCAGAGAGCTTGTGATGGCAGGCAGATACCATGGTCCACCCCATGAGCATCAGACTACAACTTTTTCCTGAAAAATAACACATTACCACAACCCCAACTCCTGGACCATCAGCACCCACATCAATACCTGAAATGCAATAGTTTTCAAAGTGAAAAGAAAATGCTTTATTCAGCATTAAATGAAAAATTATAAAAGTACACTATTTACAAAGGCACATGGCCAGTCCAGATCAGAAGTCCTTGGGGGGGACACATGGCCACGCGTCTCCCCTAGCTTGCCTGCACATTAGAACCCTCAGGTTCGTCGACTGGGGGGGAGCATCATGTGGGGAAGGACCAGGCACCGCAGGGACAGGAGGTAGAAGGGTAGGTGTGGTGGGTGCAGGGACGGACGCCTCCACCACAGGGGGTGGGGCAGCGCCAAAGGTGGAGGTCAGCTCGGCGCTGCACACTGCTGCCAGGTCTTCCAGCGTATCCCCTGCACCCGAAGAAAACACAGGCTCAAAGGAGGGGGGGGTCGGAGTTATGGGGTGCAGCGCTACTGGGGGAGGGGGTGGAAAGGGGGGGGACTCAACTCCCCTACCCGTGGAGTGCCATTCCCGTTTGCGGGCTGGAGAGCCAGAGGGGCTGAGGCCCAGCACAGCCAAGTAGGCCTCCTTGTCAGGTTGTGTGGTAGGGGAGCCGAGGGGAGTGCCATTGGAGAGACTGGGTAGTGCGGCATGCGGACTCGTACTGTGGCTGCGTGTATGCCTGTGTGCCCCAGACCCAGTGGGTGTGCTTTCATCCCCCTGAGTGTGCGTGCCAGGAGGAGTGCGCTTGCCCTTACGTGTTGGTGTGCTGCCTGTGTCTGGTGGGGTGCGTGCTTCGAATGTCTGTGTGTGCTTGGGACAGGCCTGGGAGTGGGAAGTGTGGATGGTGCAGGGGTAGGGGGGGGCAAAGCCCTGCAGGAGACTCACTGCTGCCGTCAGTGAAGAGTCCATGGACCTCAGCAACATCCGTTGGTCAGACATCGCTGATGACATGCCCTCCATGTACGACACCATCTGTGTCATCATTCTGGTGTGGCCATGGAGGACATTCAGCATCGATGTCTGCCCAACCTGCAACTGCCACAGAATGTCCACAGACTCTGCAGTGAGGGCAGCAGGGGGGACAGGGGCAGGGAGTGCAGTGCCTGGCACGAAGGAGACACGGTGTTGCCTAGCACGGACAGAAGGGACCGGAGCAACTGGGAGGGCGGTGATGGGAATGGAGGGGGCGGTGACAGATGTAGTGCTGCTGCCAGGTGTTGTAGCAGCCTCCGCCCCCTCAAGGAGTTCAGCCTCGGACCCGTCAGCGTCGTAGTCAGTGTTGTCACTAGACAGGTCCTCCGCCTGACTCCCCTTGCCCTCCGTGCCACTTGCTCCCGCAGACTCACCAGCAGTGGTGGCATCGGTGCTGGATCCCTCCGCCACGTCCGTGCAGGTGTCTCCCTCGGTGTCCTCCGATGATGCTGTGGGCAAGGTGAAGATACAGAAAATAATCAGTCACCTGTATACATCTGACACATGAGTCCCAAAAAAAATGTCACAGTGCATATCAGGAAATGCATCATGAGTAACATCTAGAATAGTCCGCACATATGTAACCCTGCACTCCCCAGTTGGTTGACCCACCATGCCACTTGGAAACAATGGAGATTATGACACAACAGCAAATAACTTGATATCGAATTATACTGAGAAGCTAGGGCCCGATTCACAGAACAAACTTAAGACTAAATCCTAAACTTAGTACCATTCTGGTATTCACAGAATGCACCTAGTACTTCTGCTATTCACAGAATGAACTTACTACTTTTGCTATTCACAGAATGAACTTAGTACTTTTGCTATTCACAGAATGGATTTACGACTCCTAAACTTACGCCCGCACTCGGGCCGGAAATTCCGGCCCGGAGGCGGAGCTTCCGGCCCGGAGGCGGGGCTTCCGGGCCGGAGGCGGAGCTTCCGGGCCGGAGGCGGAGCTTCCGGCCCGGAGGTGGGGATTTCGGCCATAGCTAAATCGGCTGGAATCCCCACCTCCGGGCCGGAAGCTCCGCCTCCGGCCCGGAAGCTCCGCCTCCGGCCCGGAAGCCCCGCCTCCGTGCCGGAAGCTCCGCCTCCGGGCCGGAATTTCCGGCCCGAGTGCGGACGTAAGTTTAGGAGTCGTAAATCCATTCTGTGAATAGCAAAAGTACTAAGTTTATTCTGTGAATAGCAAAAGTACTAAGTTAATTCTGTGAATAGCAGAAGTACTAGGTGCATTCTGTGAATACCAGAATGGTACTAAGTTTAGGATTTAGTCTTAAGTTTGTTCTGTGAATCGGGCCCCTAGTGTCTAGGAATTGTTGAGCACAGCAAGACTATGAAGGCATGCCACCTCTTGTTCACTGTGAACGAAACAGTATTGGGGCACCCAAGGCCAAATAACAGACCTCAATACTGAAGGTGTCCCCACACTCTGAGACCTGTGAGTACTTTTGAAACCCAAACGAAAAACATTGCGATCCCTTGGGACTCACAACACTTTACACAATGTACATGTTTAGAATGTGTGAATGTGCCACTTTGTGAACAGAACACACATCTGCCTGTATAACAGAAGTCACACAATGAGGTGCACAGAAAACTACATTTACACAGTCATTGTATGAGCTGCCAGCCGAATTAAAATTAGCCACTGTAAAGAAGAAATGGGGTATCAGTAAGTACATATACATGGCACCACGGTGGTCTGGATGACTTGACACTCGTAAGTTGGTATCAGCAACAACCAAGGACTTACCCAAATGCAAACACACTGTGGGAACATGGATATGTATAATCAGAAAACAAGTGGTAATCGAACTGTGCCTTTCTTTAAAATGTGCCAGCGTGTCCACGGAAAGGGTAAATGTACTTTCTGTTGCACGTCCCTGGGAGACATCTGTCATGCAGGCACATTATTGTCCTTCACAACAAACTCGCAAAGTGAAGCATATGAAAAATTGATACATGTTGACAAGTGTAGTGAGTGCCAAGGTACAATACTTCTTGACTAACAACTTGAATCATGCCACCTGTCACATGGCCATCCGTACCATGATGACACAGTTGGCAACACATCTGACCCACTGCCTGTCATGTAGAGTGGCACACATGTCCAAACACAGGACAATGCATTAGCTAATGGGCCTGCAATGTGTCAGGATAAGGAGCACCTGCACTGAGGAGACATCCTCATGGCAAGCAAGAATGTCCACACAGATGTCAGCACACACAGACCAAACTACGTAGCATCTCGACCACACACTGGTGGCAAAAATGGATGAGCATGAGCCATGTATTTTAAAATTTGACACATGCTGCAAAGCACAAACATTCAACCCTGCACAACATGACTGGGTCACTGCATGTTGAGTGTCTGTCCAGACAATTATCACACACAGGTCAGACCTGGCAAGGAGACATAAGGTTTGGACATGTAGGCCGTGCCCGCACAAACCCCCCATACCTGAGACAATGTTATTGAGACCGATCAAGAAGTTACACCTCTTAATCTGGGTTTACTAAAATGTGCATCAAGAATTCCTAAATGTACTCTACATCACCTTGTGAGGCTGCCAACACATATTTGTGACAAACAACCATCAACAGATAGTTGCACATAGACACACAGGCACTGCCCAGTGTGAGGATGCACAAGCAAAATGGGGTCAGCCTGTACAATGGGCACATGTAGCACACTTCAGATAAATACAAATGAGGCCAGGTAACAATGCCACAGAGGCCAACCTATGCTGAACACACAGAGAATGGGCACAGTGTTGGATGACACACATGATTCCGAGGCAAGGGTGTCTTAGGGGACTGTAGTGGGCACACTGCTCCATGGTCCTGGAATGATCTGACTGTAACATGAGATACCGTCCCGGCACTATGCATATCTCCCACTCATGCACATCATGTCTGAGGCCACAACATCGGTCATGCATGCTGCAAGTCTGTTCATTTGAAAACTCAAACTCCTATGTTGAGACTCAGCATCAGTGCCAACTAATATGGATACCCAAATGACTGAACAGGACAGGGCACAGGCAAGGTAACAACACATGTCTCAGACCCCCCCCACATGATGCAGAAAGCAATGTGCACTTGGATTAACTGGCAGCCTAGATGACCATGTGCAATAGTGATTACACACAGACCAGGGAACACATGTCAAGGAGGGGAAGGGAGGAAGAACAGCACCGTTTGACTTTGGGGAACAGGATATACACTGCACAAATTAACCCTCGCAGTGTATCCAGGCGACTGAGCACTTCCAAAGCTGGTGACACACAACAAACACACATGTACCTACCCCCTTCCTGCTGCTGCAACTCCTGTAACCGCCTATCCAAGTCAGGGAAGACCATCGCCAGGACACGCTTCATCTGGTGGGTCAGGCGTCGGCGCCCGCCGTGCTTGCATGGAGGTGAGTCCTTCAGCTGGCACTGGGCGATCCTCCGGGTCCAACACTGGATGTCCTGCCAGCGTTTCCTCACTTGGGCTAGGCGCCGACTGCGACCCTCCACCGATCTCACGACCCTGACGGCCCGCTTCCATATCTCCCCCTTGGCGTAGACAGTTACCTGTGAGGATGACAAAGTGAGACAACCTCACTACACCTGCTCCATGTCACAGAGACACACATTTGAACATCTTTGATATGTTGAACAGGGCCTAGTATGCTGGCAACAAATAGCACCTTTGTCATAGGGACATTAGCCTCTGTGGAAGCCCCAATGCACTACATGGCATTGAAAGTACACAGGTGGCATAAGGGGTGCAACACACTCCCTGATCATGGCACACACTGTGCATCACATGCAACACCAGGCTGATGGACAGCACCTCAAAGCAGTCACATGCCCCAGGCCACTGACGCAACCTCAGCAGAGTACACAGACACACACAGGCACAGATCAACCACCTGCCATTGGCAACAGCGGATACAAACCTCACTCTGCACATGTGCCACTTGCCTGTGGGGTGTCACAGGTGTGGTGGTAGCTCAGCAAGTCAGACATTCCGCACGGCTTACTTCTCACATCAGATGGGTGGAGCTGTTGCCTCCTCCATGCAGCTGTGGTGCAACACTCCACATAGATACTCACCCACATGACACGGAACATTCACACACATCAATGTCCAGGGGGCGTACACATCATTTGGACAATCTCACCACTCTCACCACAGCTCCACTCAAATCACACACATCTGTGGGTACAATCACCTGTCACACCGGGGGGGCCACTAAATCACCTCTGGACTATAGAACAAAAATGGACCAAAGGATTGGGCAGGCTGAATGTGCCATGCACTATGCAGTGAATGTCACAGTAAGCACAATGCAAGTGAGGAGTGCACACAGGAACTACATCATGCTCTGCATGGGAGACATAAGCCATTCCCCCCTGGGACCCACTCTAAACAACATTGCATGTCTGTCACACCTGGACACAATGCCAGAAGTGACAGTCACTAAAAAGGTGCACAGTCAAAGGTAGTGGAGTCAGCACTCACCTGCTCCCCTGGTCTCCCATACAGGCTGGTGTACTGTGGGAGGATGACATCCAGCAATGCCTCATTCTCCTCCTGGGTGAATGGCTGGGCCCTCTCCACAGACCTTGACATGGTGCCAGAGGAAGCACAGGCAGCAGCAGTGGTGTCGAGTGAAAGGTAGTGCAGGCAAGTGCCCTCTCATGGGTTCTGGCTGACTTATATCTGCCTTGCTGGGCTGTTTCATTTACAGGAGTACAGAGTGATTGGTCAGTCTCATTTGCATCCTACGTTTCCTCCAATCCCTTTAAACATACACCAGTGAGTGACTTTGCATGGTTCAAAATTTGGGCATATTGTGAAGTCAACAACCACTTTGCAACATTGTATTGAGTTGCCAACTGCCTTCTACAGGCCACCTGATGGAAAAATTTGAACTCGAAAATAGGTATCCATGACGACCAGCATGCATTTAGGCCCTAATACTTGTCCCTCATGTGTCCCTATGTAATTTAGCAATCCACACACAGGTACGGTGCGTTTCACACGTACCCCTACGGCACCAGTTGCACAGTGCGTTTCACACGTACGTGTACGACCAGTGTGTACACATACGTGTACGACCAGTGTGTACTCGTACGTGTACGACCAGTGTGTACACGTACGTGTACGACCAGTGTGTACGACCAGTGTGTACACGTACGTGTACGACCAGTGTGTACACGTACGTGTACTACGGCAGTGTACACACTGGTCGTACATGTACATGTACACACTGGTCGTACACGTACGGGTACGACCAGTGTGTACACGTACGTGTACTACCAGTGTGTATACGTACATGTATGACCAGTGTGTACATGTACGTGTACGACCAGTGTGTACACTGCCGTAGTACACGGACGTGTACACACTGGCCGTACACGTACAGGTACGACCAGTGTGTACACATACGTGTACTACGGTCGTACACGGACGTGTACGACCAGTGTGTACACATACGTGTACTACGGCAGTGTACACACTGGTCGTACACGTACATGTACACACTGGTCGTACGTGTACACACTGGTCGTACACGTACGTGTACACACTGGTTGTACACGTACGTGTACGACCGTAGTACACGTACGTGTACACACTGGTCACGTACGTGTACTACGGCAATGTACACACTGGTCGTACACGTATGTGTACACACTGGTCGTACACGTACGTGTACACACTGGTAGTACACGCACATGTGTACAGTCTGTACACACACCCGTACTCCGGCGGGAACACCAATGTAATGATACGGACCATTCACAAGCCCTCAGAGCGTGTGTACGGGGCATTTCACAGCTTACACTGGTGATAGGAGGCACACACGAAAGGAATGGAGGTGTCAGACTCGTGCACGGCTGTACATCAAGTCATTGTCATTGCAGTCCTTCATGTGCAGGGCCTAGGTGTTGGTTTCAAACAAGGGGGATGGAGAAGGGGGGGGCTTTTTCTGCTCAAAATGGAGCAGGAGGTCCAAACAGGTAGGGTGCCCCAACAGCTAGACTACCAAAAGGAGTGTTACCTGTTGTTCCTCAATAGAAAGAGAAGGTTGAGAGTGGATCATCAAGAAAGCTGGATTAGACTCCAAGTGTGATATGTACGGAGTGGGTAATCCTTTTGTTGGATTTTAATGCCCTCACACACCCTTTCAGGTGTCATGCTTCATCATCTGGGCTGCTCCTCGTCGGGCCGGCGGTGCAATGCCCAACGGGCTCCCTTAAAAAGGGGCACTTTGTCGGAGTTCTTTTATCCAACAGCCGTTTGGTGAAGTGCGGGTATGGGGGCCTGATTGATGTAAATTAGCAAAAGTGATTTAAAACAGGGTCGAGAGTACCAATATAGGGAATCAATTTTATTCTAGAGGTCTCCTTCCCTGATTAAAAAGGTGTGTTTAACACTCGGTAGAGTTTAATGTCTCTAATTAGAGTGTTTAAAATCGGTGTAAGTGGTCAACATGTTTCTCGCTTGGAGCTCGTGCACTCGCGATTCGTCAGGACCTATAAACAAAACTATCTACAAATGGGTGGGGACTATCTGAATAATTAGTCTCTCAATCACAACAAATGATGTGATAAAATCATTCATCTAAAATACCTGTCATGGTCTGGTGCTACCTGTAAAAAAGGGGAAGCGGTAGGTTAAACAGATCAGGGTTAAATCAAGTTTGATCACAGGTAAACGATAAATGAGGAACCAACAAAAAGGCCGTCGAGGTGATCCGTCTCGGTCAAATTTAAAAGGATCAGTGGTGGTAACTGTTGCAAGAACATCAGAAACGCTCTGGTTAAGTGGTGTACCAACAAAGTGAACTAAGTGACTATTCACCTGTGTGGAACATATAAAAAAACATAAAAACATAGCAGCAGAGAAGATCGAAGGACTCACCCTATTCAGTAGAACTGCGGACCACAACAGTGCTGGGTGGGCTCTGCATGAGCCGGGGAACCTCTAAAAGTAGGTCTGGACCAAAAAGTAGTGATGAACTTAATGGTGTGAAACAGGGGAGGGAGGGGGGATCACAAATCACAACATATAGATGGACGTGAAGACAAGAGGGGCATCAGTACAAAATCAATGATAAACAGTAAATGACCACACTGGTGGGCTAGGTCGCAGATGGTGTGCGGAGGATAAAGAATATAGTTGAGCCCTTCTGTTAAATGGCTATCGTACAGATTATGTATTATGATCTGTTAGAATGATGGTTACTGTGTTGTAGCGCTATTACATATATTTATACATAGCATGGTATTTATTTTACGGGAGGTCCAAGATGTTCAGAGGCTGTCAGTAAGCATGCAAAATAGAGTAATCTAGCCCACTGCCAGTCAAGGGGGAAACAGGAGGTTATGGGGAAAGCTACTCTTCGGTGGCTGACATGTAATAAAAAAAAGGGTCAGCTGGACTAAGCGCTAGAGTATTGTAGCGCTAACTCGCATCTCATTACACAACATTATGTTCCCTTTTTGTAAAGCCAAATCTGCTATAACGCTGTCAGTGAGCGTGTGGAATTGAATAATATCGCCCACTGACAGATGGGGGGGAAAAGCAGGAAGGAAAAGGAAAAGGCGTACGAGTAACCTGCGCTAACATGAGTGGTAACTAAACCATCGCGGGTCACGCAGAGTCTACAGTGGTATAAAAATGAGAGAGAGGGTGGTTAGGATACTCACGTCTGCCCCGCTTACGCCGTGCTTGTAGACCTACCCGAGCCACCGAGTCTGGGAGGTAGCGTCTAGGAGGTGGTACAGGGAATTTAAACGTCCGGTGGAGTCACGTGATAATGTCACGTGATCGGAACTAGGTAGCGGGTATGTAAAGGTTTTTAAAAAACAACTCAAATCCGCTATAAATGTAAAGGTAGTGAGCTGAAGTGAAGAATGGACGTAACATTATCCCGCCCAAGGAAGCTAGAAAGAGAGAAGTTAATCACGCTCCGGTATTGCCGGGCAGTGAAACCGTGTCGGCCATCTTGGGTTGGGAGACCAGATTGAGAAAATTACTATAATTAAGCATGACTGTCAGGTATAGTAATTGCTTAAAAGCAAAGCGGGTGGAAATAAATGCCTGTATGTAAGGTGACATGGAGAGAGGAAGGTGTCATGGTGCCTCAGAGTATAACGTAAGGAGGCTGAATGTCCATGTAAATTATACAGGTGTTATTGGACTTGGATGAAGCACAGTAAAAGGACATCTGATACAGAAGGTCTATTGAGAGATGTCAATTCAGCACTTGAGTGACCCCCATGGGATATCGTCATTCAGCCCAATGATATTAGAAGACAGACGGTGTATCCATCTCTGTTCTTTCTTGAACAGATTAGGTTGAGATGAATGGGGGTTGGCTTCTAGAATAAGCCATTCAACCGAATCTGGTGAGTGTTGTTTTTCTAGGAAATGGGCACTGATCTTAGTATTCTGTTTATGGCATCGAAAATTACTGCGATGTTCTGAAATCCGCAATTTTATCGGTCTGGTTGTCATCCCCACATAGTATAAATTGCAGGGGCATTTAATAAGGTATATGCAATTGCTGGTATTGCAGTTTGTGTGTGACCTCAGTTCCCAGACGAAAGTATTGTTGAGGGTGACAGTTTTATGTACGGATGTGAATATGCACGCAGTACACATACCGCATGGATAATGTCCCTTAACTGCTGGTAGTTGCCATAGTGTGCTCTGAGTAGGTTTCATTTTTGGTCTGGGTCTAGTGCTGACAATCAAATCCTTAATATTTTTGGAACGTTTGTACGCGAACCGTGGTGGTTCAAGATTCATAGAACCTGTATTAAGGATGTTCCAGTGTTTCTTTAACACCTTGGTCACTTGGTTGGTGTTAGGTGTGAAAGTTGTGACGCAGGTCAAGATGTCAGAGGTAGTTGTCATGTTTGCTCTGGGTTCCAACAAGGCTTCTCTGTTATTATTTCTGGCCCGTTTTTTGGACTGAGTAATGCTCTTCATTGGGTATCGTCTTTCCCTTAGGTTACGGGATAGAGTTTCTGCTTCATGTTTGAAAGCATCTATGGTGCTGCAATTCCTCCTCAATCTGAGAAATTGCCCAAAGGGTAAGTTCTCTTTAAGTGCTCTGGGATGATGGCTGGTGAAATGTAGCAAGCTGTTACGATCTGTGGCTTTTCTATAGAGAGTCGTTGAGAGAACACCCTGGGTCAGTCTGATGGTTAAGTCAAGGAAAGCAATTTGAGAAGGAGATGCTGTGATCGTGAAGTTGAGATGAGGATTCAGATGATTAAGCCATGTAAAGAATGCTTCATAGCTCGTAGAATCTCCTGTCCAGAAGATCAAGATGTCATCTATGAAACGTTTCCATAATCGGATATTGTGGCGATATGGATTCGTGTCACAGAATATATGTACCCCCTCGAACCAGGCCATGTATAAACAGGCCAGGCTCGGAGCAAAGGTGCTCCCCATCGATGTCCCTTGGGTCTGGTGGTATAATTGACCTTTGAATTCAAAAAAGTTCTCTGTGAGAGCTAAGGTGGCACACTCAATGATAAAGGACAGTGGAGTTGGTGATTCCCAAGGGTCGCGTCCCAGTACTTCCTCAACAACATCAATGGTCGCTTGTTGCGGGATGTTTGTATAAAGGGCTTCAACATCAAGGGTGATGAGGAAGCTGATGTTGTGGGTATCGTGGGTTTGATCTAGTATGCGTAGTACGTCGG
Source organism: Triturus cristatus (assembly GCF_964204655.1). Classification (NCBI taxonomy): domain Eukaryota; kingdom Metazoa; phylum Chordata; class Amphibia; order Caudata; family Salamandridae; genus Triturus; species Triturus cristatus. The sequence goes on from NC_140580.1 coordinate 452,346,992, forward strand.
TTGTGTCTTGTACGTATGACGGTGTACGCTTAACCAAGGGTTGCAGGAAATGATCGCAAAATTGCGACAAAGGTTCAAGGATTGAGTCAATGCCCGATACTATGGGGCGTCCAGGCACCGGAGTGACCCCCTTATGAATCTTTGGTAGAATGTAGAAATAGGGGGTCCTCGGTTCTTTTTTGATTAGAAAGGAAGCCTCCTTCTCACTTAGCCAGCCTTGACTCTCCGCTGAGTCGATTAAACCAGTGATAGTCTTTCTAAGGCGTTCAGTAGGGTTACTGGGAATAGGAGTGTAGTATTGTCTGTTACCCAGTTGTCTCAAGCACTCAGTGTCATAATCAATTGTAGTCATTATGACGGTAGCGCCGCCTTTATCGGCCTGTTTTATGGTGATAGTAGGATCATTGGCCAAAGATGTGATAGCAAGTCTCTCTGCTTTGCTGAGATTATCGAACCGTTTCTGTCCAGAAATCGTTGTGATGTCCTTGAGTACTGCCTGTTCATAAGTCAGTACTTCATTAGGTACCATCCCTGCATGGGGAGTGAAGGTCGAGGGATTGTGTAGACCTGAATCATTGTCAGGTATGTAGTCTTTCCCCTCAAAGAAAAATCTCAACCGGATCTTGCGGAAGAATTGGTGTAATTCGCAAGTTTGGGTAAAGAGATCTACTTTAGGGGTGGGAACGAATCCTAATCCTTTCTGAAGGACATCATCTTCCATTGCTGTCAGTTGTCGGGATGATAAGTTGACAACTAAATTTGTTTTTTGTTGGTGTGACTCCTGGTCTCCATTCCCCGTTGAGGTGGTTCTTCCCATTGTACTCTTTTCTCTTGTGGGGCCCCTCTTCTTCGCCCTCGCCCTCTGCCCCAACCTCTGCCTAAAAAAGGTGGGGGCTGGTTCATGCCCTGGGGTACGAATTGAGGTAGGCCATGAGGGCCAAATTGAGGGGGTCCCTGGGGGTACATTGGATATTGCCAGAAAGCAGGTCCCTGATAGGGTGTTGGGGGAAAGAAGTTATATCCCCGTCTGCCTTTCTTTCCTCTAGACTGATTAGGTCTCATATTCTCAGTGCTAGAGTCACTATTGGTGGAGGATCCTCTCCTTGAGGAGTCCGAATCGATATCTGATGGATAGTTGGTGTTTGGCAGGGATATACTTTCTCCTTATCGAAGCGTTTAATGTCTTTTTGTAGCTTCGCAACTTTTTGTTTCATTAGAAATTCACTGTGTTCGGCTATCTCGTTGTTGAGTTCAGTTAGTTTAGATTTGTACTGGGCACCAGGATTACTTTGTTTGAGACTACTTTCGATAGCCTGAATGCGCGAAAGTAGTTCATCTGCCAGTCTCTTGGCAGTATTCACAATTAGGATCAACAGGTCCCTGGTGCACTTCCATGATATCTGGGACCATTCAATTTTAAATTGGCCATCTTCCCAGAAAATTCTGGGGAAATTCTTCACTATGAGGCCGTTGGGAGAAATATTGGCCCTGAAGTACTCTGTCATGAGGGCACCGTGTAGGGTGATACGTACCCATTCTCTTTTCATGTCTGAAAGTGATTGCCACTCAGCTGATTGACTGCCTGTGGCCAGTTCGTGGTCGAGGCCAAGTATGGAGGGGGTCCGGAGAATCTCTGCTGCTTGATCATCCCCATAGCTCAAGCCCTGTCCCTCCATGGCTGGATGGGTAGGGTGGAGCCAGGGATATAAAACCAGTTATACAATGGATAACTGTTGGGTCTCGCAAGAAGTCGAGAGGAAATCAGGTAGGTAGGGGGATAGAACAAATCTCACCCACCAATTAGAAAATCCCACGGGGGTTTAGGCCGTGCAAAGCATTGGTTTCAAACAAGGGGGATGGAGAAGGGGGGGGCTTTTTCTGCTCAAAATGGAGCAGGAGGTCCAAACATGTAGGGTGCCCCAACAGCTAGACTACCAAAAGGAGTGTTACCTGTTGTTCCTCAATAGAAAGAGAAGGTTGAGAGTGGATCATCAAGAAAGCTGGATTAGACTCCAAGTGTGATATGTACGGAGTGGGTAATCCTTTTGTTGGATTTTAATGCCCTCACACACCCTTTCAGGTGTCATGCTTCATCATCTGGGCTGCTCCTCGTCGGGCCGGCGGTGCAATGCCCAACGGGCTCCCTTAAAAAGGGGCACTTTGTTGGAGTTCTTTTATCCAACAGCCGTTTGGTGAAGTGCGGGTATGGGGGCCTGATTGATGTAGATTAGCAAAAGTGATTTAAAACAGGGTCGAGAGTACCAATATAGGGAATCAATTTTATTCTAGAGGTCTCCTTCCCTGATTAAAAAGGTGTGTTTAACACTCGGTAGAGTTTAATGTCTCTAATTAGAGTGTTTAAAATCGGTGTAAGTGGTCAACATGTGTCTCGCTTGGAGCTCGTGCACTCGCGATTCGTCAGGACCTATAAACAAAACTATCTACAAATGGGTGGGGACTATCTGAATAATTAGTCTCTCAATCACAACAAATGATGTGATAAAATCATTCATCTAAAATACCTGTCATGGTCTGGTGCTACCTGTAAAAAAGGGGAAGCGGTAGGTTAAACAGATCAGGGTTAAATCAAGTTTGATCAGAGGTAAACGATAAATGAGGAACCAACAAAAAGGCCGTCGAGGTGATCCGTCTCGGTCAAATTTAAAAGGATCAGTGGTGGTAACTGTTGCAAGAACGTCAGAAACGCTCTGGTTAAGTGGTGTACCAACAAAGTGAACTAAGTGACTATTCACCTGTGTGGAACATGTAAAAAAACATAAAAACATAGCAGCAGAGAAGATCGAATGACTCAGCCTATTCAGTAGAACTGCGGACCACAACAGTGCTGGGTGAGCTCTGCATGAGCCGGGGAACCTCTAAAAGTAGGTCTGGACCAAAAAGTAGTGATGAACTTAATGGTGTGAAACAGGGGAGGGAGGGGGGATCACAAATCACAACATATAGATGGACGTGAAGACAAGAGGGGCATCAGTACAAAATCAATGATAAACAGTAAATGACCACACTGGTGGGCTAGGTCGCAGATGGTGTGCGGAGGATAAAGAATATAGTTGAGCCCTTCTGTTAAATGGCTATCGTACAGATTATGTATTATGATCTGTTAGAATGATGGTTACTGTGTTGTAGCGCTATTACATATATTTATACATAACATGGTATTTATTTTACGGGAGGTCCAAGATGTTCAGAGGCTGTCAGTAAGCATGCAAAATAGAGTAATCTAGCCCACTGCCAGTCAAGGGGGAAACAGGAGGTTATGGGGAAAGCTACTCTTCGGTGGCTGACATGTAATAAAAAAAAGGGTCAGCTGGACTAAGCGCTAGAGTATTGTAGCGTTAACTCGCATCTCATTACACAACATTATGTTCCCTTTTTGTAAAGCCAAATCTGCTATAACGCTGTCAGTGAGCGTGTGGAATTGAATAATATCGCCCACTGACAGATGGGGGGGAAAAGCAGGAAGGAAAAGGAAAAGGCGTACGAGTAACCTGCGCTAACATGAGCGGTAACTAAACCATCGCGGGTCACGCAGAGTCTACAGTGGTATAAAAATGAGAGAGAGGGTGGTTAGGATACTCACGTCTGCCCCGCTTACGCCGTGCTTGTAGACCTACCCGAGCCACCGAGTCTGGGAGGTAGCGTCTAGGAGGTGGTACAGGGAATTTAAACGTCCGGTGGAGTCACGTGATAATGTCACGTGATCGGAACTAGGTAGCGGGTATGTAAAGGTTTTTAAAAAACAACTCAAATCCGCTATAAATGTAAAGGTAGTGAGCTGAAGTGAAGAATGGACGTAACATCATCCCGCCCAAGGAAGCTGGAAAGAGAGAAGTTAATCACGCTCCGGTATTGCCGGGCAGTGAAACCGTGTCGGCCATCTTGGGTTGGGAGACCAGATTGAGAAAATTACTATAATTAAGCATGACTGTCAGGTATAGTAATTGCTTAAAAGCAAAGCGGGTGGAAATAAATGCCTGTATGTAAGCTGACATGGAGAGAGGAAGGTGTCATGGTGCCTCAGAGTATAACGTAAGGAGGCTGAATGTCCATGTAAATTATACAGGTGTTATTGGACTTGGATGAAGCACAGTAAAAGGACATCTGATACAGAAGGTCTATTGAGAGATGTCAATTCAGCACTTGAGTGACCCCCATGGGATATCGTCATTCAGCCCAATGATATTAGAAGACAGACGGTGTATCCATCTCTGTTCTTTCTTGAACAGATTAGGTTGAGATGAATGGGGGTTGGCTTCTAGAATAAGCCATTCAACCGAATCTGGTGAGTGTTGTTTTTCTAGGAAATGGGCACTGATCTTAGTATTCTGTTTATGGCATCGAAAATTACTGCGATGTTCTGAAATCCGCAATTTTATCGGTGTACGCTTAACCAAGGGTTGCAGGAAATGATCGCAAAATTGCGACAAAGGTTCAAGGATTGAGTCAATGCCCGATACTATGGGGCGTCCAGGCACCGGAGTGACCCCCTTATGAATCTTTGGTAGAATGTAGAAATAGGGGGTCCTCGGTTCTTTTTTGATTAGAAAGGAAGCCTCCTTCTCACTTAGCCAGCCTTGACTCTCCGCTGAGTCGATTAAACCAGTGATAGTCTTTCTAAGGCGTTCAGTAGGGTTACTGGGAATAGGAGTGTAGTATTGTCTGTTACCCAGTTGTCTCAAGCACTCAGTGTCATAATCAATTGTAGTCATTATGACGGTAGCGCCGCCTTTATCGGCCTGTTTTATGGTGATAGTAGGATCATTGGCCAAAGATGTGATAGCAAGTCTCTCTGCTTTGCTGAGATTATCGAACCGTTTCTGTCCAGAAATCGTTGTGATGTCCTTGAGTACTGCCTGTTCATAAGTCAGTACTTCATTAGGTACCATCCCTGCATGGGGAGTGAAGGTCGAGGGATTGTGTAGACCTGAATCATTGTCAGGTATGTAGTCTTTCCCCTCAAAGAAAAATCTCAACCGGATCTTGCGGAAGAATTGGTGTAATTCGCAAGTTTGGGTAAAGAGATCTACTTTAGGGGTGGGAACGAATCCTAATCCTTTCTGAAGGACATCATCTTCCATTGCTGTCAGTTGTCGGGATGATAAGTTGACAACTAAATTTGTTTTTTGTTGGTGTGACTCCTGGTCTCCATTCCCCGTTGAGGTGGTTCTTCCCATTGTACTCTTTTCTCTTGTGGGGCCCCTCTTCTTCGCCCTCGCCCTCTGCCCCAACCTCTGCCTAAAAAAGGTGGGGGCTGGTTCATGCCCTGGGGTACGAATTGAGGTAGGCCATGAGGGCCAAATTGAGGGGGTCCCTGGGGGTACATTGGATATTGCCAGAAAGCAGGTCCCTGATAGGGTGTTGGGGGAAAGAAGTTATATCCCCGTCTGCCTTTCTTTCCTCTAGACTGATTAGGTCTCATATTCTCAGTGCTAGAGTCACTATTGGTGGAGGATCCTCTCCTTGAGGAGTCCGAATCGATATCTGATGGATAGTTGGTGTTTGGCGGGACATAATCTGCCTTGAGATAGGGATATACTTTCTCCTTATCGAAGCGTTTAATGTCTTTTTGTAGCTTCGCAACTTTTTGTTTCATTAGAAATTCACTGTGTTCGGCTATCTCGTTGTTGAGTTCAGTTAGTTTAGATTTGTACTGGGCACCAGGATTACTTTGTTTGAGACTACTTTCGATAGCCTGAATGCGCGAAAGTAGTTCATCTGCCAGTCTCTTGGCAGTATTCACAATTAGGATCAACAGGTCCCTGGTGCACTTCCATGATATCTGGGACCATTCAATTTTAAATTGGCCATCTTCCCAGAAAATTCTGGGGAAATTCTTCACTATGAGGCCGTTGGGAGAAATATTGGCCCTGAAGTACTCTGTCATGAGGGCACCGTGTAGGGTGATACGTACCCATTCTCTTTTCATGTCTGAAAGTGATTGCCACTCAGCTGATTGACTGCCTGTGGCCAGTTCGTGGTCGAGGCCAAGTATGGAGGGGGTCCGGAGAATCTCTGCTGCTTGATCATCCCCATAGCTCAAGCCCTGTCCCTCCATGGCTGGATGGGTAGGGTGGAGCCAGGGATATAAAACCAGTTATACAATGGATAACTGTTGGGTCTCGCAAGAAGTCGAGAGGAAATCAGGTAGGTAGGGGGATAGAACAAATCTCACCCACCAATTAGAAAATCCCACGGGGGTTTAGGCCGTGCAAAGCATTGGTTTCAAACAAGGGGGATGGAGAAGGGGGGGGCTTTTTCTGCTCAAAATGGAGCAGGAGGTCCAAACATGTAGGGTGCCCCAACAGCTAGACTACCAAAAGGAGTGTTACCTGTTGTTCCTCAATAGAAAGAGAAGGTTGAGAGTGGATCATCAAGAAAGCTGGATTAGACTCCAAGTGTGATATGTACGGAGTGGGTAATCCTTTTGTTGGATTTTAATGCCCTCACACACCCTTTCAGGTGTCATGCTTCATCATCTGGGCTGCTCCTCGTCGGGCCGGCGGTGCAATGCCCAACGGGCTCCCTTAAAAAGGGGCACTTTGTTGGAGTTCTTTTATCCAACAGCCGTTTGGTGAAGTGCGGGTATGGGGGCCTGATTGATGTAGATTAGCAAAAGTGATTTAAAACAGGGTCGAGAGTACCAATATAGGGAATCAATTTTATTCTAGAGGTCTCCTTCCCTGATTAAAAAGGTGTGTTTAACACTCGGTAGAGTTTAATGTCTCTAATTAGAGTGTTTAAAATCGGTGTAAGTGGTCAACATGTGTCTCGCTTGGAGCTCGTGCACTCGCGATTCGTCAGGACCTATAAACAAAACTATATACAAATGGGTGGGGACTATCTGAATAATTAGTCTCTCAATCACAACAAATGATGTGATAAAATCATTCATCTAAAATACCTGTCATGGTCTGGTGCTACCTGTAAAAAAGGGGAAGCGGTAGGTTAAACAGATCAGGGTTAAATCAAGTTTGATCAGAGGTAAACGATAAATGAGGAACCAACAAAAAGGCCGTCGAGGTGATCCGTCTCGGTCAAATTTAAAAGGATCAGTGGTGGTAACTGTTGCAAGAACGTCAGAAACGCTCTGGTTAAGTGGTGTACCAACAAAGTGAACTAAGTGACTATTCACCTGTGTGGAACATGTAAAAAAACATAAAAACATAGCAGCAGAGAAGATCGAAGGACTCAGCCTATTCAGTAGAACTGCGGACCACAACAGTGCTGGGTGGGCTCTGCATGAGCCGGGGAACCTCTAAAAGTAGGTCTGGACCAAAAAGTAGTGATGAACTTAATGGTGTGAAACAGGGGAGGGAGGGGGGATCACAAATCACAACATATAGATGGACGTGAAGACAAGAGGGGCATCAGTACAAAATCAATGATAAACAGTAAATGACCACACTGGTGGGCTAGGTCGCAGATGGTGTGCGGAGGATAAAGAATATAGTTGAGCCCTTCTGTTAAATGGCTATCGTACAGATTATGTATTATGATCTGTTAGAATGATGGTTACTGTGTTGTAGCGCTATTACATATATTTATACATAACATGGTATTTATTTTACGGGAGGTCCAAGATGTTCAGAGGCTGTCAGTAAGCATGCAAAATAGAGTAATCTAGCCCACTGCCAGTCAAGGGGGAAACAGGAGGTTATGGGGAAAGCTACTCTTCGGTGGCTGACATGTAATAAAAAAAAGGGTCAGCTGGACTAAGCGCTAGAGTATTGTAGCGTTAACTCGCATCTCATTACACAACATTATGTTCCCTTTTTGTAAAGCCAAATCTGCTATAACGCTGTCAGTGAGCGTGTGGAATTGAATAATATCGCCCACTGACAGATGGGGGGGAAAAGCAGGAAGGAAAAGGAAAAGGCGTACGAGTAACCTGCGCTAACATGAGTGGTAACTAAACCATCGCGGGTCACGCAGAGTCTACAGTGGTATAAAAATGAGAGAGAGGGTGGTTAGGATACTCACGTCTGCCCCGCTTACGCCGTGCTTGTAGACCTACCCGAGCCACCGAGTCTGGGAGGTAGCGTCTAGGAGGTGGTACAGGGAATTTAAACGTCCGGTGGAGTCACGTGATAATGTCACGTGATCGGAACTAGGTAGCGGGTATGTAAAGGTTTTTAAAAAACAACTCAAATCCGCTATAAATGTAAAGGTAGTGAGCTGAAGTGAAGAATGGACGTAACATCATCCCGCCCAAGGAAGCTGGAAAGAGAGAAGTTAATCACGCTCCGGTATTGCCGGGCAGTGAAACCGTGTCGGCCATCTTGGGTTGGGAGACCAGATTGAGAAAATTACTATAATTAAGCATGACTGTCAGGTATAGTAATTGCTTAAAAGCAAAGCGGGTGGAAATAAATGCCTGTATGTAAGGTGACATGGAGAGAGGAAGGTGTCATGGTGCCTCAGAGTATAACGTAAGGAGGCTGAATGTCCATGTAAATTATACAGGTGTTATTGGACTTGGATGAAGCACAGTAAAAGGACATCTGATACAGAAGGTCTATTGAGAGATGTCAATTCAGCACTTGAGTGACCCCCATGGGATATCGTCATTCAGCCCAATGATATTAGAAGACAGACGGTGTATCCATCTCTGTTCTTTCTTGAACAGATTAGGTTGAGATGAATGGGGGTTGGCTTCTAGAATAAGCCATTCAACCGAATCTGGTGAGTGTTGTTTTTCTAGGAAATGGGCACTGATCTTAGTATTCTGTTTATGGCATCGAAAATTACTGCGATGTTCTGAAATCCGCAATTTTATCGGTCTGGTTGTCATCCCCACATAGTATAAATTGCAGGGGCATTTAATAAGGTATATGCAATTGCTGGTATTGCAGTTTGTGTGTGACCTCAGTTCCCAGACGAAAGTATTGTTGAGGGTGACGGTTTTATGTACGGATGTGAATATGCACGCAGTACACATACCGCATGGATAATGTCCCTTAACTGCTGGTAGTTGCCATAGTGTGCTCTGAGTAGGTTTCATTTTTGGTCTGGGTCTAGTGCTGACAATCAAATCCTTAATATTTTTGGAACGTTTGTACGCGAACCGTGGTGGTTCAAGATTCATAGAACCTGTATTAAGGATGTTCCAGTGTTTCTTTAACACCTTGGTCACTTGGTTGGTGTTAGGTGTGAAAGTTGTGACGCAGGTCAAGATGTCAGAGGTAGTTGTCATGTTTGCTCTGGGTTCCAACAAGGCTTCTCTGTTATTATTTCTGGCCCGTTTTTTGGACTGAGTAATGCTCTTCATTGGGTATTGTCTTTCCCTTAGGTTACGGGATAGAGTTTCTGCCTCATGTTTGAAAGCATCTATGGTGCTGCAATTCCTCCTCAATCTGAGAAATTGCCCAAAGGGTAAGTTCTCTTTAAGTGCTCTGGGATGATGGCTGGTGAAATGTAGCAAGCTGTTACGATCTGTGGCTTTTCTATAGAGAGTCGTTGAGAGAACACCCTGGGTCAGTCTGATGGTTAAGTCAAGGAAAGCAATTTGAGAAGGAGATGCTGTGATCGTGAAGTTGAGATGAGGATTCAGATGATTAAGCCATGTAAAGAATGCTTCATAGCTCGTAGAATCTCCTGTCCAGAAGATCAAGATGTCATCTATGAAACGTTTCCATAATCGGATATTGTGGCGATATGGATTCGTGTCACAGAATATATGTACCCCCTCGAACCAGGCCATGTATAAACAGGCCAGGCTCGGAGCAAAGGTGCTCCCCATCGATGTCCCTTGGGTCTGGTGGTATAATTGACCTTTGAATTCAAAAAAGTTCTCTGTGAGAGCTAAGGTGGCACACTCAATGATAAAGGACAGTGGAGTTGGTGATTCCCAAGGGTCGCGTCCCAGTACTTCCTCAACAACATCAATGGTCGCTTGTTGCGGGATGTTTGTATAAAGGGCTTCAACATCAAGGGTGATGAGGAAGCTGATGTTGTGGGTATCGTGGGTTTGATCTAGTATGCGTAGTACGTCGGTTGTGTCTTGTACGTATGACGGTGTACGCTTAACCAAGGGTTGCAGGAAATGATCGCAAAATTGCGACAAAGGTTCAAGGATTGAGTCAATGCCCGATACTATGGGGCGTCCAGGCACCGGAGTGACCCCCTTATGAATCTTTGGTAGAATGTAGAAATAGGGGGTCCTCGGTTCTTTTTTGATTAGAAAGGAAGCCTCCTTCTCACTTAGCCAGCCTTGACTCTCCGCTGAGTCGATTAAACCAGTGATAGTCTTTCTAAGGCGTTCAGTAGGGTTACTGAGAATAGGAGTGTAGTATTGTCTGTTACCCAGTTGTCTCAAGCACTCAGTGTCATAATCAATTGTAGTCATTATGACGGTAGCGCCGCCTTTATCGGCCTGTTTTAAGGTGATAGTAGGATCATTGGCCAAAGATGTGATAGCAAGTCTCTCTGCTTTGCTGAGATTATCGAACCGTTTCTGTCCAGAAATCGTTGTGATGTCCTTGAGTACTGCCTGTTCATAAGTCAGTACTTCATTAGGTACCATCCCTGCATGGGGAGTGAAGGTCGAGGGATTGTGTAGACCTGAATCATTGTCAGGTATGTAGTCTTTCCCCTCAAAGAAAAATCTCAACCGGATCTTGCGGAAGAATTGGTGTAATTCGCAAGTTTGGGTAAAGAGATCTACTTTAGGGGTGGGAACGAATCCTAATCCTTTCTGAAGGACATCATCTTCCATTGCTGTCAGTTGTCGGGATGATAAGTTGACAACTAAATTTGTTTTTTGTTGGTGTGACTCCTGGTCTCCATTCCCCGTTGAGGTGGTTCTTCCCATTGTACTCTTTTCTCTTGTGGGGCCCCTCTTCTTCGCCCTCGCCCTCTGCCCCAACCTCTGCCTAAAAAAGGTGGGGGCTGGTTCATGCCCTGGGGTACGAATTGAGGTAGGCCATGAGGGCCAAATTGAGGGGGTCCCTGGGGGTACATTGGATATTGCCAGAAAGCAGGTCCCTGATAGGGTGTTGGGGGAAAGAAGTTATATCCCCGTCTGCCTTTCTTTCCTCTAGACTGATTAGGTCTCATATTCTCAGTGCTAGAGTCACTATTGGTGGAGGATCCTCTCCTTGAGGAGTCCGAATCGATATCTGATGGATATTTGGTGTTTGGCGGGACATAATCTGCCTTGAGATAGGGATATACTTTCTCCTTATCGAAGCGTTTAATGTCTTTTTGTAGCTTCGCAACTTTTTGTTTCATTAGAAATTCTCTGTGTTCGGCTATCTCGTTGTTGAGTTCAGTTAGTTTAGATTTGTACTGGGCACCAGGATTACTTTGTTTGAGACTACTTTCGATAGCCTGAATGCGCGAAAGTAGTTCATCTGCCAGTCTCTTGGCAGTATTCACAATTAGGATCAACAGGTCCCTGGTGCACTTCCATGATATCTGGGACCATTCAATTTTAAATTGGCCATCTTCCCAGAAAATTCTGGGGAAATTCTTCACTATGAGGCCGTTGGGAGAAATATTGGCCCTGAAGTACTCTGTCATGAGGGCACCGTGTAGGGTGATACGTACCCATTCTCTTTTCATGTCTGAAAGTGATTGCCACTCAGCTGATTGACTGCCTGTGGCCAGTTCGTGGTCGAGGCCAAGTATGGAGGGGGTCCGGAGAATCTCTGCTGCTTGATCATCCCCATAGCTCAAGCCCTGTCCCTCCATGGCTGGATGGGTAGGGTGGAGCCAGGGATATAAAACCAGTTATACAATGGATAACTGTTGGGTCTCGCAAGAAGTCGAGAGGAAATCAGGTAGGTAGGGGGATAGAACAAATCTCACCCACCAATTAGAAAATCCCACGGGGGTTTAGGCCGTGCAAAGCATTGGTTTCAAACAAGGGGGATGGAGAAGGGGGGGGCTTTTTCTGCTCAAAATGGAGCAGGAGGTCCAAACATGTAGGGTGCCCCAACAGCTAGACTACCAAAAGGAGTGTTACCTGTTGTTCCTCAATAGAAAGAGAAGGTTGAGAGTGGATCATCAAGAAAGCTGGATTAGACTCCAAGTGTGATATGTACGGAGTGGGTAATCCTTTTGTTGGATTTTAATGCCCTCACACACCCTTTCAGGTGTCATGCTTCATCATCTGGGCTGCTCCTCGTCGGGCCGGCGGTGCAATGCCCAACGGGCTCCCTTAAAAAGGGGCACTTTGTTGGAGTTCTTTTATCCAACAGCCGTTTGGTGAAGTGCGGGTATGGGGGCCTGATTGATGTAGATTAGCAAAAGTGATTTAAAACAGGGTCGAGAGTACCAATATAGGGAATCAATTTTATTCTAGAGGTCTCCTTCCCTGATTAAAAAGGTGTGTTTAACACTCGGTAGAGTTTAATGTCTCTAATTAGAGTGTTTAAAATCGGTGTAAGTGGTCAACATGTGTCTCGCTTGGAGCTCGTGCACTCGCGATTCGTCAGGACCTATAAACAAAACTATATACAAATGGGTGGGGACTATCTGAATAATTAGTCTCTCAATCACAACAAATGATGTGATAAAATCATTCATCTAAAATACCTGTCATGGTCTGGTGCTACCTGTAAAAAAGGGGAAGCGGTAGGTTAAACAGATCAGGGTTAAATCAAGTTTGATCAGAGGTAAACGATAAATGAGGAACCAACAAAAAGGCCGTCGAGGTGATCCGTCTCGGTCAAATTTAAAAGGATCAGTGGTGGTAACTGTTGCAAGAACGTCAGAAACGCTCTGGTTAAGTGGTGTACCAACAAAGTGAACTAAGTGACTATTCACCTGTGTGGAACATGTAAAAAAACATAAAAACATAGCAGCAGAGAAGATCGAAGGACTCAGCCTATTCAGTAGAACTGCGGACCACAACAGTGCTGGGTGGGCTCTGCATGAGCCGGGGAACCTCTAAAAGTAGGTCTGGACCAAAAAGTAGTGATGAACTTAATGGTGTGAAACAGGGGAGGGAGGGGGGATCACAAATCACAACATATAGATGGACGTGAAGACAAGAGGGGCATCAGTACAAAATCAATGATAAACAGTAAATGACCACACTGGTGGGCTAGGTCGCAGATGGTGTGCGGAGGATAAAGAATATAGTTGAGCCCTTCTGTTAAATGGCTATCGTACAGATTATGTATTATGATCTGTTAGAATGATGGTTACTGTGTTGTAGCGCTATTACATATATTTATACATAACATGGTATTTATTTTACGGGAGGTCCAAGATGTTCAGAGGCTGTCAGTAAGCATGCAAAATAGAGTAATCTAGCCCACTGCCAGTCAAGGGGGAAACAGGAGGTTATGGGGAAAGCTACTCTTCGGTGGCTGACATGTAATAAAAAAAAGGGTCAGCTGGACTAAGCGCTAGAGTATTGTAGCGTTAACTCGCATCTCATTACACAACATTATGTTCCCTTTTTGTAAAGCCAAATCTGCTATAACGCTGTCAGTGAGCGTGTGGAATTGAATAATATCGCCCACTGACAGATGGGGGGGAAAAGCAGGAAGGAAAAGGAAAAGGCGTACGAGTAACCTGCGCTAACATGAGTGGTAACTAAACCATCGCGGGTCACGCAGAGTCTACAGTGGTATAAAAATGAGAGAGAGGGTGGTTAGGATACTCACGTCTGCCCCGCTTACGCCGTGCTTGTAGACCTACCCGAGCCACCGAGTCTGGGAGGTAGCGTCTAGGAGGTGGTACAGGGAATTTAAACGTCCGGTGGAGTCACGTGATAATGTCACGTGATCGGAACTAGGTAGCGGGTATGTAAAGGTTTTTAAAAAACAACTCAAATCCGCTATAAATGTAAAGGTAGTGAGCTGAAGTGAAGAATGGACGTAACATCATCCCGCCCAAGGAAGCTGGAAAGAGAGAAGTTAATCACGCTCCGGTATTGCCGGGCAGTGAAACCGTGTCGGCCATCTTGGGTTGGGAGACCAGATTGAGAAAATTACTATAATTAAGCATGACTGTCAGGTATAGTAATTGCTTAAAAGCAAAGCGGGTGGAAATAAATGCCTGTATGTAAGGTGACATGGAGAGAGGAAGGTGTCATGGTGCCTCAGAGTATAACGTAAGGAGGCTGAATGTCCATGTAAATTATACAGGTGTTATTGGACTTGGATGAAGCACAGTAAAAGGACATCTGATACAGAAGGTCTATTGAGAGATGTCAATTCAGCACTTGAGTGACCCCCATGGGATATCGTCATTCAGCCCAATGATATTAGAAGACAGACGGTGTATCCATCTCTGTTCTTTCTTGAACAGATTAGGTTGAGATGAATGGGGGTTGGCTTCTAGAATAAGCCATTCAACCGAATCTGGTGAGTGTTGTTTTTCTAGGAAATGGGCACTGATCTTAGTATTCTGTTTATGGCATCGAAAATTACTGCGATGTTCTGAAATCCGCAATTTTATCGGTCTGGTTGTCATCCCCACATAGTATAAATTGCAGGGGCATTTAATAAGGTATATGCAATTGCTGGTATTGCAGTTTGTGTGTGACCTCAGTTCCCAGACGAAAGTATTGTTGAGGGTGACGGTTTTATGTACGGATGTGAATATGCACGCAGTACACATACCGCATGGATAATGTCCCTTAACTGCTGGTAGTTGCCATAGTGTGCTCTGAGTAGGTTTCATTTTTGGTCTGGGTCTAGTGCTGACAATCAAATCCTTAATATTTTTGGAACGTTTGTACGCGAACCGTGGTGGTTCAAGATTCATAGAACCTGTATTAAGGATGTTCCAGTGTTTCTTTAACACCTTGGTCACTTGGTTGGTGTTAGGTGTGAAAGTTGTGACGCAGGTCAAGATGTCAGAGGTAGTTGTCATGTTTGCTCTGGGTTCCAACAAGGCTTCTCTGTTATTATTTCTGGCCCGTTTTTTGGACTGAGTAATGCTCTTCATTGGGTATTGTCTTTCCCTTAGGTTACGGGATAGAGTTTCTGCCTCATGTTTGAAAGCATCTATGGTGCTGCAATTCCTCCTCAATCTGAGAAATTGCCCAAAGGGTAAGTTCTCTTTAAGTGCTCTGGGATGATGGCTGGTGAAATGTAGCAAGCTGTTACGATCTGTGGCTTTTCTATAGAGAGTCGTTGAGAGAACACCCTGGGTCAGTCTGATGGTTAAGTCAAGGAAAGCAATTTGAGAAGGAGATGCTGTGATCGTGAAGTTGAGATGAGGATTCAGATGATTAAGCCATGTAAAGAATGCTTCATAGCTCGTAGAATCTCCTGTCCAGAAGATCAAGATGTCATCTATGAAACGTTTCCATAATCGGATATTGTGGCGATATGGATTCGTGTCACAGAATATATGTACCCCCTCGAACCAGGCCATGTATAAACAGGCCAGGCTCGGAGCAAAGGTGCTCCCCATCGATGTCCCTTGGGTCTGGTGGTATAATTGACCTTTGAATTCAAAAAAGTTCTCTGTGAGAGCTAAGGTGGCACACTCAATGATAAAGGACAGTGGAGTTGGTGATTCCCAAGGGTCGCGTCCCAGTACTTCCTCAACAACATCAATGGTCGCTTGTTGCGGGATGTTTGTATAAAGGGCTTCAACATCAAGGGTGATGAGGAAGCTGATGTTGTGGGTATCGTGGGTTTGATCTAGTATGCGTAGTACGTCGGTTGTGTCTTGTACGTATGACGGTGTACGCTTAACCAAGGGTTGCAGGAAATGATCGCAAAATTGCGACAAAGGTTCAAGGATTGAGTCAATGCCCGATACTATGGGGCGTCCAGGCACCGGAGTGACCCCCTTATGAATCTTTGGTAGAATGTAGAAATAGGGGGTCCTCGGTTCTTTTTTGATTAGAAAGGAAGCCTCCTTCTCACTTAGCCAGCCTTGACTCTCCGCTGAGTCGATTAAACCAGTGATAGTCTTTCTAAGGCGTTCAGTAGGGTTACTGAGAATAGGAGTGTAGTATTGTCTGTTACCCAGTTGTCTCAAGCACTCAGTGTCATAATCAATTGTAGTCATTATGACGGTAGCGCCGCCTTTATCGGCCTGTTTTAAGGTGATAGTAGGATCATTGGCCAAAGATGTGATAGCAAGTCTCTCTGCTTTGCTGAGATTATCGAACCGTTTCTGTCCAGAAATCGTTGTGATGTCCTTGAGTACTGCCTGTTCATAAGTCAGTACTTCATTAGGTACCATCCCTGCATGGGGAGTGAAGGTCGAGGGATTGTGTAGACCTGAATCATTGTCAGGTATGTAGTCTTTCCCCTCAAAGAAAAATCTCAACCGGATCTTGCGGAAGAATTGGTGTAATTCGCAAGTTTGGGTAAAGAGATCTACTTTAGGGGTGGGAACGAATCCTAATCCTTTCTGAAGGACATCATCTTCCATTGCTGTCAGTTGTCGGGATGATAAGTTGACAACTAAATTTGTTTTTTGTTGGTGTGACTCCTGGTCTCCATTCCCCGTTGAGGTGGTTCTTCCCATTGTACTCTTTTCTCTTGTGGGGCCCCTCTTCTTCGCCCTCGCCCTCTGCCCCAACCTCTGCCTAAAAAAGGTGGGGGCTGGTTCATGCCCTGGGGTACGAATTGAGGTAGGCCATGAGGGCCAAATTGAGGGGGTCCCTGGGGGTACATTGGATATTGCCAGAAAGCAGGTCCCTGATAGGGTGTTGGGGGAAAGAAGTTATATCCCCGTCTGCCTTTCTTTCCTCTAGACTGATTAGGTCTCATATTCTCAGTGCTAGAGTCACTATTGGTGGAGGATCCTCTCCTTGAGGAGTCCGAATCGATATCTGATGGATATTTGGTGTTTGGCGGGACATAATCTGCCTTGAGATAGGGATATACTTTCTCCTTATCGAAGCGTTTAATGTCTTTTTGTAGCTTCGCAACTTTTTGTTTCATTAGAAATTCTCTGTGTTCGGCTATCTCGTTGTTGAGTTCAGTTAGTTTAGATTTGTACTGGGCACCAGGATTACTTTGTTTGAGACTACTTTCGATAGCCTGAATGCGCGAAAGTAGTTCATCTGCCAGTCTCTTGGCAGTATTCACAATTAGGATCAACAGGTCCCTGGTGCACTTCCATGATATCTGGGACCATTCAATTTTAAATTGGCCATCTTCCCAGAAAATTCTGGGGAAATTCTTCACTATGAGGCCGTTGGGAGAAATATTGGCCCTGAAGTACTCTGTCATGAGGGCACTGTGTAGGGTGATACGTACCCATTCTCTTTTCATGTCTGAAAGTGATTGCCACTCAGCTGATTGACTGCCTGTGGCCACCATTAAGTTCATCACTACTTTTTGGTCCAGACCTACTTTTAGAGGTTCCCCGGCTCATGCAGAGCCCACCCAGCACTGTTGTGGTCCGCAGTTCTACTGAATAGGGTGAGTCCTTCGATCTTCTCTGCTGCTATGTTTTTATGTTTTTTTACATGTTCCACACAGGTGAATAGTCACTTAGTTCACTTTGTTGGTACACCACTTAACCAGAGCGTTTCTGACGTTCTTGCAACAGTTACCACCACTGATCCTTTTAAATTTGACCGAGACGGATCACCTCGACGGCCTTTTTGTTGGTTCCTCATTTATCGTTTACCTGTGATCAAACTTGATTTAACCCTGATCTGTTTAACCTACCGCTTCCCCTTTTTTACAGGTAGCACCAGACCATGACAGGTATTTTAGATGAATGATTTTATCACATCATTTGTTGTGATTGAGAGACTAATTATTCAGATAGTCCCCACCCATTTGTAGATAGTTTTGTTTATAGGTCCTGACGAATCGCGAGTGCACGAGCTCCAAGCGAGAAACATGTTGACCACTTACACCGATTTTAAACACTCTAATTAGAGACATTAAACTCTACCGAGTGTTAAACACACCTTTTTAATCAGGGAAGGAGACCTCTAGAATAAAATTGATTCCCTATATTGGTACTCTCGACCCTGTTTTAAATCACTTTTGCTAATCTACATCAATCAGGCCCCCATACCCGCACTTCACCAAACGGCTGTTGGATAAAAGAACTCCGACAAAGTGCCCCTTTTTAAGGGAGCCCGTTGGGCATTGCACCGCCGGCCCGACGAGGAGCAGCCCAGATGATGAAGCATGACACCTGAAAGGGTGTGTGAGGGCATTAAAATCCAACAAAAGGATTACCCACTCCGTACATATCACACTTGGAGTCTAATCCAGCTTTCTTGATGATCCACTCTCAACCTTCTCTTTCTATTGAGGAACAACAGGTAACACTCCTTTTGGTAGTCAGGGCCTAGGTGTGCCAGGCAGTGATATGGCACATGTCTCCTCATGTTTTCACACAATAGATGTGTGATGACCTGTGTACACATGCCATGTGTGATGGGGCAGTATGTGGCACACTTCCCCTTCCCACTTTGCACATGTGTGCATGTAGTACAAACGTTTCAAGCACTGCATCACTGGTATGGCACAGTCACCAACACCCGCAACTGTCCCCTGATGCCAGGGACAGGGACACTAACACCTGACATCTACGTACCAGCGTGCCCCGATGTGACTATGTCCTGTGTGTGTCATGTGTTTCCATGAGCTTGCTGTTGGTGTTCCGTCAACTGCATCTGCTGTTGCTGCATCCAACATGTGTCTGTGTGTAGATGGGCATGGCACACATATACGCACACCATGCCACATGTGGATTCACACGTTATGTGTGTCTGGATGCTTCGAAGATGATTTTTTGACATGAGGACATATCAGCGCCGTATCCATGTCTGTGTTTTCATTTTTCACGTGTACCCCTTCATCGCTATGTGTGTGATCTGTACATTTTCTATGACATGTGACCTGTGCGTCTAGCTTGCCGCCAGCAGTCTGTATGAGATGACATCCTTCAAATGCAGATATGTGGATGTATGTCACTCCTGTGATGTCTCTGGCTGTTCACTTACACTGGCCCACAGCTAGTTTCAGGGCATGTCATGTAGAACTTGACTATCAACGGGTGTAGCTGGCTTGTCGTAGGAGTATCACCTGGCTGGCATACGTGTCCTGGATGTATTGCACAGACCAGACTCTGTATTTAGCAGATGTGTAGTAGCAGTTGAGCATGTGCTCAGTTCATTGACATTGATGATGTTGTGTACTCACTCTTCGTTATTCCTTCCAATTTTCTGCAGGGCACCGCCTCTCCCACGACCAATGCCAGACTTGGGTGCCATGAGGGAACGTGACTGCATAAGACGTTACCGCTTCTCACAACAGTTGATTGAGAACTTGACCGCAAAGCTTGAACAACACCTCCAACCACGACACAGGTATCCTACTGCGCTGACCCCCAAGATGAAGGTGATGGCAGCCCTTCATTTTTTTGCCACCGGTACGTTTCAATTCACCATAGCTGATGTGGGTGGCATGTCACAGACCATGTTCAGCCGTGTCCTGCATGATGTTTTAGAAGCCATGTTGGAGCACCTGGATGAATTCATCCATTTTCCAACTCGTGAGCAGTTGACAGGTGTCAAGGGTGAGTTCTATGCCCTGGGAGGGATGCCCCATGTCATTGGGTCTATTGATGGGACACATGTGGCTTTGGTACCACCACAGGCACAGGAGGTCGCCTATCGCAACGTAAACATTACCACTCTATAAATGCCCTTGTGGTGTGTCTTGCTAACATGCTGATTTCCCATGTCTGTGCACGTTTTCCAGGGTCAGCACACGATGCCTACATCATGAGGCGTAGCAGGGTGCCAGAAATGATGCTGCGGCTGCACAACGAACGAGCATGTCTTGTTGGTGGGTATACTCTGTTTGTCCTTTGTTTAGCGCTATTTTTGTATCTTACGGCATCTCCTGACGCACTTCTTTACATGATGTTTCCATGTAGGGGACTCTGGCTATCCCAACATGCCATGGCTGATGACGCCTCTCCGCAACCCCAGAACATCTGCAGATCACCGTTACAACAACGCACATGGGCAGACCAGGCGAGTGATCGAGAGGACGTTCGGCCTCCTGAAGAGCAGATTCCGGTGCCTTCACAAGATAGGCGGGTCCCTCCCATATGCACCGGTGAAGGCCTGCAAGATCTTCCTCGTGTGCTGCATGCTGCACAACATGGCAGTGGAGAAGGCTGTGCCACTCATCCTGGATCCGGATGAGCAGGAACTTCCACCCGTGGAGGATGAAGGGCTTGGTCACGAGGCAAGTGTGGATGAGGAGGAGGAGGACGACGACATCTGGAGTCAGCTCATACGCAACTTCTTCTCATAATGGTGAGTCCATGGGTCTGAGTGTGCACGCCTGGAGCCTTGTGTGGCATGTGTTGCAATGTGTGTGTCCAGCTGACATGCTAAGTGACTTAGAGGTGTGTTCAGATGTGTCACTCGAGTGATGATGTCCTTCCACACATTTGAGCTTAGACACTCAATTTTAATATAGCGTGGTGACACACTTATTCCTGTAGAGTAAATGAGCATGCATGCGGATGACAATCTTTTCTCTGACTTCTTGTGTGTCTGTCATCCCCAGGTAGTTTTGCATGCTGTCTGCTCGTGTCATCATTGGCCTCCCGCTATTCCTCATGAGTATTGCAATGTGTGCTGAATCAGCGTCCCATGCACGGACATGGTGAAAAGTCTTTTTGGTTAAGGATTACTGCACTGCTTTTTGGTGTCGGTAGGTGTTTGGAATGTGTGGGCACTGCTCCTGTGCATGTTGTGTTACTATACATACATGTCGACTCACCATGGGGCACATAACATGTAGCATGACTCCCATGTATTGATAGTCACCCTTCGTAACAGTCATCTGTAATGGGACTGTGGATTCTGATGAAGGAATCAATGTGTGTACAACTTCCCTCTGAAACATACGGGATGCTACGGGTGGACATAGTGTGGGACATCCCCATGAGAGGATCAATGGGGAATTGCAGACCCTCCGTGTGCAGCAGGGGGTGTTTGGCTCACCCCCTTCACTTGTGTGCCAGTTCAATGGATTTACAGCATCTGTGTTGTGAAGGGGGTGTCCAGTGTAGGTCCCACAATGAAGATCCTAAAGTGGATTGGTAGCTGCCGATCTCCTGGGTATAATAAATGCCAGTTTGGCAGCAGAGACTTGGACTCTGTGTAGTCTGTTTAACAAGAATTCTGGTACTCCTAGCAGGAGGGCATTGCAGTATTCTAACCTCCTTAGAATAACACTACATACAGGTAGAGATTTGGCAGTTGTAGGCAACAAAGGAAGGAGTTTACAGAGACCCCGGAGTAGCATTAAGCATGTGCCAGCAACTTTATTCACTTGACACTCCATGAACAACTTGTTGTTAAATGTGACCCCCAGGTTGTGGACTGATTCAGATTGTTTCAGCTCTTCATCAGTTGACACTGGCCAGAAATTTAACGAGGGATTAACAGGAACATTATTTGCAGAACCGCACAAAAACTTGGTTTTGTCCCAGTTACATTTGAGGAAGTTAGACTTCAGCGAACTGGTGATGCCATTCATGCAATTATGAAAAGCGTTAACGTTGAATGAAAAATTAGTTGAGTATCATCAGCATAGTTAACTAATATAATATGGGTTTTGATGAGTGTAACTAGTAGCCTCATGTATATGTTGAAAAGGATTGGGCTAAGTGCAAAGCCTTGTGCAACTCCATGTTTGATAGTTTTAAAGTCTGAGAAGAAGGGTTGAAGGGCAACTGCCTGACAAGGTTCTGACAAATAGGAGTGCATCCAGTTCAATACGGTACCACATACTCCAATCGAGACAAGTCGAGCCAGGAGCGTATTGTGGCTAACAATATTGAATCCGAGCAAGAGATCTAATAAGATCAGGACCGCTGACTGGCTTCCATCTACCAGCATCCTAAGTTCATCCATGGCCAGGAGCAGGGCAGATTCAGTCCCATGTCCAGGTCTAAGACCTAACTGCACCTCCTTGAGACCGTTTTTTAATAACAAAACGTTCCAATATTTTAACTAACCAGGGAAGGAGAGATATTGGCCTACAGTTACTAAGGGCCAAGATGGTCTAGAGAGGAAATTTTCAAAATAGGTGAAACTATGACCTTTTCCAAGCCTGAGGTACACTGCCAGATTGCAGTGATTGATTGCATATTTGCAAAAGAAGCTGGAATAGTTTGTCTCTCAGGTCTTTCCAAAACCAATAAGGCAGAGGGTCAAGTGGCGAGCCTGATGAAGTGGACATGACAATAGTGCGAAAGCAGTCCTCCATTAAGGGTTCAAAATATTAAAACTTTCCCGTGACTATAGGGTGAGTTTGCCCATGTAGATGTTTCAGTCTTGGTAAGGATAGACATCTCTATATCCGCACTGCCTTTGGGGAGAGTGGCAATAAAACTGGGATCCCTCAACTGATGAGAGTCACTGATGTCCTCGCAAATCTTGCTGATATTTTCCTCAAAGAACTCAGGGGGGTTGTCACAAAGTACCCGTAATAGTATAATATCCTGATTCAGGCACTCTGGATTTGAAACTTCTTGCATAATGTCAAATTACTATTTGACATTATATGGAGAAGCAAGAATGGAATTGCCCTGCCAATCTCCCTCTTGTAGTCATATAAAGAGCTCTTTAGGACCTTTTTATTCTCCTTCTCTCAGATTTCTTACATACTTGTTTTTGCATTTTGAGGGATATGCTATACTAGGGGGTGGAAGGTCTATGTGGGAATTTCAAAATTT
This sequence comes from Triturus cristatus, assembly GCF_964204655.1. Classification (NCBI taxonomy): domain Eukaryota; kingdom Metazoa; phylum Chordata; class Amphibia; order Caudata; family Salamandridae; genus Triturus; species Triturus cristatus. The sequence goes on from NC_140580.1 coordinate 452,369,669, forward strand.
TGATAGGTATGTCTGTATATAGGGTTTCCAGAATTCTACCCTCCAGAGCTTTGTAGTTTTCTTCCACTGTACTACCAGAATCAACTATGGTAGACAGAATAAATAGCCTGCCTTGTGTTGGCTTGTTTAGTTTATGCCATGCCCTGCCAAATCACTGTCTGGCTACGGCCAACTTAGAGGCTTAAGTTCCCTTCCATGAAGATGAAAGGTTACTAATGCATGATCAGTCCAGCAAAGGGGTAGTATGGCTCTCACAGTGACGAACACCTCCGTGGCGAAAATGAGATCCAGGGTATGACCACCCTGATGGGTGGGGCCCTCTACCGACTGTTGCATGTCCAAAATATCACTGGAGCCTTGCAATTCCTTGAAAGGAAATAAAGGGTCCCCCTCAGCCCACAAATTAAAGTCTCTTAGAATAAAAAGAATTTAATTGAATTAGTGATGACCTCAATGAGAAGTGGCAAATATGTGCTGTGAGGGCCTGGAGGGTGATAGCTTAGAATACCAGAAAGAATAATACCTTTTTCAGCTTTCAGAGTGAAGCCCAACAATTCAGGAACAGGTATTCAGGATCATCTAAAATGAGGGATACAAAATTCCATCTTTTCTTAAAAGTTATTCCCACTCCTCTTATATTGTGCATCTGTGATGTGTAAGGATGGGATCAAACCTATGCTTCTCTACCATTAAAGACAATTTAAAATTACAATTTACAATTTAAACATGAATTTTCTACCTGCTTCTAATCAAAACATAGCACTCATTAAATGTAATAAGGCAGCTCAATGTTATCCTATGGGAGAGGTACGCCTCACAGTGGTAAAAAACAAATGTAGGTGTTTTTCACTCCCAGGACATGTGAAACTTAAAAGTACATGTCCAACCTTTAAATTACAATACACCCTGTCCTGTAGGCTGTCTAGGGCCAACCTTAGGGGTGACGTAGATGTAATAAAAGGGGAGTGTAAGGCTTGGAAAGGTGAATATTTTGCCAAGTGTACTTGGCAGTTTAAAACTGCATTCGGACTGCAGTGGCAGACCTGGGACATGTTTTAAGTGGCTACTTAAGTGAGTGGCACAATAAGTGCTGCAGGCTCACTAGTCAACAGAATGGTGCCACCCAGACCATAAATGTACATGCATTTGTGAATAAGAATCTACATGAGTCTTCCTATTCAAGTCCAAAAATAGACTTTTTGTCTTTCGTTACTTTTTCTAAATAAAAAGTGCTACCCAGTACTTAATTTTTAATTCTAGAGAAGAATTTTTACCTATTGTTTGCCAAGTTTGTGTTTATATAGGTTTCTTATTCAAATTATATACACATTTTTACATATACATAGGTTATTTACATAGTATAACATGGCAGTACACAACAGTTGGTATGTAGTATTACTGTCACACACAGGACTCATCCTGAAAAGACTTGAGGTGTGAGGAGTTTGTAAATATGTGTTGTATATACGTCCTGTAGAATCTTGTCAGTCATTTTTATGTCTCTGTAAATGTAACATTTGTGTAGTTCACAGTGTCGTACATTGTCTAAAATAATTATACATACCAACTGTTGTGTACTGCCATGGTGTGCTATGTAAATATAGAATGGCTGAATGATTTATGAACAACATAAAGAAAACATGACAGCGAGCAACAATTACTCAAATCCTGGCTCATCAAACTTTGTGACAAATGTTCAGAAATTACAGAGAAACTCTGTGTAGATTAAGAGGAAACACACTTTCAGAAATGTTTTTGGGACATACACAACAAACTTTGACTTCTGCAGATCCTGAAATCTGCACTAAAAGAACATGACACCATTTCACAGAAAGGTCATCCTGCCAAGTCCGAAATGAAGGAGGATGCAGACTTGAATTTTCTTTGAATGATGATGTCCATAATAAAGCAAAGTGGAAGAGGATAAAGGAAAACAACATCCAGTCAGGAGTGCGTCTTTACCACAATGTCTAATTGAAGAAATGTGATGAATACCAATTTAATAATTCGATATGTCTTTCTATATTGTTTATTCATTCAATGGATTACATTTTCTTATCTTTTAAAAGTGGGGAAGATATAATCTTGTAGGACACAATGCTGTCTATGTGCAGCCAAGTATTATTTGGGCTAAGTGATTCTATTCTGGATTGCAGGATGTGGATTGGAAATATTAAAGAGAGGGACAAGCAGCAAAACATGGTCTATCAGAAGCTGTTGTCACCTGGTCTTTGACATAGAGTTATCCCGAAGTGGGATACCATTCTGCCGGGTCACGACAGGCCCAGTGTTCTCACACCTGTTTTCCTAGGTGTTGGAATAATGGGCTATATCACACAATAAGAGCGAGGGAGATGTTTTCCCTATAAACACTGCACATCCACCCATCAATAACTCATCATAGACTACAAGCTCCTACCTAGCCTTCTACCAAAATCACCTACAGGATTATTTAGATAATAAGAGGAGACACCTCACCCACCAAATGTTGGCATGCTTCATCATTGGTGTCTCCCTTCATTCAGGTAGCTGAGTACCATCTGAATGGGCTCAACCAAAAAGCGGAAACTCATATAAGAATTTGTTCTGTACAAATGCAGGGAGCCTGTAAGAGTACAGATGACTATGGTTATATACTGGATATTTCCTTTTATTTAGTGAGTACCCATATCATAGTTAAAAAACAAGGGCCGGAAGTTAAATTAAAGCACAATGGTTTCAACATCCTTTAATGCCGACATGTTTCAGACGAACATAACTTTTTTTTGACTAAACAGGTTACTTGGCTTTCATCAGGACTTCTATTCTCCAAACCTACCACTCTCTAAATGTGAAAAGAGTTTTCTCACAAGAAGGTTCTCTTACCTGGCTTAAAGTGCTAGCAACATCTGTTGGTTAAAAAACAAATGTCAAATTAAAATTGATCATGTTTCAACAGAGTAAAAACATGAGACACAGTCATGGGCAATACACTGTACCTTTAACAGAGATAACTACAAAACAACACAATCTCAATGTTGTAAAATGGGTTCTACGCCAGGATTTTTTGGCAGAATTTTTCACTTTTTGTATCTCCTGGGTTTAGAATTTTTACTGTTGGTGAGCCTCGCAACTAGTGTCTCAACCATGGTAATCACATGGTAAAGAGAGTGCGCGTGTTTACCACCAATGTCCGTATTTTAAGATATGGCTGCTGCAACGCAGCTAGGGTAAGGGGCAGTTGGCTAGTTACATGTGAACATATGTGCAGAGGCATGTGCACACGTGTGTGGGTTGTGCATATGAGAATACCATTGTGCGAAGCCCGGTAACTGCACAGAGGTAGCCCGGCTCAGAGGGGACTCTGCAGTGTTAGATACTGACCGGGTGTATGCCTTATAATAGAAGGGGGCACTCATAGGTGAAGTCAGTGCGACTTACTGTTTTGTCTGCCGTGACACTTTGTTAAAAACAATGGGGAATCTGCCTTTGAGAGCAGTTTCGCTCTCCTTTGCCGTACAAATGAGGTGAAACGTGTGCCAAGATTGACTATGTAAGTTTGAAGCAGATAAATGTACTTCTTATAGGTTATCCAGAATATTTATACTTCTCTGGCTCAGTTCAGGATTAGAGTTGGAGCCTTTTGTCAACCTGCTGCTCCCCAGCAGAGTGAACAAAGGACCCCCACACAAAAAGAATAATTAAAAGTGCTTCCCTCAGCTGCTGAGGGTAAAGGCGTATTGAAGAAAATCTGCATATGTAAATTAGCTTGTGACAGCTCAGGCCCACTGAACAAAAGAGGAAGCCCAGATGACTGGAGCCTATAAAGGAGGGGGCTCCTATTTGAATTTTTGGTGGGAAAGGCGTTGACAGTGATGTCAGTGAGGGACAGAGCTCAAGCCTCTAAAGGAGATGTAACCAGTGACTTCTGTATGGCACCATCCTGAACTGTCCCAACATGCTGTGCAGGAGGATTGGGACAGGTTTAGAGAGGTGATGTGGTACCCCAGGATTGGCCAGAGGTGCATGGCTTCTAGAACCTCCCCCCCCTTAAAATCTCTTGCACAAGGGAGAAAGAGATGTTTTTGCTGTTGGATTCTGAACACTGTTACTGTTATGGGGGCAGCAGTTATGAACAACTGGAAGGACAAGCCCCCTGATGCCCGAAAGGACTAAGGACTCTGCCCCTAGTTGGGTCTTCCCTAGGGTCAGAGAGGCTGCCCCTCTTTCACTCCATAAGGTCCAGTTGGGTGAAAACCTGGACTTCTGTGCACCGGAGACAAAGGAAAGGAGGAAAGCTGGTGTAGAAAGCCAGGAAAACCATCTCTTCACAGAATGCACCCCATTGGAGTTGAGGAGGTCTGCTGAAACTGCACTTGGTGGCTAGAGTTCACCACCAGGAGTACAATGAGCCCGGGATCAACCTATTCAGCCTACATTTGCTCGGGTTATGCTCATTGAAAGATTCTTGACCAGGCACACCCAAGTAAAAAAAAGAAAGAAGAAAATGAAAAGGAGCCATGCAGCATGAGGCCACATGGCAGCACAGGGATGTGGTCAGAGCTGCCTGATTAAAATTCATGTTCATGGGGGAGGATTGTCCGATGATGTCCTGCGGGGCTTGGATTGCCCAAGAGTTCCCAGCATGTGGTGGCCCCAGGACAACAAGGACACCACCAACAACTCAAAGAAAATGTGGGGGGCTGTAGGAGTGCAGCAGCACCCACCCAAGGGATATTACCAAATGACCATAAGTTTTCTTCGTCAAAGAGACTATGACCTTCTTGCATTTTTATCATTATTTGGAGCTTTTGCTTTATGACTGGAAGTGCAGCACCTGCTGGTGGGGGGGGGGGGGGGGGGGTTTATAGCTGCATTGTATGTTGCCTGAAGGTGTATTATAAGACACAAACACATGTTATGTTTATTTCCAATGCTCTATTAACTTTTTAAGTTGGCATGGATTGTTGAACAATTTTGAAATGTTTTATTGACAATAAGTATTGCATTTACACATGGTTAATATTGGTGACAGTGAAATGATGGGTGTTTATAATATGTGGATTATTTGTCTTTTAAATGGTGCACCTTTGACAAAGCCGATAGGCTTGTTTTTTTTAAAGTGACACCCCCTATATTGTGATATCTATGTGGTAGAAGTGGGGGGCTGTAAATTGGAAGGTCATGACCCAGTTGGGGTCAAATGGATGTTATTTGAAATATTTTAAATCAGCCTGATGTATGTATTTGTAAATAAATGTGTAGTATTTAGTAGTGTGTGGGTAATAAATGTACTTTTCCTAATCTAAAGAAAAGCACAGACTGGACAATACATTTATTGAGTATTATTATCATGAGCCAGCGAATGGTGATTACTAGCCACACCACCTCCGATGAGTAGGCCTTGGACTGCTCTGCCTCAGTACCCTGAGAGAGTCAAGAACTACAATGTGGTGCTTGTTTACCAGTAAGGGGAAATTGTGGACCTATTATTTGTGCAGGCCTCACATTCTGCACAACTAATGACTCAATTTCTTACACTCAATCACTATGAGTGTAATCACAGCCACAAGTATGTGTACACTGCACACCTCAATAGCCGGCATAGTACTCTGCTCATATATATCAGGAAGCCAACAGTATTATACATGGCACAAAGATGTGACTCAGGATATCTTTTTAACTCGCACTATATGGGTTTCTGTTGAACCTCATCAGCTGTGAGGGAATGGGCACATCCTTGTAGTCAAACTCTTAAAAGTCACCAATGTGAATAAAAACCTATGATGACATTCTCCTTTGTTTGAGACACCAATTCACTCTAGCATTTGCACTCTCTGTCTACCTCAACTATCAGATTACTGATTACTGATGTACTGATGATTGCTTCTATGTCCTCATACTCGGTCTGTTACTCAGGGAGTAGTGACCATTGTTGGTATCATAATATCTTACTCAATCACTTATGATCATGTTTTACATCTATTGTTGTGTCCATAAGTGCTACCTTATCTGACCCTATTCTGATTTGTAAAGCCAATAATATGGGCCCAATGTATTATGACAGAGGGCCTGATTTAGAGTTTGGATTACTCCATCAGAAATGTGACGGATATACCATCGGATATACCGTCTGCAGTATTACCAGTCCATTATATCCTATGGCATTTGTAATATGGTAGACAGGGAAGCCGTCACGTTTGTGAGGGAGTAACCCGTACACCAAACTCTAAATCAGGCACTATGACATACAACATATATGTTTTCAAATAGACAGCTTGAACTGACATACTGGTCTTTATATGGGACTTAATGGGCTCTCATTTTCATTTCGTCACAGGTTTAGGTCATTTGCTTAGTGACATATGATATTGAGTCATCACTTTCTGTTGTCAAGGAGTCTATTGAGAATAATTATCGCATGAACACAACACTGCATGCAACCTAAATAGCCGAAAATCCAAGCTCACCATAGATAAAGATAGGATGTAAACCATCCTATTAACACTCTGTTTGACAACAATATTGGCCAATATGGATGGTGTGTACCTTCATCAGTGCAATCCCCTCCTTTTCTCATGTTAGAAACTTATTGCGAAAAAAATTGTCTTATCAATCTGTGTTTCCTAGCCTCTCAGGATTGGGGAAAATATCTTGACTAAATAGAAATTAGCCTAGAGCTCCTTCTAATTAGATGACTGCTTAAAGCTGGCTGATGTCCATAACCCCTGAAATGACTTGGACTGAAAGCATTCCAGACTAACCATCGGAAACCATTGTGCACAACTGGGGCACTTATACCCCGTGCATTGATGCAGATGTTGCCACCAAATATCTCTTTTGACTACTTTGACTTTGTGCAATTGGTTGCCCCTGCCATAAAAGTTATTTTGTGCCCACATTGGGCTGTAATTTTGACTTCTGCTCCTTCTTTTATTTGTTTGTGCACCATATGTATTATTTATGTCCTGATTATGACCATTTAATCACAATAGGTTGAAGCACAGTCGACAACAAGGGCAATGGACACTAAATATTTTGGTGAACTGTTTGTGTTCCTGAGTCATAAGGACACATTTGGACCAAAATTTCCTGAACTTTTCATTGTTCTGTTGCCTCTTATATTACACACACTATTTCAATGTTCGTCTATCACTCACTGTGTGATCACCTGAGCACTGATTACTTTCCCTTTCTTTGAATCTATACAAAGGTATACTTTTGGATTACTTCTACAAGTGTTCCTGTCTTTTTCAATTGCTTATGGTTTGTTCTCTGAGCCAATCTTCAAATAAAGGATGAATAAACACACCCATTATGGGATGGGGTGCCATGTGTTGACTCTCAATTTTTGTGTAAAATCAAAATCTGAATTGGATGTGCTCTTAATCTGGTCGATCCAGGAACTAACTTTGTCGGGGTCCGTGAAGTTGAACATTTTGTTTTTCCACATCACCTTCAGGGAGGCGGGGAATTGGAGTCTTGTTCTCTGAGACCCTCCTCCTGCTCGGGCGGTTGACTTCGTGTAATGTCTGGGCTAACAGTTCGACTAGGACTGGGGCCAGGACTGGGGCTAGAACTGGGGGTAGTTAAACCTTGTTGTCTCGAGCCTTGTTCCGGGGCATTTGTGATTTGCGCCAAGACTGGCGTAGACTCAGGTTCTGCTAATGGGGAAAATCTATTTTCCATTGAGATATTTTTGCTTCTTTTCTCCATTACCCCTGAAGTTCCTCTTGAATTTATGGAGTCACCAACGCTGTCGAGGGGCGTATGGGCGAGGGTAGCGCTATTCTCAGAAATGTAAGCAGAAGGAACAGTGGGTGGCTGTAGAAACTTGAGCCAGAGCCTGTGCTTGTACCTTGAAATATGTACGCAAGGAGGGGGTAACTTGAGAGCTGGCCAGTTTATTTAGTTTACTTTGTTTGCTTTAGTGAGTTTTTTTCCTTCTGTGGGTGGCGGCTTATCTGGTTGTAATTTTTTCTTTTGGGATGTAAGACCAGATATTGTGGACTTTAGGTGAGGCTGCTGGGTTAATATATTGGTCACTTCAGGTGGAACCTCAGTAGGAGACAGGTCCTGCTCCCAGAGACCTCTGCACCTTAGTGTATATCTATTTAGATTGCTGCTCAAATTGCTGTTTTTTCCTGGTTCCCCCAGCTCTCCCAGCCCCCCTGGGGTCTGCAGCGCTCCCAGGTTGCTCACGCCTCCCTTTGGTGTCTGTCCTCGCACCCCCTTCTTCCTCCTCCTTACCGGGGTCATTGAGGGGAACCTCTCATCACCTGATGCTGTGCCGCTGCCGCCTTCCCGCTCGTTCTCCTGATTGCGGGCCGCAAAAGTAAGGAGAGAGGTCCTATCTCCCTGAAAACCAATCCTTGCCGCTACACTCAGACCTCTGGCGATCCGTAGTGCAGCCTCTGCCCAATTTCTGCCTTGCGGCGGGCCAACCACTTCCGATGCCACCGCGGGTTGTCGCGCGGAGCCTTACTCCGAAGGAAAGAGAAACTCCAAGGGAGAAACAAGGGGGGGAGCGAAACAGGAGCGAAGGGACGGAGGTGAGACCCTATAACTAGCTATCATGCAGCACTGCCCCCTGCATTCAATCGGCAACATCCAAGGCATCGTAGTCCTGCTTTTCCCGTTGAGAGTGGAGCGAGTCCACAACCGCTCTACCTGATGGCCGCCATGTTCCCCCGCCCCGACGAAGTTAGTTCCTGGATCGACCAGATTAAGAGCACATCCAATTTAGAAAAAATTCTAATACTTCTTTGCCCTTCTTGAGAGTCCGAATTGGAGGCACTCTACTACGCCTCTAGAGTTGAGGGAGGGTTCCCCAGGGTGGGCAAGGGTGGGGGGGTTTCAAAAATAAAGACAAAAAACAAAAAGCACAGGGGATGTTTTTAAGCACATGGTGGGGGAGCATATGGGAAAAAAAAAATTCCTCATTCATAAATAATACTTTTGAAGTTATAACACAGTTACAGGAAGCACGTCTAAATAAACTATTTCTCTATGACAGTCCCGGGTAGGCCACAAAACCTAAAAATCTTATCTTGGAACGTGAACGGGCTTAGGTTTCATCCCAGAAGAATGAAAATTTTAGAATATCTGCGTCTCACGAATTATGATGTTTTGCTCATCCAGGAATCACATCTATGCAAAGAAGATTGGGTAGGGATACTCAAAAATCAAAAATGGATAGAGCATTGCATCTACACAACACAGACCTCTCCTATGAAAGGTGTCGCTATTATCTTTAAAAAACCTACTCATGCAATCCTTGGAAATGTCATCGCAAATTCACATGGCAGATGGGTAATGGCCAGGGCAAAAATAAACACCTCCTGGGCTACCTTTGTCAGCTATTATGGTACTAACTTAGATGACCCGACCCATATACAATCCTTGTTCCTCCACTTAGTAGACGTAAACGACCCTATTATCATGGGAGGGGATTTTAACGTAGTCCTGGATCCCAAACATTATTCTATGTCTAAAAGAGCTGTAGGGGTTACACAAAATACACGTAAAGACTTGAAACAATTAATGTCTGATATAGGACTTCTGGATATTTGGGGAGCTAAGAGACACAACTCTGGGACATCAAGGGGAAATTTTACTTTTCACAACAAAAAATGTGGTCATCGATCTAGGATTGATTTCTTCCTGGTAGATCACACCACCAGCAAAGACACAATTAACGTCACCCATCTTCCGGAACATCTGTCCGACCACTCAGCCGTCCTCTTGGAAATTGCTTCACCAAACTGTCCCCCCTCGCGTAGATGGACACTAAATCGTGTAATACTTCTTGAACCATCAGTTATTGATAGGCTAAAAAAAGACACAACTGAATTCTTTTTATTCAATACAAATTCTACTTCCCCCCCACATAGTTTGGGATACATATAAAGCCTTTCTGAGAGGCTTATTGACCTCTCTATCTATTGTTCATAACAAGAAAGTGAGGGACGAAATTAAAGCACTAGAAGCAACAATACTTCTAAAGCAGGCAGCATTAGAACAGGCGCCGAATGATTTAAATAACACACAACAACTATCCATAGCTAAAAATTAGTTAGTGGATCATTTAGAAGTAATAACCAAAAGGAAATGGGAAGCAAGTAGACTCTCTCACCACGAGTATGAAGAGGGATGTGGTCAATTCCTCGCGTGGAAAACCAAAGCGGACCACGTTAGGAATGAAGAGTCTTATGTGTCCAAGCACTGGCAGAACCATTTCAGAGGACTCAGAGATTGAGGAGGCTTTTGCTCGCTTCTTTCTAAATCTTTATTCAGAAGATCTAACCCAGAGCGAGGAGCATATTGAAGCTTTTTTCTCAGGCCTACAACTCCCCACACTACCAGACCCTGACCGAGATAACCTGAGTAATCCAATCACCTTAGTAGAAGTCTTACAGACTATTAAAACCCTAAAGAAAGGGAAAGCTGCGGGCCCCGACGCCATTCCAAATTAAATATATACTATTCTCAAAGAAGAATTAGCTCCATTTATGCTCCAACTATTTAACTCCGCTTTTATCTCTGTTCAGGAGCTTCCCTCATCCTGGAACGAGGCCACTATTACCATCATTTTGAAACCAAATAAAAATCCACAAGCTTGTGAATCATATAGGCCTATTTCCCTTCTGAACTGTGACCACAAAATATACACTCAAATTTTAACTAAAAGTTTAGACAAAGCAGTAGGGTCTATAATACATCCTGACCAGAAGGGCTTCATGAAGGGGAGGCAATTACGCAAACTAATGCATGACCTTAATGGAGCAATTGACCTGGCAAATTTATATGAGCTCCCACTAGCAATCATGATCTTGGATGGTGCAAAAGCTTTCGATAGGGTCAGTTGGCCCTTTCTAATCAAAGTTATCAAACGTTTTAACCTAGGAGAACTTTTTGTGGCAGCAGTGAAGGCCCTATAAAAAAATCCATCAGCCAGGGTACTCGTCAATGGCAATCTAACAAAACAAACAAATTAAAAATCTCCAGAGGAACACAACAGGATTGCCCCCCTCTCGGCCCTCCTGTTTAATATGTACATCGAACCATTAGCATGTAAATTAAGATCCTGCCATGCTATCTCCCCTTTTAGTTGTAAAGGCTGGGAAAAGAAAATAGGTTTATACGCCGATGACCTCATGATTCTGACGGGGAAATTAGAACACTCACTCCTCCAGATATGGGAGCATCTGGAAAACTTTGGGAAAGTGTCTGGCTATCTAATTAACCAGCAGAAAACTGAGCTTATGACATGGAATACCCCCTTTAAGAGCGACCTTCTAAAACATCAAATAAGATACCTTGGGGTTCAAATAGTTGAAAACAAAGATAAGATAGCCCAGGTGAATTTCGATAAGACAACCATCTCTGTGAGACAACAGCTTCAGGCATGGGAGACCCTTCCACTTTCTATTTTGGGTAGGTCTAATCTGCTAAAAATGTTAATTCTGCACAAATTCACCTTCTTATTTGACTCTATCCCATTAGAATTTTCCAAAGTCTGGTTTAGAAAAGCACAGGGGCTATTCTCCGCTTTCATTTGGGGCAGAAAAACCCCAAGAATCTCTCAGAAGAAGCTTAGGAGGAAAAAAGCCCATGGTGGCATTGCCACCCCGGATTTATACATATACTACTGTGCTTTCCACCGGATAAAATTCACACCAACTCTTAAAATACAGCTCGGCCTTCTCCCCACTTTTCAAGGCTTTAACAAATATTCACAGGACTCAAGCAGATTTCTTTCTCTTAAAGTTTTGGCCATCCTACATTTTTTAAGAAGGTCAGGCTGAAGATTCTCCTAGCCGCAACTAGAGTCTGGTCTCAGGTGAGGGCATTGCTGCGTATACCTTACTATAATGATGAAACACCCATATGGGAGTCTCCAGGCACCCTTGCATGTCTACTGGATGCACTTGCACTCCTCCTACGTAAATCTGGGATACTTAAGTGGGGTCAATTAATTGTAGACAATGATCTGATTCCTTGGCAGTGCTTCTCTGAACTAACAAACAACTCGGCCACAAAATTTAAACACTATCAGATCTCGAGCTGGATAAAATCGTCAGGGAAAGAGATAGTAGGGAATCGGGACCTGGTGAACGGGATTTGTACAAGATCTACAACTCAGAAAGAGGTAGCAGCATGGTATTGGCTGATAATCGAGACTGGGGAGGACAGGCTGAACCCATTCACAGAGAGCTGGAAGAAGGACCTGCCAGGTGAAGACCTTGAAACCCTGGGGCAAGTATCTATGTCTATCCTGTGGTCTTATGTGAAAGCTGCACCTTTAAAGAGAAACCATCTTTTTACTGTCCATAAGGCATACTGGACGCCACAGAAATTGTCAAAGTTGGGGGAACGGTGCGACAAAGAAGTGCCGGAAGTGTGATGAGAACAACGTGAATGAGGTCCACATGTTCTGGCAGTGTCTATCTATTCAGCTCTTTTGGAATCATGTGAGTAAGACCATTTTCGATATTATGGGTAGAGAGGTTGGGTTGTCCGGAACCTCCGTGTTTTTGGGGGTGATTCCTAGTGGGGTGGAAAACGTAACATTTTCTAAAAACCAGAAGGTGCTCCTTTTTGTTCTGATACTTCTGGCGCGAAGGGAGATATGTGTAAAATGGATTCTCCCCTCTCCCCCAAAATTGAATGGATTCGCTCAGCACAGCGAATTTCACAACTTGATAGAGCAAATAAAAGGGTTAAAAAAACAAAATTTGGGGTTCTCTGGGATACTTGGTTTACAACATATGTTTCTAGTTTCTCTCAAGGAAATAACGTACACAATTTTCTTGCATAATTCTTTTTGACTGGTATAATACACTGCCTCTTCTCAGTTTTGTTCCTTGCTTTAATCGGGTTTTGTTCTTGGGATTCACTCATTGTAAGAAATACAATCTATGCGCTTATTGGTCCAATGAGTACGAACTTGCTCTCCAGGCCGTTATGATGGGAGTCCAGTTAAGTTTATTTATACAGGCCTGTAGAAGAATAGGGGCCACGGTCAACCCAGGCAGGCCACCTTGACAACAGACCCCGGGGTAAGAATTTACCCATCCTTCGGTGTGGAGTGACCGGGTGTCTCCTTGTCCCTTTACTGGTCGGACCGGCCCTACCATCTTGAATTTAGAGCATCCTTTTGAAGAATGAGGACAAAAAAAAAAATCTACATCTGATCTCAACATGAACTGCAGAATTCTGAATTGACAGCAGTAAACCTTCACTACAGCTATATACATTTTTCAAACTATGGAAGAATTTTAATGTAAAAGTCTTCATGACTTTAAGATACACACTGTACTGGGGATAGCAGCACCATGAAATATTAAATAGCCCTTGTCTTGAACATGATTGTCCTCATTAATATGCCATGCTGTTGAGCACCAGGACCTGGGCAAAATCTCCAGGGTCTGACCCCCAAAAAGGGAATTTAATGAAACTGTTGCGCCACATCCACAACTCAGCAGCCTGAATGAAATCCTGCTAAAACACAGAAAAACTGCTGGGCCTACCCCACCCTGCTAGTAATACAGTACCCCTGGGGGTGAGGAGTCTGTTGCTGAAGAGGTGCTAAAAGACTCACTGTTAAGTCCAGGGTTTCACACTCTGCATCTGGATAGAGAGTGTTATAGAGGGGTGGCATTATACCTATACTGCCTTTATTGGGAGGAGTTAAATATTTCAAAGTAAGGAGTTGTGATAAAGGAGGCGCTTTCCTTAAGTGGGTGGTTCACCCTCACTTCTTATAGGACTGTGGGGAGGACTTAGTCCAAAAAAATTTATGTTTCCACCAGTAATTGCTAACATAATAGGTTTCTCACCCGATAATCTTTCAACTAACTCCTTTGCTGAGTCATTTTGGTAATGCAAGTTAATGTATGGCTAATCATATTGGCATCTCACAAAGACAAGCCGATTGAAAACAAGAGGGTCCTGAGAAAAACTTTTAAAGACCACCCGGGACTTATTCCCCAAACTACACTTACAAAACAGTACGAAATCCCTGGGTCTATAATATTTCATTTAGAGAATGTGTCCACAACTACATGTCAAGTAAGGGAAAAACACAGAACCCACCATGGAAAAAAGGGATAAGAGAATTAGAAAAAATTGGGCATTTCCCTTTTTAGGACGAAATCCCTCACTCACCACAAGGTGACATGCTTCATCATAGGGACTCTCCTCTCAAAGGAAAACCCTAGTTCCATTGAGGGCTACACCCTCTCAATGAGAGGGGAGCTCAGGGATGTTTTGTCACAGAGAGGATTCACTAAATCCTTATATGAAGAGCAAAAATAGTTCAGAAAGTGAGGGCGCAGCGCAAAACAAGTGAAAACAGTGCAACTAAAACTAGCTTGGAGGTATCACTACTAATTTTATTCTAAGATACCCACTGCTAGGATTAAAACCAGAGCACCAGCGGTATGGATTTATAACCGCTATGGTGAACATGAAAAAATGGTCGACATGTTTCAGCCTTTGTACCCACATGTGGGGTAGGCTTTCTTCAGGACCTCACACAGGTGCTGCTGCAAACAATTCAAGTGCAATACAGAAAGCATATGTATATTATAGTATATAACCTAAAAACTCAGTCCAGCCGTTGTAGTATGGACGAGTATGCCTAAAAGAAAATAGGAATTTATAAAATAAAATAATCCATATGTGCACTAATATATCATGTGGTACTGTGTAATATATTGATAGCAAATCTTACCCGCAACTGCTGGGTATTCAAACCCACCTCAGCCTGGCAGTCGCTCAGGCAGGGGGCACCGCTCTGAAAAAACAGTATACAATCCCATTAGGAAAAAATGTCCTCACTGTTCTACGGCTACTTAGGATCCTGTAGACTACCAATGAGGCATATAACACAGAGCAAACTAAAAGGAGAACAAGGAGCAGTCAAAAGAACTTTGTAGATAATAAAACCAATTGTCTCAATGGGCCCATAAGTATTCGTTTATACAAACGAACTGCCTTTGATAAAACTAGTATCTTAAGTACATAACACCTTTTTTGACTCATTCTAATGTGGAATGAGTAAGTCACAAAGACCAACTAAAAAACTAAGGCCCATGGTGGTTTAGTAAAAGACCAAAATTCCACACACCATACAGACATTGCTTGTATAGATTTAGCAAACAACTACTTTCAAAGTCACCAATGGTAACATGGCGATTTAGACCAACAACTCTTTAAACATCTAGTGTCTTCAAGAGGCCAAAAGAAGACAAAAAGAAACCTGGCAGGAGCCCCTAGATGATGAACCTCCCAACAAGGCCAAAAAGTCTTAAGAACCCCTGCAGTACAAACTCACCTCTCCGTCGGTACTCCACGCCAAATTGAGCCGGCGACCGGAGGTGAGTCTGCTGTTAGAATGGGGCCGTCTAAATAGTGCTTCAAATTAGCAAACAAATCAGCCACAGCTGCGATGTATACGTCATTATCACGTGAACCGCGCACTCGCGGTGATGGAAACACTCATCATCTGCGCATTAGTTTAACCATAGCAAATGATTGTACCCAACTCAGCGCCGGCGCGCTGAAACATACACTACCAACGCTGCACATGCGTTGTTGTAGAAACACATGACTGCACTGATTTTCAACCCAGCGCAACAGCGCTGAAACAAGTCATGCCGAAGACGCACATGCGCTGTTACAGGAATACTTAGCAGCATAGAATAATTTGAAACAAACATGGTATCGTAATCCTGGCACAATAGCCTATCCTTTACACAGGATTTTCCACCAAGCGCAATAGCGCTTGAACAAGTCATGCCGAAGCTGCACATGCGCTGTTGCAGCAAAGAATTAATTATATGCCATTCATTTTAACCCAGTTTTCACATATAATTATCGCTGATAACAGGTCCACTAATATTATCATTCAAGAATTTGAACAAATGAAGTGTTATGCATGTAACGAGAAGCTCGCGATCCCTCAACGCATCAGCGCGGAACACCATATCATCCTGTATCAAGCCAATGGTAATAGGGAATACCTCATGTTGTTAAATCAAATGAGCCAAACTAGTCGGCCAAGAACTGTACTGACTACACATGGAAAAGAAAGGTCCCAGAAGAACAACTTTCTTCTTTGCCAAGAAAAATGAGCAAAAATGAAAAGGAAAATGAAAAAGGGCTAATCAAAATATCTCATCATCACAATGTCTTAGAGATAGAAATGCACAAACAAGACACAGGATATAGTAACATATGAGATTTCTATACCAGAGCACAGGACAATCTAACATATATAGGGAGGCCCTATTAAAGAGAAACCCACGGAATCTCATCATTGAGACCTGTCCTGTCACTTTGTAGTTTGTAGACCCACCATTGTTCGCGTTTATATAAAAAGGAGGTAACATCTGTGATATGTCTTAGACAACTAGAAGATCGTCGCTATTATCAAGTCTTACGAGAAGATCCCACCAAACGCCTCGAGAGGGAGATAAAGATCATAGTGGAGGAAGCACTTGCTAATTGCTGGATCACTCCAACGGATGCTAATTTTTTGATTAAAGTCAATCCAGTAGTTCCGTACTTTTATACACTTCCGAAAGTACATAAGGCCCAAAGACCTCCACCAGGACGCCCCATAGTGTCTGGTCTTGGTTCTCTGTTGGAACCTCTTTCCACCTTTGTGGATCATTTTTTGAGACCTTTGGTCTCTGACATGCCCACTTATTTAAAGGACACCAAGGATATATTAAGATTAGTTGAAGATACCACCTTTGAGCCAGATACGGATTTCTTGGTCTCTTTTGACGTGGAGTCCTTATATACATGTATCCCGCAAGATGAGACCCTCTCCACTATCGAATCTCTTTTATTAAACAGGGACTTGGATTCGATAACTCCTGTATCTTTCATTGTTAATTGTGCAAAACTGGCTATGAAAGAGATTTTTTTCAAATTTGAAGATCAGTTTTTTCTCCAAGTGTCCGGTACATCGATGGGGAGTGTTTTTGCTCCGAGTTTGGCTAATTTGTATGTTCATAGCTTTGAACAACAATATATTTTTAACATCAATAATCCATATCGAGATAACATCCGATTATGGAAAAGATATATCGATGATGTTTTGGTGGTATGGAGAGGAACTGCATCTTCTATTCTTGATTTTAAAGCTTGGTTGAATGTTCAGAATGATTTTTTGATCTTCACATGCGAATACAGTAAAGTTGCACTACCTTTTCTGGATGTTTTGATCTTTCCTCAAGATGGTGGTTTGAACACAGAGTTATATAAGAAACCTATGGCAAGAAACTCACTTCTATCTTTCAATAGTTTCCACCCTCAGGCCCTACGGGAAAATTTACCATTTGGTCAGTTTTTGCGGATTAAAAGAAATTGTTCCACAGCTGATAAATATCAGGAGCATGCAAAGAAATTGTCCCTTTAATTGCAAGCTCGTCAATATCCGAGGCACCTAGTGAAGAGGTCCATGAAACGTGTTGCCAATAACAACCGGGCTGCACTTTTGGAGCCTAGGGCCCCTAAAGAACCTTTGGATAGATTTACTTGTGTACACACATTTTGTAGTTACACAAACAAAATCAAAAAAAGTATTCTGTCCAATTGGAAGATTTTAAACATTGGGACCATGGCTTTACCCCGGCCTTTATTTGCTTTCAAACGCAGTACTAACATTAAGGATCGCTTGATACATACACGTCCATGTTCCAAAAAAATTAATTCACAAGACACGCTGTGGGGGTTACCCCCGGTACAGGGCCATTTTCCGTGCGGCGCCTGTACAGCTTGTTCCAACACTTCTCATACCACTGAGATTGACATCGGTTCATCGAAACCGTGGCTATTGACACAACACACAAAATGCAATAGCGAGAACCTCCTCGATGTGATCACTTGTCCATGCGCCTTGCGGTACGTGGGCATGACCACAAGGAAAGTGAAGGTACGAATTCTGGAACGCAAGAGTACGATTAGATGTAGAAAAACTTCTACTAAATTGACTAATCATTTCTTGTTAGCTCAACACAGCCCTTCGGACCTTAAATGGACTGTTTTGGAAAAACCATACATTCCACCGCATATCACAGATGTTACCTCCTTTTTCTATAAACGCGAACAATGGTGGTTCTACAAATCACATGGTATATGGTACGGAACGGAGCACACTGGAGGGGGAGGGGGGAGCAGGGGTGGGAGGGCACTAAAAGATCGGCTGTTGGGGGGGGATTGATTGATTCGGAAAATAATTGTGACTTGATATACGGATGCTAAGCTGTTGCCTGTAAACCAAAACAATAAAAACCGTTTCAAACAAATGGTGGTTCTACAAACTACAAAGTGACAGGACAGGTCTCAATGAGGAGATTCCGTGGGTTTCTCTTTAATAGGGCCTCCCTATATATGTTAGATTGTCCTGTGCTCTGGTATAGAAATCTCATATGTTACTATATCCTGTGTCTTGTTTGTGCATTTCTATCTCTAAGACATTGTGATGATGAGATATTTTGATTAGCCCTTTTTCATTTTCATTTTCATTTTTGCTCATATTTTTCTTGGCAAAGAAGAAAGTTGTTCTTCTGGGACCTTTCTTTTCCATGTGTAGTTGGTACAGTTCTTGGCCGACTAGTTTGGCTCATTTGATTTAACAACATGAGGTATTCCCTATTACCATTGGCTTGATACAGGATGATACAGTGTTCCGCGCTGATGCGTTGAGGGATCGCGAGCTTCTCGTTACATGCATAACACTTCATTTGTTCAAATTCTTGAATGATAATATTAGTGGACCTGTTATCAGCGATAATTATATGTGAAAACTGGGTTAAAATGAATGGCATATAATTAATTCTTTGCTGCAACAGCGCATGTGCAGCTTCGGCATGACTTGTTCAAGCGCTATTGCGCTTGGTGGAAAATCCTGTGTAAAGGATAGGCTATTGTGCCAGGATTACGATACCATGTTTGTTTCAAATTATTCTATGCTGCTAAGTATTCCTGTAACAGCGCATGTGCGGCTTCGGCATGACTTGTTTCAGCGCTATTGCGCTGGGTTGAAAATCAGTGCAGTCATGTGTTTCTACAACAATGCATGTGCAGCGTTGGTAGTGTATGTTTCAGCGCGCCGGCGCTGAGTTGGGTACAATCCTTCGCTATGGTTAAACTAATGCGCATGCGCAGATGATGAGTGTTTCCATCACCGCAAGTGCGCGATTCACGTGATAATGACGTATACATCGCAGCTGTGGCTGATTTGTTTGCTAATTTGAAGCACTATTTACACGGCCCCATTCTAACAGCAGACTCACCTCCGGTCGCCGGCTCACTTTGGCGTGGAGTACCGACGGAGAGGTGAGTTTGTACTGCAGGGGTTCTTAAGACTTTTTGGCCTGGTTGGGAGGTTTATCATCTAGGGGCTCCTGCCAGGTTTCTTTTTGTCTTCTTTTGGCCTCTTGAAGACACTAGATGTTTAAAGAGTTGTTGGTCTAAATCGCCATGTTACCATTGGTGACTTTGAAAGTAGTTGTTTGCTAAATCTATACAAGCAATGTCTGTATGGTGTGTGGAATTTTGGTCTTTTATTAAACCACCATGGGCCTTAGTTTTCTAGTTGGTCTTTGTGACTTACTCATTCCACATTAGAATGAGTCAAAAAAGGTGTTATGTACTTAAGATACTAGTTTTATCAAAGGCAGTTCGTTTGTTTAAACGAATACTTATGGGCCCATTGAGACAATTGATTTTATTATCTACAAAGTTCTTTTGACTGCTCCTTGTTCTCCTTTTAGTTAGCTCTGTGTTATATGCCTCATTGGTAGTCTACAGGATCCTAAGTAGCCGTAGAACAGTGAGGACATTTTTTCCTAATGAGATTGTATACCGTTTTTTCAGAGCGGTGCCCCCTTCCTGAGCGGCTGCCAGGCTGAGGTGGGTTTGAATTCCCAGCAGTTGCGGGTAAGATTTGCTATCAATATATTACACAGTACCACATGATATATTAGTGCACATATGGATTATTTTATTTTATAATTTCTTATTTTCTTTAGGTATACTCGTCCATACTACAACGGCTGGACTGAGGTTTGAGGTTATATACTATAATATACATATCCTTTCTGTATTGCACTTGAATTGTTCGCAGCAGCACCTGTGTGAGGTCCTTAAGAAAGCCTACCCCACGTTTGGGTACAAAGTCTGAAACATGTCGACCATTTTTTCATGTTCACCATAGCGGTTATAAATCCATACCGCTGGTGCTCTGGTTTTAATCCTAGCAGTGGGTATCTTAGAATAAAATTAGTAGTGATACCTCCTAGCTAGTTTTAGTTGCACTGTTTTCACTTGTTTTGCGCTGCGCCCTCACTTTCTGAACTATTTTTGCTCTTCATATAAGGATTTAGTGAATCCTCTCTGTGACAAAACATCCCTGAGCTCCCCTCTCATTGAGAGGGTGTAGCCCTCAATGGAACTAGGGTTTTCCTTTGAGAGGAAAGTCCCTATGATGAAGCATGTCACCTTGTGGTGAGTGAGGGATTTCGTCCTAAAAAGGGAAATGCACTTTTTTCTAATTCTCTCTTATCCTTTTTTTCCATGGTGGGTTCTGTGTTTTTCCCTTACTTGACATGTAGTTGTGGACACATTCTCTAAATTAAATATTATAGACCCAGGGATTTCGTACTGTTTTGTAATCATATTGGCATACCAGTTTTTTATTTGCAAACTCTGCGTTTAAATGTACAAAAGATCCATTGTATGGACTCATGATCTCATTAGATTTACTCTTTCCTAAAAAGTAATGGTTTATAGTTATTTTACTTTAGTTTTAGTTTAAGTGTTTTATTTAATAGTGAATTTATAGAGTGGATTGGAGATTCGGGGATTACCGTGTCTTTTAAAAGCATCATAATAACTTCAATACATGAGTAGGGTTTTACCGTACTTAACAAAATAATTTCTTACTACTCATGTATCAAAGAGAGACATTTTAAGGGACATATTTTCTCAACAGGACGATTGCCAAAGGGGCTGCATCACCCATTCATATATGAAAAAGAGCTGGCTTGGCTGTGTAAATTTTCCTTTCACGTCACTTCTCCATCAGTCAAAGGTAACATCACTATTCTCTTATTTTAGAACCTTTTTTTTTTTACTTCTATATGTTCTGCAAGATTAAAAGGGTGGGCTTTTACGAAACTACTGGATGGAACTGTATCCGTACATATACTTTGCTTATGATATAATTAGGTATATAGTGCCGTACTTTAGATTGTATTGGATTGTGTATTGCTATATTTGTGTCACTGGTGTAACATTTTTCATGTTTATTGGCAGATCAGTGGGACATTTCAAGTAAACATGCCTCCAGCTTTACTTGGCTATACTTGGAGCAGCACCTATGTGTTTCCTAACGAAGATATTATTGGACAAGATTTAATGGAACTGAGCATTATAACCATATTTGCTACGATTGATCCCAACATTGCACCCACAGGACAAGATTTGGAAAAGGTTTCTATGTCGTTTTTATCTTTTGCTACCACTTTTTCTTTTATATAAGAAAAGAAGACTAAGCTTTGTATTGTGATCACAGTCAGAAAGCATGCCATATTACGTAATGGTAATCTTCATCACTCCTGGTCCCGTTGTCCTCGTCCCATTCATTAATGATGGATCTAACCATCTCCACGACAGAAAAAAAGAACAGAGGAATGCTGGGTGGGTCCCCTAACCCTACCCTCTCCCATTGGGAGTACTTAACCAGTACTTACCCAGAAGTCCGCCTGTTCTTTTTTCTGTCTACCGACAGATCAGGACGAGGCTGGTGCGCCGGATCCATGGAACAGGCCCGAGTCTTCGTGATGGCTGGGACAGTTGGAAGATACCCCGCTGAGGCATGTGTTGGCCCGTATTATCCAAGGAAGGGGCTTTGGTTGTGCCCTCCCTTGGCCGGTATTTAGGCTCTATCCCTACGGCAGAGTACTTGGTGCTTTTTGGATGCTTGGCAGTCGGTGCGGTCGGCGGTTGGGTGTCGGGCATGCTGGCATGTGGTGCATGCCTGGGCTGACCTTCGGGGTGTTGTTTTGGCAGTTGGGCTGGCCCTGGGGGTAAGTACCACATAGCACTTGTGCTCTCTGTTTTCCTGATGTGTTGCCTTGTGGGCTTTTGTGCTGCCTTCTTGCTGCTGTTGGATGGGCTTCGGGTCCTGGTCTGATGGTCAGGTGTTCATTTCTCCGAGTGGGCCCCCTTCGGGCTGTTTTTCCCAGGTCTCGGACTCTGCTTTGCCTTCTTGTGCAGTGGAGTAGATGTCCTTTCCTGCCCTGGTTGGCATTTCAGCGGACCGGGGCATTGCCCTGCCCTCTTTCTATTTTCCCTTTCCCATGTCTTGTCTTCCATGGCAGCTGCCCTGACTGGGTGCTCCTGGGGTGCCTGGCGGCCAGTGTGGTTGTTGCCTGCTGCCTGGGTGCTGTGCCTAGTAGTGTGCCCCTGGGATGGCTGTTGGGGGCTTTGGAGTGGCAGGCGGTCTGGTCTGGTGTCTGCCGGTCCAGAAGGTGTGTGCCAAATGGCAATTTTCCTCATTTTGGCCTCTTGTGGCAGCTGTCCTTGGGGGACTGAGGGGCTGTGCTGGGGGTGCCCCTGGTGTGCCTCTTTGCCGTTGGGCTGTTTTTGGATTTTGCCCTGGCGCTTTGGCTTGGGGTGCTCCTGGCCTGGCTAATCGAGCCGATTTGTGTCATGTGCTGCTGGTGGGGACCTGCTGGGCCTGGGGTGTGTGCAGCGTAACGTTTTTTTCTTCACCTTCTTTTCTGCGGTATGCAGCTTTTTTTCGTCCTGGCCTGTGCTGCATGGTGTGTCATGATGTCCTTGGCTTCCATTGCTCGGGCCTCTGTTATCAGTGGCGTGGCCTCGGCCTGCTGTGTCACTGGTGCCTCTGTGGTCGTGATCGGGTCCCTGTGGTGGTGGTAGGGTCGTGTCGCTGTTCCTCCTGGGACCGGGTCTTTCCATTTTGGTTTGGTCCATTGGGGTTGTTGCCCTCTTTCCTGCAGGTTTTCCCCACAATGGGCGCAGTGGCTTGGGTTTTTTTCCTCTATTGTCTCTCGCCCCTACTCTTCCTGGGCTTTTTGGTTACCCTGCTGTTGCATTTTCTGGCCTGTGCCCCTTCTGGCCTCTGCTCCCTCGGTGTGCTATGGCTGTGTGTCCTCTGGGCTCGTTCTTCCTTGAGTTGTGGCTATCGCCATGGCTCTCCCAGTGTGTTTGTGGGGATTGAGTTGCTACCTTTGTTTTTGGTGGCCTCGCTGTTGCTTTGTGAACCCTCGTTGTCCTGTGCCGGTTGGGTTGGTGGTGCATTCTCTGCCTATATCTTCTGGTTTGGGGGCTTCCTGGTTCTGGGGGGCTCATCTCCGGGTTGCATCTGGCTCTGGCTGTTGGGGCCTTGGTGGTCACCTTTTAGGTCTCTGTCTGTGGGCCTTTCAGGCTTCCCTTTCTCTTTTTGGCACCATGCTTGGGTGGGGGTTCTTCTGGGCCCCTTGATGGTCCGGCGGTTCTGTGCCTGGCATGTCTGGGGACCGTGCCGGCCTCCTTGCCCTTTCCTTTGGCCTCTGCTCTGCACCTACTGTCTCCAGTTGCAGGCTGGGCTGTGGTTTTGGCATGCCAGTGCAGGCTGATTTGCTTCTGCCCTGGCTCACTGCACTTTTGGTTGCCTCTTTGGCTTGATTGGGGCACTGGTTGATGCTCATGGGCCCGTTGTCTCTCTTCTGGGACTGTTGGGGTGCCGTTTTGGGGCCTCTTGTTTCTGCTGGTGGGTCTGTGGTTCTCTCAGCTGGCTTATCGGGTGCCTTTGGGGACATCGGCCCAGTTGGGCTTGTGGGCCGCCCTGTTTCTCTCTCCTGTTCTTGTGATCCAGGCATGGTGCTTGTTTTCCTACCCTTCTTTTTGGCCTGGGGCTCTGAGCCGGTGGTTGTCTTCCTCTCCTGTTGTTCTGGGGCTGTTGTGGGCTTTTGTCTTGGCTCTTCTGTGCTGGGGTTGGGACTCGCTTGGGGTGGCTCCTTGCTGTTGTCCTTTCACCTCCGGGCCGGTTTGTTGACTGGTTGTTTGGTAGGGGGTATCCTCTCTCCCAGTTTTCTGGGTGCCTCCGTGTCCCACTGCTCTTGTCCCGCCTGTTGGTTCTGGGGTCCGGGGGGTTGATCGATGTTTGCGCCACCCCCGGGTTTGTGGTTGGGGTGTCGTCCTTGGTGTATATTTTTGGGGCATTCCTCTGTTCTTTTTTTCTGTCGTGGAGATGGTTATCTCTGTTAGTAATTAATGGGATGAGGACTGAAAGGACCTGGGGGTAATCTATGTTTATCACTAAAATGACGCTCCTTCTGAATGACCTTTCCATCCTGATCTCTGACTGGCCACAAATGTGATAATTCGGTATTCCTAGCCTTCCAACTTTGCCAAAGTCCAAGCTTAAATAAATACATTTTTACTCATAGGAGGCATGCAAATCTATGCCAATTTGGAGCCATTTATGAAACAGAAACAATTGAAAACAAGCTATCAGGGACATTTGCCATATCCTTAAAGCTGGAATAATTAGGCACTAGTCAGGGAGATTTTAAGCTGCCCCCCTCCACCCCTCTTCCCCGACCCTAAAAGAAAAAGGCAGCGCAGACAAATAAGAATTCACTTTTGTGTTGGTGATTCTACATTCTAGACCTTTTGATCACACTAGAGGCCACTGAACTGTCTCCTCCCCAGTGGATAGTGCATGAGGGTGGGTTTTTGAGTGTACACCTCCAGGTCGATGTAATCTTAAAATGAGGCCAAACCACGGTTTGGGAATGAATACTAGTTGATTTAAAACTATTAATCCAAACCAGATAAGTGAGTCCTGAGGTCCACTTGCTATTGGGTTCAAAAAGAGAGCAGTGTAGCGAGAAGTCCAAGTTTTTGTTAAATATGATAGTGACCACACACCATATTATTTCCTGTTCTACGATGTCACACTCAGAAGCAAGATAATGCTTGTGTGGACCAGAATCCTCAGGCCTAGGTGAAAGTGGTGCCCTACAAGGGGGTGGATCCTTCCACTCCATCTAAGCACTACCCTCTCATCAAGTAAATCTTCTTCTGCTCCCCCTAATCCAGAATCATAAAATGTCATTATATACAAAGACATTATGTGTCGATTTTACATATATGTTAAATCAGAAAGATTAATTTCGGATTTGTCTTTGTTTCAGGACAGTGAAGACGATTTGTTTTGGACAGTGAGTATTCTGTGCTTTATGAAACTCACACTTCTATAGGATATGAAAATACTTTACATTGATTTATCCCATGCTTGTAGTCTACAGATCATGAAGATGACAAACTTCTGCAAATTGCATACAGTTTTCGAAGATGTTGTAAGGAGTTGTTCCCGCAAAGAAGGATCATAACCACTGTTTTTAGCACTGAAGGACAAAGTATGCTTGTAACAAAATATATTAAGGCGATTAACCCACCAGAAAATCTAGCCATCCATAAAAATGATCTACAATTAACTTGTGTGAGTGAAAAACACATGTTCCCAATTTAAACTTGAAAAGGATTGTTAAAAATGTTTTTTGATTATACCCCATTTATACATGCGTCCTGATAGGTGGTTCTCCCGTTGCACTATGGGTTGCTCCAGAGCTCCTATGGACACTTTTTTTTTATTAAGCTACAATTTACTAAGTGTGCAGGAATCAGGTCACTGTTTGATGTGCAAGTGTATCTAGTCCTTCTGTCCCTGAGCCTGGAAGTAGCCACTAATTTGACCTCTCTGATGACCTCTCCTCCCCCACTTTGGGTCCATCTCTGTTGTGATTGGACACTCCTCTGGCACTATGCTGAATGTTCAACATTGTTGGGACCGGCATGAAGATGGTGGACAATAATGGCATGGTGGTAATTATTTGTGCCATAATTCTGGCCGAGGCACTATGATGATAATCCTTGGCATAGTGGTAATTATTCCTAACTTAATGTGTGCATCTACGGTACGATACTGCCCATGCCTAGTTGTATGGCATCAGAATATTAGACTCAAAATGCCATCTGACAATATTGTGTCCCATATACAAAACTATTGTCCCATTAGAGTAAATAAAATTAAGTCTACAGCCAATTGGACAATGTTTTGTAGACAATATTCAGGGCCCCTACCCCCTGTGTATTCCCACTGCAGTTAACCCCTGTACAGCACTCCAGGCCAGATGTATGACCAGTGTAAATCGCGACTCGCAATTTGCACTTGATTGCAAATCGCAAATTGCGACTCGCAATTTACAATGTACAACAGTGTCAGAGACACTGATTGCGATTCCCAATGTGGTCGCAAAATGCGAGCCTCATGAACATTAATGAGGCACTCGCAATTTGCAACCCCATTGGGAATGGCTGGCCCTCCCAGGGATGGTGGCCTGCTGGGCTCAGCAGACATCCATGTCTGGGACTGCTATTCAATAAAACAGTTTTATTTTTAAAAATGCAGCCCGTTTTCCTTAAAGGAGTCCCTGGGACCACTGCCTGCCCCTAAAAAATATTTTCCCCTGCATTTGCATAGGGAAAGGGGTCCCCTGGAGACCCCTTCCCATTTGCGACTGCATTACCACCCTCTTGAAGAGGGCGGTAAATTGCGAGTGTTTTTCGACCGCAATTGGGTTCGTAAAAAAAACATTCGTACATGGCTTGTGAGTCTCTATTAGGAAGGGAATGCCCCTTCCTAATAGTGATTCGCAAAACACTATTTTGTGAGTCGCAGATTATTTGTGAATCACAAAATAGTGTTATTACATGGCCCAGAGGAAAATTGCATGCGCAAAGGATCGCAAACCCATTTGCGCATGCAATTTTCTGTCGTACATCTGGCCCTCCGTTGCTAGCCTGCTAGGCTCACACTTTAGAAATACAAAATCATACAAACAGACATAAGACATTATATTTCTGTCAGACAATATATTAGCTAATATTTTCTGACAGACAACCACTGTAGCACAGTGCTGGGCCTTGCCAAATGTGGCAAATGCTTGGCATATTGTAGAAACCCATAGCATGGTGATACCCACGTCTGACTTCCTACTCCTGGTGTAATGGTGGTAATGCTTAGCCTCTTTAGCCCTTGAAATTACATTTTTTGGCAATTAGTTGTGCCCGTCTGCGTCTTTGAAAATATGAGATTAATGACTTATTATCTTATTTCTAATTGTGTTTACAGGAACTCACAGCCCGATTTGTGTCTTTAATTCCTTGTCTTGCTGACATTATGGAAATTAGCGAAGCCTTTGAATACTTCCCCTGCTGGATGACATGTGAGGTAGCTTATATGACGCATATTAATGCTATTCTGTACATTTATATTTAAGGTTTATTTCTGAGCTATCACAGATCCCCAGAGAGCCGCCCGTGCCTAGACAATTGCTCAATTCGAGAGGCACTGGGCGCAACAGACCTCCCCATGTTACCTGACTATTTCTTAGAGTGTTGAGGAGCATAGATGGACAATCATCCAGGCTCTTCTGTGACATGATTGGAGAAACTGCAACGCGCTATGGGCTGCATGCTGGTGCCCCACAGCTTGGTCCCACAGGGATAGGAGTGCAGGGTGGGGAGCCCCAGCACCAAAATACACAGCTGCGGATACTGCACCGTCTACAGCACGAGCTCACTCTCCTAGTTTGTGATAGTGTGTATGCTCGGCCAAAGGCACAATGTTGCTGTTGAGCAGGCTTGCATCTTTGCTCTGTGCCTGCTCCCCGGCCCCGATAGGTCTGCACGCTTTCATGGTACAGCACTTGAAGAACGAATACGTCCATTAAGGCCATGTCTTCATCAATGAAGACTACAAATATCGTAGGAGGAGAAAATGCTGTTTGTAGGCCTCTTAAAAAGTAGAGTGATGTCAAGATAGACATTAGTGTATCATAAAAGCATTGCATATGAGAGCACGGATGTATGCAGCATGCTTCAGATTCTGATTAATTACGAATCAGAGCCCTTTTGTAGGTATGGTTAGGAACAGCTTTCTCTGTTTGGACGACCACATGCCATGAATTCTTTAAAAAAGTACAGTAAGATGCAGTCTAGAGAACAAATGGGCTTAGGGCCAGCCGCCCTAACCCACTGGCTCGCATTTCTCACCCGTTGGCTTTCGTGTGTTTTCATGCTTTGCCATTGCTTGGATGGGCTGTCCTACAAGGTCATGAGCCCTACTTCTCCCTGCCCCTAGCACTCCCTGCTCTGACCTCTCCTGGCTGGGATGCTACCGTGCCTACATCTGTCCCAGCCTACACCCTCACCTCTCCCAGCCTGTATCTCTCCCTTAACCTCTCCATGACGTAACTCTCCCTGCGCCACCCTTAGCTTGCAGCTTTCCCTCACATACAGCTCCCGGCCTGCACCTCTCCAAACCTTCACTTCATCTAATTTCATTTTGAGTTTATTGTATTGATAGAGCCGTTCCACCTAAGTTCTGTACAAATCGAAACATGTAGCAAATAGAAGTACATTCAAAATGAGTGGAAATTACAAAGGAACACTGAAAATAATTTAGCAACGCCTGAGCAGAACAAAAAACTGCCATGAAATGCCTTGTAGAGCAGATGTGATATAAGAGAAGCAGGAAAGGAGTTTAAAAAAGAGTTTAAAGAAAGAAAAGAGTCTAAAGCCAGAGGACGTTAATTCCAGAGCCTGAATCAAGAAGGGAAACCGATTTGAGTCCAGAGTGACACACGAGGCTCGGTGAATTGCGAGGCGGAGCTGATATTGCTCTCCAAGACGTAGTTTGTGACTTTGAGTTGGGCGAAAGCCAATGCGTTTAATTTATTTCTATTCTCAGGTGGTGTAACAACAGGGGGAGAAAGAATGAGAGCATAGTTCTCTGATTATTTGCCTATAATTCCAAAATTGTGATTCTCCCTTCCTACGTCCTGTACTCATTAACTACTTTCCTCAGCTTCAGTTGTGAGCTTTAGAATCCATTGTAGTAGAGTCTAAGGTTGTTAAGGTTTCATTTCTTGGTAAGTAGATCTACCTCAGATAACTTAAATATTAAGATAATTACTGTGATTATTAACTATAGCCATCTGTTGACCAGAAGTTAGCATCATCATTAAGAATGTTCTGTGCACTCAAGTGTCAGTACACTTAAGAAGTGAGGATAGATTTGTGTGTTGATAAAAGAGCAGAATTGAAGAGCTCTTCATAATATTTTACTGTGAAGCCGCTTGATATCAGGAGAAAATTCAAACTAGTTATACCTTAGAGTAGTGACAGCGCAAGGTAAGATAAATCTGTTTGGACACACTAACTACTAACTTCTCAATGTTTTCATTTTGCAGCAAAGCATCTGTTGGGCTGTGGGCAACAAAGAAGAGCATGCAGTACTTTTGTGCAACTACTTTTTGTTTCTTAAAAAGAAAGCCTATGTGCTTTTGGGAACATCTATGTTAGAAGTAAGTGAAAAGATGTTTATAAGAAATTGAATTCATAACATTTTCATCTTACTGGATAGTTGCAATTTGAAGGGAGCAAGCAAATGCTATTATTAAAGTGAAAACGATCTCCAAATCCTTTCTAAAGTAGCTACTTTCAGCATTTGATGGATACTCTTTATGTACTGTGAAGTAATTAACCTCAGTGTTAGTCCATGTTGTGCATTTTTTGATCAGTAAAATAACTTTTCTCAGGCTTCCTTCAAAACCTAATCTACTTAATAAACATGTATTACATATGTGGTATGTATATAGTAACACTCAATATTTCCTATGCTTTACATATCATACACAGATCCTAATTTAGAGGTGAGAGGTAACATATAATCTGCTGTAATGTGGGAATATTTACCATTCACACATGCAATGTCATATCTTCCTTATTTGGAAATAAGCAGATATCTTGCCTGCAGATACTTCTCTAGCTCTGTCATCTCCTTCACAAATGTGTTGAGGTAAATTAATGATAGCAGATCTAACTCGATGTAAAGTGGCTGATCCACAGTGATATCTACTGGAGCTTTGGCTCTGAATGACCACCATGGAAAGGGTTGAAAACTTCAAAGGAAAGGTAAGCAGAGTGTTGCTAGGGTTCTGAGAAAGGCTCTCAGCATATTAGGGAGAATAGATCTGTGGCCTCTAACAATGTGCACAGACTTTTGGGGTACATTCACACTGACAATATTTGCTGTTGGAAAGCTTGACAAGCAGTGGTGTTTTTCTGCCAGAATATTTCTACTCCACAGGACTTTTCAGATGTGCAATTAAGCACTTTGGTGGAAACATCTCCACCACCCAGGTTGGTAACTTAAAATATGGAAGATTTTCCTCCTTTGCCTTGGAGGGAGAGGTAAACTCACCACTGTTGTGGTTAGAAAATCCATGGTCCAAATACCGAATCAGGCCCATAGTCATAAAGAGAACATATGTAGTTGGCTGATTGCCATTTTAGAATTAACCACAAATAAATCCTGCTGTGAAGGACAGTGCGTCCTGTGGCCATTCCGATACCTTTTGGAGTTTGTGGAAAATTTGGAATTCCCTTGTAGGTGGTCTAGGTTTTTGGTATTTAAAGCATCTGATCACCCTTATGGTGCATTGCAGCACTTCCAATTATTTGTTTGC
Source organism: Triturus cristatus (assembly GCF_964204655.1). Taxonomy (NCBI): domain Eukaryota; kingdom Metazoa; phylum Chordata; class Amphibia; order Caudata; family Salamandridae; genus Triturus; species Triturus cristatus. The sequence continues at coordinate 452,400,274 of NC_140580.1, forward strand.
CAGCATGTTTGTTTCTCCCTTGCTTGTGTATTTTTGTCTGTGTGATGTTTTCCTTTTCCTTAGTGATATTAGTGTTGATCCTCTTGAATTTGTGTTAATTTTAGGTATTTTTCTTGTTCTAGAACTTTTTCACTATGCAAAAGGCCTTTCTGCTGCGACTTCTCCTACTACCTACTAATTGCTGTTTTATCTGTGAAGATTTTATATGCCATTGGACTTTTCTTCCTCCGTATGTGAGCCCTTCTTTGAGACACTTCCCGCCTTTGTGTTTCCTAACTCACTGGCTGGTACCATGGTCAGTAAAAGAATTTGCCCATACCTGATATCTAATGGAATCAGGGTTGTGGGCGACCCTTGTGTCCAGCTCTTCGGACATATATTTCTCATTCGACAATCCACCATTGATGATCCCATCGTTTGGAACAGTCTCCACTTAGAAATGCCTAAAACTGATATTTTTTGTAAGTGCTTCAAGCTGTTATCTACCCTCAACTAGAGAGAGATTTCAAAACAGAAAATGCTCAGATGGACAAATCCTGAGGATAAATGTCTGACACTGATTTAGTTTACTCTTTGAGATACAAACACATATTGATTGTCTTCCCATAGATCTTATGCCTTAATGATTCATTTCTGTTCATCATAAATTGGAACATCCATCATATTTATTGTGTACTATGGTTAGGGCTCCCGGTTTTATGGTATTTATATTGTTGTCATTTCCGTCTGTATTTATCTATATTTATTTTTTGCTAATTTTGCCTGTATTTATCCATATTTATTTTAGGGTTTTTGAAAAAATGAAGATGAAATGTGTATATTTCGGCATTTATTTAACCAGTTAAAGTGCTCTCGTACCAGAATGCCTGACAGGTTTCAATTATATATACACATTCAGATGGTAAAACATGCACTTTTTAGTATCAAGGTTGTGCAAATCTACTGCTGTTTAAGGCTCTTTACTAAAATCCCTATATTTTTTTAATCCCCTTGCCTGTCAATCTGCACAGCTATTGGCCTGGCAGTCATGATTGACAGCATTTAGAATCACTCAAAAACAACCCAATTTCCATTTTTATCAACATTTAAAAATAAATACAGACAGGAAAATAAATGGTTTTCTGTCTGTATTGATCTGTAAAAACGGAAAACATGGAGCCTTAACTATGATCACACACCATTAACTTTGTATGTTATCTATGCTTAAAACTAACAGACAACGCAGGGGTTGGCCTCATACCAACCCTTACTGCTCACTGATGCTCTCTATGATCAAATGATCTCTAAATCAGCTGATATGTACAAAGAGAAACTTCGGCTTTCACCCGATCAGATTATAGCTGGGATATCATGAAGCCAATAAAAGTGAAGAAACAACTGGTTACAACATTAAGGGGGTGATTATGATGGTGGGCGGATCGCCACCGCTGACCCGCCCGCCATCTCAACCTGATTTACCCCCTGCCATATTATTATGGCGGGGTATTGCGGCAGACGCAAAGTGCTTCCGTCGCTTTTCCGCCGGTCAGTATTTGTTCCGATTGCCGGCCGGGTGGAATTGGGCCTTAATATGGTGGCGGTGCCTAGCAGGCACTGCCATCCATATTAGGATGGGTGTGAACCAAGGCCTTTCCATGGCGGCAATGCTGCCATGCGAAGGCTGGCGGGGATTCACTTTGGGGGCCCGTTGCAGGCCCCCGGGGGGTGGGCGGCTGCACTTGGGGGGTACCTATGGTACTCCTCCACATTGCCATGTACAAGGTGGCAGGCACCGCGCGGTGCTTGCCACGTTGTGCATGGCAATGCACAACATGCCTTTTCACCATTGCGGTAGGTGCGGCTTACAGCAGCACCCGCCGCAATGTTGGAAATACGGAATGTAACCGCCAGGGTGGCGGTCGCATCCTAATTGGTGGTGCGGGACCGCTGCACGTCTGGCGGCCGGTACCAGCACCGTGAGGTTGGCGGGCGGACTAAAGTCCGCCCGCCATCCTAATGGGTCCCTAAGATCAAATTGGAAAATATTTCAAAGAACAAAACCAGTCCTATCCCCAAACATTAGAAATCAGGCATGATCTAGAGCCAGTAATCAATGACCCTATAGTGGATACAAAGTATAATAATATACTTGCACGACTTTGTGGTAACTTTGAGAAAGGTCCTTTTAAGTGGAAGATATTTACAATGCATGTAATGGGAAAAGTGGTTGAAATCATGTTTCTAAAGTCATACATAGCAAGACCCAAATAGAGAAAGACCACGCGGCCATCCAAATTATTAGAAATCTCTCTGCATACAAAACTCTGACCACACCATCATACATAGAGAGGATTAAGTTACCACAATTCAACCTGACAAGACTCTTGAGAATGGATAGGTTGTCTCATCTCCTCAGTTACTTTTGGGGATAAAACTGTGTTATTCTAAAATGCTGTAAAACGAAACTACCAACATCAACAGTTTGCCTAGGTGAAAGGTGCAAGGGCTGGATTTAGAGTCCAATTATTTATCTTCTTGATAAAATGGTGATAGCTCCCAGAAGTCACACGTTCAGTCCCAGTAGTGAAATGGATTATAGGTACAAAGGGATCCTGCTAATAAAAAACACACCTGCTGTTTACGCTATCACATACGGTGCTTATTGTATTTTCTAGTTATAAGTGGTTTGGTCTGCAATTTATGAATTTGTCCAATCAATTAGCAAATAAATAAACAATGATTCATGCAAAGAATTGGCAAAAGAATAACTCACCATAGCATAAAAAAACTTCTAACCACTAAGTAGAATCTTTTTGCAGGTGCAGCGCTTTCTATTACCAGCTGTTCACAGAATATACAATATTAGCACAGTGTAGTGACCTGCTCTAGTTGTTGTCAGCACCAGCCACTCCCAGAGGGCTGGCTTACACCCCACCCCACACCCATCCAACACAAGCGTCACAGGACATGTGACCCTGCCAATAAAAAGGGCCGGGTGCACGTGCCCTTGGCCAGTTCCACTAACTCACTATCTGTGTTGTGATTATCCATGCATGAGGGTCTAGGGCCCTACACCATTACATTGGCGACGAGCGGGCTGACCCCACGGGTGCAGCCAGCTTGTCTGGTGGTTGAAGGGGGAGAGTGCTTTGGAGAGTGCTGCCCATGTTGAGGGCACCCCCTGCGAGCAGGTGCAGGATGCGCCTGATAGCCCGCGGGGCATGTGAAGAGCCCCGGGGGTGAAGGAGGTGATTGGGAGCCCACTCCGCACCTGATCTATCCCAGAAGGTTTGAAGGCACCCGACTGCAGAAGGAACTGCGCATCGAAGGTGAGAGGCCATAATGAAGGTCTGTGGAGGCCCTAACGCCACAGCGAGTTAGGGCTGGACTGCTGAGACGCCTGTTCACCACCACACTAGGTGAAGGAGGAGTAGGCTCGATCAGCTATCAGGCAGAAGGTAAGTCCTGAAAGTCCTGAAAGAAGAGGGAGGAGTTGCGTCCCACTTCTCCCCACCTCTGTGAAAAGGAACATTGCCCCAAAGTCTAGCGAAAGGGTAAAAATTACAATTCCCACTCCAATGAATGCAACAGTAAGGAACGTGTTGGATAGCGTATGGGTAAAATTACTATTCCCACTCCAGAGAGTGCAACAGTAGGGAAAGTGTTGGATAGGGAAGAGGTAAAAATTACTATTCCCACTCCAATCAGGGCAAAGGAAGGGAAAGTGTTGGATAGCATAGGGGTTAAAATTACTGTTCCCACTCCAGAGAGTGCAACAGTAGGGAAAGTGTTGGATAGCGTAGGGGTCAAAATTACTATTCCCACTCCAGAGGGTATAACTGTAGGGAAAGTGTTGGATAGCAGAGGTTTAAAATGAACATGCTTATCAATTAAAATATTATTTTTAACTAAATTACGAATTAATCATTAATTAACAATAAATTAATTATGAATACCAATAAATAAAAATGTATAATTACTTTAATAACATTAAATTACTTCCCACCCTATTCCCCTATAAACCCACAACCCGCTCCTAAAATAAATTAACACAATTAATATAATAAATAATGAATCAATTAATAAAAATTAATTACCAATAATAAATTAATGAAGAATAGATTAATTATCAATACCAATAAATAAAAATTAATAATTACTTTATTATAATTAATTTACTTTCCACCCTATTCCCCTAAAAACCAACAACCCGCTCCACATAAAAATTAACAAAATTATTATAATTATCAATCAATCAATTAATAAACATGAATTACCAATTAATAATTCATTGAAAATCAATGAATTATCAATACCACTAAATAAAAATTAATAATTATGTAATTATGATAAATTACTTCCCACCCTATTCCCCTATAAACCCACAACCCGCTCCGAAAACAATTAACACAATTAATATAATTATCAATTCATCAGTTAATACAAATTAATTACCAATTATTAATTAACAATCAATTAATTATCAATACCAATAAATACAAATTAATAATTACTTAATTATAAGAAATTACTTCCCACCCTATTCCCCTATAAACTCACAACCCGCTACAGAACTAAAACACAAAATTGAATTAAAAATAATTAATAATTTCCCAAAATTACTATTTAATTTACTATAATAAAATTACTTCACACCCTATTCCCCTATAAACCCACAACCCGCTAAGGTACTAAAACGCAAAATGCACTTTAAAAAAAATTGCTAACTTCTAAAAATGTAATACATATATTTAAAAAAAAATACAAAACATAACAAAAAATGCGGAACACATACATCTAAAATATATACTAAAATACATAACACTAATATAAACATTGATATTATTAACAACGATATTTTTGCAAACGATATTACAAACTTCGATATTAACAAAAACAATATTTCTTACCTTCAGGTCGATATTCTGGTCACCGATATTCTTGATGTCGATATTCTGTCCCTCCGATATTTACAACTCAATATGTCTGTAGGTCGATAAAATAACCTCGATATTATGTCTGTGCACCCTCAGATTTACAGGTATTGGTCCCTCCATTTTGCGGGGCAAACAGGGCCGAGTGCTCACCGTTTGTATGACTTGTGTGACATTCATTTGTGGGAGCACTCATTTCCTCAAATTTGATTCAAATTTTAATTTCAAATCTATTAAAAACTGTGCAGGCTTTACAAGAAAAACGGTATTCTTTAAATACATTTATTAACCCAGACCTGTTTCCTGACTGATTGAAAAATGGCAGCCTCACATCTCCTCACGAGACTCGAGATCGTTCTCCCTAGTAACTCGTAGGAAGCTTCACCGGCTATGTAGTTTTATCCAGTAAAGCAATAGAGGGAGCAAGCTCTTCGGGGGACACTGCCTCAGTGGGGTTGCAGGGTCCTCAGCATTTGCGCCTTCTATGGAGGCTTTTCAACAGATGATTAATGCTGCTGTTGAGAAAGAGTTAGAAGCCAGTAAATCACTCATACCTGGTATATTCCCTAGAATGCAGGTGGACAATGTGACTGCTGATCCAGATGAAGACAATGTAAAGAGATGCTTAGTTCAGGGCAGTGATTTGGCAGAAATTATGCAACACCTCAGAAGCAATTTGGGTTTACCTCCTCCCTCTTTGCCCACCTCAAGTGGAGAGGATTTTTTTTTCCCAATGTCAGTACTTTGAGATGGAGTCCCTTCCTCTCCATAGTGCTGTTTGCAATGTTTTGTCGCACAAATGGAAGGATGTGGAGAAGCAGCCCTTTCCTAGGTATCTTGTGAAGCTCTATCCTATCAGGAAATATGCTGAGGAATTCATGGACACAATGAAGGTGGATAATTTACTGGCCAGCTTATCTACTCAAGGAACAGTCATATCTGAGGATGCTCTACCTGCATTTCCAGTGGACAAGAAGATCAAGAATATGGTCAAAAGAGCTTATAAAGTATACAACATTGCAATCCGTGTTAATGCATATACTACTTATACAGTAAAGTCTCTCCTTAAGGATTTCCAGTTGCTTGCAAATCAGGTGCAAGAAGGAGGGCATTGCTCCACAGTTCTATCATTAATGGAACAACATGTTCACTTCCTGTTGGATATTAATCATTTGATGTGTCTCTGCTGCAGCATCAGGGGCATCCATTGCAGCCCACAGACACATATGGATGCAGTCCTGGAAGACCAATACAACACAATTTTTTTTTTAATGAAGCTTCCTATCAGCAGTGCAAAGGTGTTCAGCTGGCAACTGCAAAATCTTGCAATGAAATCAGTGAAGTATAAGAAATTAATAGCTCCTGTGCGCTCTTTCTCGAGGGGTTGTGGTTTTGGATACAAAAGGGCATTTAACCCGGGAACATACAGAGGGGGTGGTCAGCCCTTTCAAGGTAGGGATTTGGCCGGGGGCCCTCTTGATGACAAATCCCGGTTCCAGTCCCCCTCCACTTCGGCAACCCTCCCCTTACTCTCCCTCCAAAAATATGACTGTCTCGATGGCCCCAGTTAGGGGAAGATTGTTACTATTCAGAGACGTGTGGCAGGCCTCAATAACAGATGTCTGGGCATTGGAAATCGTTTTATGAGCTTATCATGTGTATTTCCTTAGTCAACCCCTTACGCACTTTCAGCAAACACCTCTTCTTGATGTACTGTATGTCTTCCGGTCCTACTGCAGAGTATTCCACTTTTACTGCAAAAGACTGCACTAACTCTGGGGGAGAGATTTGAGGGATATTACTAGACCCTCTTCCCTGTCCAGAAATATTCAAAAGATTTCTTCCCTGTGCTGGACTTTAAGCGCTTCTTTCTGTGGTTCCCGGATTGTCCATTAGACCATGGGACCGTAGCCCCCTTCTGGCAGTTTCACATTCATCCATCCCCATTAAGTTTGCCCCTCTCGTCTCCAGAGTCGCTGAGTCTCCTAAGTCTGGGGGTTTGGCATTTAAGAGCTGAACCTGTTTGGTAAGAGCTGTTCTAATTGAGTTACGGAAAGGATTCAGCAATTGAGAAGAACCTCATTTTTAAAATCATGCATTAGAAATTGGACGAGCCTTGAGCCTTGGTATTCCTTAAAATGTCTCTCCCCTTGCTCTTGGTATCCAACAGGATTCTGAATTTTATAAGAAATTGTGTTCATTTAGGGCTTGCAGTCTTAACAATCTGGAGATGATGGGCTGTGATCCAAGTCTTACGCAGCCCTGACACATTGTCTACAGCTTCTTTTACTTCTCATCTCCTTAGAAGGTTTTTCTTCTGCAATCCAGTGGTTCACTCTCTGGTTCCCTTGTGGAATCTCCAGCTGGTCCTTTGAGAACTCCAGGAACCTCCTTTGAAGAATATAATTTCTTCAGATCTACAATTTTCTTCTGCAAAGTGCCCATTTGGTCTGGCAGGAGAATTGGAGACTTGGGCACCTTGCTTTCTTGTTCTTCATTTCTCAGACTCTTTCAGCTAAAGATGTCCTTAGGCCAAGCCCATCCTTCCTCCTTAAGGCTCCAACTTTTTTTCATTGCTGGGAGGATGTCCTCTTTCTGTTCCCCAAATCCTGAAACTGACAACCAATCCATACTATATACCCTGAATGTTCACAGGGCCCTTTCAATCTACTTGAATAGGACCTCCTCTTTTGTGGTAGATCAAATTTCTTTTTGTCACCTTCAGCTTTTCGGTACGAGTTCTTTGTCCTGCCTCTTCTATCCTCTATGGGTGGGTCAAGTTAGCCATTTCTAAATCTTATATATTAGCAGGGCATAATTGTTTTGAATTCAGGCCAAGCATGTGCTGTTGTGAACACCTGCAGCAATATAGTGCATCATCTCAATTAATACAAACCCTAATGACAAAACAATCAAAATCGGAGGGTAGTATGCATCTTCAGTTGTTGGGTATTCCATCATAGAGCTAACCATGTTGCATGCCATCATAAGCGGGCCCTTGTGATTTTTTGGTGATCATTTTTAACTCTTATGTCAGTCAAACAGTCAGTCAATAACACTTTATTCGCCAATTTTGTAACAACACATAAAAACACCCAGAAGACAGGTCCGGTCACATCTATACATAGGTGTAACTTGACATAATATATAGAACAAATATGTAAAACAAGGTCATGACACAGAATAAAACAATTACAAATTCATCACTACTATATACAACATTCCATAGTGATATGTGGAATGACACAGCTTAAAATAGAGGCATCTAAGAATAAAAAGAGTAATGGTTGTAACTGTACAATATGGGGGCTCAACCTATTAGAACCTTACAACAAAAAACCTTTATTTTTAGGGTCCGCTATGTTAGTAGGAAATAATGGGCGGCAACTAACAGCACTAGTCTAATCATTTTGATAAAATCCAGTATATAAATTGCTATATAAGGCTAGTATAGGCGCAGTCGGGCAATCATATAAAAGTGTGAGCGCGTCTTTACAGTACCGAATGCAAGTGCAAGCACAGGATCAACCCCTGAACTGGCCCAACATCACACTAATTATAGTAATTAAGAATAGCCACTAATCGTAGTGGGGCGTGGCCTGGCGTCTGCCAAGATGGCTGCATAAGGGAAGAGCTCTGTTGAGGCCAGGATGACAGCCTGGAAATATCCTGCAGTTATCCGACAATGTGGTGCAACTATCAAAGATATCTCAGCAGGAAGCACGCCGCGGCTGAATGCGCCTCTCCCCGGTCAGCTGTGCCTTATATTCACCGAGTTACACGTCATCGAAGCTGGGGGACCGACGTACGTGACGGCCTGTGGAGAGACTCGGCGGTGTCCCGGCAGTGCATTACTCCTCTATCCTGTTGGCGAAGGAGCCGCCTCGCACTGCCTGAGGGAGCTGGTGCTGAGCCCTGATGTTTGAACGCCACACTGCCATAACCGCCCAGTACGCTTGAGAGCCGGGTGGTGTCAAGTGGCTGCGGGCTTGCGGTACCTCCGGTGAAGACGGGACCTTGGCGAGAGAGCGCCTGACCCCCAGCGATGTTCCCAGGTGAATGAGGGGTGGCCCCACTGCAGGGGAGGTGCTGGTGGGCCCCCCTCACCACCGTGAGAACACCCTGTGCGGCCCATGAGACGGCGGCGGAGCTCTGGGCTGGAGCGGCGGCGCCGGCTGGTTACCCTGATTCACGCTGGGCTGAGGACGGACCATGCATCGCGGCGAATGTTACTGCTGTCCAACTGATTGCCATCTTGAGCAGGGTGTGGAGAGTGACTCACCCCTCACCTTGACGCCACTGATCTGGACTGCGTGTGAAATACTATGGAAGGTGTCCCACAAGTACAGGGGCGCCCGTACCCTCTGCTTGAGCACTCGGCTGGATGTTCTGAGCCCTTGATGGAAGAAACGTGATCTCCTCTAGCACACCGTGCCCTTACAATTACCAGCCACACCTAGGGCCTCCCCAATGGAGTACGGTGGTGGGGTCGTGCTGCTTGGGGGTGTTCCCTCGGGTTGCTTCCCTTGCCGGCTGTCCGTGGCCCGTGTTTGTGATTGGACCTACCCTGGTCATTGGGGTACTGGCCCCAAGTGACCGTGTGTGCAGCGGGGCAAAGTCTGAGGGCCTCTGCAGTTGGTGAATATTGACTGATGTCCCTGGGATACAGTGACTGGGCAGGGCCCTTTTGAAGTTTAGCCTACGTGGCACACCTGCATTTGATATCAACAAGAGGTGTGTAGTTCCTACAAAGTGAAAAGTCGAAGGGAAAGAAGTTTTCCGATAGCAGACTTCCACCTAGTGAATGTAAGTGCACAAGGGAAGGGGATCCCTTAAGGGTGGAACTGAAACCCTCACACACCCAGCAAGCTAGGTGTCATGCTTCATCATCTGGGTTTTGCTCCTCGTCGGGTCGGCGGTGCAATACCCGACGGGCACCCATACAGGGGCTCTTTATCGGAGATCTTTTGTTCCCTGCCGTATGGTGCATGCGTGTGAGGGCCCGGGAGTGTAGATGTATATGAATAAAAAAGGTTGGTTAATCTGAAATGTAACTTTATTGGTTCAGTCAACCACCTTGTTAAAAAGGGTGAGTGGCGTCAAAGCTATATTTGCTCACAAAAGGAGGAGTGGCTAGCTACGCTCTACTCTTCTGGTCAACATGTTTCGCGCCCAGTCGGTCAGAAGGATCCCATGGCGCTTCGTCAGGACCTATAATACTAAAGTGATGTGTGCTAAAAACTATCTACAGTGTGGTGTGAAAAAAAGGGTGAAAATAGTTTGATAGTCAACCCTTAATTGGTACCCCTACCTTATGTATTGTTTATAACTCAAAAGGGTCACCTAAGAGAAAGAGAAAAAATGAAAAAATATATATATCGAGAACCACCCTTGGCATCTGTAAAAACAAATTAACACCAGTTTAGTTAACCAGTATTGCAATTTGATATATTCCAGACTATGGTTATACTGGATTACTATCTGGATATTGACCAATCAACCAACGTTGATTTATCAAGGAAAGAAATAAAATCGGTTAACAAAGGAGGCATAGCGAGGCTCTGGTTGAAAAACAGCCATTTTAACAGTTGTAATGAACAAATTATGGTTAAGTGTAGACTCACCAATTCTTATAATAAAAACCTCATCATCAGGTGCATGGCGCGTCAACAGGGGGAGAAACACATTCGTTCCCTATGAGACAATAATGTAAAGAGAAGAAGTAGAGGCAAAGGCAAGCTTGGAGTTTAAAAGATCAAAAAAAGGGGGGCAATATCTCCATCCTTTGTCTCTCTTGTAAATATTGCTCAAGCGTGTAACACCTCAAGTGTGTTATAATGATATAGTCTCTTAGGTGGCCAACCAAGTGCAGCTAATCGAGGATAAGACATAAAGGTGTACGTCCCAATTGACTCGTCGCAATCAGCTTCTGATAAATTACAGAAGAATTCAGGAGTGTGAGTGAGATAATAACAAGGTCTGTCTATGTGTGCGCCCGATTAAGTCAGAGCAATCCTTAGTGGAATGTCACAGTGCGGGAGAGGGGGTGTGAGCGCGTTGAAGAAACTGCACCCCAGGTGTGAGAAGGTCAATGTCACGGACCCGTGATAATCGCATTTCTAACCAGTACAGAATCCTGTAAGAGAGATCATCTGTATAGCACCCCATTGCGGTGGTTAAAGTATGTGCCGGAGTTAGACAATACCCTGATGAAAGTGCAGTTGCTCCTTAAAGTGTCTAAATGCCCAAAAGTGTCTAATGTAAAAGACACGAACATAGACAAGTTATCGAGGAAGCCAGGGATGTACTTACATGTCATAGTTCCCCTGGAGGTTAGTAAACCTGCCCGCGTCGCCGAACCCGGAAGATGAAAGATGGGCCGGTGGCGCTGTATTTTATTCAGTAAATAATTGGCTGGGAGCTGGTCACGTGTAATGATGTCACGTCCATGGCAACTGAAACTAGCACCGTGTATGTTATTCCTGATGTAAATATAAGCTTATCTTGGGCGCCATGTTGTAGTCGCTTAATATGTATTACATATTCTCAAAACGATGGCATTAGTTAGAAGCCAATCGAGCGAGATAGCGTCGAATGAGGCTCGCCAAGGAAGTATTCGATAGCGTCTGAACCCACCCAAGTAAGTAAGTCTAGTATTATGCCTATTATCGGTGGCTCATATCAGGTCTAATCAGTTTGGTAACCCAAAACGGGTGCCAGGATGGAGTGGTGTGGATATAGGCGAAAGGTAGAAGGGAATGGGGGAATTTGGCTCAGTTAGCACATAAAGCAGTGCGTAATCGGTGATTTTATCATCCCTCCATGCTGTAGTGGCTAAATCACGGTGCCCTGATGTAATGGTGCAGATGTTGGCAAACATAAAGGACTAAGTTTCAGTAAGAACATAAGGTGGTACTAACACTATCTTGCCACCTCGTCATTATTGCAGGTGAGGTGTTCTGTTAATTGGATATTGCAGCCCAGGGTATGTCATCATTGAGGCCAAGTCTATCTAATGAAAGGCGGTGTACCCAGCGTTGTTCTAGCCTGAACAAAGAATGTTGAGACATCCCAGGCTGACTTTCAAGGACAATCCAATGTAGATCTGTAGGGCTATGTTTACATTCAAGGCAATGACTGTAAAGTTTCGTGTTAGATTTGCCGCATCTAATGTTGCTTTTGTGTTCAGTGACGCGTGTTTTCACTGCTCGTGTCGTCATCCCTATGTAATAGAGATCACATGGGCAAATTAATAAATAAATACAATTCGTAGAATTGCAATTTGTATGTCTTTTTAAGACCCATTCGAAAGTGGCAGTGAGGCGAATGGATTTAGCCACAATGGTTTGTCCACAGCAAGAGCACCCTCCGCAGGTGTAATGGCCCTGTACAGGGGGAAGATTCCATAGGGTGTTGTATGCAGAAGTCATGTGTTTCTTGGGTCTCGTGTGAACCAAAGTGTCCTTCAGGTTGTTAGTCCTTCTGAAAGCAAAACGTGGCGGGGGAATCATGAGTGTACCTGCGGATAGTATTCCCCAATGTTTTTTTATCACTTTCTTAAGGTTATTGGACTCTGGTGTAAAAGATGTGACACAAGTAATGGTTTCTATGTTATCTTTTGTTCTCACTTCCAAAAGGGCCTCGCGATTGTTATTTCTGGCCCTCTTCATTGAATTGTGTATCACTCGAGGAGGATAGCCTCTTTGTGTCAAATTTTCTGAGAGGATATTAGCTTCAGTTTTGTAGTCAGTGATGGAGCTGCAGTTCCTCCTGAGTCGAAGGAATTGGCCAAACGGCAATTGAGACATAGCACTCAACTTTGGAATGGTGGCTATGAAACTCCTGAAGGGGTGTTGAGCTTGCAAGGACCCCTCCTCTAACGCGGATCTTTGATGTAGTTGGCTGGCGCAATCGGCACAATGTGTAAACGCTGGTGAGAGAAGGGCTGAAGCTGAGGCCTAACGTGTGTTGATTCTCCTGGGGTTGGGACAGTGTCATAATGAAGCCAAAAGGGGCCCCATCGGTACAGTCGAATAAATTGGATAAGTACGCTGTTCCAAGACAGACGGCCGCAGAGGAGGGTGCCACTGGCGGTCAAACTGACACTTCGGAACCATCTCTCGGTTCAATCATGACCGCCATTCAGGTGCTCGGAACGACGCTAGAAACAAAAATTGATAAAGTTTTGATCTAAATGAATCTTCTGATGGTCGATATGAACAAAACATCAGAGCTCGTCACAGCAACGGAGGCAAACGTCCTGGACCTACAGTCAGCCACTCACAAATTGGAGGAGAAAGTTCAGCAACTGATCCACCAACACCGCCAGGTGGCCCTGAAGTTGGAGGACCAGGAAGGGAGAGCCCGCCGGAACGATCTCCGCTTGGTGGGGGCCCGGAGGGGGCAGAGGGCCCTAGCGTGGACCTCTTCCTTGAAAATCTCATCTTCAACCATCTAAAACCCAAACATCTTTCCACCTTCTTCACAATAGAGAGGGCTCACAGAGCTCCGGTCCCCCTGCCAAAACCTGGGGCTCCCCCGTGAACGATCATCGCAAAGCTCCTCAACTATAGGGACCGGGACGCCATCCTCCAGATGGCTCGACAGCATGGGTACCTCCCATACGAGAACTCAATGGTGCGGTTCTTTCCAGACTTTACTTTAAAAGTGCAACAGGAGCAACACACCTTCGACGGGGTGAAGCGAGCTCTCAGAGACAGAGGCATCAAATATATGATGTTCTTTCCGGCTAAGCTCAAGATCCTAGCAATTGGGAGATCCTGGTTCTTCACAAGTCCGTCCGATGTGCAGGCCTGGTTGGATGGGACGTGGCAGCGGAGAGACGACCCGCCAGCTGGGGACGGCCGGAGGGACACCAATGAGCGCTCACCGGGTTCTTCGAGTGGCCAAGAAGTAGCGGACGTTCGTAATCGACGCTCCAGATGATCCAGATCACTGAGCCCAGCGCTCTCAGAGACACATAGAAAATGACCCTGCCAATATCGAGAATTGGACCTGGAACTCAGTGTGGTTTTCACGTAATGTATATTGCTGAGAATGTCCAGGGGCTTAGACACTCTCGGAGGAGATTGATTCCATAACTTGGCCAATACACAGCATTGACATGGGGTTATCCTTTTATCTCCTTTTTCCTTTTCTTTTCTCCTTCTCCCCTGGATTCATATTACTGATATAGAGGTTGGATTTATTGAGACTGTAATCATCATGACGTAATGTATGAGGTGAGGGGTGGTGCGGTGGTGAATGCACCCGTTATGGGTAATTGCTTTAGTAGATTTGTTGTTTCACTGCAACTGTTTTTCTCCTGGTCCGGGCTGGGGTAGGGCCTCGCAGGGCCATGTGTAGGTGACCCCTTTTAGTTGACAGGCATTTGGGCGACAGGCACTCTGCTAGTTGGGGATGTGGGTAGTTTTAAGCCTACGTAGCAGGGTAGCAGGGAGGGGGGTAGGCCTGCAAGGCAGGGTAGCAGGGTGGGGAAAGTTCCTTAGGGGAATTTGTTATCGAATGTTGTTGTTATTAATGCTTCCAATTGTATATGCGGGATGGGCGGTGGGGGGCTGCAGAGAGGGTATGAGGAGGGACAGGTACTTGCACACTTCCCAGTTGGCCGTACAGCAGAATAAGCGCCTCAAGGTGTAATCATGGAATGTGAATGGCCTGGGGGACAAGATTAAGTGGACTATGGTGCTTCAATACTTACATAGACACACCCCAGACATAGTGCTCCTCCAGGAGACGCACCTGAAAGGTAATAACTACTAAGCTCTGAATCGGTCTGGCTATACTCTTGTGGCCCATGCCGGCTTCACCTCCGGCTCGAGGGGAACGGCGATCTTGTTGAAAAATTCCCTACCGCTAGTGCCAAATTGCACGTGGGGTGATCATATGGGACGGTACGTTGCAATTACGGGAATGTGGGAAGCCCTTACCCTGAATATCTGTTCTGTACACATCCCACCGAGGATGCATGGGGTGATGTTTTCTGATCTGAGTAAGCTCCTACTAAACATGCCTATGGGTACTTAGATTTTTTGGGGTGACATGAACGAAACGATGTCGCAGGAATTAGATAGAGACACGTTATCGCACAGAACTACCGGGCCAACGCAGCAGTTAAATGCATTTGTGAGTGCCATGGGTCACGTGGATCTTTGGAGGATACCTAACCCGGCCACGCGACACTATACCCATGTTTCTGCGGCGCAAGGGAGCAGTGCTCGCCTAGATTATATTTTCATGCATGCGTTTTCGGCTGGTCTGTTTCGGGTTGGATGCCATAGAGCCCGAGGAATATCAGATCATTCCCCGGTTGAGATATGGTTATGGGGCCCTGAGAGAGACTGGTCGCTTACCCGACACTTAAACTCCTATTTATTTAGGGATCGTGAGTTCCAGGAAAGGTATAAGATACGGACAGAGCAATACTTTGCAGAGAATTCCGGGTCTGTGCAATCCCACTGCGTGCTGTGGGAAGCGTGTAAGATGGGGTCGAGAGACTTTGTACAGGCAGAGATAGGGATTAGACAAAAAGAAAAGTGGGCACACTGTGATAGGCTGGAACAAGAGATACTGTCTTTGGAGACAGCAGGGGGCACAGACTCCGAGTTAGAGGCAGGACATAAACATGCGATTCAGCTCAAACAGAAGGAACTTAGAGGTGTTGGAGAAGATTTTGCACGTGCACATGCACTTGCGACTGAGAGACGCATCTATGATCTGGGTGACAAGGCTAATAAGGATATTGCCTTGTTGGAAAAGAGGGACAGGAGTCGCAACTGGGTCCCAGGCATCCGGACCACAGCGGGCATGTTGCGATTGGACGGAGCAGATGTGGCTGAGGCCTTCGCTCAATACTATGAGGAGATTTACCAGTCCCAGGCTGGGAGAGGGGAAAAGGAATGTAGCGAGTTTCTCAGGGATATCGGGCTGCCTACGCTTGGTCCGGAGGATCGAAAGTCGGCAGACTCAGACCTGTCCATTGAAGAACTAGAGGGTGCCATACGGGATTTACAGTCAGGGAAGGCGCCGGGCCCGTATGGGTTCGCGGCGGAGTCATTCGAATGTGTAACAGGGTTGGTTGCAACACATACGCTAGATATGTTTAACGATGCAAAGACAATGGGCCAGCTACCGTGTGACTTGAGAACGGCAACCATAGTTGTGATTCCCAAAATGGGTAAACCCCAAGAGCTTTGTAGCTCCTATAGACCTATCTCATTAATTAATTTTTAGGCAAAAGTGTTAGCAAAGGTTCTGGCAAATAGATTAAGCCCGGTCATCCAATCCCTGATCCACGCGGTCCAATCTGGCTTCATGCCCCATAGAAGTACTAGGCTTATTCTCTGTCGCCTCTATGGAGTGATGCATGTGGTATCCAAAAGCCCTGAAATACCGGCCGCACTCTTATCTCTTGACACTCATGTGGCGTTTGCCAGCATCGAATGGGCATACCTATTTCGGTGCTGGCCAAATTAGGCTTTGGGCCAAACTTCCGGGCATACGTCCGGCTCCTTTATACGGCACCGCTTGCGCGGGTCTGAGTAAATGGGGCTACGTCCAGGGTTTTTAAGCTGCACAGGGCTACGAGACAGGGCTGCCCGCTCTCCCGATCCTTTTTGCGCTAGTGCTTGAGCCGCTGGCCTCGTGGGTGCGGGGCGACCCGTTGGTGTGGGGCATTGATACAGGGGGTGGTTGGGAGAAACGGATTTCCCTGTACGCTGACGACTTTTTGCTCTATGCACACCGCCCCAGACAAACTTTCCATAGACTTCTCCATATCCTGAGATCTTTCGGGGCGTACTCTGGGTATAGCATCAATTGGGATAAGTCCCTAGTGTTCTCGCTGGCGGGGGCACCTCCGGTGCTAACGTCGGCTTGTCAGGATTTGGTGTGCAAGGAGACCTTCAAGTAATTGGGTATTTGGATCACAAAGACGGAGGCGGATTTTATGCGCTTGAATGTCTATGCACAATTGGATAGACTGAAAGGGAATGTGGCCTACTGGCGAACATTGCCGGTATCGCTTATGGGCAGTGCTGTCCTGTTTAAAATGATGGCCCTCCCGCACCTTTTGTATGCACTACAGAACACCCCCTTTTTGGTTCCTGATAGTTTCTTTTGCGCCATTGAGGTGGAGCAATGCACGTTATTGTGGGGAGGCGGGAGCCCTAGGATCGCCCTATAGAAACTTCAGTTGGGGGTATATAAGGGGGGACTGGCGGTTCCGGATATCAGAAAGTCTTACCGGGCGACACAGCTAGTCAATATTAATGGGTGGGTTTTCTCTCCCACGGAAGAACAGGCATATTGGGTGGATTGTATGGCCCTGGGTAGGGGCAGGGTATCTCTCGGCCCTATACAGGAGGCGGAGGAGCGACTCCACCCTCCTGACTTACACGAAGGCAGTGACTGCAGTGTAGCAACAGGTGACCAAGATGACTGGGTAGGGAGCTAAACTCACGGAGCAAACCCCGTTATGGGAAGGGGGTTATCTCACGGAAACTGCGACTAAAGGGCTGCCACGGATGGAGCAATATAGGCATTGATCTCCTGGGTGATGTCTGGAAGAATGGGAAGATGTTAGATTTTGCCGCCTTGCAGTTGGAGTACCAGCTGGGGGAGGGAGAGTTTCTGCGTTACTTACAGTTGAGGCATGCATTACACTGTCATCTGAAAGTCACGGATCAGCTGCGAGAATATGCCCCCCTGGAGGATAGGCTGCTGCTTGATCCAATGCTTGATAAGGCTATCTCACTCACATACAAAAAAACGGATTAAAAAAACGCCGAACCCTCTAGGACCCCTGCGGGAGGCCTGGGAGACAGATCTTGGACTCCTAGAGCATGACGACTGAGCAGAGTCTTTACAAAGTCCAAGAGAAATAGCGATAAGGGCGAGATTCCACCTAATACAGCTCCGAATTCTGCATAGGTCATACGTCCCCAGGACAGTGCAATACCATATCGGCTTTTGTATGTCAGCGGAATGTGTACAGGGATGTGGGGAAACTGGGACATTCTTCCATAACCTTTGGGCATGCCCTAAGATCCAAAGCTTCTGGGAGAACCTAGCCCAGGTCATGTCTGCGGTAGTAGGTACCACGGTGCCGGTAGATGCCAGGTGGCATGTCCTGGGTGTAACAAGAGACATAGTATGGCCGAAATGGGCCACAGTCTGGCTCACACTGGTGGGAGCAGTAGCAAAAAGATATATTGCCAGATTGTGGGGAGTCGCTAAAATCCCAAGGGTGGAGGGCTGGAAAAACGATCTCGACTGGTGTCAAAGGGCAGAACAAACGGCGTACCAAAGCAGAGGGTGCCCACAAAAATGGGAAAAGATCTGGGGAGCTTGAATGGCCAATAGGGGAGATTTTTCAAGTGCTTGAGGGGAGCCTTTCAGCAGGGTGCAAGTGATTTCAGATTATCCATGGTCACCTGGGGAATAGTCAAGATTTTGGGCAACTGTGCATTGTGAATGATGATGTATTTTGTATGTGCTGCTCCACTGCTGAATATATTGTACAATCTTCATGGAAGCATGTTGTTTATGGTTAATAAAAAGATTTTTTTTTTTTTAAAGTATAGCCACTAATCAGTAAATAGCTTTTTTCCAAGTCTGAGAAATTTGCAACCCCAAAACAGACTGTGGGGGAAGACAGCATTTGTGGGTACATCAGTGCTGGTCTTACTTGTGTAAAATGTTTGTTTCTTACTAACGGGAGAAAGTTTCTGGACCATAAATCCTGAATGAAGTCACAAAAAAATTGAAGTGTAAGATATCTTGGTCCGAGAAGTTATCACAGGGACAAGATTTTAATTACCTTCCTTATGGAAACCTTTAGGAACAGCTAAAGACCAATGATTTAAGTTAAACCTGAACCTTGTTAATAAAAACAGTGTTGTGCATTGGTAACAGATGACAAATAAGGTTCCCCTCAGGGACAAGTTTTCAGCAGAGTATATAGTCTCACTGCAAGTTAAAGTAGCTCTCTGTCTTCTCTTTCACTTTGCCACCTGGTTAGAAACACATTTGTTATATCCTGTATCTCCCCTGCCTGCAGCTGTTTAGGATTGGTAAACGGATCTGAACAACCCACACTCGTCAGCATCAGCTTGACAGACCTAAGCCATGGTATGCCAAAAGCGCCTGCAAGTGACCTACAGTCCACAATCACAATCTGGTTTAGTCTGAGGACTGGGCTAGACCAGATTCTAATCTGAATTGGTCAGAAAGCAATGAGGTCTGTGATGTAACCTAGCCCTACTTCCTCTCGAACCAAAAAAGATTGAATACCAGCAGGAACGGCCAGAAGACTGCTCAGGAATTCATTTTCGATCACCTGTAACTATCCAACATCTTTGTACCCCCAGACATCGCACCCGTAAGTTGCGATTGATAGGCACTTCTCACGATACACCTTAACCATGGTGTGCCCGATTTGGCCCCAAGCCTCTTGGTGATGTCTGAGGTCGCACATACCCCCCTCAATAAAATGTTCATTTTAAGGGATTTTTGTGATAACCAGGAACCTCTGTTATCAAAGAGTACTCCAAGATATGGAAAGTCAAATCTTTGGAGAGTTCTATACCTTTGTCAAAAAACGTGTTCCTAATGGCCTTCCGACAGTCAATCGTCATCGGGTGCAATTTGGAGTGATTAGTGGACAGATCTAAAGAGTCCATAAAATCTATAAAGGCATTCAAGTAGGCCCACAGAGGTCTGCCCAATCAGGACCGTGTCATCTGCGTATAATAAGGCAGGAATGAATTTAGGGCCCACTCTAGGAAAGTCCCTACAGGCAGCTGTCAAAACATTCCCCAAATCCTTTATGTATTGGGTGAATAACAGGGGAGTCATAATGCACCACTGCTTCACCCCCCACTGTACCCCCAATGGGACGGACAGGCTGCTGTTCTCATCATACCTCACTGAAGCTGATAAATTGGAGTGAAATATGTAAAGAGGGGAGGAGCTCAGGTTCTATACCCAAGTCTAAAAGAAGAGACCAAAGCTTGGATCTATTTACTCGGTCAAAAGCAGAGGTGAGATCCATAAAGGCCAATTGCGAACAACACCCTTGGCTACAGTATATTTACCCATAATCAACTGCAGTTTGACACACTGCTCCAGCGTCCCTCGCCCCTGTCTGAAGCCATATTGCAACTCAGATATAAAATTTATATTTTCAGCCTGGATGTTAAACACCACAAAACAACCTTCCCCTAGATTTTGGCTGCCGAGTCTAAAAGAAAAATGGGTTGATAACAATATGGGCATTCCCTGACCCTGTTTTAAAAATAGGTAGTATAATAGCTTCAGACCAAGTGGGATGAATACATATTTACAAGCTGCGTTACAAATACGGGTCAGCACCTTAGCCCAGGTTTGGGGATCAGCTTTGTATAGATCTGGGGGAACATATTATGCCTGCTATACATTCCCTTGAAATGAGTAACCCATGTATCGGAGGCTATGGTGCAATCCACCCTGGAATTTTCTCTTTCTGCAAAGAAGGGGCTGTTCAAGAT
Organism: Triturus cristatus; assembly: GCF_964204655.1. NCBI lineage: Eukaryota > Metazoa > Chordata > Amphibia > Caudata > Salamandridae > Triturus > Triturus cristatus. The sequence continues at coordinate 452,420,735 of NC_140580.1, forward strand.
CTCCCAGAATTTGGAGCTTTTGGTTAACATGCATGTACGTAATAAATGCTCCCATGCCTGCCCCCTAATTTCTTTTTTCCCCTCACAAAATTGCTAATTTATATGCTTTCCTGCAAGCCCTGATCCTTTCTTCATCTCTGGACCGCTGCTTCAAAGCAGCCATTAAGTTTCAGTGAGTCCGATAGCAGCTAACATCAAACCACTTATTTACTTTCATGTACCTGTTCTTACCATGGGACAAGAGGTTAGTTACGATCTGCTCACAGAGTCTACCAAAAGCGTCAAGAACCTCTTCATCTTGTGAACTGCTTTCACAACAGAGTGCAATATTGCCCGCATTCGCCTTATGTATGTCTTCTAAAGATTCCCCTGGTATTACCCTGTCCCACTTCAACCTCCCTGCGTGGTCCTTGGTGCCGACCTTTTATACCCTTGCCATCCATGTCAAGGTCCCAGTCTAGGTCCAACGCTAAAGGGTTATGGTCACAAAAATGTTTCCAATTTACACTTAGGGATTTAATTGCTGAAGTCAGGGAGCCACATAAAATAATAAATTGATAATGGAAGAACAACCCCAACCAAAAAAAAAAGAATAGCTTCACCCTCCCCTGTCTGCTCCAGGTCGTATGTTAAATCTGTGGACATGGTAGGCAGTGTGTGCAGTGGGAAGGTAGAGTTGTTCCTGTTCAGGTGTCAGGCTAATCTATAGAGGGGATGGGCCCCACTGGCTTTCAGTTTCTGGAAGTATCTCAGTTGAAAGAGTGTGCAGCATTGGAACAAGACTATCAGGGTATTAAAAATTACAGTTTCACCAAAAGAAGCCTCGTCAACCTTCACTTTCAGAGATTCATTGGGAAGTCCCACCAAGTCGCTGTGATCCTGGAGGTCATACTGTCATTGTGTTCTAAACTTCATTTAGTGGTCTGTGATCTTCTGGAGTAGTATTGCTCAGGTCAGTCAATCATCATTGATGTTGTTTATAAATTATTGTACCAATTCCTCCCAAGCCTGTGCCATTTCCACTGTCCCTTTGTCACTAGAACCGTACCTTATGTAGAACCTGCTCTCTCCATTTTACAATACTCAGCTCTACATTACATTTACAGTTTATGGCCTTATTCTGTTTTGCGAGCAGGAGCATTAGGTTGTTTACTTTATTGCCCACTTTTCATGAACTGTATCAACTGCAAGCAAACATTTCTAGGCCCTTTAGGGACATGCTGCCACACTAGCCTCTATTCTTCGTCCTTGAAATCCGGGCCCATGCCCTGCTTGGACCCATTTCTCCCTAACATCAGTTAGAGGTTGCATCACATTATTTATTAGCACCTTGTATAATTATATTACCACTTTTTCCCCATTCCTAGAATAAATACTTCTGAAAGCATCTGATTTGGGGAGGGTTCTTTACCTGCTTCCCCTCAGTTGTCTTGTATCAGCGATACTATTCTCCCATTGGTTACAAACTGTCCAGTAGGTAAGGCTATATCTGTCAGAAATTCCCTGAATGATTTGAAGATATCTTCCTCAACTGGAGACCAGATATCCTGAGAGTTCTCCCACCTCCAGTTTGTAAGCCCCGTAGACTTCTGGTGGGCCGTTTAGACGAGGAGTTGTGCAATTACAGTGTTCGTTGCTGATAGTTCTCCCAGCCAAGTTTTGCAACCGGCAGTAATCTTGAGAATCCACTCAGCATACCCCTTTTATGCAGCAACAGTGCAAAAGCCCTCTGGGGGATCAGGGTGTTGAAGGTGCCAGATCTCGATCTGTCATTGACAAACATCAAAATGTTGTCCACATATGGTGAAAATTGCATGATCCACCCTATTCCGATTCCCGCAAGGTGATCTCCAACACCCCTTCTTGGTAGTCAGTCTGCTGCTTCCAACAAGGAAAGCCCAAGGTAGCTTTTCCTGGCAGGTTTCAGAACTTGCTGAACCTGGCGTAGGGGTTGTAAGTCGGTGACTGCACTGTCGAGCACATGCATCCGAGAGCTCATCTGTTCAATCACAAGAGGCCATTCACAAAAGGGGGTAGTGAACATGCAGCCTGGCATACCAGCACACAATTTACCTAGATGCATTGTGGTAAATGTGCAAATCACACAATCACACAGCTGTCCGCCTACAACCCTAGGGCCTGCAATACCATCAAATCATAATCAGAAGACATTACTCATAAAACATCCCACATAACTTCCCCTTTCCTTCCATAGGGGTAGGAAAAGTGACCTACATCTACTGTATGGAGGCTTGTGCTATGATTCTAGGTTAGCATGTGTGGTTACTCAGCCATCAGGGGCAGTACTGTTTTAATGGGCACTTGCGCTGCGGGAAGCAAGCGCAACAGCTTAAGATAAGTTGGACAAGTCAGTTCATTGAATACGGTGGATAGGATGATGATAAATGGTGCCCACAATTCATGACAGCTTTCCATCCCTAAAATGTACCACACATTATGTAGGTATGGTGCGAGGTCGGGGATCCTGTAGGAGTCCCAGGCGGAGAGTATGACCTTATGATCTGCCCCTAAAGCCAGGGTAATCTGCTTCCCACTCATGACGTAAAGGGTATGTCATGGGGTTAGGGAGCCCCAGTATAGTGTATACTGGGAACCTCTGGATTGTTGTCATCCAGGATTCATTCCCAGTAGCAGACTAGTATTGGGTAATGCCAGGGTATGTGCACTAAGGTGCCCATCTCCTGCAGCCTCTCCAGCATTTCTATATGCGTCCCGGGCACCAAGACTGAAGACGAGCGGGAGTAAGGTACCAACTGGAAACTAATTTATACGCCGTCTCTGTACTCGCCATGCTGTGTACTGTGTATCTGGCCCGGTAGTAGACACCCCCCCCATTCTTTGGTGGTAAGTGCCCTGCCCAATTCTGCCTCCCGTCACCTCTGTCCCACTGTTTAGTCCGGTATTGGTGTCTGGCCTAGGAGTGCATAGATCTCTATGATAAGACGTCTATTGCCTCTCTTAAGAAAAACCTGTTCCTTAAAGGGCATAAGGGGTTGCTCCGCCTACAGTTTGATGGACAGGTGAATCACCCAGTGACATATTTGTAAGTACTGGATGCAGGCTGCCTCCATCAACCTATAATCCTCCTTCAGGCGGTCAAATTGAATTATCCCCTGGGTGTCAAACATACAACCTATGCACTTGCAGCCTACCTGCTGCCATTGTCAAATTCCTTCCTGCTGCATGCCAGGTAAGAAGTCGGGGTTTGCTAGTATGGAAGTCATGGGGGAGGGAAAGGAAGTCGGCTTGGCATAGAGTGCCACGGCATTCCAAACTCTGAAAGTGGAAACAGTCACCATGGATGGATAAAGACCCCACTCTTTATGCCTACGGGGTAGCCATGGTTCTTTCCAGATATGGGATCCTGCTACAGCCTGGTCAATAAAACACCAGTGTTTCTCAGTGGCAATGTGACTCCACCAGGAAGCAAAGCTGAGCAGCTTGGAAGTATCTAGCTACCATGGGGATAGCTAGACCACCCTCCACGGGTGGGCGATAAAGTAACTGCCTATAGAACTAAGGTTTTTTCCCATCCCAGATAAATGTATTGATACCCAGTTGCAGGGTCCGAAGGATGTGCTTTGGTGGTGTCAGTGACAAGGATTGGATCTGTGAGAGGACTGTCATTTTGATGGCAGCTATTCTAAGCAGCCATAACAGTTGCAACCGTCACCAGTTAGCCAAGTCTGACAGAACCTGTGACATAAGAGCAGTGTAGTTAAGTGTCACTGTCTTTGCTATTGTTCGGGCCAGTTTGATTCCCAGATAAGGCATGGACTCGCCCGCCCATTCAAAGTGGAACACAGAGCAGCAATAGGCTTCATTTAGTGTAAAAAGAGATAGGTTCAAAATGTGGGACTTTTGAATGTTAACCTTGAACCCTAATACTTCCCCGAAGGATTGAAGCTCGACACCATGGCCGGAGGGACGACAGTGGGTCAGTGAGGGCAATAATAATGTCACTGGCGTAGAGGCTAATGATAAGCCAACCACCTCCAATTGGTATTTCTTCAATGGCGGAATTCTCTCTCACTCAGTGGGTTAGGGGCTACATGTATAAGGAAAAGAGCAGAGGGGAGAGAGTACATCCCTGTTGCGTACCCCTCTGGATGGGAAAGGGGTTGGACGACACACCTTTGACCCTTACTGATGCCCGTGGTGAGCTATAGGCCCTCTGGACCCAATGTCGAAATCTGTCTCCGAAGCCTAATTGTTTAAAGGTTGCAAAGAGATAGAGCCAGTGTACTCTGTCAAACACTTTTTAAGCGTCAATTGAAAGGAGGAGAGCCTCCTTTCGGAAACGGTGGATCGTGCCCATGAGGTGGAGGATGTGCTTGGTGTTATTCCCACATTGCCGATTGGGGATAAAACTGGCCTGGTCAGGATTGATCAGGCCAGGCTAAGAGGGTTAAGGTGGTGTGCGAGAATGCTTGTAAAGAACTTGGCCTCGATGTTAAGACAGGAGATAGGCCTATAGGACCCGCATAGTATGTTCTCTTTATCTGGTTTGGGAATGATAGAGATAGATGCCTTGAGCAAGTTGTCAGTGAGGATTCCAGTATCAGCAAATGAATTAAACAGCCGGGTAAGCAACTGAGCCAGAGTGTGGCAGAATATTTTGTAGAACAGAGGGGAGTAGCCGTCGAGCCCAGGGGTAATATTGGTTTTGTAATGCTCTGATGCAGCTATCATAGTGGGATGTGACCTGAACCTTGTCATTAATTCAGACTTGGATGGATCCAGCCAGCTTTTCACTCAGTCTGGAGCTTTTTCGTCTTGAGGACTGCAGTGGCTGGGCATCTGTGCCTTAGGGAGTGAGTGGAGACTCTCCTACCCTAATACAAAAGATTACACATATTATTCTGCAGCCCATAAAACATATGCTCCCCTCAGTTACTATCTAGCCTCCCCGGCCATACAAGCTCTTGTCCAAGATGTGCATATAGCTCCTATGTCCATATCCAATCATGCCTGGGTGTCCAGTAGGCAGGAGAATCCCTAGGCAGGTCCAAGATGTGGCGAACCTCACCCTGCATCTTGGGTTGAAACAGTTGGCCCTGCCAGTAAAAGACCAGTCTGAAGTGATGATCCCCAAAAGTATGAAACCTCTTTGGAGCGTAAGAATTTAGTGACTGATTTAAAGTCTCTGCAGCACTGCAGGGTGAGCACGGACATGTCCTGGAAGAGCGCTCTTTGATGTCCACGGATGTGTATAGTGTGCAAGTCTCTGGTCGTCTTGATAATGTCTTCCTTGGCCTGGAAGTTGTGTACACATGGCAGGATGTCTGGGGGCGTGCCATTGGGGCCTCCAGAGTGACCTACCCGGTGTACCCTGTCAAGTTGCAGAGTGGCGTTTCAGCACGGCCCGAGATAGAGCAGAACAGCGCTTAGACATAGCCTTGTATTTTGGAGCCCTCAGTGCCCACTGGGACCGCCTTCAGGCTGGATCTGTTCTCCATGTCCTCCGAATGGGCCAGAAGGCTGGCCTGTTGTGCATGCAGACGAATAACCTTCTGTCTCAGCATCTCAACCCCCTTGCATCTGGCCATTTCATTATCCTCTAGGAAGGATATTTGCTGTCTCACATAGTTCAGGTCCTGCTTAACATCTTGCAGTTCTTGGGAGAGGCCCCTCTTGAGGTCCTGGATGTCCGCCTTGAGGGAGTCGAACAGGGAGGCCAGAAAGGCCCAGGTCACTGGTACCCGATCCTGGTTGGGATCCTCCACTGAGTTCGTCTGATGAGGCTGTTGTGAGCCCAGGGTAGGTTCTTTAGAGGCAGCTGAGGTGGACAGGGTTAGCATGTATTGCACAGAATGTTCACATTTGCCTTTTGCTGCCACCATGGTGAAGGTGAGGAGGATACATACTGCGAGTGTATGTCCATACAGCTGCAGGTCCCGTGTGGTGCACCGATGAGGTGTCCTCCACCAGGCCCCTACATCACGTGCAAGCATTTACAACAGAAGGCAGGAGGCATTGAGGGTCCGTCTTTGCCTCCTTAAGGCAATCGGGCATTAGGGTGAACAGCTGTTGAAGTCTCATGGGGAGGCTGGATCTGTGGGGCACCATCAACAACCTACCGGGTCTGCTATGAGTGAACATAGTCACCATAGCATTGCACTTCCGACCCCAGCCCCATACTCAGTGCACCTCCAGGGCCAATCAAGGTCTAGCAAGGGGGGGTCCAAGCAAGGGTTCCGGCTCAGCTCAGTGTCAGCAGGCAGGTTTGTCCATATAAATGGAGCACACCACAGCACAGGGCCCCAGTCCGCGTTCTTACCAAGGGTCTACCTGGTCATCAGGCTCCATCTGGAATCTCCACTCCAGGTTCCAGGACACTTTCACCACTACAAACCTGGCACTGCAGGCTCCGTTCAAAGGGACGTCCTGGGGGTCCCCCAGCCCATGTTGTTATGGGCAAGGCTTCTACATTTCAGAGTCTGGGTGGCAGCTAAGTGGCCAGGAATCCACATCAGCTGTGTCTTCCTGGGACCTCCAAGGGTGTCACGGAACTGCTCTGGCCCTCCGATCACCTCCACGCCGCCCTGCTCTCTGCATCACTGTAAGCCGGCTGCCGCTATGATGCAAAGTTGTGCAGCGTGGCTGGCAGGGCTTAGACTCTGGCAGCTGCCCTCTTGCCATTCCTCGGGTCAGCTGTATGGGCCACCAACGGGGGCAAGAATCCTCTGGGTTTTATCACGAGCCACTCATATGGGATCGAGGGTCTCTGTCACTCCCACATAGTGCTGGTCAGTCACCACCACGGGAAGGAGCAAAGCAGCATACTCGGTGGAACTCCAGTGTGGGCAGCTGCCATCTTGCCTGGTTCGGGCAGCCACTTGGTGTGGCTAGAGTTCTCTGCAAGCCAAAATTAGCCCTCCCAGGGAAGCTCAGAGGTCTTGACTGTTGCTGGGGCAATATGGTATGCTGCAATGTTCCCCGGGACTCGGCTATGGACGGCATTTGATGGTCCGGGCAGTGGAGGAGTGATTAGCCCATCTCACCCCACCACCATCTTGGCCACACACCCCCATTATTGTTTTTAAACATACACTCTCCTCTGTTATTGCACATTTACAAGGACCAGGATGTTAGAGTTAGCTGGAGGATTAGACTCAGATGGAGGACAAAGCAGAAAAACCATTATGAGATGCTCAGAACAATTGGTAAAAACACTCTAAGTGGTTAGGCCTGCATTCTTGCTAAAAACAGTATGTAATATGCCCCTTGATGTGACTGGGAACCTGCACCAGTGAATACAAGTACATTTTAGATATTGGAGCACTGAAAAAGAAGGTACAGGTATGCGATCATCAAACCAAAGGAAAAGGTCCTCTGGTTCTAGTTGGGAGTTGTGTCTGGTTAACAGGTAACTAAGCAGGGCTAAAGGTTTTGAAAGCTGCCGAGATTTCTTCCTGAGAGGTTATATATTGGTGAGTGGAGTAGCGAGGACTACATTGAAGCTATTGCAACCAAGGAAATTGGGCTTGCTTAAGTTTTATATGAACTTACTTTTGAATCAACCTTTACCTGTGAAATCTTGGGTGACTTAAGTTTGGTGTGTGAGTATCAGTATAAACAAGGTTTTTGAGCATGTGTGTTCCAACTTGAAGACTATTGGGGTGTCTCCTCTCCTGCTGTGCTTAATACACCTCAGCTGTATAAACTTGAGTGTTAATTTGAATACTTCTATTTACTGGTGCAGATGTGTCACTTAGGCCTCTTGCTACCCATAATCTATTGAGTACTGGAGCCAATATTTGTGTATAAGGGCGTGACCTCAATATTGATAAGTAGACACTCACACCAGTTGGTGTTAGGGAAGCCGAGGGAGCTAGATTCTTATATGCCCTTCCACCTCTCCTGTAATCTGCCCTTTTATAGAATTAAATACCCAAGAGGAACCCTATTAAGAACGGTGACTCCATTATTTGGAATAAATCAAGATTTTACTGAATGACTAAAGTCGGGTTGGTTGGGGGCCAATAGATGATGTAGTCTTGTCTGGGGAAAGGGCAGGAATTTGCCATATTTATCCAATACTGCGCATTCCTATCCTCTTCCCTTACGCAGGCAAAGTGGCAGCCTAGTGCTAAGAAAGAGCCTCCCCTTGCTAACTTTCTCTGCAAGAAGAGTGCTGGTCCAGGCATTGATTTTGTTACGCCTTGACTACGTTAACGCTCTATATCTGGGAACCCCACTTACCACCATAAAATTGCGCAGCACGTCTGCATACAAATACTTCTAAATGCCTTTCAGCTAAACCGGCGCTCGCCTTGCTCCATTGGCTCCCGATTCAGGAAAGAATCCAATTCAAGGCTTTGTGTATTACACACAAAGCATTCTCAGGCAAAGGCCTGCCGATCATTAGGTCTATTATTCATCCCTATCGCTCCAATAGGTCTTTAAGGTCAGATAACAAGCAGCTGGTGGAAGTCCCAAAAATAAGGAAAACACGAAGCGGAGGGCGTCGCTTCGCGTTTAATGCCGCTAAATTATGGGACCGCTTGCCCCTTTGTATCCCCCTTGTACCGAACTACCTGACCTTTCGTAAGCAGCTAAAGACCTTCCTGTTTCCCTAACTCCTCTCGAAGTCGAAGTTGCACCGCTACTTGTGCTGGGATGCCCCCAGGTAGCCGTGCGCTCTAGAAATGTCTTTCATTCATTCCATGCAGGCACCCTTGTGTTGTAGGCATAATTGTTTTTGTGCAGGAAGGGACACCTTTGTACGGAAAAAGAATCCTGAGAGGCTTTTTTCTCTTTCTATGTGTGCCGCAGAATGTGTATGATTTTGGCACATTCCCAGTGTTGCGAGTCCTTGTAAATCTGGGAATACGTCAAAATCCATGGTAGTTCCGTGGAAGCACACACCACAATGAAACACCTACCCAAAGGCAGAATCAGGCAATGCACTGATTTGCGCTGCGTTGCCTTCCTCCAGATTCATGAAGCTCAAAGTGGCGTCGAGTGTCTTCATAAATCTGTTGTAGAGGTTTGCATCATGCATGTACCACATTGTGTGGTGCAAGCAAGACGCAAAGTTCTCATAAATATGGCCCACGGTTTTCAGTAAAGTACATTGCAGTAAGCCGCTAGAGAAGGTGGTATGCTTTCTGGCACCGTTTAATAAAAAAAATGCATAGTCTTCAGTGAATTCACCGTCGCATATGATATCACAGGGTTTGATCATTAGGGGCTCTCTGTAGATTTAAGTGGAAATTATATCGAAGCACATGATGTATGATGAGTAGAACGAGAAATCAGTGAAAATCTTCCCTTGGGGACTAATACACAAAGGTGTTTGGGCATCTAAGTTCCACTTAGATGCACTATTTACATGCATTTGCAGTGCTGAAATTTGTATCAAATTTCCATTTGTCAACATTTCGGCTTGGTGAAAATTCTGTCTTTGGTGCATGAGAGTATTTCTGGAAAGTTATACAAGTCATAGCTTTCCATGAGTACTCTTCGAGATATATGAAAGCTACAAAAAAAAGTTAGAAATGCTGCTGGATTTATATGAAATACATTTCCTTCTTTTCTTGCCTTCCCTTTGTGACCCTGGCAACGTACATTTATACAGAAAAGCAAAAGCTGGTGCAGATGATCAGTTAACGAAAACTGCTGACACCTAAGGTTAATTAATTCTGCAGATCTGCACAACAAATGTACTCAATAATTCACTCACACACTCAAAATAACTGTTTGCAGAAGTGTTTTGTGATGAGATTTTGTAATACATAGATGGATGAAAGAGATTTCTTTTTTGGACATAAAATGTATGTTTACTGTACTGTTCCAAATATTTTCATATTCAGTCAGTCATATAATATGGAATATATCAAATGTGTAAATATAGAACCTCTTTTTGTAGTATGTGGAAGAAATACAGTGATAAATGATAAGCCATTTGAAAAAAAGTTTACTTCCTGAACAGAATCATGAAAAAAATACTGTACAAATATAGCTGACTCAGATGTACAAGTTAAAATATAAAATATTGAGTTAACAAACGTGTGTAATATGGATTTATCACTTATATATTTTTTAATAGGGACCAGTGGCATATGTGCTGACAGATGAACGTTTTGATTTTTTTCTTTGGAATCCAATGAATGGCCAGTACTACAAGCAGTTTGATATTTTTTGTCCTCTGCAGAGTGTTGACTGTTTAATTGGTACAGATAATGTAAGTATGCTGAATTCAAAGTGTAGCAAAATAGACAGTATTTTATTAGAGTTGTGTGAAATCTGCAGTACATCCAATTGCAGTACGCTCAAAACTCGACTGTTATTTGTTTTATTTGGAGCACACAATCTTATTCCAAACACAAATACCACTCACAAAACCTGCCTTGAATATGCCTTGGTGCCAGGTGAAAATCAAGTTAAGAGGTGCAATCTAAGAGTCTGATTATAAGTTTGGCGGTGTGGGAGCGGGGCGGCATGTGACGTCATTGCCCGCTCTCACACTGCCAAACTCCAGCGCTGACCACCTGCCGGATTAGAAGTAGTAATCTAGGCAGGCGGTCCTGCAGTGGCTGGCCCACGGTGCTGCCTTGAAATTGCTCATAGCAGAGCAGCGCCATGTGATCACCACAGCGCATTCCAGCACGGCTTTGACTGTAAAGTCTATGCTGTCCTGGAACAGGGAGGCACACCATGTGCCACCCTGCATGCATCCCCAGGTGCTGAAGGAACAGGGGAACCTGGAAGACCCCCTTTGTTTCCTCACCACCACAGTTTGAGGCCGCCATGAAAACTGTGGTAGTGAAGACACTCCAATATGCTTGGCGGTGCCACAGCTGCACTGTCAAACATATTCGAGCCTCTGACTGCCACGCCACTGCCAGGGATCGCAGATTCCTGGTGTTTGCAATGGTCCTATTGTGGGCCAACCGCCGTACTTGTAATTCAGCGGTCGAACCACTGGTTTGGTAATCCTATGGACCGCCAAACTCATAATTAGGCCTTAAGTGTAGAAGCAGATTTTTGCAATATGTTTCTTGCACCCTCTTTTTGAAAAGCATAGTAAATGTGAAAGTTGCGATATTTTATTAAAAATTTGAGCTGGTTCACAAGGAACGTTCTAAATCTGATAGACACTTCTAGCTGCAGATTCCTTACCTTAGAATATTTCCCAGGCGTCAGATTGGATCCAGAAATGTTTTGAACAATTCCCTTGTACACCAGTAGGTGGTGTCTGTGCCAGAAAGTGACGTGCATGGTGCCTAGCACGCTGACCTCAGTTTCTTCTTTTCTGCGCCATAAGTCCAGATCCAGTTTGAGCATCCCTCAGTCACATTTTGACAGACTTCTTTTGACATTTTGTCAAAGTCTAGTTTGGCATTTTTTCCATCTTTTTCTGAGATGTTCCTGAAGAAATCTACCGGGTTCAAACTTGTGATGCCTGTCAGTGACAGATGTCAGTGAAGGGCCCCTCACTTGGTGTGTCTGTGGTGCCTGGAGAGGGACCATGACTCCATTGTGTGTGAAGTGCAAGACTATGAAACCTAAGGACATACACGAGCGTGTCATTAGGTTTATCACCGCCGCCATGTAACTCTGTGCCGCCCCAGGTCCCGTTCAAGTAGGAGGTCTTAGGACTGCTTCTGGAGTCACTTGCATCCGTTCTCATCACACTTCAGAACTTCTTCAGGTAAGTCTCATAAGGAGAAGTTCAAGAAGTACAAGATCTCTTCAACTTCTCCACGTACCTTCCAGTCTTCAGACCACACAAGGGAAAGATGCCACAAATCTTGACCTCATTCGCAGGTGGTTCCTGTGCAGCCGCCATCGGAAACTGGGTCCGCTGCGTGCTTCCCCAAATTTCCTGGAGCCAGAGCTCCCCATGCTAAGCTCTGAGAGTTTTGTGAAGCCATGAGCCTCATTTTTGGGTGGTCAAATGCCTCCGGAGCACCTTCATGTCCCAAGAGTACCGAAGGTTTTTTAACTGGAGCTCCATTGCAGGGTCCGCCCTTGGCACCAGTCAACCCCTTAGGATCCATTGGTGGATCCGGATCAGTTACTGGCTGTGATTTTGCGACCTCCTCTAGGTATCGTGCCAGTGGCGTCGTTCCCAGTGCCACCAACGCCCAATGGTGATGCCAAACCCATTGTGATTTCCAACTCTGATATGAAGCCAGGCAGGTGTCACACAAGGTCGGTCCCTGTGCCGGCCAGGACCACACGGCCTGAAATGGAAATAGAGTTCTATTTCACTGAAGGGCTTACTGCAGAAAACAAATGGAGGGGATCTGAGAATCCCTGTACCTACACTGACCTCCTAGCAGAGTCCATGCCTGATGACAAGTAGTATGAGGAGCTGGCTGATGCTAGTGGTCTACTACATTTCAGAAGAAACTTACCTCCTCTCTCCTCCCGCAGAGACTATGGAAGAAGGGGCTTCCTTTGCAATAGTGATCTGGAGAGTGGTTGAGGTCCTGGACCTGAAGTTGTCCATGTTTCAAGTCAAACCAAGGGTATTCCCTGTTAGAACTCTTATTACTCTTCAATGAAACCCTCACTGATGTCAGGAGCATTATTAGTTCACTGTGCTCCCCTTTGGACTTGCCAGTGCCCCTCGGGTGTTCACCAAGTTGATGGCAGTTGCTGCAGCATATCTGCAGAGTTCAAGGGTTCCAGTCTTCCCCTACCTCAACAACTGGCTGTTGAAGGTGGGCTCACCCCGGGCAGTCGTCTTGCACCTACAGACTACGGCAGACCTCCTGCACTCACTGAAGTTCACTATCAATGTACTAAAGTCACACTTGACTCCCTCTCAGACACTTCCTTTAATCTGAGCTGTTGTGGATACAGTGCATTTTGGGATTATCCTCCGGAAAAGTAAGTCCACGGTATTTAGGGCAATGATACAGCTATTTCAGCCGCCTCTATCCTGGATTTCAGTGAGACTGACTGAGTCTCTTCCCTTCCTGCATCCTGTTGTTAAAACTATGCCCACTGGCTCATGCATGCTCTACAGTGGGACTTGAAGACCCAGAAGGCATAGCTTCATGGAACTCTCTCTGACCAGGTCCAGATGGAGGGAAGTGCAAAAGACCTGCAGTGGTGGCTCATGGACCATGACTGGGTCAATGGCAGACCTCTCTCTCTCTCTCTCTCTTCCGTCACTTCTGGGCTGGGGAAGGCATCTTAGAGAGGTGGAGATCAGAGGTCTCTGGTCTTGGATTTTGTGCAATATGGCCTGTTAAAAATGGAATTAATTTATATTGCAGGGTAAAGTTTGTTTATTTTCTAAATTATTGCCATTTTGAAGTGAGTCAATATTTTTATAGGACTTTTATTCATGTTTTTTGTTTGATAAATGAAAAAGATTTGTTGTATGTAGAAGATTTTTCGCCTGGCAGTAATGTGCATATTAGAAACATGGTGTTGTTGTTAATCTTGGCATATAAAGTGTAAATTTAGGGGAATGGACGAGGCACTGTTTTACCCATCCCACCCATCTTCTTAGTTTCACTAGTTTTTAGGGTTACAAGGTGGAGAGTAGCAAATAATAATATCTTTTAGGGCTATGGATGTCATATACAAGGAACTGTTTATTCTTAAATTTTTCAGTTAGTATAGGTGGTATTAGGATGTAAAGGAAAGTTTTGTACTGGGTAGGTAGTATTTACTTACCTGACTTTTTATTTGCTAATCTTGTTTTTAAATATAGGATGGTGGGTAGGTCTCAGGCAAAATGCATAAGAATGTTGGTTGATACCACCTTTAACACTGATCTAGTGGGCTCACTGGAGGTGCTATCTAAATATTAAGGGCCTGATTGTGAGTTTGGCGGTCCATAGGACCGCTGAACCCGTGGTGGTGGTCTGACCACCGCTAAACTGCAGGCCCGCCCGAAGTATTTTGAGAGGGGCGTTTGGATCGAACATAGATTTTGCCACAACGCCACTCTTCTCATGGCAGCGAGACGGCCATGGATAGGGTGGTAGTGAGGCAAAAAAGGGGGACCTAACATGGCCCCCTTGTGCTTCTGGGCCTGTCTGTGCATGCAGGTGGGTACATGTTGTGCCCCCTGTAAATATGCACCTCCAGTTCCTGCACAGTGTGACATGTATGCCACACAGTGCAGGAAGGAGCAGTTGGCTCTTTGAGAGCGGCGGTCTGCCTACTAGGCTCTTTAATGAGCCTGACTGACAGCCACTCTTAGACCGCCACAGAACTGCCCACCAGAGCAGGAAAAAACTTCTGATCTGGCAGGCGGTCGCACCACAGGTTTGGCGGTCACACAGCAGATGGCACATTGCACCGTCCGCTGTGGGACCGCCAATCAGGCCCCTAATTTGTTTATAGTATCCTGTACTTTTAACTCTGCTGCAGAAGCAGATTGTTTATGTTCTGTGGTTCTCTCAACACAGTCTCCAAAAGTAACCACTGTGCCTCTGCATGTAGTTGAGACGCAATTCACACACCTCCAGTGAGACCTTGGTTCAGTGTGCCTGTCCATACAATAAACATTACCTGGGTATTTTAAAAATGTGTTCACTCTCTTGTATTGAACCTAACAGGCCAGGGACATGTGTCCATTTTTAAATCTGTGTTAAAAATTTGAAAAGGTCATTGATAACGTGTTGAAAACAAAATGATGTTAATTTACTATACAATTTGCAACTTGCCAATTCAGATGTTCTTATCTAGGAAAAGGATGTATAAAAAATCAAATTAGTAATGTGTATTTCTAAAGGTTTATTTGTCTTCTGAGATGTTTATATTTTTCCTAAGAAAAGAGAGCTATTTATTTATTTTAAGCTGTGGAAAAACATATTTAAGTAACAATGGTCTTCATTTTTCCCCAAATGTTTTCATTTTTGGCTCAGTTTTTGAACTTGTGTCGTCATTAATTGATGGTTTCTCACTGATATTAGATGACCGTCAGAAGAAAACTGAATTAGAGGCAGTTTATGCCTATATAATAATACACATTTTTGCCTTTTGATTAAGGTTATTGTTATTGTTATGTTGTGGATTGTTTCCACATTGACATTCCCTTTCAATGTTTTTGGAGGTAATATGGTAGCTATTACACAGAGCAGATGGGCTTAACTTAGGGAAATATGTAATGTATTTATGCAATACCAAAAAGGTAATAAAGTCTAAATGCAAAACAATACAAATCCAAATTCGAAAATCTTACTAAACAAAATGACACTAACATGACAAACATCTAATGAGGGGAACTGAAGATGTTAATTTTTTTAAGTTCTGAGTAGTTATAGCGCCAAGACAAATGATCGTCAATGGTCATGGTAGACTGGGAATAGGGTGCAAATTCAGGCCAACCACGATAGAGCTTGGGTCAGTTACACCAAGTGGAATGGTTCCGGTGAAAGTCTGGAAGTCAGAATTCCCAAAAGGTTTGTAAGTCCCACTGGTCTGGAGGAAAAAAAAATCCAAACTTTCCAGTTTTTCTTCGGGGGCCCAAACATTCACAGGCATACACTTCAAAGCTCCTCATGACCTCAAGGGAGTCACATGGAGACTCACAGGGTGTCAGGTGGAAGCGAACAGCAGGGTCCAGTCCAAGTCTTGCCACTGGTCAGTTAAAGGCCTCTTCCCACTAGTCTCCCTGGAGCCGCATAAAAGGCCAGCCAACTGACCTTTGGAGTCCACTTTTTTGTTCTGGATACAAGGTAGCGCAGGTTCAGTCCTTTGGGGCTCCTCGCAGGTCACAGATAGCAGGTCCAGTCCTCTTCTGATCTTCCACAGGTCCTGAAAGTGTTCTGACATGGGTGCCTGGAGGTGCCAGATTAATGCCTGCCACCAGCTAGTGGGTGATGGTGACTCTGCGGCACTCCTTAACCAGTGGGGTAAAAGGTGTCAGGGTCAATCCAACCCACATATTTTAGTAGTTCCTGTTTAACATACTGCAAACAGGTCCAAATTGCCCTGTGTAAGGGCATTTTTGATTTGTCAAAAGACTTAAGCCACATTAAACTAGGACTCTGTGCGTATGGGAGTGTCATAGGAAAATCACAAGTATCCTCCCTGACCTGATGCTATAATTCAGTTCAAAGCAGGTACTGTAACCACTACAAACCCAGAGACATAAGTCTGGTAGGACAAAAGCAGGGTCCTTCTTCAACCAGACAGGAGATACACAAGAATTGTCTTGGAATCCTGTTCTTTCCATTTCAAGTATGCCCCAAGTGTTAGATGGGGCTCCACAAACCGGTCAAGTAGGATTTGACACTGTGGTGTAACAGGTTGCATATAGTCCCCACTCTGATATTATGAGGAGTTCTGAGAAATCACCTCTGCGGATTCATGTCAGCCTATTATTTGCTCCTGGGAGGCATTACACACTTTGTTCAGACCTATTTTACGCTGAGCATAGGCTGGGAGTTGCTGAAGAATTGGTGAATATTAACCTCCTGGATCTTCAGGCACAGAAAAGGTAACTTTTTCTGAAAGCTACTTGCCCTTGAAATGTATCAAATATTCAACCTCACAATTGAATTGGATTTTTAATAACTATTAAAAAATAGATCTTTACTCATTTTCCAAGCTGGTCTCATTCCCAAAATAGTATTAGTATTTTAATATTTACTCTGATTTTCTACAGAGGTCAGCTAGGCCTGCCACAGTAAAATTTACTTTTTGGGCCTTGTCACAGTAGGGGCAAGGTAGAAATACTTTTCTGTAGGTTCCACTTTTAAATACCATGCACCCTAGCTTGTGGACTATTAAACTTACATAAGTGTGACATACTAATATTGAAAAGTGAAGTTTTTACTAAGGGTGAGCGTCAAACTCCATTCCGCGGATGGCGTTAGCAGAGTTTTACTACTCTGTGCCTCCGTTTATGGCGCAGATTTTTGGCAAAACTCAGACCCTGCTACATAGCAAAGTTTTTTACCACCACCATCCACAAAGCTCTAGCCAAGCTCAATCGCGCAGATGCTGGCTTCTCGTCGTTGCCAAGAAAAATGGGCGCCGGCAGAGGACAACCACTTCCGGTCCCACCAGGTCATGTGACTCATGTCACCTCCGGTGCAGGTCCCAGGAAGGATCAGAAGCTGCTACTGGAGTGGAGCAGAGTGGTGAGAAGAAAATGTGAGTGCTGCCAGCGGGTGGACACGTGACCGAGCCTCCTCCTGCGGCTGCCACTGTCGGAGCCTGACCCGAGGGACCCTCCCATATCGTCAATGGACAGAAAAAGTAAGGAGGATCCCAAGCCTATGGCTCCCTGCTCTGAGTCTCCACACCAAAGTCCTAATGGATCCGGAATGGGCTAGCATCTTCCCCTCAGCAGTGCCTGCATCCCTGGAGCAGGACATACAGAAGCGGCCCAGATTAGTGGTACACTGCTACATTCAGAGATCCCAGTGTCACTGGATTAGCAGTTTCCTCTATCTTGAAGTTGTTATCCACCTTAGTCCTTACCTCAGTGCATGCTAATGGAGAAGCCGGTAAGTACTCCTGCTAGCGGAACTCTGTGTATCGCTGTGGAGTGTTTTTTTCACTTCACGGAGTTGCACGTAGTATGGCTAAGCAGACTCCGCCCGGGTCTGGTTTTTAACTGCCATAATGGTTATTTAAAGATACTGAATTGCAGCCATGCTTTTACTGCCACTGCAGTGGATGACACAATAGGTGTTGAAGTCCACAAGTGTCATTTAATTCCCAGGCTGTAGATGCGCTTTTTTACAGAATATACTAGGAAGTTAGAGGCACCCTAAAGGCATGATTATGCTGTTGGTCGGAGTTGCCTCCGACCGCACCGTCACAGCCTCAGGGCCGACCGACCTCCGTTCGGCAGTTCGACACCGCAATTACAATACGGCCGCACATGGTGCTGTTGCATACTCCCATTTCTGTGTGGGAGCTTGTGCTACGGCCGTAAACCTGAGGTCGGAGGCTTTCTGACCAACATGGAAATAGGCCCCCAAGTGTGCTAATTAGGAATAAGACAATTTAGCCATGTTTAAATGCGTGTACAGGCACTTTCCTCTTAGTTAGCAAGGGTAAAGTGCACAGAATTCTAAGGCCGACTACAATAGATAGGGCAAAATAATCTGGGTTGATCATGCAAAAAATGCAGATTTCCTACATAATTTATTTATTAGCATGAATAAAAACAACTGTAAATTATTCTAGTATATACCTAAATATGGGGAAAAATATTTGTTAGTCTTCACTTCTTTTTTTGAAAAATTAAATAAAAAATACGTCAGCATTCCTCTTTCTTTTTTAGAAAAAAAGTAATTTTTCTTCTGAATACCCTGCACTGACTTAAACATCACAAAATCTCCGTTAGTGAGCTACCTGCCATATTTTCCTCTTTCCTAATTGAGGACAACCAGGAGATTTTGTGGAATCTATCCATCTTAATGATATCTGCTAAGGTGAAGCATAGTGAGTCAGCTTCGGGTTGTGATTATTCTACACCAGAATAATAGAAGCTGCATTTATGCTTTTTGACTCCCATATCCAGAGCCAGAGGAGGTAGTGGTGTACTAGCCAGAAGAGAGACCAATGATCTTAAAACAAAAATCTGAGCGCTCTAACACATAGACATCACCGCATACCCCTAACTCAGCACCGTACAATGCGGTTCTAAGGGCTTATCTTAAAAGCTGGCGCTATAGGCTTTGTAAAGGAAGCCCAGTGTTCTTTTGAAATGGTGCCAGTAATCTGTCTGTGTGTAGTCAAACTCCTCGAACCACTCCAAAAACGTTCCCCCTATCATTAAATTCCCCTTTACCATATCAACTACTCAGGACCGCAGTCTTAGGTCAACAATGATATAATCAATTTGGCGTTTAGACTGGTGATTCTTAAAAGTGCAGGCCCCCTTAGAGTCAGATTTAGTGCAACCGTTTGTGGCCCTGAACCCCAGCTCAATAGAAAGTGGCTTGAGACCATCTTTTAACTGGTTGAAGCTCTATCTGGGGGATATCCCCTGTGAGGATCAGATTTGAACTCAAGCGATGGCTATCCAAGTAAGCCTCCAGGGTTTGAATTGTTCCCAAGGCGCGTCCACCCTTGACTCCATGGGCATTTATGTTAAAAATCATTACACTGTGATTCTTCTCTCTGCTTACTTCACGGTCCAGAAGAACCAGTGGTTAATTGGCAAATCTTGCAGTTTAAGTGGAACCTCACCCATATAGTTAGTCTACCCATGGGTCTTTCAGATATACTCGGTGTCACTAGGATTTGAAATGACAAATACCCCATTTTGTATAAAGGTTCAGGGGACCAAGTCTCCTGGAAGAAGGATAGTCATTCTTATCCACAAACTCACACCACTGAGGCTGCAACAATTTGACCCTAAGAGCAGCCCATTTCAAGAGACCATCAAGGTGGCAGGTTTGTCATGGCCTTCGAGGGTCAAAACCAGTGCCAAAAAGTCCAGGTGAACCTTCCATGTTATTTTGCTAGTGGGTAGATGAATCATGGATACTCACACGAGCTCAACTAGGATAAGTATCTTCTGAAACAGAGCATGAGTCTGACCGTCGTAATAGTTCTGCGTTACTAACACTCACGTCATGATCTGGAGCAGGAAAAGCATTCGAGGAAATGGTGTGTGATGGAACAGTGTCTCTGTTGTGCTGAGTTTCATCCAGGATGGGTTTTCTCACCCTCGGTCAATCGTTATCATCTAGGCCAGATAAAACCTGAAACCTATTCTCTGTGTTGGTCACTGCTGTGTGATCATATTTGATTATGTCTCCAACATGTGGGATCTAAATGTTTATACAAGTGCCATAACAGTACAGCAGTTAAGTCCCTGGAAGAGTCAAATTCACACTTGCCTAGTGAAGTACTTCTCCTGCTTCCACAGGCCTGCAAACGTTTATAATGATGCAAATCCTTTGTGGTTGAATAGGAAGAGGTCCTATTCATCTCACTCTCCTGACCAGTATAATTTCCTCATCCAAGTAATGCCTACTCCCCACTTTGATGTAATCCAATGTATCACCTTATTTTTTAATTGGAGGGTAGACTCCATTGTACCAGGGGTCAGACAAGGAACATTGATTAAGATGGCCACATATGGAAAAGAAGCAGGAGTGAAATTAATCACAGGGAGAGCTTCTCCCCCTGAGTGATTCCAGGGGGCCTTTGGGGGCCAATTATGCTTCCTTATGAGCCTGGAGCTAGAGCGAGCATTGCACTCCGGCTCAGTTGGGGGAACACCATGTGATGCATTCTTTGTGTCATTTTTAGGTCTTGCATAGGAAGAGCATGCGCACTGTCTCTTCGAGACATGCTGTATCTACAATATATATGTCAAAGAAACAATGGTTCTGTCGGGTGAAAAAAGGCTCTTTACACCATTTAGCACAAGTCATACGTTATTCAAAATATGCAATCAGTCATAAGCAACACACAAAAAACCTGTGGGGTATTCTGAGATTTTTATATATAAATTGCGTCATTCATATATATACTCAAAAACATTTTGAAAGGCCGTCAAAGTACAAAGTGAAATACAATTTGTGACAAGGTGACAAGTGGTGCTCAGTGATATAGTGCGTGATATGTACAAAGTGCTTTAAAAACGTTGAAAAAATTCTGATGGCCAGAAGACAAGTATTTATAGTAGATCTGCGAACTGAATCAATTAGTTTTTCGCAGGCTCTGGTAACTGGTCCAGGGGATAGTGTCGACGTTTCAACCCAGATACTGCACTACTATACAGTCAGTGCGGGTCTTCATCAGGACGGGGGCAGGGGGTGACGGCCTGTAAGTAGTAAGATGCCTTCGTCAGGTGTGTTGTCAAAAAGGAGAAGAAAAGCACCAATGACTCACAGTGCGCATGGTGGTTTTAAACTCACCTAAAGAATAATCAGGGCAACTCAAAGTTGAGCGTGGTTAACTTGCATCTTAACCTTCCTCTCAGCAGTTAAAGGTTAGTGCAGGACGTCTGGTGCACTTCTGTGAGGGGGAAAAGGGTTCGATTTACCACTAAGTAAAATCTTTTTATGGCAGGGGGGGAGGGGAAAAAGGGGAGGGGGGAGAAAAAGGTGATGGGGTGGAAGGGGAAGGAAAGGAGGGCGGGGGAAGGAAGGAGGGGTAAAGATTACTGGAATATTCTATGCCCCCATCCTCTCCCCCCTGCCATAAAAAGACAATTCTACTACCAGTGCAAAGGAGTAGCCATGGGAGCTACCTATGCCCCAAGTCTGGCGAATATATTCATGGACCACTACGAGGAGGAACATTTGTACAATCACGCCAATCCATACCTCAATCATATTGCGGTATGGAAACGCTATATTGATGACGTGATAATGATCTGGTCCGGAAATGCCAACGAATTGATGGAATTCCATAACTGGCTGAACACTAGATCCAATGACATCCAGTTCACGATGACAAGTAATAATGAAGCTATAGACTTCTTAGACCTGACATTCCGTGTAGAGGATGGATTACTTTACTGCGATCTGTATCGCAAACCAATGGAGAGGAACTCCTTGTTGAAATGTGAGTCACACCATCCACCTAGTCTGAGGGATAACTTACTCTATGGGAAATACCTCAGACTGAGAAGAAACTGTACCAGGAAAAATGACTACTTTAAGGAATCTGAAACGCTCACTATCCGCCTCAAAGAGAGGGGTTACCCAACCGGACTGTTGAAACGGGCCAAAAAGCGGGCCTGGTATTGCCCCCATGAACAGCTGTTGGAGGTCAATCCAAAACACAGGGAGACAGACAAGATTGTCTGCGTCACCATATTCAACACCAAGAGCAATGATATAAAGAAAGTGGTGAAGAAATACTGGAATTTGGTTGCAAGTGAACTCCAAACCACACAAGACCCCGTCTTTGCCTTCAAGAGGGGTAAAAATATCAAGGATATGGTTGTAAACGCATACCTCGAAGTACCCAAGCCACCTGACCTCAGAAGCCACTTCGGTCTCCCACCTGTGACCGGACACCACAAATGTGGACAATGTAAGGCATGTGATCTATGCCATGAGGGAACCACATTTGTACATACCAACAGAACATACAAACTTTCCCACTTCACCAATTGTAACAGCTCAAACGTTAAATATGCCATCCAGTGCCCCTGTGGCCTCATATATGTTGGGCAAACTACTCAGAAAGCCAAAGTCAGGATTCTGCAGCACATGAGCAGAATAAATTGCAGGGTTCAAGGGGCCCCTATGGTTGAACATTACATGACACACCACCACTCTCCTAACAACATAACAGGGTGGGTACTAGAGAAGATCATCCCCAATGCTAGAGGTGGCTCGATTACGAGGATTTTGAATTATAAGGAGTGCATATGGATCCATCTACTTAACTCAGTACAGAATGGGTTAAACGAGATGGAGGAGACCTCGAAACAAATGGGGCAACTCTAACCTGCCCTATTCCTTAATCATGGTTGTTGAGACACTCTATTCAATTACATTGTATATATTGAGCCATTAATACAGCTGGGTAATTATGCTAGCTCTTCCAGAAATCTGAATTATTGTCACTGCATATAAACTACACACAATCTTTGTTGGTTTTAACTTGTAGATATTCAAGTATAACATATGGAAACAATTGTTACTGTGCCCGTTGATGCAAATTAAGAAGAGGAAATTATCCAAAAATATATCTAATGCTTACTGTTTAATCATTGTCAAATAAGTGAATTCAGTAACAAATCGTTAAAACGGAAGGGCACTTTTGTCCATTCCTCTACGTATTGTATTGTTTTAAGATTATCACTGTAATTATGCACTGAAGTTTTTGAACTCTAGACTCCTTAACAGACTGGATAATCGTACATACCACATGTAATAATGTTTAACCTTGCGGGTTCATCAACCGCCTACTGTATAATCCCAGGCGCATTATGTAATACATGTCTACGTGTCCCATGGTTTGCCGAGATTGTTCCCACCTCGCGAGTGAGGCACGAGTCTTAGTTGCCTAACGACCTAGCAACACCGTATGACGCAGGACGTGCTCGAGCGTCAGCGTCCTCCGTTGCCTAGTAACCATCCGTTGTCTTAACATTTAATAATGCTTAACCTTGCGGGTTCATTAACCGCCTATTGTATAATCCCTGGCGTATCACATAATACATATCTATGCGGCTCATGGTTTGCCGAGATTGTTACCACCTCGTGAATGAGGCACAAGTCTTAGTTGCCTAACTACCTAGCAATGCCGTATGACGTAGGACGCGCCCTAGCATCAGTGTCATTTGTTGCCTAGTAACCAACAATCACTCCTAACGCGCAACGTACATGCGCGCGCGTTCCTCGGCTGCATCAGCAAGCTCAATCAGAGGGCTGCTGTCATTCCGTACAGACGAGCCAGGACTCACGCCTGCCGCCCGCGATTCTGCCACAAGCTATTGCCAATCATTGAAGGTGAGCAGCCAGTGTCACTCGAGCCTCTTTTACCTAAATAGTTACACGGCTGCCCCCCAACCTAATCCTACTTTCCCCACAGACCCAAAACAAGAAATAATTGACCTTATGATTGGAGAGCTTCGATAAATACTACCAAACTAAGGTGAGCATAGAATTATTCCAGTAATCTTTACCCCTCCTTCCTTCCCCCTCCCTCCGTTCCTTCCCCTTCCACCCCATCACCTTCCCCCCCTCCCCTTTTGCCCCTCCCCCTGCCATATAAAGATTTTACTTAGTGGTAAATCGAACCCTTTTCCCCCTCACAGAAGTGCACCAGACGTCCTGCACTAACCTTTAACTGCCGAGAGGAAGGTTAAGATGCAAGTTAACCGTGCTCAACTTTGAGTTGCCCTGATTATTCTTTAGGTGAGTTTAATACCACCATGCACACTGTGAGTCATTGGTGCTTTTCTTCTCCTTGTTGACAACACACCTGACGAAGGCATCTTACTATTTACAGGCCGTCACCCTCTGTCCCCGTCCTGATGAAGACCCGCACTGACTGTATAGTAGTGCAGTATCTGGGTTGAAACGTCGACACTATCCCCTGGACCAGTTACCAGAGCCTGCGAAAAACTATTTCGCAGATCTACTATAAATACTTGTCTTCTGGCCATCAGAATTTTTTCAACGTTTTTAAAGCACTTTGTACATATCACGCACTATATCACTGAGCACCACTTGTCACCTTGTCACAAATTGTATTTCACTTTGTACTTTGAAGGCCTTTCAAAATGTTTTTGGGTATATATATGAATGACGCAATTTATATATAAAAATCTCAGAATACCCCACATTTTTTTTGATTGCTGCTTATGACTGATTGCATATTTTGAATAACGTATGACTTGTGCTAAATGGTGTAAAGAGCCTTTTTTCACCCGACAGAACCATTGTTTCTTTGACATACTATCTCCCAGGTTCTGAGGGATACTGGGTTACCCCATTGTTACTAAGTCGTATGTACAATATGGGCTTCGAGCACCACCCATCTTTAATTGGTTTCTCATACTGTCCTTCATAAATGCTGGCATTTGTTTGGTGAACACGCTTATTAGTCCCTCCTCTTGGACTTTTGCAACCTCCCATGAGGACTGCCCGTTACATGTGTGCTTTCTGTTATTTATAATACTCTGTGAGCACTCTTTTTTTTTGTTTGCCTGCCTTGGCTAATGTTTTTGAATTGTAGTGAGAAGTGTTTGTGTTTTGTTAACTTTGCGCGCCGGCTTGATGAGAGGTTTGCAGTCGCTTTATTTACCGTACTTGTATTGTTTACGACTACAACACTTGTTTTTATAATTTTTTTTTCTTTCCCCTTCCTGCTTCACGTTGGGAGCCCTCCCTTCACCCTTCGAGCACAAACGCAGGGGTTGCCTGCACCCACCCTTTCAGTATACATCGATAGAGTCAGCAAGAGGCCTGAGCACGCGCTCTGCCCCAGATCACCTTCATCGCGCTCGGCCACCCAATGGGATGTTTATTGATGGTTGCAGGCTCTAATCTTCTACAGCATGGACATTACAAAGTGGCATCACAGAGTGTATGCACATTTTTATTATATTTGCAAGCAATAAGAATACAAACGCAGCGTTTCCCTTCCGTTGCTGCTTCTTTTTATATTTTGCTTTCCCCCTCCCACTTCGGGTGAGGAGCCCTCCCCCCCCACCCCCTCTCCGAGAAAACACGCACAGGGTAGCTAAACAAATATGTACGCTACATCATCTACCGGACACCTTTCTTAATGACCTGCTCGGCATTGCAACAATTACCGGTAGTACCACCCTAGAAGCACACCATTACCAAGCCCTATTTACTGTGTAATGTTATTGATTCTGTTGTGTTAATTTGCCATAGTTATTGCCTTGATGCCAATTCACATGCCTCCGTCACTGCAGTTTTGCGCCATTGTTGTACAAAGTAGCCTCCAGATAAAAGCACTGCATAAATGCCTGTTGATATAGATGGTATCGGAACAGGACAAAGCGTGCATTTATAGCAGAAAATGTGCTATATTGTCATATAATACTTTATCATGTGGGAATTTAACAAAATGTATTGGCTGGAATTTCACATTTTCACGGCTAATGTGCTGCGATGTACAGACCACGCTGCCCGTCCCATTCCCTTTTTCTCTCCCAGCAGTTTGTTGTTTCAACCCTTAATAGTTCCCCTGCTCCTCCATGAACCCCACTGCTCCCGTCTCTGGCAGTCTGTCATCTTGCTGCCATTGAGGAGTATGATATGTGCCTAGAGCAGACTTTAGCAGCCCCACGTGTGTCTCATCCTGGGCTGATGCAGTTTCCAGGACACACACACAAACACACACACAGTCCTTAAGCTGCTGGCGGCTCCATGGCCAGTGTCTAGAGTCTTATCTCGGCCTCGCCGGACTATTTCACAGATCTTCAAAAGACCATTTACATCGCATAGGAAAAAATGGTTTACGAGGTTTTGTAATACATTTGGTGAATACTGGCAGCAGTGGTTCATGTGTTGCAGAGGCCCAAGCCTTTTAAAACTATGCTTCTTTTACAAGGTATGTTTATGTTGTTTATTTACTTTTTGCATGTCTCTGCAGTCCCTAATTCACCCCTGCTTTTGCTACTCCAGCACTTGTGTTGGTTTCCCTCGCCCTTCTCCCAGCTGTTTCTGCTTGATTTCCAGCCGCGGTCCGCGGAGGGAGTTCCGTGGGGCGGATAGGTGGGGCGGGGGAGGGTCAGGGTGGGGGGTACTAAACACCGGAATATGGATAGTTGGAGGTAAGTAAACAATTAAATAAATAAAACGAATTTCGTAGCGTGCGCTGCATCACAAAATGCGATGCAGCACGCTACGAAATTCGTTTTATTTATTTAATTGTTTACTTACCTCCAATTATCCATATTCCGGTGTTTAGTACCCCCCCACCCTGCCCCTCTCCGCCCCGCCTTTCCGCCCCATGGAACTCCCTCCATGGACCGCGGCTGTTGATTTCCCATCCCCTGCCCCACCACCCCACCCCGTCCAGCTTCAATTACCACCAACATCCCTCCCTCCCCCTTCATGTTACTTGTTACAACTTGCACTGTAGTAATCACTGTAACGACATCGGGAGGATAAAATGCATTTCAGCAATTCTTTGGTTGAAATATATGCAGACACACCAACCCGTTAATTGTTTCTACCTTTAATGAAAGCACATTTTAAAGATGAAAGCATCAATTGGAAGTTAATGCAAAGTATCTTTTTATGAGAAACCGAAGTGAAGTGATTGAACTGGATAGCGCGTGAGTCAAGTCTCTCTATGCACGTTTCTTCCTCCAGCACAGGCAGCCACTTTGTGTTATACTTGAAGGCATTTCTGCAGAGTATACCTATTCCCTGCTCCATTTGCATAATCGTATAGTCACTATCCACATAATTCCGCTGCACACCATACCACATAATTCTACTATACAAATCCACCCCACACCACACAATTCCACGCCGCACAATTCCACAACTAACAATTCCAATACAACCCACATAATTCCACTACACATCACACACATACACTCCATAACACATGGGTAAAAGACTTTGTCATTTACAATGCCAATAGCTCTAACTCAAGCCAATGCAAGACCTATTCTATTTCCAATGCTTGTTTGGTTTCCTATTACTGGACTTACTAAAGCTACTCTCACTTGGCACTACGGCTATGGGAGCTTGAACTACTGGACCTCTAATTCCCCTTTCCTCACCCCATACATTCATCTCAGGGCTTACCCTCACCCCTCAGAGATTTACCCAAGGATTGCTTGATGGTGGTAAGTCGGTCATACAATGGTCGAAGTTTACAGTCAAGTAGCTCAGCTAACAGCCCTCTGATACAGACCCACATCGAAGTATTGGAGTTTTCATAGCTAGAGCCCCTGGGCTCCTGGTTAGCACAGTCAGCAATAAGTTTAGAAGAGCCCACCTTTGGCTTAATCAACCCTTTTCTCCGCTTAACCCGAGGTGCTGGTTCGGCAGAAGGTGTAGCAGCTCTATTTCTGAGTTGAACTTGTTCCCCACTTACTTTAGTGTCCCTGCTCCCATTATCAGCAGAAGGAGTAGGTGGTTAGACAAAAGAGTCTTCCCTATGGCTAGTGATATCAGGACCTGCTACAACGCCCAGTGGGGAGGAAGGTGGGGGAGAAGATGGTGTTGCTGGAGAAAACCGATCTTCAGCTTTAAGTGAGAGTCTTCTTTCTGTCAGTTGGATCTCTTTAGAAATCACATCAATCACTGTGAACAAAAAGCTATCAATGGTAGTCTGACTGTGACTTTGGAAAGCTCCAGGGACCCCCGGCAGAGTTTTCTGCTTTCCCATTTACCCAGATGCTGCTAGAGCCCCCACTCTAATGAAACAGCCAACAATGGACAAAGCACAGTATCTTTATGCTTGGGGAGCATAGGGTTTTAAAGAGCTTATGACACGTTATGCTCCAAGCCTTACAATGCAAGACCAAGGTCTTAATAAAACTAAAGAATCCATTAGAGAGAGAGCTATCTATAAGGAAGAGTACAGGCAGCCGTACACAAAACCCAAGGGGGATGGCCCCACCCTGACTCTTCCTGGTGATGACGGGCATAGGCGGGGCCCGCCATTGGTCCGGGCTTTGCCCAGGTATGGCCTGTGCGCGTCCCGTGCCACCGTAGACCAGGAGGTGTTTTATAGTGCTTCATCAGTAGGAGGCGGCTGAGTCCTGGTCCCTCCCCCTAGGACCAGTGGGGTATGGGTTTTGCAGTCCCTGGTGCAAGCAGCAAGCCCTCAGCAACACAGCGTCCCACTCTATGGTAAACCATGGCGTGCCCACCATAGACATGGCTATCCTTCCTTTAGGTGAAGTGGGTGGATAGCCATGACTATGGTAGGCAGCCCCATCACTATGTATATCTTTTTTAACTTTCTCTGGTGTTAGGGGACTTTCTGGCTTCCAGAGGCAGATCAGAGGCAATTATTCCATCTCACCCCCAATGGGGCAGAAAGACTGTTGCCCCATTTACTTGGAGAGAGGGTATGGCCATGCCCATGCTGTGCAGCCCCCGCCCCATATTTGTATAGAACAAAACCCTGGTGTCTAGTGGGCTTTCTGCCCTCCCTGGGATCAGATTGGGGGTAATTATCCCCATCTGCCCCCAGGGGTGGCAGAAAGCCTGTTGCCTGATGCTGTGTTGCTGAGTGCTTGCTGCTTGCATTGGGGCCTAATTCTGATGTTGGTCGGAATTGCCTCTGACTGACACCGTTTCGGGGAAGGAACCGCCCAACCATAGGTCGGCAGTTCAGACAACCCCATGATGATGCGACCGCACATGGTGGGGTCGCAAACTTCAGTTTTTTCAATGGGAGCTTGTGCGGCGGGACAAGCTCCCATTGAAAGATGGAAGTTTGTAAACATCCCTGCACCGTGTGGCAGGCACCTCCCCATAGGTGCACCCCAGGCCCAAATGCGGAGGGCAAGGGGGAAGAGAGTCCCACTTGGGGCCCCCAATGTCAGTTTCAGACAGCCAATCCAGCTGTGAAAGGCTGACATGGATGGGCTGTCGGAAACTGTTAGAAATGGGATCTCTGGTTGGCTAAGGCTTGCGCCAAAGGCAGGCAGAGACCACCACTCTAGTCAGGGCAAGGGGGTTACACGCCAAGATAGCCCCTGCTCACCCCCTTGGTAGCTTGGCACGAGCAGTCAGGCTTATCCCGGAGGCAATGTGTGAAGCGTTTGCGCAACACACACACACAGCAGCAACACACTAGGCACACCACAAAAGAAACTCCACACAAGGTTATATCAAAAATAGCCTTTGTATTATCATAAAACACATTAGATGTTAATCACACAATATACACTGTGCCAACTGGCACTGGGCAGTATTTACAGGGGATTATTTACACCTGACAGGGCCAACTGGACCACTATCAGAACCATCACAAAGTGAACTTAGTAGATGTAGAACTTATCATAAACATAGAACACAACCAGTAACCACTGGTAACCACTG
Source organism: Triturus cristatus (assembly GCF_964204655.1). NCBI lineage: Eukaryota > Metazoa > Chordata > Amphibia > Caudata > Salamandridae > Triturus > Triturus cristatus. The sequence continues at coordinate 452,450,164 of NC_140580.1, forward strand.
TACTCAGCATCAGCCTGTAACATAAACTACATTATGCACAGTATCACATCAGGTGCGAATTACACTCTGCGCCAACCTCACCAGCATAAACACATTATGCACTTCTCTCATAAGTCTAAACACATTAGACCCTAACCTCCTAAGCATAACTCACATTGGGGGCATAAATCACACAGTGAAACATAATCTCACTAGCATAAACCATGATATGCAAAACAAACTCATAATCATAAAACTACATTTTAGAGGTATCAAAACAGGGTGCGTAAAACATACTACCTACATTACATTTCCTTGCACCACATAATCACATTAGGGCCTGGCGCCCTATAATCTTAACAGTCCCCCTGGCCAACTGGCCACCTAAAATGGTGTCTCAAATGCCCTGTGTCCCAAAAGTCAGGGCACGCTGCCAAAGCAGCGAAAGTCAAGGGTGCGCAATCTGCGCAGGCCTAAACGTTGCAGCTAGCACTAAGTGCTGCGCAGCTGTGAGTGTCAGGGGCAAAGGAGTGCATCTCACTCCTAACTCAACAAGCCCCTGGAAGAAATAATAGCCTAAACGGTGCAACTGTCCACTACTTGCTGGGCAGCTGTAAATATCAAATGAGGCTTGGGCTCCCAATGTGCCCTTATGCAAATGTGCCCCAAACGTGCCCGCTGCCCTCTATCAGGAGGGGCAGCGGGGAAAAATGAACAATAATGCCCACAACTAAACTTGCCCAATCGTTGCAGTTGCCTGCTACGGCGGCGCAACTGAGGAAGTCAAGAGATACTGGCAATAAAATGCCCCTTGGGCCCCCACTAGGGCCCGGAAAACAATGTTCCCCCGTGGGAGCGGCCCACTCCTCTGCGGAATCACTCAGGTACCAACTCGGTGCCTCAATATGCCCCCAAACACTACATGCCTCGTTGGAGCGGCCCGCTGACAGACGGGGCCACGACAAGCCTGTGCCTCGACCGGCACCACCAAACAGAAGAGCCCCTACTCACCGGGCTCTTGTAGGCACTTCTCCACTCCTCTGAGCTCCCGCGCTGCTCCCGGGTGCTCTGCTCCTCGCCCGGTCCCTCTCCTAGGACCGGGGTCTCAACTTCCAGCACACGGAGGCGGGGAAGGCTCCCGGCTCTTCCTCGCTTCACCCGGGCCCTCTCCCACTTTTGCAGGCACGCGGGGCTCTCCTCCGGTCACGAGGGCCCCGCAAACAGCAGTGCTTGTCCTGACTTCACCTGGGCTCCCTCCTGGGACCCGGGACTACGATGCGGAGCCCGAACAGCTCCTTCCTGCTTCCTCTTGGCCGCGCTGCAATTGGTGGCCACCTAGCCCCACCCACAACCAGGCACTCTGGATGCCCGACTTCCGGGCAGACTCTTCCTTCGGCCGCGTCTGCACTCTCCCTCACGTAAGTGCGTGGTGGGCTCCCGCCTTATGATTAAGCACAGTTGTGGGGTGGGCACCCGCTGATTAGCATTCTCAGGAGAGTGGGGTGGGCTCCTGCTCTCCCACATAGAATCATTCACGCGGGGTGGGCTCCTGCTCCTGTCGGCGCTCAGGAGGGGGAATCCCCACGTCGGGATTCCCTCGGGCGTTCCAGCAGCACAGCGCTGCAGCTCTCTCACGCTCCCCTCTGGGTGGGGTTTGAATAAAAGGCTCCTCTCTGGCCACTAAGTTCAGAGCACTCACGAGGCGCTAGGAGCCTTAGCCGCAGTAGTGGCCCCAGAAAGGCCAGAATAAAAAGTCCTTGGTGTGGGGGGGGGAACCACAGCACAGCGCAACCAGGCAGGCCAGCACGCAGGGACCCCAGGAAACAGCAGCTGGGTCCCGTGGTGGTTCCTCCTGGCAGAGTGTCCCCCCAAAAGTAAGAACAAGCACAACAGAACCAACTCATGGGGTCACAGCCCCTATATTTATATTAATAAATACCTTTGCCACAGCACAGGGCTTGGAAAACCAGATGCAACTGGTTTAGGGGGGATTTGGAGCACTCTGTTTACCCAGCTCCTCTTCCCCTTTCACAGTGCAGGGCAGAGACATCAGACACACCACAGGAGGTGGAGCCAGCATTGTGGAGGGAAGGCACAGCCCTATTCAGGTCCCAGGTGCATCTCCTCCCTCCCATCTAGATGCAGATCTCTCTATTCACCACTGGGCAGACTCACCCTGGCTCCTGGAATTCCCCACACCATCCAGCACCTTTCAATCAAAAGCCAGACATGCACTCCACATCAGGCAGGCAGACACACAGCACACAGAAATGCCAACTTCTAAAAGTGGCACTTCTCCAACAGTCACAATAAATCTGCGCACACCCTGGCGCAGCATTTATTCTCACGAGTTCGCACATACTAAACTCGACCCTGCACTCCTCTCACACCAGGAATTACCATGGACACACATATCCCCCATGCTTTGCTATGGAAGGGCAGGCCAATCTCACCACATGCACTCAGAGAGCGCACGCACTTTACACTGGGCCACAGTGCTAAAGTGCGCAGAGGCCTAAAACCACCAACACTACACAAGGAAAAGGATAAGAGACAGGCAAAATGTTGAGGGGTGATCCTGCCAAAAGGGTCAAGTCCAACAGAAACCGACATCATAATCCAGATGGCGGAAACGCCTTCCTTAGGGGATTCCGGCCGCTTTCTGACTGGCCAATGGGCTCCTTGAGCCCGTCGAAACGGTGTCGGATTGCCCCACCAGTTTAAACTGGGACCGCCGTCTTCATAATGTGGTGGTCAGACATTAAAACTACCATGTTGGTCGGAAAGTCTCCCACCGCCGGTCAGAGGCTTTCCGACCGACATCGTAATCAGACCCAAAGTCTTTTTTGGCATGCACGGCTAAACTTGCTTATTGCGAGTTCCATTTTTAAATGTATAATCCACTTATTTTTGGAACTCCTTAAATCTTTTCCTCACTTTGACCAATCTCCAACAAATTGGGAAGGATGAAATCTTGAATTTAGCATTATTAATCTTCAAAGCTAGGTGCAAGTTTATAACGTGCAGCATAGCCATGACTATGCTAAAACGTCTTTTTAAATGCCATGTTGTGTACACTTTAACTCTGCAGACGTGAATGATATCTGTAATATATATATATATAAGGGTTCTTTAGGTGTCATTAGTTTTGATTTTGAAAAGAAGGCCATTAATAGAAACCCACACAATCAGCTGTGGAATTTGTACTGGATTTTATTTTCATAACTTAATATATGAGCAGTTTATATGTTTTCTGGTTAGTAAAGGCATTGTTTTTGTATCAGAAAAGCACATTGTTTCCTGATTGGATCAATGAGGCTAGCCAACAGGTTCACATATTTGAAGTATGAAAAATATCTGCCATAGAGGGTGACCTTTAACCCGTAGCTAAACAATCAGAACCTTTATTATATGGAAATGCTCTCGTGGCTTCTGTCTGCATTTACATATTTTAGACTCAAATGATTCCAAATATTCGTTTAATTCCTGAAACTGCTCTTTTATGAACGTGCTGAACCAGTGAGAACTTTCTCGTATTCAAAAGAGACAATTGTATGTTGATTTAGCACGTTTGTTCCTGAAATGTACTTAAGAGACAGCAAGGATTTCGGATCTTTTTAAGGTTGCACTGAAAGAATCAGTTATAAGAGTCCCATACATGCTAATTATTCCGATTTTAAATACCGGGGACTCTGATGACTGCAAATGAAAGACTCTCTTTGACAAAGACTTTATTTAAACCTTCATATTTACTTCTTATTTGAGACTGTTGAATGTTATAATCACATGGAAAATGCATGTTGTGCAAATTGGATTTGCTCTGAATTGCCTGTTGCTTCGTCATATTTATGTATACTAAACCCACAGCAGCATGTGTAAGGTTTCTCAATGCTAACATCATGCATGCTGTGACTCTTGGCTTAAACTACAATCTTACTTTCCTTCTAGGAGGTGAATAGCTATTTAATAGGAGTCAACCCATGTGCTTCATTACTCTGAAACCATGTACATAACACTATAAACCTCCAAGAAGGGCAAATGCATATGTGATTAATGGGATTCTTAGGGTAATTTTAGTTTTCATCGATGCAACGCAGCGCGCACATTGAAATTCGTTTTATTTATTTATTTATTTATTAACGGAACTCCGTTCGGCCTTATGCCGGAGTTTACTACCCCCCACTCTGACCCTCCCCTGCCTCACTGCCCTGCAGCACTCCCATTAGGAGCCGCTACTGGGCAATAAGACTCTTATGAGCCCATTTTCAAGTCCTCGCTCTGTACCTACTTGCTTAGATTTCTTTCCCTTTCCTTTGCAGGAGGGGCTCTGCTTGACATTTTCTCTGCCAGCAAATCTGACCTCCATATTAGGTTGGAGGTGTTTGGGCGATAGTGTGGTTACTTGTTGACAAACCTTGGAATCCTTCACTTTGAACTGGATCTTCTGTCCTTTGCCAATGCCATCTTCTTGTGGAGGTTATGGTGCACAGAAGAAATAAATACTAGACCTTCAAGTAATTATGGATATCATACCATCCAGAAACCCTCCATCTTATGTCCTGATCCCAGCCACATTGAATTAAACATGCGCAGAGGAGATTTCATCTTAACTTCCCAAAATCATCAACTACTCACTACAACAAGATATACTCTTCTCATCACATAATTCAGGTCAAAGCAACCCCCTTCTCAGGAAGCTAAGCCTTGAAAACAACAACTAACAAACATCATACAGGTATTTAAATTACCATTCCTAGTCAAGATCATTGGGAATGCTGTTGTGTCACAACTTCTCACCCACAGCTCCAAGAAAATCAATTAAACACACTTCAATTGAGATTCCGTCCCAAACATAACACAAAGGTAGTCAGCCTGCAAATACTAGATACCACACTTGGAATTCTGGATCAGCATGATGTTTGCCTACTTATCCTAGTTAAAGATATCGAGTTATTATTCGCTCACACACATTCTGTCATCCAAAATGGTTATTGATGCTATGGATCTATAATTATTACATTTGTTTCTAGCTGCAAGATCTCCGCTTGCGAAATGTAACTCTGTTAAATCTCCCACACTACCACGAAAATGCAGTGTTCCATAAGCACATTTTTTCCAACTCATCTTTCAACTTGCTCTTGGAACCCTGTGTGTCTGTGCTACTAGGCCAAATGTGTTCTCATACCAACATACAGGCAATACACAACTACATCTGAGAGTACCTATTATGGCCAGCGTAGCCAATTTGAAAATACCACTAGCTAAATGAACATGTTAGGGGAACCCATTCCTCTTGCGAATGAGCCCCACAAAACAAACTCTCACTCTGTCCCTCAGTGACTTTCCCCCAGGTAAAGAATGGCTTAAGCCTTGTCACCACTGGGCATCTCTCCCTTAGTAATTCCCTTGTCCAAATCTCTTGGTTTTATAATTGATCAGAAACTAAACATGATCGAACACATTAAGAAAGTGTCAAAATCTACCCACTTCCAACTTCCTCTACTGAGAAAACTGAAACCCTCCGTACTTGCAAGAGACATTAGGACAGCACAGCAAGTATCAGTGCTGTCTCATCTAGACCGCGGAAACGCAGTACATGCAAGTCTTTCCAGATTGTGCACTTCATCCCTTGCAGTCATCCTCTAAAAGGTGGCCAGAGTGATCACCGGAGCATCTCTGTTGTTGAGCAGCAATGAAGGCTGATGGCTGAAGGGCCAGTTTGAAAAGTACCACTTTAGGAGGCACTATTTATCCAACGATATTGACCCTCCTCATAAGCGCCATGTGTCAGAGTTCAGTGCACCTTCCAATGTGCTATGTCTCTGTAAATAGTGACCCTGCAGGAGGGTTCATGTACTGGGCTATGGTGTCACCAGCTGAGCTGTTATATATCTGGCATGTTTGGCTATGGTACCCATTTGAAATGTCACGTGCTTGGCTATAGTGTCCCTTTCTCTGAATTGCCATGTGTCTGGGCATACTGCCATTTCTAAGGTGCCATATGCTTGGGATCAGTATCCCTCCTAAGAAGTTCCATAAGTGTGGATCGATTTTTCTTTTAAGGTGCCATGTGTCCGGGCAGAGAGATCTTTCTCTGAGGTGTCCTGCCTCTGTATGGTGCCTATACAGCAGGGTATGCTGTTGTGCCCCTCTTCTGTGACGCCACATGTGAGGTGTTTCCACACAGTTCTCTTCCCTAAGGAGAGGCTCTGCAATATTTAAGTTGTACCAGACCTTCACGGACTGAGATAGAGTCCAAATTGTTTCCTCCTGCATCCACTGAGAGTGACTTATTGAGACCAGTCACCATCTGAACTTTAAGAAGATGGATCTAGCTTGAGGTGGTTCTATTCGTTCCACAAACAATTCAAATTACGGGTTACACTTAAAATGAAATAAAAATCTCCCTCTCAGAGTACCAAATAAAAGTTCCATGGGGATGCGTCATGCACAGCGGTTCTGAGGAGCTGCGATGTGAGGTCGTATGCTGGCGATGCGCTATACAGCGGCAGTTCAAATGCGGAGCTATAAGGAAATGCATGACGCTGTGTCAGTTCTGCCCAAAAGACAGACCACCGGTGGGCTGGTAGAGCACCTTCAGGCCCACTTCCAAGGACCTGGGTGGCACCACTTGGGGGGCAAGAGTCACAGCAGATAGAGTCCAGATGCTAGGTTCATGGTGGTTGCAGCCTTTTCTGTCCATAAGGCTCTGATCAGGAGACCAGCCAACTAGCCCTTGGAGTCACTCTAGTGGTCCTTGGATCAAGATGAAGGTCCAGTCAATTTCACTCAGGCAGCAGGGCAGAAGCCAGCAGGGCAACAGAGTTGCAGGGCATCACAGTAGCAGTCCTTGCAGAAGAGCAGCACAGCAGTCCTGGGTTGGGTCTTGGGTTCAATATTTATACTTGGTGCCAGCTTTGAAGAAGGTTCTGGAGATTTGCACCCCAGAGGTGTTTGGAATTTCCTTCCTTCCTTCCCTTGCCCCAGCTTGTCCTGGGACACAAAAGACAGTGTGAAACCATTTGTGAATGTGCTGAGGCAGAGCTTTTGTGATGTGCAAGGGTGGCAGGTGACAGCTCCTCCCCCTTCAAGTCAGAGATGATCTTTCCTGGCAACACCTATTCCCCCTTTGTCTCACTGTCTAGGATAAGACACAAAGACCTACTGCTGGCAACACCTAGTCATGTGACCCATAATACAGGCTGCAGGCACCACTAAATGGTTGGGACAAGAACATGCCACCTTTCTAAAAGTGGCATTTCCAGAATTGTGACTTAAAATCTGACGTCACCATTAAAGAGGGTTTTAACTTACAATTCTTTAGACACAATCTTGACATCTTATCCTGCTCCCAAATTAAAGTTATCACTAATTAAATGTAATAAGGTACCCAGTGTTATTCTAAGGGAGAGGTAGGCCTTGCAGTAGTGAAAAAAGAATTTAAGAGTTTTTCACTACCCGGATATGTAACATTTACAAGTACTTGTCCGACTATTTAAATACACTGCACCCTTCCCTCTGGGCTGTGTAGGGCCTACCCTAGGGGTACTTAAATGTATTCAAAAAGAAGGTCTAGGCCTGGAAAAAGGTTTATTTTGGAAGGTCAAAATGACAGTTCAAAACAGCACACACAGGCTGCAATGGAAGGCATGAGATGTTTAAAAAGGCTACTTAAGTGGATTGCGCAAAATGTGCTGCAGACCCACTAGTAACATTGAATTTACAAGCAAGGGTGCATGAAGTTTGCCACTTTACTAGGGACTTATAAGTAAATTAAATTTGACAATTGGGTGTAAGCCAGTGTTGCCATATTTAAAGGAGAGAACACTGGCACTTTAGCACTGGTCAGCAATGGTAAAGTGCTCAGAAGTCCTAAAAGCCAACAAAAACTGGTTCAGAAAACAGAAAAGTGAAGGCAAAATGTTTGAGGATGACCCAGCAGAAAGTGCATGGACCAGCTTTCCCTAAGCAGGGTCAATATGACAGTTGTTTAGCATTTAGCTGCTAGTTAGAAAAAGAGCACTACATTCATTTTCCGAGCTTCTAGGAGCTGGGAGATGTGATTACATTTCCTTTTGTCTGTGATTAGACGAGCTGGCAAATGGAGTAATGTGTATCAAGGCATTCACTGGCAAGCCAGTCAGGATGGTGTTCCACGCTTCATTCCTGGATATGACAAGTGCAGGTGCTGCTGATCATTGGAGAGCAGGTTCTTTTTAGTTGGCATAGATGGAAGTTGGCACGGTGGGTTAGGCTGCTGACAAGAGGTGCAAATCTGAGGATACTGTCAATGATAAAGCCTAATGGTATTACAGCTGTGCTGAAGAAGGTGAGTAACCACAGTGTATAACCTTTGAGACTGAGTCGCTATTGTGACTATTTATTGGCCGGTTTTTCGAGAAGGTAGGCTGTGTTTCAGTAGATCATTCGGACCATTTCAGGTTTTTGATGCACTGCATCTTTCCTGATTATGAATGGCCAACAGATGGTGCATGTTATGCTATTATGTTATCTTTGTTATGTTAGATTACATTAAATGCGGTTAGGTCAGGTTAGTTTAGGTTAGGCTTGATTTTTATATGGGTTGGTATATGCCAATTACTTGATCTCTTCGGGCTGTTAAGGTATTGATTGCTTCTTTCATCTCGAAATGGTCAATTGTAATATGGAAGCAGGCTTTTTTGGGCATTTTTAAAAAGATTTTTTAAGTTTCTAAAAACTAAGAATAAGCAATTTGTTTTAATAAGGGATTAACATAGTTTTGTGTCCCTTATAATTCATCAAATACCCCTTTTTTAAATTTATGACAGAAATCTATTTTGAGTGAATTAAATATTACATGTCTCATATATGTAAAATTTTACTTAAAAACTATGCAAGGAAAAAGAACAGGTCATCATTTCACCGAAAAAGAGATACATTGTTTGATTCATAAAAGAGGCTTTTTCCATTGTTCTTTGACTACCCTTTGTGGGGCAAGGGATGCTCATAACCTGGGAACAGCAAAGGGATTTTTGGCTAAAAGTCACAAACCTCCTCCCTCATACATACTAATGAGGCAGGAATTGGTTTGGCACCCCCAGTGATAAAATGCTAATGCTGAGATAGAGGACTGCATAGGACACCAGACACGATCCCAACATTCAAACTCCAGTGTGCCGGCATTGTGATCTCGTTCCTTAAAGAGACACGGGTCCCAATGCCACAAAAAGCAGCGCACTCTAATATTCACATTGGGGAGTGCATGCATACTCCTGATGTGTGCAGCCTGTACAATCCGAGAGTAAGTTGTCAAACATAGACAGCTTTCATTTTGCGAATGCTTAACACCTGTCCTCAGCAGTTGCTAAGCACATCATGGTTTGCAACAAGTAAAATGGCTACAGAGCGGGAGCATCCTTTACCATGCAGGCAGAACCATGACGTGCCTTTACTTCGCAGTCATTACCCTGACTGTGACGTTACCACGCGTTCCTTTACCACACAAGTCGATACAACGACTTGCTTTAGGGGGCACGTTGTTGGACTGTGTTGGATTTTAAGTCCAAAACCATCCCTATTGATGCACTAACTGGAGTTGGAATAGTAATTTATACTATTCTAAAGTCCGGTGGCCTCCCTAAGGCAAGTCGTTGTAACGACTTGCGTGGTAAAGGAACGCGTGGTAATGTTGCAGTCGGGGTAGTGACTGCGTAGTAAAGGCATCCATGGGAAATGCATGCAGGGTTCCGTCATACAGGAGAGCACCTATGCATACGTTTGTGAATTACAAGGGTGTGTGACTTCGCTTTTCCACCCCAGTGGCGGCTCCTCCACTATGGCGGAGAAGCCCCCCCACTCCCACCAGTAGCTTCAAACCAGGTTTATTATCATTTTATTTTTCTCTCCCGGGCGAGTCTTGGGGGTAAGGCCATCACGGGGAGGGGGCAATCACAAAGAGAGAGTGGTGGGCACTGTGTTCAGTGCGCATGATGGTTGGGCCGGCTACTCAGGCCGACCAAAAGGTCATGGGCACTGAAGCCCTCTCCAACACCAGCTGCATTAGCAGTCACAGTCTCCCTGGGAGTGCAAATTGAAGGCCAATTCTGACACTGCTCTCATGAATGAGAGCAGCGTCAGGATTGGCTGTGGAGGATTCTGTGAGTCTGTGCTGGTGGTGAGGAATTAAAAGTAGCGATGCGGCAGTACGGGCTGGTAAGTTATTTTTTAATTTTTCCATTTGTTTTTTGTTGTAATCCTTAGTCCCCCGTCCTTCCCCCTCCCGCCTCGCCACTCCTTACGCCTTGCAATTCCAATTAGAATGTGTAGTTTGAAATTCGGAACTGAAATTATGAGCCTCAAAGCGCTGTTGTGCATAGGGAATTCAGTCTTTGAAAATGCAAAGTCATTTGTACCACTCAACTTTCCGAAAAGTGGCATTAATATAACTGGAGACACATCCTGCAGTAGCGTTTATTTATGTACAATGCCACTGTAATATGTAGAAGACATGTAAGCACCATTCTAATTTGTAAGGAGATGAAGGACAAGTTTGTCATTAGATCATCAGTGCTGAGCATCCTTACCCCCTCTGAAGTAGTCCATCATTTTGCTCACATTGTCTCTTTTAACCTTGTTTTTTCCTTTTATATCTAGACTTGTTTATTAAACGTGAGTGTATATGAGTGGTATATAATGTCTCTTAGGATTTATAGTTTGCGAATGAGCTAATGATTGTGGTCACAAAATGTGTAATAGCCGTACATGTGGGGCCTGGTACATTCATGATTTTAAATCATAGGAAAAGTGTTTAACTATGTGTAATCTTTGTAGATCTGGTTCAACGTGCAACAAAACAGCGCACCAATGTTGGTGAAGTTTGACCTCTCAAGGGAAGCATTCTGGAAACCATTATTTACCAAGAACTTTCAGCATTTAGACACGTCCACCCTACAGGTTTGAACCCAGATTAAAGGCTTTGAAAAGAGTCAATGTTTTTTAACTTTTATTCGTTCTTTTATTTTGGTTCTGGATAGTTTTTTCTTAGTATTTAGGTATCTAAATATTTGTGTTGCCTATATTATTTCATTCAACCTTGTGTGATACATAGAGAACACCAAAAATACCATAGAAGAATGAGACTGTTGTGATTTTCATGAGGATGTGATATGATGTTTGGAAGGAGTTGCAGAACTCTAAATAAAATGTTGTTTTGTTGTTCTGTATCCAGAGCTCAGAGAGTGCCTTGGGTGAAATCAAATGTGTCGCTCCCTCCCATTCGCCCTCTTTAACTGTCTGTGAGTTGCACAAAAATGGGAGGTGTAGGAGGAAGGTCTGTGGATAAGAGAAAGGAGAGCCATGAAAAGAAAAGCAGTCAAAATGCATGCACAGGCACCAGCAGCCTCCAGAAATAGTGTTTAAATGTACCTTTTTTTGGAACCACATCAGTAGAGACTGCTGCAGGCAGCTCCTGCGCCCCTCTACAGACCTGCGCCTTGAGCGTGGCAAAGTTTGCACATGCCAAAGAACAGCTATGTAAGTATCCCTAGGTGTCTTAAGCATGGATGTATTCATGCATGTGAACTTTGCAGTGACAACCTCACTTCAAAGTAAAGTGCTGTACAATATGGACATGTACAATATGGGCGGGAGGTGGGACGCTTGACACAATGGGTGAGAGAGGTGGATTACCATGACAACAAGAGCGTAAAGGACAGTACAGGTTTGAAGAGAGTTTCAGGTTGAGCTGTGAGCATGGCAGGGAGAATAGCGATAGAAGTGCAGCAGTGGTGGCAAGGAAGCACTGGAACTAAGGGGAGAGGGGAGAGGAGGCGCTGGATTGGGGACAGCAGTGCCGATGGAAGGTGGGGAAGAATTGAGGTACTCCTTGGAGAGCTCAGCAATTGGAAGGTTATTTTACAAGGGGGGATGAGGTCTGCCTGATATCAAATGAAATGAAGTCATAGGCACTGGAAGTAGGGTGCTGCAGCACTCCCCCAAATTAATCATGCTTGAGTTCAGAAGTAAATCAGCAATAAAGGTGCCTTTAACTTATGTTTTTATCTTGTCATATCTGCTGTGCCTTTAGAGACAGAGGTCAAATGCCAGGCGACATCTTCTGACAAATTGCTACTTATTATTTTAACATTGAGATTGGTATTTCCTTTTCTTTCGTATCAAGAAGGACCCCTTGCTAGCGAGGAAGGGGTTCAGGGGGACAGGGAGCCTGATTATGAGGTCTAAAAGCCTGCGCTCCTATATAGAATTCAAATTACAAAAAGGAACTAATGTTCCTGGAAAGGATAGAGTGGGAGACATAGTCTCTCAAAAGGTGGAGAGTGCCTGGGTCAGAGTACTGAATAGGAATAGTCAGTGAGACTGTTCATGATGCCCTCACACATCTCCCAGGGGATGTCATGCTTCATCATAGCAAAAGACACACAATTGATGGACGGAATGAAGAACAAATCAAAACATTCACCCCCAGTCAAGAGATCTGGGTTAAATCCATCATTCTTTTGCTCACCATGCCACCTCAGTTTAGACCTCGCCATATGCAAATCAGTCTTGACCCTGTGCCTCATGGGAACAGTCCAGCCCAAACTGCCAAATCAGGTCCTCCCTGGACCGGAAACAAGCATCCTAGGACCGGTTTCGGTGTTTCATCCCTCTTCAGCCAGGATAGCTTGATTCCAGTGGCACAGTGAGCCCAGGACCCACGTCTGGGTATACCTGGCGCACTTAGGACGAGAAAGCAAAAAACTTCTAACGGTGTACAGCACGCTTGTGTGGGGGCTGTCTGATGTGATGGACACCGGTAGGACTGCACAGCGCGCTGGCTTTGTGCTTGTTTCATTTAAAGCTGAATGTCTTTAAAGAAAGATACCTGTGAGGCCTCGTGAGAGTCTTTTCTGTAGCATATTGCTCCTGTTGCTTTGACCAGTCGTCCGTTACGTGTAGTATCTTTTCTCCAGCATATTGTAGAAAGCATGATGAGGTTTCTCAGGCCACTTGTACCCACTGTTGAGCGTGGGAACGTCTCCAACTCGTCGCCAAAAATAAGTGTAGTAATCAGGAGAACACTGGTGTGATGATGCCAAAGTAGGTTTTTTTCCAGCAGTAGATAAACAAGTATAAATCTTCATCAACAGAAATATATTTATATATATCAATCAACAGCCCCACCAGGAGCAGCCTGCTAGCTGCTCAGCCCCATTCACCAACTGTCCTCCTCATCCAGTCACCCGAGCATTCCACTCACAGCACATACACCAGACATTCCACCCAGAACACTCACACAGGCTGAGCAGCTAGGAACAAGTTATCATAAGAGATAGATAGTAATAGGAGAATACTACAAAGTAATCCCTGAGTAGGCTCCGAACTTTCTACATCTGCATCCAGCATCAATGCTAGACTCAAGGAAGTTGTGATTATCCCAAAAGATGACGCTCTGTTTGTATTCATTTGTAGGCTAGACTACTTACGAAGGTAGGTAATATGGTTTGGCCCACTTGTCTGCCAAGAAAACGTTAGGTGTGAGAAGACATTTTAATAAATTTGTATGAAATTACTTGGTCACATTTTAATGACACGTATATGTAATTTAAAGTTCGCATATATCTTGTTGTGATCTAATCTTCCTTGTCACCGTGTATCCAATTTTTGTTTGCAGACTGGTGGCATTTATTTCTGCACATGCATTCTCTGCTGTGTATTATATTATTTAACGTTCGTAGCTTTATGTTGCTAGTCAACAGTACACCGGCATGGTATTTGTTGCCAGTGCCCCAAGTTTTGAATGTATACTACTAAACCATGTAAATAGCAGATATTCCTATTACCAATTATAAGGTACTCGTTTTATCTTCCTCGGAAGGAATTAAAGCTGAGACTGCCTTACTGGGACTCCAACTAACGACATCTGTAATAAAGCAGGAATAGTAAACTGCTCCGGAGTCACTGTTACGCCTATGCTATCCTTTATATGTATATGTTTAATTGTCTGTATGGTCACCTGTTTTATTTGATGGCCAATGAAACATTCAAAAATAACTTTTGTGCCAATAATAGCAGCACATACCTACATGTCAACATGCTAAACGTGGAAGCCTTCTTCACATGAGAAAATCCTTCCATGCTTCTCCCCTGGTCTGAATGTCTGGTGGTTAGTTCACTATTCATTTTAAACCTGACTTTCGCAATGCAGTTATCTGAAACACAGACTTCCCAAATTCAAAGTAGTTTTAATGGGACATTTTCTCACAAATATATATATTCTCCGAAAAAAAGCTAGATAACTGCCTTAAGCCCGCTCTAAGAGAATCTGTCCAATCACTCTGTAATAAATACACACTCCTCACTTACAAACAGGGCCAATCTCTAGACCTCTAATTCATTTCTAACATGCTTGACTTCTCTCTCTCTTTCCCTTCTGACCACAACAGTATACATCCATCCATCAACATCTCCTCTCCCTGTCCTTTCTTCATCTCCTCTCCTATTTCAAGAGGTCATCACTTGCTTCTCTCAACCATATCCACAGAAATCACACACTTTTGCAACATGTCACATCCTGCGACATCACACCATGCCTTCAACTTAGACTACCCTTTACGCTCATTCTTACCTTCTGACCCACGTCTACAACAAAGGATCACACTGGCTCACTTAAAGCAAGAATGATGGCACTTTGAGGCAAACAGAGTAAACAAAAGCACCTCAATAATAATAACCTTTACATTAACCTCCTCGCTGCTTATGACGGAGTGGTTCCGTCATGCGCGTCGGTCGCGCTGTGCGCATGACGGAACCACTCCGTCATGGCCCCGCCCGCTCAATGGAACCTTCAGCTCAACCGAAGGTACTGGAGTGCTTTACCTGAGCATCAGTTATATAACTAAGGTCACATTATGATTATCCCAGAAACTCAGCATGTTGAGCTGACGGTCAACCTCAAACCTGGTTCCCCAGGTTCCAAAGTCTGCAGCTCTGGCTGTAATGCCACATCCTTGCCCAACAGGAAGCTTCAAGCACATTACCACTTCCTTTAAACAATGCAAAACCCAAATCTTTTCATAATCGTATCACTGCTCTTCAGCCACACCCTGAAAGACTGGCAGGCACAATCACCAACTTAATACTCCTCTCACATTCCTATTGCAGGCTCCTGAATCACTGCCAAGGATGTTGTCGCCACAAAGGCTGCCACTATGAGAGACAAACTATTAACCCTAGTTAGCATTTCATCTACTTCTTTAGTCATCTCTAGCCACCCACCACATCACTGAATAGAACTTTCTAACTTCTCTACCACCTCATCGATAGAACTCATTCCTATACTAAAAGCATCAAGTCCATCCTTTAGCTCGCAAATTACATTTAACCCCTCTCTTCTATCTTTAACCTGCCCACTTTGTTTCAAATCTGCATTAGTACTTCCACTTTTATAAGTACACCTACTTTCAACCATTCCCTTCAAACATTGCATCGTATCCCTGCCTCGGATCATCCTCAAAACACTAGAATATCAAGATTTAAACCATATTATTATACATCTCTCGTCTAACAGCCTACTTATCCATTTTGATCAGACATGTATGCCCTCCAATCACCAGTAACAGAACTCACTCTGCTACCTAACTATATTTCCTCAGCTCTCTACAACCATATCCCACCTTTACTTGTATAACTTGAGTTTTCTAGAGCATTTGATACAGTGGATCACCCCTGTTACATTCCTCTCTCCAGAAGCTTGTTGTCAAGACCCGCTAATACTAGTATATATTGTGGGCGGGAGGTTCGAGGCAAACGGTGCCTTTCTGATAGAGTCTGCTCCTGCCAATTTGTAAGGATCTAAGGGTGCTATCCCCAGGGGAAAGAAAGGAAGAAACAAGGAAAAGTGAGAGAGGCACTTTTCTTCCTGCTACGAGTCAGACGAAATGTGAAATGTAGGATTGACTCGTTCCTTCACTGTGTTATATCTGCTGCTCCATAACCTGGGAGTATAGTACAATTATCACTATAGCACACAGGTTTAATTGTGGACAAAAGTTTACTTACCAGCATGTGCTAGAATAATTCTGTGATGAATCCCAAGGAGAACCAGAACTCCTGGAATTTGAGTAACCCTGGAGACCACTTTTAGTGTAGGATATGGACAAACCTGTGCACATCAGGCCCACAACTACTGCTACCAAAATCAGGTGGGAGAAGCTGAGATCATAGGAAAACCAAGAAAGGATGAAAATGAGAAAAGCGAGGTAAATGAGTGAGTGGTGGAAGCTAGCTAGCGCTGTGAAAGTATTAAGCATCTTTATATCAACATTGCTCGTTGTAAACCAGAATTACAATGTTTCTTAAATGACAAGTGATCCAGAACTACTTACTGACAAAGACACACAAATTTCTTCTCAAATGCAGCCATCCTGCCCTCTAAGCCCCACCAAGCTACAACTTTCACTCAACTTCCTAATAATCCTATCTCTAACATGGATCTCATCTTACCTCTTTGATTGCTCTTTTTCTGTGTTTTGGGATGGTATTCTATCTATACCAATCTCTCTACTAGTTGTGATTTCCCAAAGCTCTGTCTGGAGGCCATCATCTTCTCTTTCTACACCACCTCCCATGGTGAAATCATCACC
Organism: Triturus cristatus; assembly: GCF_964204655.1. NCBI lineage: Eukaryota > Metazoa > Chordata > Amphibia > Caudata > Salamandridae > Triturus > Triturus cristatus. The sequence goes on from NC_140580.1 coordinate 452,466,768, forward strand.
CTCTTGGCTTCTCTTACTGTGTCTATGCTGGTGACATGCAAATCTTTTCTTTCCCAACTTAAATTCCCTTTCTGCGATTTCACGGTAATAAAGTGGAACCATGATAGAAGAAAAATCCCACACCAAATTCAGAAAATGTGGTACATTTGGATAAATTATTTGACATCAAAATGACAAAAAATCCAACTAGTAAAACTGGTGATATGGATTTTTAAACTTTAGAGTGTAAAATAGTGCCTAAGAGAACAAAGCACAAACTGCGGACATCTAGTCGCGTGAGACCAGGGCAAAGTTGAAAGTTATGGCCGCCCACAATGGTGTCTGCTTACCTTTGGACTAAGGAACATTTTAGAAGAAAAATGCCTGAGAAGGTAAAGTTCAGCCGTACAAGGCAGCTGGCGGTGTCTGAGTAAGAGGTGTAGTCGACTGGGAGCTACTGGACGAAGGCGCAGTGAAGATTTCTATGATTGGAATTAGATTATTTTTTGGAACTTGAAAATCTCCAGCAGGACAAAGCTGGAGGCTGTATCAGATGAGGGCTCCAGAAGGCAAGATACCCTTCATAGAGCAGCCACTGAACAGGATTTTCTGAACGTAGCGGGAGTTACAGTGAAGCCAACCCCATCGGTAATGCGCATTTTGCTGATAGGCGAGCAGGTAGGTCCCAGTCTCCTCTCGGTTCCCAGTGCTCTTTTTGGCAGGAAATGTTTTAAGTATCAAGTTTTGGATTTGTGCTATCTTGGCACCTTTAGCACTACTTCGGGACTAGGGGGGCACCATTTAGAGGGTCAGGACTGACTCAGATGCATCCAGATGGGGGTTCAAGAATGTTAGAGCCTTTTATTTCCATGAGGTTTAGATCTGGAGGCCAGCCAACTAGCCTTTGGAGTCACTCTGGGAGTATTGGGTTCAAGCAGAAGCGCAAATTTCAAGCAGCAGGGAAATCCTCTGAGAGCACAGAGCAGACTTAAGGCAGCAAAGTGGTCCCAATGGAGCAGCAGCGCAGTCTTCAGAAATATACAGCAGGCCACAGGTGGCAGGGCAGTCCTTGGAGAGTCCTGCCGCGGATGTATAAGTGAAATTAAGAGCAGATCTGAGACTCCTATTTTTATATCTGGTGCCCACTTTGAAGTGGAAAAAATTCTGGATCCCCTCCACTCCCACAGAACTGTCTGAAATTTCCTGTCTCCCTGTCTTGGTCCCAGTCTGTCCAATGTCCCAATAGGCTAGTGTGAAGTTCTTTGAGTGTGAGCTGAGGTAGTGTCTTTGAATTGCAAGCAGGGCTGCGCACACCTACATTTTCCATCCTGCCTTGAATGGCCCATCCCGACAAACTCTACTCATGCTGTTATGTGGCTGTCTGGGAGGAATACACGAAGGCCAGTTGCCAACTACACCCAGTCATGTGATCCAGGAAACAGGCTGCATGCACCAAATTGCTATGACAAGAAAATGCTAACTTTCTAAAAGTGAGGGAACAGGGGCGACGTCTCACCCCAAACCAAACGCACAGCAAAATTATGCCTGTTATGGCAGTCAAATGTTTCTTTCATATTCATCCGTGTAATCTCATTAATCAAAACTTTTTAGTAACCATTTTCGATTGTATCAACATTGTATACATCCACACGTGGAATAGAATGCCAATTTTCAATTTTCTAGTGTAAATGGTGGGCCATCCGAACCTCATCCAGAAACACGAATGACGCAAATTCATCCAAACCAGCATTTTATTTATGTAAAAACCCAATGCATTTCGGGCCGAAATTGCCCTTCATCAGGGGTCACTGTAATAACAAACAAAACAGTACACATAATCAATTAAAATCATGATTAGACATAGCGTTAATTTTTGTACATGCAAAGGTGAACATTTCTCTTATATATACCGACATTGCAAGGTGTTGTACGTATCTATCCAGAATAAAAACCACTCGAGAGATAAATCTATGGATCAAAACCAATAAACCTTAAATGCGACGTGAACTATTCCCACTAAATAATGAACATGATTCCCCATGAACCAAAACGGTAAATAAACTGTGATTTAGGCCCTGCCTTCCTCGTATGGCTCATGCTTCTTTACCGCAATTGACTAATACTTCTGTCTCCATTTTCTTGACATACTTAGGTCACCTTACACTTATCGTCAACCTCACGTAACCTTCCTTTCCCTCCGCATGCAGCCCAACTTGCGTTGTATCTCACCTCGTACTAACCCTATCACTTACGTACTTCACTGCACTATAACGTGTCACTCTCTTCTAATTTAGTTACCCCATGTTTACAAATTTACTCAACATTGTGCTGCAGCGTGAGTCGACAATAATACAAGACTCCATACCTGTCATAAAAGTTAAAAGCGGACCGCTTCATCTCTCGTCCGTCGGAACGTGCGCTACACTCAAGGCTGTAATCCACGAGCAATCATTCCCTCCCTTTTTCGACCTCTATTTAACCGCGTGCTCCTATCTATCATTACGCCCAATTGGTTCACTGTTTACACGTTACCCGCCCTCAAGGTTACATTGTAACACGGCGAAAAATACTACGTTTCCCACAATGCCGCTACATGGTTGACAATTAATACAAACATTAACACATGCAATTTTTTAATAGTTCATGAGAACATCATTCAAACATTTGTTTGCTGAACTCAATTGTTTACTAAACTAAAATGTTATTAAGTGCGAATGAAGGTTTCTTCAACTTGTTCCAAATAAATACCATGCCAGCTTATGTGATGAACCACGATGTCTCGCCTCGTGTGGATTCAAACAAAGTTAATGACTTTTGAATTATTCTTCTGTCTTATTCTTCGGTGCTATCCCAGCGTTGGGCAGTCTATTCAACAAGAAATTGTGGGGATGAGGGATGCACTCATTACTTCTCACTTCTTGTCAATTATTTTCAAAGAGTGCGTGCTGATTGGATAGGTGCCCCGCCCGAATGGCACCTGGGAACATTGAGTGCCATTTTCAGAATTGTGACTTAAAATCTGACTTTACCATTCAAAAGGGCTTCAAATTACAATTCCTTAGATACTAAACATGACATTTCCACCGACTCCCTAACAAAAGTTGGCACTTATCAAATGTAATAAGGTAACCCAATGTTATCCTATGGGAGAGGTAGGCCTCACAGTAGTGAAGTTTTCCACTACCAGGATATGTAAAATTTAAAGTACATGTCCAACTTTTTAATTATAATGCACCCTATCATATGGGCTGTTTAGGGTCTAACTAAGGGTAATACATATGTAAAAAAAAGGTGAGATTTAGGCCTGGAAAGGGTTTTTATGCCAGGTCGAATTGGCAGTTTAAAACTGCATACAAGCTGCAATGACAGGCCTGGGACATGTTTTAGAGGCTATGTAAGTGTGTGGCACAATAAGTGCTGCAGGCCCACTAGTAGCATTTCATTTACCAGCCCTTGATATATGGTGTGCCACTTTACTAGGGACATATAAGTAAATTAAAATAGCCAATCAGGTGTAAGTAGGGTTGCCACCTTTCCAGAAGAAAAATACGGACCATTTGTTGTAGTTTTTAGAGCGTTCAAAGGCCTGGACATGACACTAAATCGGACTGTAACTAAACTCTAATGTATTTATTGCTAACATTACTTTCCTTTCAGTGTTTACTTTAATTATCATTTAATCCAAACAATAGTACAAGAACTCATACAACAAATTACACTTAATAAACAAATAACATATTAATAATCATCACAAAGATTAGAGTAGGAAAAAGGAAACAGAAGGCAAACGTGACCCTTGTATATATAATTATCCAAAATACAAATTTATTACAATAAATACATTTTTTTTTAAAAAGAGAGACAGTGGAGCTCTATACAATGCGTTGGTAGAATTAATGAATGTTTACAGACCAAAAGCAGTGGCAGACAAAAATAAGTCACAGCAACAGGGAACAACATAAAAACAAATAATGTGTCCTCAATTAATTCACAGACCACAAATACGTCAACGGCGTTTCAACCGCTTTGTCAGTATACGGTCATCATCAGGACAGAGACAAATTGACAGAGCATCCAAATTCTAATTCAAGCAAGCACTCCAGCGTCGTTTCACAGAACATTTAATGAGAAACGTCCAAAATAAGAGATATATATGGACAACAATAGAAATAAATGGTGTCTTGACATGGTGTAATTATTCCATGTGGAGAAGATTCCTAAGACGTGCTACATCTATGGCACAACAATTCACAAATTAATTAGTCCAATCGGTACTTAAATTGCCGATCGATCAACGCTGCCCGTTAGGTGCAAGCACTGCCTCCTTGCTCAACCGAATCCTGATTCTATTGGTGTCCATATATATCTCTTATTTTGGACATTTCACATTAATTGTTCTGTGAAACGACGCTGGAGTGCTTGCTCGAATTAGAATTTGGATGCTCTGTCAATTTGTGTCTGTCCTGATGATGACTGTATACTGACAAAGCGGTTGAAACGCCGTCGACGTATTTGTGGCCCTTGAATTAATTGAGGACACATTATTTGTTTTTATGTTGTTCCCTGTTGCTGTGACGTATTTTTGTCTGCCACTGCTTTTGGTCTGTAAACATTCATTAATTCTACCAACGTATTGTATAGAGCTCCACTGTCTCTCTTTTTAAAAATGTTTTATTTATTATAATAAATTTGTATTTTTGATAGTTATATATACAAGGGTCACGTTTGCCTTCTGTTTCCTTTTTCTTACTCTAATCTTTGTGATGATTATTAATATGTTATTTGTTTATTAATTGTAATTTGTTGTATTAGTTCTTGAACTATTGTTTGGATTAAATAGTGATTGCCCCTGGTTCAGGAGCTTTTGGGCCGCCCCTGTGGTTGGTAATACTTTAATTATTAGCCAGGTATCGTTAACGCAGCTCTATAACACATTTAAAAGTGGTTACTATTCATATTTGCTGTTTGAAGTATGCACAGATAAGGGTTAAAAACACCGGCTTTAGGTGATTTTGCTTGTTTTTGTACCGGCAGGGACATTAAAATAACGGTGGTGCTGGTAGTAATCCGGCCAGGTGGCAACTCTAGATGTAAGCTAATTTACCATGTTTTAGGGAGTGAGCACAAGCACTTTAGCACTGATTAGTAGTGGTAAAGTTTACAGAGTCCTAAGGCCAACAAAAATGATTTCAGCAAAATAGGAAGGGAGAAGGCAAAAAGTGTGAGGGAAGACCACCCTAAGGCTGAAAGGTCTAACACTTAACTCATCAAAACTGGAGGTCTTATAATTCCCCACTTCACCAACACCCATTTCTCCACCCAGTCTAATTTACTTAATTCCTACCATTTTGACCGTCTACTCCGTTGCTAAAAATCTCTAATGGGCTCATTTATCACTGTTGTTTTGTCTGCTGCATGCTATCAGGTTTTCAGCATCTGGAAAATATAGAGATCTGTCGTATTCCACACTGCCAAAGTATTAACCAATTTGCACGTGCTAAGTAAATTACATTACTGCAACAACCTACTTGTGGGGCTCCCTCAACACTGCTTTTTCATTTGAACTTCAGACAAAACCGTTGCACTCCACAAAATACTCGCACTTATATTCAAAGTAGTTCACATAACTTCCCTTGACTACTCTACTGACATCCGAGCAAAAGATTGTCTATCTTCCAACCTGATTCTCCTGGATACATTTAAACCTTCCTGTGCATCTTCTTAGATCAGATCTCTTGACTTCCTCCATCCCCTCAGCATGCTACTCATAGCTACCCAGAGTTAGTTGTTAGTCACATAGATATTAGGTTGTTCACCTTATTCTTGTTTAGAAGCATGATATTTAAACATGTTTTTCTTAGATGTATGTGCAAGCAGTGTTATTCATAAATAATGATAAATAAATTACACCAAAACCTCATTAGATGCCTGAATTACAAACAAAGTGAGTCAGTATTTTGCAACGTACAAAAGGGCTTTTCCTACTTGCTTATTAGGAGTCTGGTACGTCTCCCCTGAGGTGGGATTGCCTTATGAAACCTTTACGGCTCACAGGAGGCATTCTGCCCACATCTGAACAGCCACAGTTAAAGTTCAGGTTGTAGACCTTTTTTAACAAAAAAAATTTTTGTGACAAAAAATCCTTTGGGTATCTGTGGTGTGAGGGTTCTTTTGCATATGGAAATATAATTGTATTTACCGAGAGGTAAAATGCACTTCCATGACCATTCTAAACGCTTCGTTTACATCAGGGTGAGTGCCCTTAAAATGGAAAGAGACTGACATCTAACTTTATTGAAAAAGCCCAACCTCCAACCAATGGATACACGCCCCGCAGACAGATCCCGCTTTCAAGGCAGACAGGCATGGGCTAGGAAATGAGGGCTTGTTGTCCGCACAATATAATAGAAGACGATCGCCGGCGGTGATTGGACCCACCAAACAGACGGTCAACCTGTGGTATGAGGCACATGCCAAACTGGGCTGGAAAGGAAAGATAACCCAATTAACCCCCTTATGGGAAACACAACGTTTGGGCGGCCTAAAACAGTGCAAAGGATTCGACAGATGGGATGCCATTGGCATATCCGCGGTGGGGGACCTATGGCACGACGGGGAGGTGATACCCTTTGAGCGCCTTCGGACGCAGTATGACTTAGTACCATCAGAGCTTTTCCGATACCTGCAAATCAAACATGTATTGCAGGCGGTATTGCCGGCCGGCACTGAAGTTCCGGAGGCCACCCCCCTGGAGGATAGGCTGCTGACGGACTACATGCCGAAGCGGGCGACCTCCTTAACCTACCGTAAACTAATAAACAATTTACCCGACCCGCATGTAGCACTCAGGGAAAGGTGGTCCCGGGATCTGGGAGACTTTGACGAATTCGAATGGCGGGAGGCGTTGGCATCACCGCGGGAGGTGGGAATACCCTCCACACTTAGATTAGTACAACTTAAAACCCTACACAGAATCTACTACACGAGGCAAACTCTTCACACAATAGGGTCGGCGCTGCACCCATACTGCTTGAGGCGTTGTGGGGAGGTGTGGGAGTGCGCTAAGATCAGGGACTATTGGGTAAAAGTAATGAGGACCATATCGCAGGCGGTGGAGGTGTCATTGACGCCGGAACCCAGGAGATGCTTGCTGAATGTTTGGGAACCAAACGACCTCATGCGCCTATTGCAGAAATGGGCCACGCTGGGGATACTAGTAGCAAAGCGCAACATCGCACAGAAATGGGGCGCGATAGAGTCACCAACGCTGGCTGCATGGTGTGGAGTTCTAGACACTGCTATGATGGCCGAGAGGGCAGTTTTCGTTCATCGAGGATGTCCGAAGAAATGGAACAGAGTATGGGGGGCATGGAATAAATTCAGGGGATTTATCTGTGAGCCTCCTGGAATGCGGGCAGAGGGGGATTCAGAAGACGGGAGTGATGGAGAGGCTGGGATTTGAGGGTTGGGAAGTTGTTCACAGTTGTGATGCCTGTAAAATCCCCGTGCGGTTGCCTGAAAAAACAAAGATGTCTGGATATATTGTCTTCATGTACTGTTTGCTAAGCTTGTGCCAAACTTCACATACAATAAAAAGTTTATTAAAAAAAAGAAAAAGCCCAACCTCGATCTTTTGGTAGAAACCAGCTTTAAGCCAATTTCCCTCCTCTTGGCCATTGTCAAGATTGTCAAGATTGGTGAGAAATGTATTGACCACTGAATTACTAGATTGTTTGAATTCCATCACTTGCTAGATAGTACCCAAATGGGGCGAAGGCCTGGTCTAGAGACAGCGTTGGCACTAGATCCCACTATCAGTGAGCTCAGATGGAAACTTAATGAAAGCATCCCCACCTATCTCATTCTGCTGTATCTGTCAACTGTATTTAATATGGTTGATCCCTCCACCTTGACCCAGTGATTTGAGTGATATGTGTGACTGTCAGCTAGTGGGTTGTATCGTTTGTATCTGACAGTAGTCACCTTTTACACCTCACCCAGTATTTCTCATAGTCAATTCTTGTTGAGTGTGGCTTTCATCAAGATTCCCTGTTGTGTAGTTCATATAAATCTTTACAAGATCTGTGCGTTTAGACAACATAATCTCTGGGATAGGTGTCCAGATTGATTCCAGACTCCTCCACCAGATAAGTTCGCCTGTATACCAGCAATGTTAACAGTGCCACTATGAACCCCTCTTACCAAGGAGCAAATAGTTTCTGGCAACTATCGAACATGACAACCCTGTTCCCTCAGAGATCATGGAAATAATACAGTATGTTTCACTCGTGCTTACTTTGTCCCAGACGGATACACAGAATAAACAAAGGGGACGTTTTTCAATAAGCATTTATTATTCCATCATCATTCAAGTGTAAAATATGTGTGCTGCAACAGCCATAGGTCAGAAAAAGATATATACAGTTATGAGCACCCACAGAGTAAATAGATGATAGAAATCTACCATTGTGCTCAAACAATGAATATATGCAGGCATATAAATACATGGCAGCAATACTGCGTACTCCTATGATGCTAACCCTAACTAGATGTACCTAAGTGTACCTAGCATAAATGTAGGTGTATCGCCAAGAATCCCCATAGGATAAAGCCAACCCCATTACCTGAAGTGATAGAATGAAGGATCCCGTCTTTGTCTTGAGATGGACACCCCCGAGGGATGTCAGACCACTGCGTACTGGAGGATCTGCTTGCAAGGACCTCAGCGTTTCGTGTCAGCATGGAAGTCTTTCACCTCTGCTGGCCCCAGCAAAGATTTGGTGCTTAGTACCCAAACGGTGCCCTCAAGGGCTCTACCTTGCTGTGTCATGTCGACACGATGAAAATAGTAATGAACCTTATACACAGTTATTATGCAGAAGATGGTAATCCTGCTGTGATTCTGAGAATCTTCATGTATAATAAATGAGGCTAGTTTTCGGAGAAAACCACACGACATTTATGTAGTACCTAACTTGGGAAAAGGTCAGCACCAAAACTGTTATGTAGTACAATGGCAGGGTAAATGTAGGTGGAAGGTTAGGAGACTACCCAGGACTATATCGGGGTACATTGTGAATCAGAACATCCCCTTATCCCCAGTTCTGTCTCTCTCCCCTTGCCAGAGCCATCAATGTCTTTGTATTTAAAGTAGTTCCTTATTCTCATGACACCAAAGTTATTCAGAGAATTCACACATCTGCATAGAAATATGGGATTATGTTATGATATGTGTATCTACCATCTATCATTGGACACATTTTAACTTTTTCAAGCTTAATGGTTCAAAAACAGAAGTGTTAATTCTTGAACAGTAATCTCCATGGTCTCGGGATCTTTGTCCCTCAGATATGGGGGATCCTCTGTCATTATCCCAGAAGATAAAGAGCATGGGCTTTTGGATAGTAAGGACATCTACTTAACCCTGCAGATAAACTCTGTAGTATCTTCTTAATGTTATCAGATTAAGATCTTGAAAAGTATCCTCTCTTTCATTCCCTTTCATCTTAAAACCTGTTTAGTGAATACATTATTTCCAAACTTGAATAAGCTAATGTTTGCTCTTTGGGCCTCTCTGTCTTTTCTATGTTGGCTGCAAAGGGTTCTAAATATGGCAGTCTGCCTGATCTTCAGAATTAGGACAATTCATCGAGGTGTGTCAAGCCCGTTAAAGCATATACTGGCTGGCAATACCCACCTGGAGTCAATGTAAACCATCTGCTTGGCACACAAAGCCTTTTAGGAGACAGGGCCAACCTCTATTCAGAATCGGTTGCAGAGATGCTATTTTAACTGCCCAGTATGCTCAGCATCACTATCCTATTGACTGCGTCACATTTTAAAAAGTCTTGTCGAGAAGGTTGGACCTTCTCTGTGGCATGCCCTCTCTCTGGATGCCCTACCACTGTGCCTGCATCAAAGTGAATATGATGTAGCATTCTGGAAAGCTTCGAAGACTCATCTTTTTTATAGAGCTGCCTTGACAAACTGTTTCAGTTCTAGTGCTATGAAACTTTGCGGCATAGGCATACTCTCTATAAACACCTATTCATTCATTCATTCATTTATTCAGAGAGACAGCCAGGTAAATTACTCCATTGGTTGGGTAACGCCAATGCAACTGGAAGGGATGTGTTTCACTTTGATCTTGAAGATGCTGGAAGCCACGGCCATTAATTGGGTCTATGAAACAAGTAGAAAGAAATTTAGACAGGTGTCCGTGTCCCCTTTTTGAAACTATTTGGAAACTCGGCGCTTCTGGGACAATATCTGCACTATCTCTCAAGAAACAGGATACTGGGTGCTTAGAAAAGCTGGCAGAGATTGTGCGGGTATTAAATCATGATTTCCTCAGGAAATTTAAGCAAGTCGCTAGTGGCTTAACATATAAACACTGCTTCCATTACTCACATATTGGTGCTGGAATTTGGGAAGACTAGAAGAAGAAGACTGTTGTTGGGAAATTCCTGCCTGCCTGGGAAAGGAGTAAGGCTTATTACTGTTTTCCATTGATCCTCTGATTTAAAAGAAAACTCTCAGGACAAGGAAAGCTGATCTTTTGCTTACCCCAGAAGGAGACAGGGGATCCAGGACTTAATCACAAGTGCCTACTGCGAAGGGATAACGTTTTCTGTAACTCGGAAGAGGGAAGAGAGTTCAATAAAGAAATTCTGCTGCATTGTCCGGGAAAAAGTAGCAAGACCAGTTGGAACAGGAATCTGGCTGTGGGTCTGACCCATGGACTGGTTCTCAAGTAGCAATTGCTGAAAGTTTGGGAAATTAAGCATCAAAATGGAAGATATTGAACTCAGAAAAAGTCCAGCCCTGGAAGATCAGAAAAACCGGCTAACCTTACACAATAAAATATATGCTACTATAGTGACTTCCATTTTTTATTTTGTCCCCTCCTTATTTTTGAGCATGAAGTTCGAGGCTACGGCAGGGCCAAAACAAGAAGGTATCTGACAGTGTGGAGCCCTGTTTGACTGCATCTTCCTTCCAGGAAGCGGGGCTGGATATCATCTCAAGGCATTGCTCATCTTGACGGCAAACTTGCAGTTCTCGCAGTCCACACTTGGATTCTTTGTAGTGCTGTGGTCAGCAAGGGGCCTTGCATCTTGAGCACATTGTGTCATTCTTCTACAAAGAGCATTACTTTTTTTCTACAGTCAAGTGGCGGGTTCATTTCTTCCAAAGAACTAGATCAATCCATCATGAATGTTGGAGACCCAGTAAGTTGCTACATTATGTGTTTTAGACCAGAACTGCACTTATCAGTGCTGGGCTGCAAGTCCTTGCAACATATGCCTCTAATGTGTTCCTCTTGCTGATGCATTTACCTGTACTTTTCAGTACACCCCTTCCAGTCTTTTACAGATTTATTGTGGCTACCTCTTACTGTTACAAATTATTTTGAATTCCCATGATTATACATTAGTGAGTAGGAATGAATGCACGAAGGGTGCTTCTACTTTCTGAGATGAAACTAAATTTATTTGAAATAAAACTTTTTTTTTTGCTCAGATTTAAACATTTAATTAACAGTTTACAGAAAAAAATAGTTCTTTAAATTACTAGACGGTGAACATTTAATTTGTTTTTCTTTTCAGCCACCGGAAATAGTTTATGTTCCAACAGATAAACACATGGTGGAGGAGTTAGAAAAGAGGTATGTTTTATAGAAAAGGCACATTGTGTCCCTCCTCTTAAATTTTTTTTTTAAAGAAATACTTGATATTCTACCCTCTCGTAGGACTGGCCGAGTGAAGAAAAAGAAAACTAGGTGTTGGTCAACATATATTGATTCATGTGTGCATTGTGTACCTTTAGACAGGTTTTGTACTACTGGGGCAATTTGGTATTACATAAGGAGTGTCAAATGTTTAGTTTTCTCCAGTATTGTTCTGGGCATGGTCTCCTCTGAAATTCCTACACATTTACCTCAAAAAGTATTAAAAAGATCGATTTATTTAGAGACACAATCGTATCTCTAAACAGATTGATGTATTTAAGTCTGGACTTTCTGTACAGATTGCCTGCCCCACCATGTCTGAAGCAGGAGAAGAAGGCCAGGCAGCGAATCAACCTTCTATAAAAGTGACACAGGACGCAGGGCTTACCTTTCTAAAGCTCTTCATTGTCATTGTATTCTATGGTGGTATCAACTGTAGGCCAGTGATGCTGTCAGCATTACATTTTCGGACATCATAGTCTGCATGCCTGCCTGAGGCCGGACCTCCCTCATTCTCCGGCATAGACCCCACCCTTTCCCATTGGTCACACAGTAGGAGTGGATGCAAGCATGTGCGATTTGGTGTTTTGTCCTCGGTAATGGTAAGTGTAATAATGCTAATCTTGTGTTATGTAGATTGTGCCGTGGCCCCTCGATCATGCTGACCTCCCCCACTGTAACACCCCAGGCCCTGGATCCAGGGCTCTGGCACCTTTAGCAGTGGAGCTGCTGTACTTGTTCCCCCCCCAAAAAAATGTATCCAAAAGACGAGTAGGGTGCTTGTTCCCTTGCAAAGTTGATCCAAATATCTGAGTCTAGCACAAAGGTTGAAATATGTGTTCATGATAAAGAAATGAATCTGCTGTGTGGTGTTAGAACTGACCCTATCTTCATGCCTTTAACATTAATGTCAAAAACATGGTTTGATTTACGAACATTGAATGTTAAAAGCATCAAAGTAATGGATGTTAGGTATTTAGTTCCTCTCTTACTCCACATTTTACCGAACCGTGCATTCCCGAAGAGTGTTAGCTGTTTGATCATGTTATGTTTCTGTATTTTTTTTATGCATCTTATTACTCTTGTTTAGTGCATACTTTGAATTGTGCCAGGTATTTATGAGGGGCTTTGATTGAGAGCTCTGGTGCTGAGGCTGAAGGCAAACCAAGTGCCTGTCAGTGGCTTGGCCCCTCTGAAGAGCACACAGAACAATAGTCAGGTAATCCAGTTGCCCTTAGAAATCCTGTATACATGTGTGTGAAGGGGCACAATCAGTGCTGCAGGTCCAGTAGCAGCATTGGACTTACAGGCCCTGGGTATATTTTATACTGCTTTACTAGTAAATCAAATTTGCCAATCAGGTATACGCCAATGTCACCATGTTTAGGCGAGAAGCACATTCATGTTAGCACTGATTAGCAGTGGTAAGTGCTCAGAGTCCGAAGGCCAACAAAAAGAATCAGCAAAAACAGGAGGTAAAAGGCAAAAAGTGTGGGAAAAGACCACCCTAAGGATGACAGGTCTCACAAGGGGGTACACAGATGTCGAAATATTTACAAGGCAAACAACAAAGGAAATATAATGCTAAATGTGTGAGTGAGTGCAGTATATGTTTGGGGTGGTGAAGTGAGGGAGATGCGAGGAAGTGCATTTGGGGAGAGTGAAAAGAGGGTGTTGAAGAGCAAAGAGAGGAGGTTGAAGATGTGCAGAGAAAAAGGCCATATAACTGAAGGCCAATACTGCTTCCACAGGCCTCAATAACATTTAAATCACAGTCTCATAATTTCAGAATTGAAACATTTCTAATGATAATTATTTATAACAAATCATTGCTGTTACTCATTTATCTTAAACAGCTAACAACTCCTGACAAAGCCAATGGTACTGACAGGTTTTAGGTGTATATTGGTTGTTGGGTGATTTACCTGGATGCAGTAACATCTCAGAGAGAAGCCAAAATACCAGCAGGAGGGCATGCTATGGGAATCACAGAAATGTATTTTACATGTTCTTTTTTAGATAGCCCCCACTTTTTTAAAATCTCATTTAAGAGCTGTCTGCACATATTTTTATATGACTGATTGCAGCCAGCAGCTTTGGGTGCTTACCAAAGCCTGGCTAGAGCATTTTCTTCCAAAGGTAATGCCGCATGCAGTGCAAGATACTGGATGAGCACACACTTTAAAGGGCCTGAAGGTGTTGAGCTGTACAATTTGCACATTCCACTAACTGCTGAGCATATTAATGCAGTAGGATATGGGGCAGTTTTTAAGGTGTTTAATATTTCAAGACTATACGTTCCCACTGCTTTTATAAACTTTTGCTTTCTCACTAAATACATTTGCTTTAAAATGACAATTTTTTCAGTTTTTTGTCACGAGATGAGGCCCTACCCTGGACCCCACGATTGTCCATCAGGATTGCTTGCTTCCCTCACTACATATAAATCATACCCAAATTTAAGCCTACCACTTTCAAATGTCACCAACCGCCACTGGCTGCTATATGAAGTCAGTATAAGGCTCGTATTTGGGGACAAAATGCATGTTTGGTGATAATAATACAAAGCTGATTTTGTGTGACAAATACAGTTATTCTCCATAGTACTTTTTTTTTGCAGGGCAAACTTAACATATTTTTAGAATAAAGTTGGTTAATTTCTCAAATATTTCAACGTGATAATTGAGTGACAATTTATGCTGCTCTGTGAACACTTTATTCCTTTTTGCCACTGTGCCTTCTCTTGATGCTCTAGCAATTACATTAAGGACCAGATGGAGGTATTTCATAAGTGTTCTGATACATTTTAAGGACCTTATTATCACTAAATATATTTATCACTGTTTTCCCGAGACCTGAGCATATAAGCTCATTATTTGAACTGTTTGTAAAACACACGGTTCTGCAGCCACTTTTGGGGAAAGTTGTGTTATAACAAGCACTGTTGCCCTCATTTATGTTCAAAACAATTTCAGAGAGGGAAAGAAAGGAGTTGGGTGTAATTTTAAAACTCCATATTGATGGAATTGTGAAGTGTGCAACTGTCATTATTGTGTCATTGAGACACTACCAGGAGCAATTCCGCATGTGCTCGTATTTGAAAATTGATTAGGTGATCTATGCAGGAAGAGAAGGGTGACATGGGGTGTGTGCATGTTACAGTGAACCTTATACTGCTGGTGCGTGCGCTCATGTTAATATTGTGTCTGAGACATGATACATCACACTTCAAGCAGCTTTATTCCCAAACATACCAAAGAAAATTGGTGGTTCCTCACCTTGTGGATGTACTATCTGTCCTTTCCGTCAGGGTTTAGAAATTGAATAATTTATAGTTTTTGTCTTGTGGGCTGATTGAGGGTCACTTAAGGGTCTGAAAATTCAAATATCTATATTTATTTATGGCCTAATGAAAAGTAAGGTGGTTTTATAAATTCCTTATCTGGATGTCGAGGGAGTTTCAAAGTGTGATGGTTTAGAATCTGTCGGTATACTGTCCGAGTCAGAGTTTTGTGAAACGTGGCACTTTCAGCTGTAGGAGCACTTTGGATCAAAGGCTTCATCTAGGGCGGTGAGTCTGAAATGTTTGTTGGAGGAATGTTTCTCCTGTTTCACACAGCGATAAACATGCTATGCACAGTGCTTTGAGCACAATCCGGCAAGATACCAGAGGCCGGTCCAAAGTCAAGAGAGCTGAGGCAATGTTATTCCAGGATTTCCAGTACAGGGCTGGCCTTGCTGCTCAGTTTTACACTCATTGTAATTTGTCCATAGTAGAGAATAAGACAGACTCTGTCCCTTTGTAGGGGTGGAAGCTGCCCTGTGTGGACCCAAAAGAGTCTTGTAGTTTTCTTTAAATTCCAGCATATGAGTATCTACTAAATTAGCCACGAAGCATCTGTTAGTAGTTATTAGTTAGCAGTGCTGTGTGCATCCTAACTTGGCTTCAGTAGAAGTGGTTTGATGAATGAGCTTTAGAGTTTGGCATTGTACTGGTAGTGAGGCACTGTTTATCATTCGTGCAGCCTGTGAAATAGGCCTAATGTAAAGGATTTCCTTAAAAACTGCTGGAATGCAAGGATCAGCTGTGATTCAGATTTTTGGCTATGTGATATACTTTCAAGATTATATCTTGTATGAGAAGAAAGTCTTTAAGGTGCTTCATTTGGGTTTTCTAGCTTGTGCATCTGGTCCAGAATTTGTGTTGTTTCCTGGTTTCCTTGAGCTAATCAGGTTATGTAGTTCTTTGACTCTTCCCACAAAACGAGAGGACAAAGCATCGCAGAGCATTTAGGAGGCAGGTGTTTAATGTAAGCACACCTTAGAGTTTTTAAATTCTTAGATAATTCAAAAAATCATCTCCTTTCTAGGGCATGATGCAAAGAAGAAGCGAGAGAAGTATCATTTCTTTTTTTATCTTTTCTGGTGTTTGCTTAATAGATGTGTAGTTGTCAGACGTATCAGTTTCCGCTCTTCAGATCTAGTCTTTTTCTACAACTTCATTAGAGTGGTCTGTTGGTAGCATGGAGTAATGCAAGCTTTCTGATGAAATGCGTGTGAATGGAGTGTGGATGGGGCATATTACCAAGGGCCGGCGACACAATTTTCGCCGCTTTAGCGTCCGTTTTTCGGGCGCAAAGCGGCGATAATTATATCGCATTATTTACAAGGACATGCTAGCGTGTGTTTCCTTGACTTAGCTCCTGTTTTTCACACGCCTCGCATCGCAAATGAGATGCAAAGTAGGCGTGGCTGTGAAAACAACATGGGAAAATATCGCAAAGGCATCTTTGCGATATTAACAACAAGACGTAGCAATAATTTAAATCGCACTAACTCTGCCTTAACTCAGGAATTTAACGTCTGTTAAATTCCTGACTAAGGCATACCTAACCGTTCGCCGTTTTCCATGGAACATTGCAAGAAAACCAGCGATGTTCCATGATAAACCCCGCTATCGCTGGAATATTTATCGCCATAGCGCAAAGCGTTGATAATACAGTGCTAGCTTGGCAATATATTCCAGCGATAGCCGGCGATAATTAAAAGTGCACTAAGCGCACTCAGCGATAATTATCGCTGTGGCTTGATAATATGCCCTGATGTGTTTTTATGGGAGGATCATGTTGAATTTTTGACAACCATTCATTGAATTTTGAAATCACTGTTGCCAGGCATCTGAAGGCCCAGGGTGTGAATATTGAGATCAGGATAGTTTCCAGAGAGTGCAGTCCCCTTTCAGATTTTTCTCAGCACATTCTAATATTTTTGAAGAGAATTGCTTTCTGGAGTTGCAATGCTTTGGTACTAGAATGTTGAAATAAATGGTAAGATGGTCACTAGGTCAGGAGAAGAGGTTTGAAAGTAGTTATACTGAAGATTCCATCAGGGCATATCTTGCAGTGTGTTGGGCAAGGATGAGCTGTGCCAGTGAAAGGTCGATGCAGTTGTTCAAGGTATGTATTTTCAGTTACCTAAAGAATTGTGGCTAAAACTGAGAATGATGCAGAATCACAGAAATATGTTGTGAAAGACGTACTTTGGCGTCTGAGATGAGTAATTAATATGAAGAACATTTGGGTCATATGGGGAATGGGTGGTGTTCGACTAGAAGAGACTTGTAGTCTGATGCTGACAAATGTCGGTCCAATGTGTTTAAGGACATTTTATATACAATTGTGGCTCTTTCCCCTCTTTATTCTGACTGTTTTCATGATAATCTCACATCACCGTGGTGTTGCTTTATTCTGCATCATCAAGTAGTCAAGTTTTGGCTAAGAATAACCAGGGTGAGGGTCACTATTGCACGTTCAACATATTGCATGACAATAATATTGCACGCTATATATCAACTAACCACTACATTGCGGGGGTAGGTATATAATTCCTATTCTTAGCTCTACTTAAACTTCCCTTACATGGGGCAGGTGGGGTGTTTCTGAGCCTGTTGTAAAGATAACTCGAGTAAACATCTCGCTTTGTGATTTGGCCTAGATGCATTTGGGACAAAAACCTCATCTTTCTCTTTCTTTGTTGCAACAGTAACTAAGCAACATGATGATTATTATTTATTGCTTATGAAAAATATTGCTTTACATTTTTTGCATATATGTCCTCACAAAGCATAAACTGAATATAAAATGAACAGGGGAAATTTGATTTTTATGGACTTTTAAAATGTACAGCAGTTATATGACCACTTTTAGTTTACCTTTTCTTTTCACGGCTTATGCAGGGTCGAAAGGACATTAAAAAATAAATTAATGGAATGGCGTGCCAAACATCCAACTCGCTGGAATCGACAGTGCATTGCTATATTTCGAAAAATCCTTCCCAAACTGGAATTCAGTTCTGGAAGTAGTGCCAGTATGGAAGAATATGAATTTAAATGTCTAAAAAAAGATTATAAGGTTTGTATTTGGTTAACTTATTACGATGCCTGTAGTATCTAGATAGCAAACTACACCTGCATGATATTCTTTTTACAGTGTGCCACCTTTTTGAATCCTTTATACTGATACAGTATGAGGCAGTGTGTTGACCACAGTGGCCTATGTTTATAACCTACACTTACCCTTCAGCAACTGAAGATACTGAGAGTAACCAGAATTACCTGGCGAGCGATAGGATCCATGGAAAAGCCATGCAGGCAGACAGCATGTATGCTGTTAATTCAATCACAGTAAGCACCAATGTTGATTACATATTAAATGCTGTAAGGTGTGTTAACTTTGTCAAGTTGCCACTTATATGAAAGAGAGAGTCAAAGATGAGCGTTCCCTAAAAAACCACAGGAAAAGTGCTACCAAAGCAAACAAGAGAACAAACTACGGGGCATATTATCAAGGACGGCGTTAAAAATTATCGCTGGTTTAGCGGCAGTAAAGCGGCGATAATGGGCTTGATAATATGCCCTTGAGAATTCCAATAGAAGTCCATGTTCTGGTGTGAACATGGGCTTCTATGGGAATTCTCCAGGGCATATTATCAAGCCCATTATCGCCGCTTTAGCGGCAGTTTTCTGCCGCTAAACCGGCGATAATTTTAATGCAGTCCTTGATAATATGCCCCTACATTTCTCTCGAAGCCTCTTGAGATGCCAATATTAACGTCACTGCCACTTGTGGTGGACTGGGTGAGAAGTAAAACCTTCCCAGCTACATGTTGGAGGTGGAGTTCCCTTGCCAGGTCCAAAGTGAGTGGACACAAGAGACATTCGCTGCTTCAACTTGCCACAAACTCCTCTGAGGTATATCTGTGAGCAGGTTTGAAACTCTACCACCGTCATGCGCTCACTGCTAGCTTCACAGGAGTCCCCGCCCGCTTCCTCTGGGGCCACAGACGTGTGTGTGCACATGCCAAGGGTGCTGCCGACCTCTCTCTGAGGGCAGGTTGTCACGTGTAGGTATTCATGGCACCTTAACCCCCGGGGCCTACTGGCCATCACTACTTACTCCACACCACTCAGCCCTAGTAGCTTCTGACCCTCACTATCTGCCTGTACCATCTCTGGTTGCTGCTAGTTCCTTGTGCTTTTAAGCCTTCACCTTCGTTCTCTCGCCGAATAGCACTTTATTCTTCTTTAGGAATGAAGACAATAAAATATCTAACATTCAGAGCGGAAGTATGGTTCGAAAGCTATTATGCATTATAATTGTGCATAATCTCTTCAAATGGTGAGTGACTCTAGCTTAGATGTTGATAGATAAACGACAGAAGTCAGAAAACCTTCATTTCACTTTAACATGACGCACAAAAATAACAGTATGTTGTGTGTAGTGCATTGTAATATTATTAGCAGCTGCTTTTTTTACTTAAAAGATAAAAAATTCCAACATTTTTACCAAACACACCTTGTCATATTGATTACTGGAAATGGCCCGTGAAATAAGTGTTTTGTGAATGCTAAATAAATATGCCATTGCTTTTTTAATTCTGTTATTCTTTTTTTATTTAAAAAAAAAAAAATCGATTAATAAACTTTTTGCCACAGGATTCTAATGTACGGGAATTAGCCCATGGCCCTAGCTACATAGGGAGGGGCATATTTACAATGGCTTATCACCACCATAACATCACTTTTTTTGACGTTCTGGTGGCGATAACCCCTTCGCCTTATTTACAAGGCGGCGTTAAACCTCTTAACGTGGCTTAATGCCGCCCTTTCATGCAGCACATAGCGTGAAAGGGGCGGGCAATGGGTGTTGCAGTGGGCGTTCTGCCACACCACCCATTGCGTTCTGATGCTGCCCCCTATTTCCAAGGCTGGCGTACATATGGGGCAGCTCCAAAAATAAGACCAGGGAAAACCTGGTCTTAAATTGGCGCAACGAGGAGAAATGATTAATTTCTCCCCGTTTTTGCTGTTTCTGTGTGTGCTGCATACTGCATTCTGTATCTCTGCTTTTTCAGAATGTCGTAGCACGATATTTCCAATTGTGGCATAACAACCCACTCTGCCATTCTGTTGTAAATATGCCCCAGAGAGTCTTGTCCACGCCCCCTTTGGAGCCCCACCTTTCTTATCTTATTCCACTTAAAGCGCCGCCTGCTTCCAACGCTCTAAGGTGGGCCTTGGAAAATCACTATGATGACTTACACGGGAAAAGTTGTTTATTATTTGTTTTCTGGCATCTCCACGTTCTCTCTTTCACAGTATACAATCCTCTAAGAACAAACCAATTCTCAGCACTGCGACGAAAAGCATTTTAAAGAACTGTGCAGATAAAAGAAGATAAATCCCGTCGTGCCCTCCAGCCAAACTTTGTCTCATCTACTTAACAGTTCCTCATATCCGGGATGGCACATCCACAGCACAATTTTATCATATCCTCCTAAAAATATATGTCCTACTTCACCAAAATGTATAATGGCGGTTTGCACCCTCAAGTGTGATTATGCAACATCTGCATTGCTTTATTGGTGGACATTTTAGAACTCAAGTACCTTTAAACCGTCTTCTACTCCTTTTATTCATGAGAGTATAGCACCTGTAAAGGTGTTAATAAATCTTGAGGCACATTTTGCTAAAATAAGCAGACACTTTGGCGGAATGCCCTGAAATTCAACTAACATGCTGTGTAACTCAGATTGTGCCTTAAGCCAGCTCGTGCAGTCACAGAAACAGGAGAGAACAAAGCAAACCAGGCTTCTCAGTCAGTGCAACACTGGAGGAAAGGAATGAAACCAGGAAGATGTTCACTGGAAAGGGAGGCCTAAACCTAACCATATTACAGAGCGGCGGTTGCCGCTGTATAGTTATAGTTAAGTCAGAATTTCTGTGGGAAAAATGTTTTTTTTTATTTTGCTCATCACTTCGGTGCCTTTTGATGAATCTGCTTGAAAGGGCATGGCAAGTTTTGGACCAATCTGTCAAACGGGGGCCAAGAAAAAGTGGGGTGGGGGGGGGGCTAAAGCATTGATTTCATGTTATTCATTCCATATAAAATGGTGCTCTCCGATACAGAAACAGCAGCTGAAAGAGGTCACACAAAATAGGGAAAAAGGCAGCGCTTTACGCAGAAATAGTGCTTTTGATTATTGAATCTTTTAGAAATGTATTTATATTTTTAAATTCTGTTTATTGAAGATATAGTTCAATACACAATGGAGGTAGCAATAATACAATAACATGTTAGTATTGTTCAAAGAGGAAGAGCTCCTTGCATTTCCTACATAGGATCTTCTAGCAACAGAGCACTATACCAACTCAGCACGCGTATATAAGACAATTCTTTTAACTCCATAACTCAAGAACTAGGAGATGAGAGGGAAAGGGAGATAGCAGTGAGGAGGGAGCACCATCAATGACAAGCGACATCAGTCACTTCGGCATCAGATCATCGCTCATGGGGGGCGAGCGGGTACTGCATCCCATCTGCACCCGCAGTCGTAGGTCGATCTGCAAAGGACCCAAAATATCTCTAGGTCCCACCAGAACTGGCATTAGATCCCAGTATGCTGCAAGCTGGCCCTGGCAATACGCTGTATTCCTGAGCCAATCCTCCAGCCGAGGGATGGAGCGGCCCCAGCACGTCGCCACCCGTCATTTACCAAGGAGCAGCAAGATTCCTTTCCTATCGTCCAAGGGGACGTCCCCAGTAGTGAAGTCAAGGGGGAGCGCTCCAACCTAGAGTCTACCATTTCCTCTATCGCATCAAAGACAGCCCCCAATATCGACTTATGTCGGGGCATTCCTATGATGTGCAGAAAATTCGCGCAGGGAGCCAAGCATCTGGCGCAACGCCCATCTTCAAGCAAGCCCGCTTTAAACAACCATTCTGGTGCCCTATACACGTCTGTGAAGAACTTTAAAGTGTATCAGACGCATCCTGTAGTTAGGTTGACAATTCTCTGGTCTGGGCGCATCAGAAAGTCTACTGTTCTTCTGGTATGGATATGCCCAGCTGGACCTCCCACTCATGCAGTGCCTTAGGAGCAAGCACCAGAGCCATACGGTGCAGTTCGGAGTTCAGCCGCGTTATCAATTTAAGTGGGGAAGGATTTTTCAAAAAGCTCTTCAGTGCCTGTAATGTGGCCGGCACTACAGGAAATGAGGCAAAGCTAGCGCGCAGTGTGCCCTAAGCTGATAATAAATTAATCTGTCCAGTACCTTGAGCTCTGCATCTCCCAGGGCCTGCTGCTGTGTAATAACCCTCCTGGCATTCATCACCCATTGTGGTGAGCTGGAATCTCCGCAATCCATCACAAGTACCCGCGCCTCAGGAAAAGGCAGGGCAGGGTCCTTAATTAGTGGTATAGAGGGAGCAAACAGCACATTTAACCGCGCCCTCCGGCGCAGCTGGTGACATGCCCATACAGAGCAGCTAATTGTATCCACTCTGGACTGCAGCCTAGTTTGCATCCTGTACAGAACTATGTGCATCAGATAAGGCGCAGCCTGGTGTTTCGGCGAAGTGTGTGCCATGAACTCCGTAGGGTCCATCCAATAAAACCCGAATTGTGCCTGTGCACAGCTGTAATAAAGGTCCATGTCTGGTGCGCACAACCAGCCCTGCTCAAAAGGAAGCGTCAAACTCTCCCAGGTGATTTTGGGCCATGCCAATGATATTAAGTTCGACTGTAGCCTACGTTTGAAGCTGCTACTGAGAGGGAGGAAGTGATTTAGGAACAGATAAATGTTCTAGGCAATATAACCATTTCAGCAATGGCCAGGTGCCCTACTGTTTCAGACTGCTCTTTAACCACTCCATCAAACAACTGTAATTCGATCTCCAGAGAACGTAAGCGCCCCAACACAGCCATACACCCAGATACCTCACCGGTCCCTCCGCCCAGTGGAGGGGGAACCACGAGCAAAACTGCGCGGTGGCCTCCGTGAGAGGGAAATTCACTGACATTGCCCAGTTAATGAATATGCCAGATAATCCACTGAATCTGATAAACTCCCTGATCAGTGGATCTAGATTCACACCGGGTGTTTAACAAATAGAGTAATATCATCTGCGTACAGCGAAACCAAAATCACCTGGGTTGTGAAGGCCAGGCCTTGGTGGGCATGGTGCTGCCTGAGGCGCGCCACCAAAGGCTCTAAGGCTATGGCGAAGAGGATGGGGGGAGCGGGCATCCCTGCCTCATTTCTCGGAATACTTGAAATGAGGGGGGAGACCACTCCATTGATCCAGAGCTTTGCGGTGGGCTTTAAGTACGGGAGATTGATCAGTTGGATTAATTGAAGACTTAATCCCAAGCCGGCCAGCAGTGTGAACAGATACGGCCAGTCAAGAGAATCAAACGCCTAGAGTCATCAAGAAAAATGGTGGGCACCTTCAATGAAGGGTCTATCTCCTGGAGGGTGGCAAAAAAGTGCGCAGGTTGTGCGCTGTGGCTCTACACGAAACAAAACTGGATTGATCTGACCGGTGCTTTTGATTATTTGGTGTAAATCCATTCAGCCGATTTCTAAAAATTTGAGTTTAAAGAGGTGCTTGGGTTGGGCCTGAAGGGGTTAAAAAGTTAGCTATATCTGGACAGTTGGTCTTTCCGGAGTCCAGCAGGGTTCATGTAGTACTCTAAATAAAAAAAATAGGCCCTTGTGATTGGCCAAGGGAGCTTTTCTCCCATTGGCCCTTTTGTCCCAAAGTACTGAAGGATCTGATTGGCTGGTCGCCACTCAAAGAAAATGTTAGGGCCACAATTGGACCTTGCCCTTTCTGCAGGGTTATCCCCAAACTTTTTGCCTTCCTCCTCATATTTGTCTTTTCCTCTTTTTGCTGGCTTTAGGATTCTGGGCACTTTACCACTGCTAAGAAGGCTAAAATGCATATACTCCGTACTCTAAACATGGGAACATTGGTGCATCCATAATTGGCACCTGCGTGAGTCCTTTAGCCTACCTGCCCACCATTGTGGTCAGCTTGAACTGTGGATTTACCCTGGTCTAGTGTGATCCAGATGTCCCTGGCTGGCCCTTTATGGCTCTAAGTACTATAATTTGTTTTAATCTCTAAAAATTGATAACTCCGGTTCTACTTATTGGATTTTTGTCATGTTGGTCTTGTTTTACTCATAAAAAATATAACCTGTTTTGTTATTACTGTCTGCAGTATTTTTGTGGTGTTTTCATTGTGTTACTGTGTGTGTGTGTTTTGCACAAATACTTTACACATTGCCTCCTTCGATAATCCTGACTGCCTTGTGCCAAGCTACCAGAGGGTGAGCTCAGGTTATCTTTTAGTGTGTATCTAGGTTACCCTGACTAAAGTGGTGGTTCCTGCTTGTACAGGGTGCATAATCTGACAACCAGAAACACCCATCTCTAACATGGGGTTTGGCCTGCGGATTTGGAGGATTTTCCTTAGACATGTGTTGATGAAGGTCTGAGCTGGGAGTGATCAAAGCTGCCCTCCAAGTTTCTGCTCCATACAGAAGGACCGATTTTACGTTGGTATTAAAAAGCCTGATTTTGGTTTGCAACGTTAGGTCTTTTGAGCACCAAATCTTCTTTTGCTGAATGAAGGCGATCTTGCTTTGCTGATTTGTGCCTTGACATTGTTACTGTGCTGCCCAGCTTGTCTATGACACTGCCCAGGTAGGTGAAGTCTCAATCTCTTCCAGTGCATCATTTGAAAGAGTGAATGTAGATGTGCTCGCCATGTTAGCCTTCAGGATCTTGGTTTATTCCTCGTGGATGTGGAGTTCACACTAAGGAGAGCAAATGGAATTCAGTGGACACCTTAAACGCAGCTCAATGACCTGGACTTTGCAGATGACCTGGCCCTACTCTCCCATTCCATCTGCAGATGCAAGAGAAGACTGACAAAGTAGCAGCCACACCAGCACAGCTTGGAAAATATATAATATAGATCGATTAAAAACATGGGTATATGTCACCAATGTAATTTCAGAATTGCAATAGGGTTTAAAAAAAGGCATGGGAGCTTTGGACCAAATTATAAACTTGCTCATGCTGACCAGCAAATATACACTTGCTAAAAAGGGTCGTATGTATATGGCTTCCATGGATTTAACGTCTGCCTACGATCATGTGAATAGGTCAAGACTATGGCCCATACTAATAGATTATGGAATGGACGTCGATTTGGTGGCATTTTTGCATTGGTACCGCTTAAATTCGACTGCCTCTGTCAGATTTAACAAAAATGGTTCCCTTACAAAGTCCTGGGATGTGAATAGAGGGGTGAGAGAGGGGTGCATTTTGGCCCCGTCTTGTTTACTCTATATATTAAAACTTTAGGGGCCATCTTGAAAACTGCTAGTAACGACATCCCTAGAGCAGGTTTTAAATATATACCTGCTCTCTTATATGCTGATGTAGCTGTTATGCTAGCTAGGACACCAATAGGGTTAAAACGACTTGTAAAGTCTTTCATTGATTTTATGATCTCATTCGACCTGTCCATACATTTTTCTAAATCACACAAAATGTATATGGGTAATTCAAAATGGATAAAGTGCACGCTTGTATATAAAGGTGGGGAATTTACAAATATTGCCACATTTCCGTATCTGGGGATTTTGTTTGATGAAAAGGGGTCATGGGTGGCCCAACGATCACTTAAGAAAAATACCCTGTCTAGAGCAGCTGGAGCTACCTTGGACTTTTCCAAGAGATTGGGCAAACCCTTGTGTCCACTTTTGAAGATCTATAATGAGAAATGTTTACCAATGGCCACATATTGTAGTGAAGTATGGGGTTATAAGGAGACCGGTGATCTGCAAGTGGCTGAAAATAAATATTTGCAGAAGCTTTTAGCTGTTCCTCCCCAGTACACCGTCTTTTATAGTGCATGAAGAATTGGGGCAGGGTTACATTTCTGATTAGATAGCAGTGGCTCCCCTAATTTGGTAGTTAAAAGCATGGTCGAGTCTCACACCTACCCTGACTCAACGTGTATTAAAAGATTGTATGAGGCTGGATAGGTTTGCTGAGGTACCTTGGTTAGCTTACATTTCTCAGCAACTTGCTATTTTAGGGTGTCCTGATCTTTTTACACATACAAGAAAGATGTATCCTGGAGAGTTGAAAGCTATTAAACATCAATTCCTAGTAAGGAGGGTGTCGGAAAGGGAAAATATGGCACTTAAAAAACAGACAATAAGGCAATACATAATATTGAAGTCTGGGGCCCTAGAACAACCTTTTTTGTCTTATATGAAAAATATACACCATCGCTTTCTTCCAATAAGATTTAGGTTTAATTGTATCCACTGGTGTCTTACATTTCCAAAGGGCTTTTCTAAACCACGGCATTTAAAGCCTTGTACCTGTGATGATTTTTCGGATCAAGATCTTTTACATTTTATGTTTTTGTGTGGATTTTATACTGAATTTAGGAATAGATATATTTTACCACTTTTAAAACATTGCAATTTTGCATAAGTGAGGCCTGCTTTGAAATACCTGCAAATGCTGTCTTCATCTCTGATATGTTTTGGGGTGGTGAGCTTTTTAGCAGGGGCCTTACTTAGTTGGGTAGTAGAGCAACTCTGTTTTTATGCGGGTATGTTATAAATATCGTATAGAAATACACTTTAACAAGGCTTATGAAACTGCAGTAGTTTAACTTTGTATGGGCTAATCATATCATTGAGGGCTCGAAAGACAAATATAGGATTTGCTCATATGAGTTTTTAGTTTTGTTTTGTATGATGATTTGTATGGTGTTTACTCCTTTTATTCATGGTTTGTATATATGTGCTTTTATGGTCAAAATTTGGACGAATAAAGTTTGTTTGACTGACTGATATCATATATGTATTAATTATATGTTTGGGTGCTTTGATTACATAAAATGCAGCGATATAAACCCTGTGTTTCAAAGGGAACCGTGATTATAATGACAGGCTTAAAATCACACTATAGAGCTGTATCACTGGCAGGAGCCATAGGGATAATATGGCAAACTTATCTACATTATTTTGCATAAAATATTATGCAGCACATTCTCTGGCAGTATTAGTTTCATCCATGTCAGTCAGAAACAGCCTCTTTTTGTAAAGTATATCAATCATTTGGCAACTGTTGTAAATCTATAATTATGTGCTAAAGGTAGCAGCCACATAATTGCATGTTTCTACTGTCTCTCATTACTGTTCATCGCCTTTCAAGAATGTATTCACGAAATGTAAAAACTAAACAGATTAATTAGTCAGTATTCATTGTTGGCTTCACTTCAGCTCATGTTTTTTTATTTATGATGTCCACAGAATCAATCAATCAATCAATCCATCCATCCATCCATCCATCCATCCATCCATCCATCCATCCATCCATCCATCCATCCATCCACAACTATACGCTTACCCGTTTGTTTTTCGTGCGATTCAAGGGCTTCAGTATTTCAAACATTCTCTGTCTTCTTCTCAATAATGTTTCCTTTCATGGAGAAAAAATGTTCAGACCTCTAGTCTATTCATGGTAAATATAGTACGAGCTTTAAAAGGATTTAATTATTAGCCCAATATAATACACCGAGGGGCAGGTCTGTGCTCAGACAAGTCAGACAACAATGCCAGAACATAGATATGGCATTTTAGAAGCTTGGAGGAAACGTACATGCTTATTTACAAACCCGAATTAACATTGCTACTGTGAGTGCTGTGAATAAAACATGACTGCGTCTACCTTTTATTCAATGCAAAGTATTTCGCCGCAATGCGCCATACGTCATTCTTCTAAACGCTATTTCATGATGGAATAATTCAGCTACAATGCAGCGGTGTTTACTGTCTGATACTAACGGTTTTGTATTCCGTGTTTTCTAGGTGGACGGATTTCCTCTTCGCCTTCCTTACACAGATATACCGACGATTACACAGGCTGTGTATAACACCGGGATTCACGTCACAGAAATCCCCCACACGGAGTTTGCAGTGTCAGTGTACATCTACCCCTACCCTAACAACATCCTAGCGGTGTGGGTGTACCTGGCATCTCTGGTGCCTCTAAATTAGAAACCTGTTTGGAAAGAAATCTATAGGGAGCATGCATTACACGTTGCCCTTGTTTTAATAAATAGATTACTGTGTTATAGCTGTCAGGCTGATGATTAAATATTACAAAATAGATTTGTTCCCGTGTTAAGAGAAGTTGTGCCTTTATCCAACGTTGGCTTGCAATTTGATTTAACTTATTTCCCTTTTACTCAATGAAACTTCAAAATATATATTCGTTTACAACAAACCATGGGGAAAAGGCAAGCAACAGATTTGTTTTAATTGTTAAATCCATCCCTGTCCTCTGGCTTTAGTAAATTAACAACACTGAGCTAGAATTTGCTTTAGTTTATCTTACGAAGGAACTGAAATATCCCAGAAATAGAAGACTCCGCATAGCATTTTAGAAATCCAAACACTACGTCGAGAGTTTTCAAGTTGTTAGTGGTGTCCTCATGGCAGCAAGAGGTTGGGGTAAATACTTCTGAACCTAAACACAACATCTTGAAAAGAAATATGGGGCCCAGCTTGAATGAAGAAGCAACAAGTCCTGCTTGAAAGAAGGAGAGTATTTTGTTTTTTGTTTTAAAAAGCTAGTGAAGAAAGAATGTAAAAGTGGGAGGAAGATTGACCGATTGGGTTAAAAATTCAGAGTGTTAAGATGATTTCAGAAGGGTCAGAGTGGGAGGGGAGGAATCCAGATGGGAAATGCTAACAAGGAAATGGTTTTGAGTGATCAAGCTACTTCAAAGTAATCAGGGTGTGTTCATGGTGCATAGATGACCTGCAGGTGTACAAGAAGTATCACTTTAAGAAAGTCCCCATTAAAGGAAGTGGCCTAGAGACAGAAAGGTTTGGCATACCCCCATTCTGAATTGCAATAGTATCAGAGGCCGCTATAGACATTGCCATAACATTTACTATCAAAAGGAATGATTTTTGAAATTCCCATGGAATCAAATGCGGCACTTGGTCTTCTTCAAATGTGATGTAAGGAATGGCCTTCTCCGTGCAGAAACTAAGGCCCTCATTTTGATATCGGGTAGACCGCCACCGACAGGCCGTCAGTGGCGGTACACCCACCATTCAGGTCATCGGTCCGACTGCCAAATTACAATACCGGCGGTAGGAGCGATTAGGTCAGGGGGAAGATAGCCACCTTCCACAGGCTCAAGGAGCCCATTAGGGCAGCGGTCAAACTCTAATCCCTACAATGGAGGCGGTCCCTGCTGAGGCACCGCCTTAATGATTAAGATATCCCTTTCCGACTGCCTGTTCATGGCGGTTCCATCGCCATTAATAGGCAAACAGAAAGGGACTTTGGGGGCCCCAACCAGGGCTCATCGTCCCCATGGCCACTGCTTAGTGGCCTGGGGGCACATGTAGGGCCTCCTCACACATCCATGTATCATATGGCACCACATGGTGCCTGGCATGCAGTGCATGGATGTGCATAACATGTTTTTTTCTAATGCAGCTTGTGATGTGGCCCTTTTCCTAGGCCACAGCACAAGCCACATTAGAAAAAAGCATTTTACGACCGCCTGCACGGCGGTCATATCGTAATAGGGCGGGCAGGACCTCAAACTCATTGTCGGACGGTTCCTACCCACAGCGATGGCAGTTGGACGCACATCCAACCACCAGCCTAATGAGACCCTAAGTCTAGCACTTACATAGCACAGCTATATCTAAAGAAGCACCTTCAGGTACTGATTCACACCAGTTTACGCTGACTTACCATACTACGGGACATATTATCAAGAAACGGCGTTAACATTATCGCCACTTTAGCGGCAGAAAACTGCAGCTAAAGCAGCGATAATGGGCTTGATAATATGCCCTTGAGAATTCCAATAGAAGCCCATGTTCTGGTGTCAACATGGGCTTCTATTGGAATTCTCTGCGGCATATTATCAAGCCCATTATCACCGCTTTAGTGGCAGTTTTCTGCCGCCAAAGCGGCTATAATGTTAACACCGTGCTTGATAATATGCCCCTACAACATTTGCACTTTTCACAGTTCCTATATAATAAGTCAGTATAAGGAGCTCAGATTCTGTAAGTATTAACCCTTGTATCATGCCTTTTTGCCTGCTGTGCTCCCATTCTGTAACTTCTGCAGCAGGCCTAATCGCCTTTGCAGTCATAGGTAATCTGAGTTACAGTAATTAATTTTTTTAATTAGCACTAGTCCAACAACTCTGTCGTGCAGTTTCACAGAAATGAGGGGCAGAAATTCTCTTAACCTCCGAATTTGAAAGGTAACTTCACTGAATATTTTATTCACCTGCCACTCCAGCAATTGCTGCCTCCCTAGAACACTACCAGGCTGTTGGCACAGTTGTCATACTTAGTGTTGTTGGCGAGGAAACTGGGAAAGGAAGTGTTGATAAATATGTTCCCTGTGCAAGGGGTTCCAAAGTAACATTACCTAAGTTTCTTTGGAATTTTGTTGATGAAAGTACTTCCTCAGTAGCCATCAAACAGTCAATGAGGTTGGTGAATTCACTTACTTCTGCGTCAAATGGTTTTTGAATGTGGGAGGATTTTCCCTTGGTGATGTGGCTCAGTTTGTGTATTTGCTAATGCCTTTTGATTGTCAATAGTTACCAATGAATGTTTGCTTGAACAGTGAGGCTTGTTATAGTGTGCTTGTCGGACACCCAAATCTTTTTTAATACCCTGAATGTCAAAGCTCCTTTTGGAAGTCGCATTGCTACATCACAGGCAGCTAAGTCACATGCCAAGTTACCTAGTTGCAACAAAACAGATACACCTTGGTGAATCCTCTATATGCCCTTGCCACGTGATTCTTGTGAGATGTTGTTTTCACAATTGCTAAACTGGCCTTCATAGCTGTTTCTTCACTGTAAATAATGACAGAATGAAGCACATTTGGTTACAATGTTTCCCAATTCAGCACAGTTCTTTTCATCTTCTACCAGAGGGACATATACACATCTTTCCAGAGTAACATACGTCACCCAGACTGCACCGGGGTGACGCATACAGGATTTGTTGTCAGTGTGTTATCCAGTGCTGAATATGGCCTTGATTCCTTCTAAATTCTGTGAGGTGAAACATTTTGAGTGTCTAGTTGTTGCAGGGATTCTTCCCCAAAACAGAACTATGCGCAGGATTATATGACCTTGTTGTATAGGGACTGGGTCTTCTTACCACCTTAGTACCCATGAGCCCAGAACCGACTAGCTATAGTGTCTCACTTGGTCTCCTACTCACTCACAGAGAAACAAATGATTAGACACCCCAGAACACAACACTCCCAGATCTCTCAGGAATCGCAGTAGCAAGACACACCCTTTCACTCTCACTCCTGTACTTATCCACAATAAGATCTGACAGAGACACAAAACAGTTTAAAAAATATATTTTTTAACTAACGTGCCCTCACATGCAGTATACGTGCCACAACAAGCAGGAAAATGCATAGTACAAATACAGTCAGCATAGCAGCTAGTCCATATATCATGAAGGGAGATGTCATCATGAAAAGACAATAGAGCCTAACCTCCATCCCCTTGCTAAGAAGCAGTATTATTATGTGTTAGAAGATCTCTGGGCTTTGTCAGCAGACCCCATGCCTTAGCCTATAGATGGTAGATCTACATCAGAGGTGCTTTCGCTCTTCTCCCTGGAAAGGTCCCTCTCCAAGTGTGTGCTACCTATTTGTGTATTCCAATAAAACCGAAGTACGTTGTCCCAAACAACAGCTACATCGCTATGTTTTGTCTAAGGGCTAAGGCCTGGCCAGAACAAAATAACAAGGGGCATTGTTATTCAACCTTGCTCGTAATGTTCAGTCAAAATCCCAGAAACCCGCAGAGAGTGAACACAGCGACGAGTTCTCATGTGAAATCAGCCATAGAAATTATTGCAAAAATAAAGTAGTGAAGTAACGTGTGCAAAGCAGTGGGCAAGCCGCAGCGTGCTCATGCCAACTTAGAGAAGACGACGATGTCTCCATGGGCCATGTGACATGGTTTAATAGAAGAGCACATTACAGGTACTTTCTGGTAGGTGTATGTGAAGTGCCAACCTGTACCTTTAAAAGAGCTTCTCAGCCCCTTAAGCCATGGGGTGTCCTCAGCTTTGTGTAGGATATTTTGTTATGTAATATTTTGAATGAATAGTACTACTCAGCACAGTAAATAAAACGCTTTATTGTCCCAGTTTGTTAAAAAACATATACAATATTACAAATAAATAAATGTAGGAGTACATTGTTAAAAAGAAGCTTAAAAAAGTGGTTTCATGTATTTCCTGTGAAGATCCATCAGTTTTGGGCATAAACAGAAAATATGTTCCAGTGTTTCCTACTCCAAATTTTAAAGCTGGCACACACTGATGGCTCTCGGGGGAATTTACATAATCCGTCAAATTGATCGAAAGGTAGATAAAAAAAAAGTCTAAAACATTAAAATGATTTTTCCACATTTTTGTTCAAATCTAAATAAGGTTGTCACAGTATCATATAGGATCCCAGGATATACTTGGTGTTTTTATATTTTGTGGCCCCTTTCAATGTCTAATATTCAGCAGAAAGTTCTTAAATCTTGTTTTAATATAAGCTTCAGCGCAGCCCTTGTCATTATGCACAAACCATTTAAAGCCGACAAGTTGTGTTTGGCCAAGAGGTCCTTCATAAAATGTTCAGCAAGTGGTGCTTCAGTGTCTAGATTTAACAGTTCTTTTAAAATGTAAAATTTTAAAATATCGTAATCTGCCAGATGTCTTTAAACTAATTAATGTGAGCGATAGTGGTCAGTGCATAAACAGATTTGATTCCATACTGGATTCTTAGTTGCCTTTGCATCGTTGAGTTACATAAGTTAAATAACTTCCTGATGCCATACAAAACATTAGTTTCTAAGTCTGGAGTCCAACACACTGAAAAACACACAAGCATCCGCTCTGGAACCAGGATGGCTCCTTTGGAAAAGGTGAAGAAATGGGGGTGGTTGTCAGTACGCAGGGTGGCAACACACCCACTTTTGTGGGTGGGAAGGGAAAAAGACCCTTTACTTTATACAACCCTCTCTCACTCACTCTAGTGGTGACATGCTTCATAGTGCAGTCCCCAAGACGCCAAACGCCAATTGTGACAATTAAGGTATTAACACTAGGATAGCGCTTCGTTCAGTGATCCCAGTGATACCAAACCAGAGAGGACGTATCCCTTCAATCCCCTTCACTGACGACCTCTCTACCCTCCTAGGGTTCCCACCCGTGATCCCTAACCTTGTGTATAAAGTCCATCACACTGAGCCATAAATAAGGGCTTGGGCCTAATTAAGAGTTGAAAGAAATCAATGTTGGTGCCATTGCCCCTCCATATTTTAATGCAAATCACTTTATTGATCCAATGATTGCAGAGTTTGTATGGGGCGCAAATATAATGGATGAGCGCTTCAGCTTAATTTATTGTCCATTATGACACCCATGCATGTATAATTTGGCACATGCTCAATTTTATTAGGGCCTGTAGACCAGATGTATATCTACTTTTGACATCCAAATGGCATTACCTTTGTTTTCTTGATGTTAATCTGCAGATTATAGTTAACACTGAAGTTGTGCACCCTAGTCAGTTGTACCTGTAAGATGATCTGTGTGGTGGAAAAAATAACCAAGTCATCAGCGTATGCCATAAACAGGACGTTGTTAGCCAATTTGGGTGAATCACCCCTATCCTGTTGAAGTCCAACTAAAAGGTCAGAAATATATGAACCAAATAATGTCGGATCCAGTATGCAACTTAGTTTTAAGCAGTTGATGGTGTTAATTTCTGGCATCAGCCATCTGACAGTTTAACCTTTATCCAGGTGTCGCTATAGAGGTCAATTAAGATCTTTAATAGGCCATAATCTATCCCCCATAAGTCCAGTTTAGCCCACAGCTTGGATCTATATACTTTATCGAAGGAAGTAGAGAAATCGATGAAGCATGCCAACAGTTTCTTCAAATTATTCCCACGTGCTTTCTGGGCTAGGATGGAAAGTGCCATAATATTGTCTGTCGTGGAATATTTTTGGCAAAAACATGTCTGATGGAAAGTTATTCTCTTGAATTCGTTTGCCCATTTTTTAAGATGGAATAGCACATTTAGCAAAATAGCACAGTATTCCGAATATTCAGAATCCTCATTCTCTGAAAACCTCCTTCCTGAAGCAGTAGGGTCAGTCTTAATTTGAGACGGTGGTTTCCGGTACATGGCACCAGCACTTAATTGTCAACACCAGGGCTTGTGACAGTCTGCCACAAGGTGGCGCTGTCCGGTTTATTTAGAGATGAGCACAACAACAGTTAATTATTAATTCAATATACATTGAAAACAATACTATTAACTGCCGCCATTCTTATAGCCTTGGGGGCCTGAAATACTCCGAATTGTCACACTTGTAGAAGTGTGATGATTGGTAGTTGCGTTGTTACTATTATTGGCAGCGCTGGGCAGGGCAATGTGTGGTGCAAGCTGCAGTGGCCTCCTGATGAGAGTCCTGGAACTTATTTTGTTACAAATTAGGCACTGAATAGGGTGACAATTCATGGCTCTTGTTCCAACACAAGTATTTCTGGAGGTGACACTTCAAGTCTGCTGAGAAGTTTAGTGGGGATCATGACTGTAAATTGACAGGATGAAGTGCAGAAAAGCTCCACTAATCATTAGCTATTTGGACATCATTTTCAATTCAGGAGTGCATGTGCAAATTCTTAGGCAACTTCAAGCAATTACAACTAATAGGCAAACCTGTCATCTTTTTTGGGATAAAGACTGAACCCTGAAGGCACCTTAACGTCATTCTCAACAAATCTTCAGAGGTTGTAGACAAGGCTTTATTACCCGCACTGGTTACAGAAAATGATAAAGGTTGTCGTTATCACCTGAAGTGCAGGAGTAAATGTAACCTCATTTAGACTGTCAATGAAAACCGATCTACCTTTCTCGGTGGCTGGAATGGTTGTAAAAAGTGCCAAATTAATTCATGTGTCCACTGTTCTTCTTCCAATACATCGCCCATAAAAATAATACATCCTTTGGAAAGTTTATAAGTTTATAACTTCTTTCTGAGTCTCATTTTCAATTCTCCAAAGAAAGAAGACACAAGGCGGAACAAAAATGGATACGGGTTTCATTAGTAATACTATCATCACAATTGCAAAGGGGGTGGGGGGGGTGAGCCTTGTAGGTTACTTCATGCCCACTTAAAAGTTACAGTGGCCAGAGGAATTATCTTCAACCTCATATGCAAGTCCAATGTCCTCATGGTATGTGGGGTCATTTTATGAAGATTCAACTTTATCTCCATTCATGTTTCGCTTCCAGGTACTGTTTGCCAGAGTGTCTCACCAATTACGCCATTCGGGTGCTGATCCTTCCTTTTTACCCCATTACTCTAAAGGTCTGAAGTTGTGCAGCACATAGCCCCCAACTCTCAGGATTGACAGTAAAGAAAAGAAAATGCAAACTGTGCATCTTTTCTTAGTCTGTGATGCATGCTCAGACAAGAAGACCTATGCAGTTTGGGTGTTTAGAGCATTGATGTGTAGTGTTCTTTTTTGTATAGGAACGGCCAACACATGAGATCCAAAGGTCTGTAGTGGAGAGCTTCATGTCTCAGCTCCTTCTCCAGTTGCAGCACTGGTGTCACCCCAAAAGTGAAATTGACAGAACAGGGTCTTGCAGGCCCTGCTCTGTGAATCATACTGTACATGTGATTGGAGGTCTGACATGTGAACGTAAATGTGAGTGGGTGCTGTGTAGAGTAGGGAAATGGAGTAAAATAGACAGTGCATGTTAATGAAGTGGTATATGTTCAGGGAGCCACCGGAGGGTAAGTAAAAAAGAAGAAAACACTTGTATGGGGTGTGCATGGGTGAGTGTGTGCGTCTGTGTGAGGGCGTGAGCAGGCATGACGGTGCCCAAACCTGAAAAACGAAAACTGGTTCATGTTGGTAGTAATTTATGATAGACAGGGCATCCATGGTATGATGGCGTCAATCCCTGGAACAAATTTGGCCATGGACACTTGTGGAAATTCTAGCCATATTGGGTGTATCAATCACATGATTGTGTCAACCCTTGATGAAATGTATTGTCCTGGTATATTGAGGTTAATTTCTGGTATGCTGCTGCATCCATAGCATACTCGTCCTGCATACTCGTGGTCATTCTTGACATGTTTTGGCATCCATGGCATAATTGTGCCTACATCAGCTGAAATGCTGGTAGTGGCATATTGCTAGCAATTCTGCTCATGCTGGAGGCATCCATGATATGATGGCAAGGTGTATTGGTGGTAAATACTGTTTCCTAAATATTGATTAAAAAATACAGCCTTATTGGAGTTAATACTAAAACAATCTACAACCAGTTGACAATATTTCTGTGAGATAATTTTTTTCTAACAATATTCGACATACAACCTACCTATACCAGGCAAAATGCTAGCCTTGGCATATTATGAGAATTCATGGGATATTGGTTGGCCCTTGCATGACTTTTGTGTAAAATTGAAAGCTTGTGTTTGATAGCAAAATGTGCATATTTCCTAGACTGACAAGCTGATGTGTGTGGATAAAATAATTGTATTTCCAAACCGACATTTAAAACATACTGTTGTCTTAAATCTGTAAGATTAGCACAATCTGTCTGCTCCCCAAACCTGCAAAATATTTGTAACCTGACTGGCAGCCCTGTTCAGTGAACCTGTAGAATCTGTTAAGTAAGATCAGTTGTACTGCAGTCGGGGTGCAGCAAACACGTCATCAACACCATTCCTTGGTGAAAACCATGGGGGCTGTATTAAAGGTAAAGTGCAACACCACACCCTGGAGTTGCACGCCACACACAGCGAATGGAGAAATCTTCAGTGAGTTTTCCAGATGGACACAGGGAAATATGTGTCCTGGCGATAAAGACATGACAAAAATGTGTGACACCCCAGGGGTTTAACAGCTAGAGAATGGCCATCCTGTAAGTGAGGTTGGATATCCAAAGTTCATGTTTGTGAGATCCAATACCAACCTGAACCTGAACCTGCTGGTTTCCTTTGGGACCACAAAGCTTATGAAGTAGAATTCTCAACTCTACTCTTCCTGTGGGACCAGCAACCTTTTGCTCACCAATTTTTGCATACCTGGGAAACGATGACAAGAGGCCATATGAGGAAACTAAGTGTATTGTCAGCAGCAAGAGGTGTGAGTCAAACTGCTATAACAGCCAGCAGCCTTACATATATATTCTTTCTATTTACTATATGCTATCACCTCACACAGTCACATGGTAAAAGTGCTAAGACTTCACTACACATCATCCCTCTTAAACAAATAAAAAATAATAAAAACACAATAGTAACATTTGGAAAGAAATTAAATGCAAGAGAAAAACAAACTGGTTTCACATCAATAAAACCTGTTGAAGGTACACTGCTCCAACGCAATCATGTAGTCTCTTGGGTATGACAACTTTTTTGCCACCACCAGTGGTAAAGGGAGGCTTGGCACTCAGTGAAGATTCTGCCTGTTGTTCCACACTAGAATGACGAATGGCAGGTGATTCATCCCTAGCCGAACCAGTCAACAATGGGAGCCCCCTACTTTTGAACCTGGCCCTCTCTGCAGGGTCCCCCACAAACATTTTGCTCTCACCCCTCCTGCTTTGCTGAATTTGTTTTTGTTGGCTTTAGGACTCACCATTTGTTTTAAAAATCACGAGCGGAGAGCTCCTGGACATACCTCTTTGCCGCTACTCCTCGCCGGACCCGCTTCGCGGGTCCCGCTTCGCTGCCTTTGCCTTCTGGACTCCTGCTGGGCTTCTTTGATTGCTGCTGGGCTTGCCTGCCTCCTGTGCCTCTCACGAATAAACAGCGGTGCAGCTGGCGCGATTGTGTGCGCGTAAACGGGACCACAGGGCTGCGAGCTGACCCGCAGGGACTCAGTGTACCAGGAGTCCCTGCGTGAGGTCCAGACCCGCAACACCTGGGTCGCTCTCCCTGCCTGCCCCGCCCACGCTACAGCTATTAAGTGCAGATACCTCGGTGGAAATCGTTGGGATCACCATTTGTTTTAAAAATCACGAGCGGAGAGCTCCTGGACATACCTCTTTGCCGCTACTCCTCGCCGGACCCGCTTCGCGGGTCCCGCTTCGCTGCCTTTGCCTTCTGGACTCCTGCTGGGCTTCTTTGATTGCTGCTGGGCTTGCCTGCCTCCTGTGCCTCTCACGAATAAACAGCGGTGCAGCTGGCGCGATTGTGTGCGCGTAAACGGGACCACAGGGCTGCGAGCTGACCCGCAGGGACTCAGTGTACCAGGAGTCCCTGCGTGAGGTCCAGACCCGCAACACCTGGGTCGCTCTCCCTGCCTGCCCCGCCCACGCTACAGCTATTAAGTGCAGATACCTCGGTGGAAATCGTTGGGATCACCATTTGTTTTAAAAATCACTAGCGGAGAGCTCCTGGACATACCTCTTTGCCGCTACTCCTCGCCGGACCCGCTTCGCGGGTCCCGCTTCGCTGCCTTTGCCTTCTGGACTCCTGCTGGGCTTCTTTGATTGCTGCTGGGCTTGCCTGCCTCCTGTGCCTCTCACGAATAAACAGCGGTGCAGCTGGCGCGATTGTGTGCGCGTAAACGGGACCACAGGGCTGCGAGCTGACCCGCAGGGACTCAGTGTACCAGGAGTCCCTGCGTGAGGTCCAGACCCGCAATACCTGGGTCGCTCTCCCTGCCTGCCCCGCCCACGCTACAGTTTATTGCGGGACATTGTCCCCGCTGCGCGGGAGCGCCCGGGGCTAAGCCCGGGCAAAGGGCGGGCCGTCTAAGGCCGTCCAAGGACGTACAGGGACGGGCCGGGCCCTTTCTCTTACATTCGGGATTCGAGGACTCATAGTATGTTTTAGTATGAGATATTTAATGTAGTTATAGTGTGTAATTGAAGTTTTAAATTTTTATCTAATTTATATTTTAAATTGTTCACATTATTTCTTACTTTTTAGTCTTATGATGTCCTCATCACTAAGAAAGGGTAGGCGGGTCACAGTAAAGTCAAGTAGTGTTAAAGCCACTGGAACTCTAGATGATTTTATTACCCGTGCCACGGGGATATTAGATAAAGAAATTGCTCTTACTGAAAAGCGTTTGTCTTTGGATTTAGTTACGGGGAAACGTTCATCTCTGGGACGGTTTGCATCTGTGGTCACTCCCGAAAAGAGCATAGTAAACGACTTGGAAGCCAGCCCAAATCTAGCCGTTACTCCAGATAATCAAGAAATATCTATGGGCGATGTAGTGAACGGTCCAATAGAAGATTGTTCTGTATTGAGTAATATTGGGGATGGGATCCAACACCCTAATTTGACCTTGTTGGGCCCCATTTCCTTACAACCCAAAGTTTCGGCTCCTGTTCAAGAAGCCACAAAAATTAGTAAACGTAAAAGAGGGGGAGGTCACTTGAAGGGAAGGGTAACACGAATGGGAGACCCCGGTTATCTGACTCATTGCTGCCAAAACAATAATAATAAAGATTTGTTAACACATATTGAGAAGCTGGTAAAAAGTCTTTTGACGCCCCTTATAGAGAGAACACAAATTGTTAACCTAAAATTGGACCAATTAGAGCATTTAATATCAGTTAACACACATTCGCTGGAAATTTTGGCTAATAATAGCAAACTCCCTCAGGCCCTGGGGAATTGTATCGAAATAAAGAAGGGGGCTCACAAAACCTTTACTCAAAATACAAGTAATGCACCCCAGCCTATTGCTTCTGCTGATTCCCAGCGAACCCCTGTACAATCAGTCCCAATTAGACCTGCATTGGTGGCTGACGAGGGCTCTCAGTCAATGTCGATCATGGCTATAGCAGCAGCACCGAGCTTAATTACATCTAAGCCAGTAGCCTCATCTGAAGTCAAACTAACTCCACTGAGCGGCCCATTAGTTCTGGATGAAATGGCACCTCCAAGAAAACTAATATGTGTGAATATACGCCCCGAATCTGCACCTTTTATGGCCATCCTGACAGGTGTCCCGGTGGTCGCACCAAATAAACATGAATCAAATCAGGACCTATTAAATAAAGTTATATTTTGTCTCAACAACAATAGACCACTCCCCCCAGCCTCTGTTACAAAAATATTAAATGTACGAAGGGTCCCTTGGGTTGGTCCAAGCAAAAAGGATCTAGAGGGGGACTGTATCCTAATTAATTTTAGGGACAGGTGGGTCAAGGACTTAATCTGTAACAAAGCAAGGTTTGCTAGAATGGGGGATATTCAATGTATAGGTCTTGAATATTTTTATCCCAACCTGCATCATGTTCCCCTTAACCATCGCTTCCCTGGGTCGAGATTGCAGGGTAATAGTTACTCTGGATGGACACAGATTAATACTATATCTCGACCCTCTCAAAATCATCCTGGTTTGTGGCACCAGGGTGATGGATCTCTCATGGGGCCAACAAGTTTCAAAAATTTTGGGCAAATCCCCTATGACCAATCAAGAAGGAGATTTCAGGGGGAGGAATACCTAGGGTGGATGCCAAATAATAATATTCCATTAAGAAACCGATTTGACCCACTGGTGGGAATGGAGGGTTTAGATTGACCATTAGACAAGAAAAAGGAAAGCATTCCATTTACCACAGATTTGGCCATGGGGGAAAACGGGGGGACAAGGCAGAAGGATAATCAGGTGGTGGATGCCTTCGACCACAATGCACAACCTAATATGCTTTCGGACACTCAGACTGTCAGTAACTTAGCCTGTGAGCTAAACCCACCAATTACTGGGCCTGACCTGGCAACTCCAAAAAAGTCTGTGGACGATAGCCTAGGGGAACCTAGGCTGTGTCTAATCTCATGGAATATTGCAGGTCTTGCGGGTAGAATGAAGGACGAAGCTTGGCTGGAGCATGTGGGTGGTCAGGATATCCTGTGCCTTCAGGAGACATGGAGCAGAGCGGGTGGGGAAATTGATGGTTTTCAATCTTTTAATGTTCTGGCGGTCCCATCACCAGCTGGGAGGGCAAGGGGTGGGATAATGACAGCTCTCTCCATCAAACTAAAGAACTTGATAACCTCAAAAATAGTGGATACTCCTTGGTACCAGTTGCTCTTGCTGGAAAATTTGTTCCCAGAGCCTTTGTTATTAATTAATTGGTACCATAATGTTTTTGATAGAAATGATGTATCTACAATTCAGAGTTTGGAGGAAGCAATATGTAAGGCTCGTAGTGATCGACCTTTATTAGTAGTTATTTGGGTTGGTGATTTTAATTGTACATTGTGCAAATTTGGTGGCTCCAATGTTTGTGGCATCGATGACCTAAACGAACAGCCCTTGATGCATTTTAAACACACGCCCCAGGGGGACGCTTTAAATAATATCATTGTTCTAAATGATTTATGCATGGTAGAGCCCTGGGCTGCCCCAAACATATCGCCAATACCAACCTTTCAGGGAACAAGAGGTGCAATGAGTACTATCGATTTTGTATTTGTGTCCAGTAACTTTCTTCATTATGTTAATAGGCTTGAGGTAATAGTAAGTGCTGTAAGCGATCATAACCCTTTAATGCTATCTTTGTGTGCTCCTGCTAGTAGGAAACATTTGGTTTGGGAGCAACCCATAACATATAATAAAAATCAGGGAGTCACTATGAAGTGGGGGAAAATAAATGCTGTAGGCCTTGAGGCAGAGATTCTGAATGTTTGTAAAACTGAGATCGAATCATGCCTGTCGCCGACGTCTGACTCAGACAAGGTCATTGGGAGTTTTGAAAAATTATGTGGGCACGTGGCTGAGCACCTTAAAAAACCGGTGGGGAAAAAGAATTTAAGGTGTTTTAAATGGTTTGACTCTGCATGCTCTGCCTCGCATAAAACCTTAAAAGCGGCCCTTATACAAAAACCAAGAAATAAAGAACTGATAAGATCGACCAGAAGGGCTTATAAAGAGGCCATCACAAAGAGGAAGCAGGAGTTGAAAAATCGTGCCTGGGACGATCTAGAGAAGTCCTCTGAGTTAAAAGATAGTAGGCTCTTCTGGGAAGTAGTAAATCGTCCCCTGTTTAAAAGTGACACCAAGGAAAGTATAGTGATGCAGATTACTGGTGAATCTTGGGAAGCTCACTTTGGTAAAATTTTTAATCCCAAAGCATTATTACTTTCGGATTTGTTGGATGATGTAGGGGATTTGGTGGTACCATCTTCATATGCTGAAGGCATATGATATGCCTTCAGGAAAGGCATATCATTAAAAGCCCCGGGCCCTGATGCTGTCCCTTTGGACTTTTTTAAACATAATATTGAAGCTTGGGCACCATTATTACTGAATGTTTTTAGGGCTGTTGTTCTTGGTCGTATCCCTGTATCGTGGAAGGAGGCAGTGGTGGTGCCGATTTTTAAGAAGGGCGATAGGTGTGACCCCCGATGCTACCGCCCTATATCCTTGATTGATGCATCATGTAAATTATTGGGGAGGGTTATTTTGGCCAGATTAGAAACATGGGCTGACTCTGTTGGTCTAATTGTGAATTCCCAGTATGGATTCAGAAGTGGGAAGGGGACAGTTGAGCAGTGTCTGAATTTGGCGCTAATTATTGGCAAGTACATGAAGGCAAGGAGTTCTGCAATTTACCTTGCCTTCATGGACTTGTCAAGCGCCTTTGACACTGTTTGTAGAAGTAAGCTGTGGCAGATGATGGACGATATGGGTTTCGAAGAACCCCTGGTGATACTTCTCCGCAGATTACACGCAGCAACGTCCGTGGCTATAAGATTCGGACCTGGGGGTGAAACAACAAAACCTATTCCCTCAACTGAGGGGGTGCGTCAAGGCTGCATTTTGGCGCCTTTCTTGTTCCTAGTATACACAAATGGACTAGAGAAGTACTTGTTGGACCACTGTTGTGATTTTCCAAAGGTAAACGGTAGGAGTATTCCTATACTCTCATATGCAGACGACACTGTTTTAATGACCCTCACTGGAAACAGTTTGCAGGTGTGCCTAGATGCCTTTAACACCTTCATGTTGGATCTTGACCTGAAGGTAAATTTTGGAAAATCCTTTGCAATGGTCTGTGGTCCAAAAGGGACAAAACCAAGAAAATTTTTGGTGAATCACTCTACTATTGAAAAGGTGGAAAATTTTAATTACCTTGGAAATCTTTTCAATAGCAAATTAAGTTGGGCCCCACTAATGAAGGCTCGAGTCCAGAGTGCTACCCGCTCCATAGAAGGTCTTTTTCGTTTTTGTGGTAAGCTGGGTCAAAAACCTGGTGCGCACCTTAAAACCCTTTACATATCTAAATGTTTATCTGTGGCCACCTATGGGGCAGGAGTATGGGGGGCTGTTAGAAATGGGATTTCTGGTTGGCTAAGGCTTGCGCCAAAGTCAGGCAGAAACCACCACTCTAGTCAGGGCTGGGGAGTTACACGCCAAAGATAACCCCTGCTCACCCCCTTGGTAGCTTGGCACGAGCAGACAGGCTTATCCCTGAGGCGATGTGTAAAGCGTTTGCGCACGCACCCAGCAACAACACCCAAGGCCCACCACAAAGGAAACTCCACACAAGGTATTATATAAAAATAACCTTTGTATTATACACAACACATTAGATAAAAACACAACTTTACAATGTGCCAACAGGCACGGGCAGAATTTACAAGGGATTATATATATGGGGACAGGGCCACATGGACCACTGTCAGGAATTAGCACTCTTTAGAAATAGCACTTAGAACGTAGGAATAATATTTTAGAACGTAGCACATACAATCACTGTAGCACTAAAAATAGAGCATATAGCACACAACCAGTAACTACTGGTAACCAGAAAGTACCACCTACGCAACCCTAACCACCTTTAGGAATATCACGCAGGGAACTAGGACCTTACTAGTACCACCTGTACTAAGGAGAAAACAAC
The DNA here is from genome assembly GCF_964204655.1 of Triturus cristatus. Taxonomy (NCBI): domain Eukaryota; kingdom Metazoa; phylum Chordata; class Amphibia; order Caudata; family Salamandridae; genus Triturus; species Triturus cristatus. The sequence continues at coordinate 452,510,846 of NC_140580.1, forward strand.
CACCTAAGTATCATTCTACCTGTAGGGGTCTAAGCACATAAACACAGGATGCATAAAATACATTTAGAGGTGTAAAACAAAGCACATGACGCATAAACACATTCAGAGGTGCAGGAAAGGAACAATGGCGCAAAAACTCACAATAGCCACTATCTGTGGCAGTCCCTAGGCCAACTGGCTTTGTAGGGGCAAGGACGCCCTGTGTCCCAATGTCAGGGCGCCCTGCGCAGGCTGCGCAAACCAGGGCGCACAACCTAAACGTTGCAGCTGCCCACTAAGTGCTGGGCAGCTGGGAAAAGGAGTGTGGGCACCACGGTGCCCTTTAACACATATGCCGCACTTGGAGCCTCTCTGGGCTCTGCAAAAACAATGCCCCCAAACGTTGGAGCCTGTTAGGGCTCTGAAATATACAATGCGTGCCCTTGTTGGAGCCTCTCGGGCTCGGGAACACTGCCTTCGGGGGGAGTCCCTCGCGGGGGACTCTCTAATTATGCAGCTGCCCCCCTGAGCCTTGCAGGCTCAGGAATAGCTGAGGGGCGCGTTGGAGCCTCGCAGGCTCTTTGACCAGCGTGGGGCAACGTTGGAGCGGCCCGCTGCCTTCCGGGGCCGCTCTTTCCTGCCAAACTAATGCCCCCTTTCTGTTGGAGCGCACTCGCGCTCTGGGACCATCAACACGGTCCCTTCGGAGCCTCACAGGCTCGAGCAGCACTGACCTCACCTACCGGGATCCTGGCGGAGGCGGCGCTGGCGTCTCTGAAGGCGGCGGGGCTCTCCTCTTCCTCCTGAGAGCCCCGCTCGGGCAGCCAGGACCTCGGGGACTCTTCGCTTCTCGGGCGAGGGCACCGGGGCGCAGAGTCGGCTCCTGCCTGCTCCGGGGTCAACAAAACCGTCGCGAGTCCTCGGAGGGAGGCGGGGTAGGCTCCCGCCCTCCTACTTCCTGTTGTCCCGGAGTCCCGCCCCCGGCCTGCCTGACTTCCTTCGAGCCCGGCCGCGGCGGTGACTTCTCTCGGCAATAGGAGGGGTAGGCTCCCTCGCGATATGAAATGTACGGCGGGGTTGGCACCCGCCGTGAAATTAAGACCAATAAGCGGGGTGGGCACCCGCCAACAACCACGGCAATGTCCCTGGCAGGGTGGGCACCTGCCAGGGGACTTCAGAATCTGTACAGACGGGGAAAACGCCGGGTGGGCACCGGCTTTCAGAAATAAAGCGCTCTGAGCGCTAAAAAGCGCTTCCAGGCGCTTGAGGGACACAAATAAAGCGCTCCCAGCGCTTAGGCAAATCCAAACGCTGTGGGGGAAAGAAAAGCGCTTCCAGGCGCTTAGGGATGCAAATAAAGCGCTCCCAGCGCTTTAAGAAGGATAACAACAAAGTCCAGCAAAGTTCTCCCCTGCACACAGCAAGGCAGGGGTGGGGGGGCAAGGCTGGACCCAGAGCCAGCTCACTGGGCCTCCAGGCAGGGAGGGAGTCCAAGTGGCGGTCCTCTGGTCCAGCGGCAGCAGCAGCAGCCCCCCTCAGGTAAGATCCTGGCAGAGAACAGTTTCTGTGGGGACACAGCCCCATTTTTATACAGCAAACCCCTTTGTTCTGGGTTCAGGGTGAGGGGGAAAACCAGTCGCAGCTGGTTGGGGAGCACCCTTGATGTGCTCAGCCCCTCACTCTATTCATTGGCAGGGCTAGGGTCGTCAGTCGCACCGCAGGGGGCGGGGCCAGCATTGTGTGTGGAAAACCCTGTCCTATTCAGGACCCAGGTGTACTCCTCCCACCCATCTAGCTGCTGATCTCCCCATTCACCACTGGGTGACTCATCCTGACACTGGGGAATCCCTAGCCCGTCACATGACATGACCAGCCAATCACGCGACAGACACACTGCACACAGAAGTGCCCACTTCTAGAAGTGGCACTTCCACACTAGGTACATGCACGCCGCACACATCATCGCGCAGCATTCACTCCCACGAGTCCGCACATACCAAACTCGGGCCTGCACACCCCACGCATCAGGAACTACTAGGGACACATACATTCCCCATGCATTCCTATGGGAGGGCAGGCCTATCTCACCACATGCACTCAGAGCACGCACGCACTTTACCCTGGGACACAGGGAAAGTGCGCAGAAACCAAACAATCACCACACCAAGTCACCAGTAAAAATCAAAAAAGTTCAGGGGTGAACCTGCCAGAAGGGCCAAGTCCAACACAACCCCCTTCCAGCCAAAACGCAGGGCAGCCCAATCACCACCGTGATGGACTTCCCTGCTTGGGGCGATAGAACACGGACGCGGGCCCGCACCTGCAGGGACACCCTCCGGTTCTACGCCACGGTGAACCCATGGAATTCTTTCTAACACTACTGTCTGGACCAACTGGGCTACCCCACTGGTACTCCCAAGCTGTCCGCGGCCAAGACCAGGCCCTAGGCCACCCAGGTGCCACTGGTCTTTGCCTAACCACAGAGTGGGGGGTAGTAACCCCTGGCACATAGCGGCCATTCTCCACTCTTCCTCTCTGAAAGACAGGACTAGACTGCCACTGGTTCTCCAGCCTAGGGTCTACACCCTCAGGCGGACCAGGAGTCTCAGGGAAGGCTCTCCTCCCCCTACCTCTTCTCCTAGGGTTCCTCCTCCTCTGGCGAGGGGTACACCTAGAACGCCATTCCAACCCAGGGTTTAACCCCTCAGGTTGTACCGGGGGCAGAGGTGGGCTCTCCCACCCTCTGCACCCCCTTCCAGAACCCTGCTCCCTACCAACTGGGGCGGTACCTCTGGAAGAAGAACTGGTCGGGACGCTGATTACAGACGTCCCACCCTTCAGGTCAGGCTGATCCCGAACCTGGCCTTCCAACCTCCGGCCTAGAACCTTTGGTGGAATAATTGCCTGGCACTCCAGGACTTCTGGGGATCTCCACTCCATCCCCCTGAGGCTATCAAATGACACATATGTCGAGCGACTGTCTGTCTGGCGCTGATCTCCCGTCCCCTGTCCACCTGACAGTGCGCGGAGATCCCCCAGAACAGAAGTGGTGTCACCCTGGTCACTACACGGGAACCTAGCCCAACTGGGAAGTCCCTGACCCACCGGCTCTTCCACTGGGGAACTCATCCCCCAATCACTCACGCTGGACTCCTGTACCCTCCCTACCGGAGCGGTACCGCCAGACTCCAGAACCACAGGAGCCCTGGTTACAGGTGCTCCAGGTCCTCCACTCACTAAGAGATCTTCCTCAAGTGGACTAACAGGACAGCCTAGGTCCCCAACTTGGTGTTCCCTCATGAAACCATCCAAGTCCTGAGGCAGGGTTTCGGGCGTCTGGGGACCCTCGGTCACCCCTTCACTCCTGCTCCACTGAGCCAGGCAGTGAGCCCCTACACCCTCCTCGCTATCCTGGGACCTAGCTGGGCTACACTGAGCCTCCTCCACCACGCTGGGCTGGAGGATCTCTGACCCACTATTGTTGGAATCACTCACTAATGACACTAGAGAACCTCTGGCCCTTTCCCAGCGGTCTGCTTCCTCTGCAAGTTCAAATGGACAAAAAGAGTTATACCTCAACAGGTGTTGGCGCAACCCTGGAGAACAACTACTGAGCATCTGCTCCTTGATAATCATATTTAGTACTCCATCCAAATCCTGCTCCGGGTTAAACACCAACCAGTCCACCAGGGCATCATGACATTCCTCCACAGCCTCCTCCCAAGACTGGTGAGACAGCTTCTTACTGCCCCTGAACTTCAACCTACATTCCTCCTCTCGGGAACAAGGTACCACACTCGGGGAACTGGGACTGGGACTCTCTATATTGCACTTTATATTGCTGTCCCCCCTGGACTCCACCCTCACTGGGGAATCCAGAAAACTACCACTGCGCTCAGGGGACAGGGAAAGGGGTGAGGCACTATCTTCTACGCTGGACCCAGCAAGGGACTCCCTACCTACGGGGTCCTCACTCTCTACTGGCGTCCAGGTACTGTCATCTTCTTCTGAGTCTTCAGGGCTCCCCACAGACCCACCACCCTCCAGGTGTGAGGCCCGGGCCCTTTCTACCTCACTGCGCTCACGTTTCCATTAATCTGCTTGCCATCCAATCATGTAGTTCCTCAATTTGTACACAGTGTCTGACTCGCTCACCCCTATGTTTCTCTCTCTACAGAACCTTTCCAACTCCTGCATACTGTAATAAACTAGATCACTGAGATCAAAAGCAGGCTCCATTCTGGCAGACGTTCTAGAGAAAAGATCACACAGGGAACCTAGGGGTCTGAGCTTAACAGGAGTACTCAATTCACAAAAAGATTCAGCAAGCTCTCTAACCCAGAGAACTCACACTCACTTGCCTAGTGCCACTCACCACTCATCCACACACAACCCTCCCCTCGGACTGGTAAGGCAGTTTCTACCACCCCTGATTCCTCAACCTGACCACCACGTGACACAGGTACCAACTCTGGGCGCAGGGCGGGGGACAAATGTACAGGACACTATTACGCTGCCACCACTGGATCCCACCCTCTGGTGAATCCAGAAACACAATGCACTAAGGGGGCTGATCTACCCTCCCGAGCTAGGGACACCTAACTCACAGTGCACAAAAACACATTTCCAAAGAAATGACAATTAAAAACAAACTTAGAACAATAATCCCCATACCATGTGATTTATCTAAATGCAGAGTTTTGTAGTGCGGCCAGTTGCCGCTGCGGTACAGCGCAAACGCAAGTCCAAATCCCACCGCTGATCACCAATGTTAGAAATGGGATTTCTGGTTGGCTAAGGCTTGCGCCAAAGTCAGGCAGAAACCACCACTCTAGTCAGGGCTGGGGAGTTACACGCCAAAGATAACCCCTGCTCACCCCCTTGGTAGCTTGGCACGAGCAGACAGGCTTATCCCTGAGGCGATGTGTAAAGCGTTTGCGCACGCACCCAGCAACAACACCCAAGGCCCACCACAAAGGAAACTCCACACAAGGTATTATATAAAAATAACCTTTGTATTATACACAACACATTAGATAAAAACACACACTTTACAATGTGCCAACAGGCACGGGCAGAATTTACAAGGGATTATATATACAGGGGACAGGGCCACATGGACCACTGTCAGGAATTAGCACTCTTTAGAAATAGCACTTAGAACGTAGGAATAATATTTTAGAACGTAGCACATACAATCACTGTAGCACTAAAAATAGAGCATATAGCACACAACCAGTAACTACTGGTAACCAGAAAGTACCACCTACGCAACCCTATCCACCTTTAGGAATATCACGCAGGGAACTAGGACCTTACTAGTACCACCTGTACTAAGGAGAAAACAACCACCTAAGTATCACTCTACCTGTAGGGGTCTAAGCACATAAACACAGGATGCATAAAATACATTTAGAGGTGTAAAACAAAGCACATGACGCATAAACACATTCAGAGGTGCAGGAAAGGAACAATGGCGCAAAAACTCACAATAGCCACTATCTGTGGCAGTCCCTAGGCCAACTGGCTTTGTAGGGGCAAGGACGCCCTGTGTCCCAATGTCAGGGCGCCCTGCGCAGGCTGCGCAAACCAGGGCGCACAACCTAAATGTTGCAGCTGCCCACTAAGTGCTGGGCAGCTGGGAAAAGGAGTGTGGGCACCACGGTGCCCTTTAACACATATGCCGCACTTGGAGCCTCTCTGGGCTCTGCAAAAACAATGCCCCCAAACGTTGGAGCCTGTTAGGGCTCTGAAATATACAATGCGTGCCCTTGTTGGAGCCTCTCGGGCTCGGGAACACTGCCTTCGGGGGGAGTCCCTCGCGGGGGACTCTCTAATTATGCAGCTGCCCCCCTGAGCCTTGCAGGCTCAGGAATAGCTGGGGGGCGCGTTGGAGCCTCGCAGGCTCTTTGACCAGCGTGGGGCAACGTTGGAGCGGCCCGCTGCCTTCCGGGGCCGCTCTTTCCTGCCAAACTAATGCCCCCTTTCTGTTGGAGCGCACTCGCGCTCTGGGACCATCAACACGGTCCCTTCGGAGCCTCACAGGCTCGAGCAGCACTGACCTCACCTACCGGGATCCTGGCGGAGGCGGCGTCTCTGAAGGCGGCGGGGCTCTCCTCTTCCTCCTGAGAGCCCCGCTCGGGCAGCCAGGACCTCGGGGACTCTTCGCTTCTCGGGCGAGGGCACCGGGGCGCAGAGTCGGCTCCTGCCTGCTCCGGGGTCAACAAAACCGTCGCGAGTCCTCGGAGGGAGGCGGGGTAGGCTCCCGCCCTCCTACTTCCTGTTGTCCCGGAGTCCCGCCCCCGGCCTGCCTGACTTCCTTCGAGCCCGGCCGCGGCGGTGACTTCTCTCGGCAATAGGAGGGGTAGGCTCCCTCGCGATATGAAATGTACGGCGGGGTTGGCACCCGCCGTGAAATTAAGACCAATAAGCGGGGTGGGCACCCGCCAACAACCACGGCAATGTCCCTGGCAGGGTGGGCACCTGCCAGGGGACTTCAGAATCTGTACAGACGGGGAAAACGCCGGGTGGGCACCGGCTTTCAGAAATAAAGCGCTGTGAGCGCTAAAAAGCGCTTCCAGGCGCTTGAGGGACACAAATAAAGCGCTCCCAGCGCTTAGGCAAATCCAAACGCTGTGGGGGAAAGAAAAGCGCTTCCAGGCGCTTAGGGATGCAAATAAAGCGCTCCCAGCGCTTTAAGAAGGATAACAACAAAGTCCAGCAAAGTTCTCCCCTGCACACAGCAAGGCAGGGGTGGGGGGGCAAGGCTGGACCCAGAGCCAGCTCACTGGGCCTCCAGGCAGGGAGGGAGTCCAAGTGGCGGTCCTCTGGTCCAGCGGCAGCAGCAGCAGCCCCCCTCAGGTAAGATCCTGGCAGAGAACAGTTTCTGTGGGGACACAGCCCCATTTTTATACAGCAAACCCCTTTGTTCTGGGTTCAGGGTGAGGGGGAAAACCAGTCGCAGCTGGTTGGGGAGCACCCTTGATGTGCTCAGCCCCTCACTCTATTCATTGGCAGGGCTAGGGTCGTCAGTCGCACCGCAGGGGGCGGGGCCAGCATTGTGTGTGGAAAACCCTGTCCTATTCAGGACCCAGGTGTACTCCTCCTGATGAATACAAGCCCCAGCTAGGCCCGCAAGAGACAAGGGTTCGCTCTTCTGTAACAAGATCTATAAGGAAGTTGGCACGGAAACTGCAAAGTACAAAAACAACGTTTATTAACCCTTAAGGGTGGTCCTACAATCCACACAACACTCTTCAGTATTGCAAGGAGTAGCACAAAGAACTTGCGTACACAGTCCCCTTTTATACACAGCGAAGGGGCTCATGAGTGGGTGGATACCACTAAGTTGAAGAACATTACCATTTAGGGTCATTCTCGATACCAAATCAATACATGGGCGGAGCTGACACACTCCTTGAGCCCGCGAAAACACATGGTCAAGCAAAGCTAATTATAACAGATGCGGTCAAGTCTGGGCATGCGCCAGATGGACAAGGAGTAGCTATTTATAACTGTTGCTAGGCAGATTACAAGAGCAACTAACACAGAGGTCGGACTCTCCTCGTGGTGAGCACGTGGCAGCATGTCAATACAAAATGGAGTCCGGACTTCGGCCAACATAACGAGGAAAACACGATAAAAGGGAAACACTAATGTTTTCAGTGAATGCTTAATCACATTCTGCCTTAATTTACAACAGACGACCCTTTCAGCATTTACTGAAGACATCCGGTTTCCAAGAATAATCATCGTATATGTCAATTATCATCATTCCTTTAACCTCTTTAGCTAGACCCTTCTGGCGGGCAACATCGGCAATAGCTTTCTTATCTGGAGTGCAAAATGAAATGCATACGGAACAACACAATGGTCCACATTGAATACACATACAGAGAAGGAACAGAATTGCTACAAGAATGCAGAGACCAGTTAAAACCTTCCAACCCCAGGCAGTAACCAACGCCCAAAACCATCCAGAAAAGGACCAAGTGCCGTTTTCCGTGTGTATTTCAGCTGCTATTTTATGCAGCTTATTAATGGCGCTATAAACGGATGGCGTATGATCAGGGATGAACACACAGCAGCTACTTCCAATAATTTTACAGGCTCCTCCTCGATCAGCTAGCATCACATCCAATACCATACGATTCTGTAATGCAACAATCCTGGTAATTTGTAATTCTTCCGTAAGATTCCCAAGAGCAGCAGCAGTCTGATTAGTCACAGCTTCTACCACTCTTGTTAATCTTCGGATCTTCCTACTATTCAAAGCGGCTCCGACAAAGAAAAACAGTCCTAAATTGAAATCAATATACTGTTGCAAACTAGTGTCAGTTTGATCTACCTCATTAATAGATAAAGTACGTTTATATCTATTTACAGTCACATTATTCAATAGTTTCAAGTCTTTGTGATACGATGCAGGTGCTAGGAATACAGGAGGTAATAGGAATGATACATAGCATACCCCAGACCACCCAGCCGGCAAACGGTAATAACCTTTATTTCCACATACGAAATAGGTATTATGGGATGCTAGGAAGGTGCTGTTGTTCAGCCCATCGATGTTTAATATGGTTATACAATCACTGACACCGACAGGGATAAAACCCACACTCTGGACACACAGGTCCGCTTGGGCTTGTGCCACTTGGATTACAAATTTCTCCTTTCCCACAGTGTCTCTGGTATTCGTGAAGATATAGGGAATGGATTCATTGTCCGGTCGGTACTCTTCCCATTCCCAAATTGTCCCATTCGCTTGTGGATATCCACTCTTGTCCTGATGGCATTCTTTATTAAGTCTGAAAAGCAATCGTCCCACTGTCGGTTTTCGAGTGGCAAACAGCAGAGTGTACCATGCTCTACAAGAGCCATTGTGAGAGAAAGGAAGGGGTATGAATGGCGTACCTCCTTTCTTCTGATGGGCTGGCATCATCCCACATATCCAACAGTTCGTAGCATTTGTAGCAACGTAGGTGTGGTGCAGCATCTGAATGAAAGTGTTATTCAAATAGGATTGTCGATGCTTCAACTCTTGGTATGGCAATGTATAAAAGTAGTGCTCCGCAGGCACTGGAGTCGTCAACACAAGTGTCTCTCGGGCAGGAGTTGCCTCCTCCACAAACCATGTGGTTGTACCAATGATAGCTACTGTTAGCATGAACCCTAGTGCACAAAGAATTTTCTTCTTCTCCATGTCAAAGGAAACAATACCCTGGTATCTTCCTGAAACTAAAAGTCTGTCAGAACTCTTCCCCTTGGGCAGCGGTTGATTTCTTCACCAGCGGGCCAAGACGGGTGTCGCTACACTAATGCAGGGCTGATCCCCCCCCCTTGCCTCATCGGCTCTCCGTTTCACTAACCCAAGGGCCGTTCTGACAGTATGTCCCGGTACTGGAAACCTCACTTCCTTGGTCGCAGATGATATCGCCTTCCTCCAGAAGTCGTGTGGTCCGAAAAGAGCTCCTCAGTGTCGTTTGGCTCTGCAGCACGGCCTGTCTCTGCTGCTAGGATGTCTCGTTGATCGGTCAGCACGGCAGATTCCACCAATCCGGGCGGTACCTTTCGACAGTGCAAGGAATGGATCCAATTCTTCTTGTTCGAGACTCGCACAGCCGTCCTCGTTGCAAGAAGGACTTGCTCAGGTCCGACCCATCTCGGCTCCAAACTGTTCGATCTGTCGAAAACCTTCAGCATGACATGATCCCCAGGCCGGAGACCATGTCCTTCACCGGTAGACCGATCAGGGAGCGCCTCTCGGACCTGTTGATGAATAGAAACCAAGTTATCCGTTAACTGTGCCAGATAATCACTCATCATCACACAAGGTACATCATACACAGCCTTAGGTCTTGGTGGACCCCAAATATTCATTGGGCGTCCAAATACAATCTCGTAGGGTGTAAGGCCGGTTCGGGAGTGTGGCACCGACCTAATTGACAATAACGCCAGTGGCAAAGCGTCTGGCCAAGTCAAAGACGTTGAAGCCTGAATTTTGGCGATCTTAAGCTTCAGTGTACCATTATATTTCTCGACTAGTCCTGCAGACTGAGGGTGGAACACGGCGTGAAACTTCTGGGTGATGCCTAGGCCCTTCAAGACATACTTTATAACATCCGCTACAAAGTGAGGGCCATTATCACTCCACAGAAGTCTACAGACGCCGTATCGGGGAAAAAACTCTTTCAGCAATAGCTTCGCTGTAGTCATTGCAGTGTTGTCTTTCGCGGGGTACGCCTCGACCCATTTACTAAAGGCGCAAACCACTACTAGAACATACTTCAAATTGTTACAGCGCTCAAGCTGGATGTAATCCATCTGCAGAACCTCAAAGGGTGCAGTGGGTGTCGCAAATCCTCCTGCTGGGGTTCGCGTGCCTTTCCCTGGGTTATACTTCAGACAGATCATACAGGTCTGCACCACCCTCTTTGCCGTGCTAGCAATCTCTGGATGCTCCCAGACTTGGGTAAGCAATTTCACAATCGCGGAAGCTCCAACATGTGCTAGCCCATGTGCCATCTGGACCATAGGTTGTACAAAAGCCGTGGGTAATTTCCATCTATCCATCTGCTTATTTCTCCAGCAACCCTCATCATCCAGTTCTCCTTCGCTAGCCCATTGTTCCCGCTCTTTGTCAGAAGCGGTCTTCTGTATTTCTCGCACTTCCTCCTTCGCATCATGCCATCTCTCCACCTGTGACTTCACTACATACATGGCAGTAGCACCGGGCTGCATCGCAGTCTCCCGTGCTACTCGATCCGCTAACGCGTTCCCTTCTCCAACCTTATCAACTACTTTCCTGTGGGCACTACACTTAACAATGGCAATTTTCTTTGGGTATGTCAATGCAGTTAAAAGATTGTGGACTAATTCCCCATGCATTATCTGCACCCCATGTGACGTTAGAAACCCTCTCTCCTTCCAGAGCAGGCCGAAATCGTGCGCTACTCCGAAGGCATAGCGGCTGTCTGTGTAAACATTCACACACAATCCTGTACTAAGCTCACACGCTCGTGTTAACGCTATCAGTTCCGCTGCTTGAGCTGATTTTTGTGGTATGCGTGCTGTCTCCACTATCGTCTGCAACGTGGTAATTGCATATGCTGCTGAAGTCGTACCATCTGGTAGCTTCAGGCATGATCCATCTACCCACAACTCTCCATCTACATCTGAAAAGGGCGTATCCTGGAGATCAATACGACCCTTTGTTTGTTCCTCAGTCACAAGAATACAATCATGCGCTTTCTGTGCCTCAGGCTGTGTCTCGGGGTATGGCAACAATGTAGCCGGGTTTAATGTCACGCACCTTTTTAACGTAATGTGAGGAGCTAAAAGCGTCAACTCATATCCCGTTAAACGGGCACTGGTCAAATGCTGCGTCTTTGTTTGATTAAGCAGGGCATCAACAGCGTGGGGAACTAACACCAACAGTTTATGGGACAACACAATTCCTTCACTCTGCCGTATTGACACAGCTGTCGCCGCTACCGAGCGAAAACACCCTGGTAATGCTCGGGCGACAGGATCAAGTACAGCCGAAAAGTATGCACAAGGGCGCTGCTTATCACCATGCATCTGTACTAAAACTGATAATGCACATCCATCTTTCTCATGCACATACAACGAAAAGGGTTTTGTATAATCAGGGGTCCCTAACACTGGTGCTGAACAAAGGGCCTGTCGCAATTGCTGAAAAGCAGCATCACACTCATCTGACCAAGGGATTGGGATAGGCGTATCTTTTGTCAAGAGGGCTAGTAATGGCTTAGCCGTGTGTGAAAACCCCAATATCCACTGTCTACAAAAAGAAACGAGGCCCAAAAATGCACGCACATCCTTCTGCGTGGATGGCCTCGGTGTGTCCAAGATTACTTGGATACGATCTGGTGTGAGTGCACGCCCCTCCTTAGACAAAAGGTGACCCAAATAAGTCACCTTTGGTCTACAGAATTGCAATTTCTTCCTAGAGACCTTGTGATTGTGGGATGCTAAAAAGGAAAGTAGGGATAGCGTGCTTGTCTCGCACAACTCCAGGGTGTCAGCCGCCAACAAGATGTCATCGACATATTGAATGAGGGCGACCCCCTCGAGTAAAACAAAGGAATCCAACTGTCGCTTCAAGGCCTGACTATAAATACTAGGGCTTTCTGTATAGCCTTGGGGAATTCTACAAAAACGATAAGATCTATTGTGTAATGTGAACCCAAAAAGAAATCGGCTATCAGGGTGAATGGGAATAGAAAAGAAGGCATTTTTCAAATCAATCACTGAGAACACGGTCGCCGTAGGCGGGACCAAGGTAAGCAACGTCGTGATATCGGAAACCACCGGGTACTGAGGTATCACGATCTTGTTTACCTCCCTCAAATCAATTATAAGCCGATAGACCTTTGCATCTGTGTCCTTTTTCAAAATCGGGAGAATCGGACTGTTACAGATATTATAGGGAACTTCTTCCACTACTCCCACTGCGATCAAATCCTGCACAATCTGTATGAGAGCTTCCTCGCCCTCCTGGGAAATACGATACTGTGGGAGGCGTGGTAGCACCGCCCCCTCCTGGACACTAATGTGGACCGGAGGAATCACCATTTGTCCCACATCTGTGTCCGAAGTCGCCCATAAAGCTTGGGGGAGGGTAGCCAACAACACATCCTCTGAGATCGTACACATCCGCCCAGATCGGGGGTAGTTGTCATTTAGAATCACCCTCACACCCTCAGGAGAACAACGAATTGTAGCCCTAAAGTACTTTAACATATCAAGGCCCATAATGTTATCCGGTGTGTACGGAGCAAGCAGAAACGGACAAGGCGCAGAAAAACAATCAACTTTAAATGCAAGGGGCTGTGAAAGAGGGCTTCGGGAAAGTGTACCGTCAAACCCTACCGATGTAACTATTGAGCCGGATGGGGGAGCCCCCGGAACCAAGTACCTAGACAATGCACTACGTGTCGCTCCTGTATCCACTAGGAACTGATCAGTAGAACCTAAAACCTCAGCCGATACATAAGGACCCGTCTGATCGACCGGCACCTCAACTGATTCGGACCCCCATCCTACGCATTCCTATGCATGCTGAGAATCATGATATCCCGATCGATCGATGTCCGATACGTGATACTGATGCTGGCGATCGAAAACGTTTGAGCTATCTCGATGCTGGCCAGCAGTATCGAAACGGGCATTATCGTTAGAATTCCCTCGAAAGGTCGAGAAGCCCCCTCTACCTCTCTGGCCACCCGGAGCGTGCCCCTGCCGCGAAGCACGCAATGCTGGGCACTCCCTGGCCCAATGGCCCAACTGCTTACAGTACGCACATTGGTTCTTATTCAAATCAGATCGGCCCGAAGGGGGACCATAAGATCCGCCCCTTCCCCTATTATTATTACCCCGGCGGGGCGGGCCATATACTTGTGCTAACATCACTTTGGTTTTGAGATCTTTCGATTTCTTTTCCTCCTGGCCCTTCGCCTCGTGCTCCTGACGCTCATAATACTGAGCGATGGTCAGAAGGGCCGTCGGTGTCGCGGAGGACCAAGAGCTCTCACTCGCTTTTAACCGGGCCGCAACTGCCGGCAGCAGATTGGCCACATATTTGTCCGCGAAAAGGTGGCGGCCTGTATCGTCGGTAAGCGACTGGCCACTAAAGTCATGGAACGTTTCTTCGAAGCGCGTGAAGAAATCTGCAACTGACTCATCAATTTTCTGCTTACATGCCGCTAACATATTCCAGTCAATCTTTTTAGGGGGGATTATTGTTTTCAATTTAGCCACAATAGCAGCAGGGAGATCTAGAATATTCTGGGGTGGTTTCTGTGCGGGCTTCCGTTCCCTATCCTCATCCTCAAGCTCAGACCACCGGGCCTTAAAAGCAACTGCATCATCCACCTTCCGGACAGACCGCCACGTGTCCGGTGGTAGAATAAGGCCAAAGAACAGATCTATATCCGCTAAGGTCATAATGCAAGAATTCAAGGCCCCCTCGACTTCTTCATAGAAGGCCGCTGGATTCTTGCGGGGGTCAGGCAATGCATTCTTTAATGCCATAACATCGGCCCTATGCCAAGGAGTATAAACCCAATTATACACAAAATATCCCCTAGCATCGACAGAGTTAATGTCCGAGCTAGTCCCTGCTCCTTTCGGAGGGACATACAAAGGTGCCGCCTCCCGCATCGGTTTAGCATGCACTACATTATCCTTATCTGACTGGGAGGCGGATGGGTGGCCCCCTGCCGCAACTGAATCCGACCGCTTCTCCTCCTCCGCTCGTTGGCGTGCTTTCTCTCGAAGGGCCAGCACCTCGTCCCGCAAGGCGAACAGCCGCCGAGCCGCCTCAGGAGCCTTAGAGGGAGAAAAAGCACCGTTACGTATTGCTCTGGCATCCGAGGACACTTCGTCAGGTTCTAAAACATGAGAATATTTTCGGAAAGCATTAATCACTTCATCCGCGAAATGACCCAGAAAATACACTTTATCTCTCTCCTGCCATGGCCCCCAAATTTGAAATAAGTCCTCCATGGATACCTTGCCCTTAAGCGCACGGAAGGAAATTTGCCGAAGCTCAGCCATTTGCTCGGCCGGCAGCATGGACCGTGTGTCTACCTTACCCGAAGCCGGGTCAGAATCTTGCGGCCGCGGAGCGGATGCGCCAACATAAGGGGGCGGAGAGCGATCTAGCAAATAAAAATCATCATCAGGATTATTAAGGACAGGATAAAGCGGCTGGCGAACAACATATTGACCCGAAACTTGTAGCCTACGCTCTTTCTCTTGTCTGTCCGTTTGCTCTTTGTCCTCCCGATGCTTCGCTTCCTGCGCTCGCATATGATCATTCTTCCGTTGCTCTTTATCAAACAGCGCTTTCTCACGCTTCTCTCGCTCACGCACTTCCTTCACCCATAATCGCACACACTCAAACATATCCTGACGAGCACGTCGCTTACACATACACTGTTCCACATACTCAATCTTACGTATATCAAACGATCCATACAAAGGCCATCGCAACTCAGGATCCTTCCTAGTATATTTCCTCCATAACGTGCTGTACATTATGGAAGAAAGACCATGCTTCACGTACATATCCCTATTAGGAGTCCCCTCTGGGGGAGCTGGAGCAGATTCCTCGAGGTTCAACCGGTTACCCAAACAGCAGCACCACTTACGGAGTGCGCTAAAAGCAGGCATGCTGGGAATAATGCAAAATATGCAGTATTATCAAGAAAAATGGCACTTAATC